>NC_053389.1:419015663-419620677 GCF_905171765.1 Bufo bufo | reverse complement strand
AGCTTTTTTGGTCCTCAATTTCCTATATTTTATTATTGTTTTATCTGCTATTATTAAATTGTTTGCAATATATACTGTATATACATAGTCTGTGACTTCTCTCTTCTATTATTAGATTATATAGCTATATAATCACGTAGAACAAGGTCATATCACTCAGCATAAATGGCTGTCCATGGTTCTGGCTGGGAAGTGTGAGCTGCTGCTTACATTACTAAAAATACTGTAAAATCAGCACAGATGAAGCAAATATTGGGTGCAGAATCAAGGGGTATGGCGGAAACCACCAATTCTAAGATTAACTAATCAGGCAGCACTCCAAAGTCAGTGAAATAAAAATGTATTGACCCGTGTGTCCATTGCAAAGTTTCAGCCTGCTATCTGGGGCCTTTCTAAAACAATGTGGGAGTGAACTTACAGAGGTATATATGGTCATACTCGCCAACTCCCCCAGAACATCCAAGAGGCTCTTGGAAAAAGGTGAGACCTCCCAAAGACATGGCAAATATTACACAAATGGCATGGAGGGCTGCTTTCTCTTGGAAAGCTGCCTCCATGTATTTCTAATGTATATGGCACCAGGATGTGTGTCATTAGATGGACCCTGGCACACAAACCTGCATAGAGAGGGTGGGATGGCGTGAGAAAAGAGAGGAGGGCTACAACAAAAGGGGCGGGCCTGGTAAAATCTGGAAAAGTTTCTGGCATGGCAACACATCACTGGGGGCTGCAGTTCAACATAGTAATTGGTGATCAGATTTTTATCAGTTATGTATAAGCTACATAATCAAGTGCACAGAAACATCTGTGCCATTATGTACAAGTAGATCAATGTGATTAAAACCATTATGTAAACAAATCGAGAGTAGCAGTGTATATAAAAATAGTGGTTGCAACAATCATAAATGCATAAATTGTCTCCATAAATATGAGTGGGTGGTCCACCCTGATGAGTTTTTAATACCAATAACCAGACCGATACGTTTTCTAATGCCCACAATGTGTGTTTTATGGACACTAAACACTGTTTTTAATTGATTGCCTAATGGTTTTATCACAATGATTTATTTGCACTTGATATTGCAATTTATATATAATGATAAGCGTAATAAAGTGATCACAAATTATTATGTACTATACATTGTACAGTATTATCCTGTGTATGTTTTCACATTGCGTGAGAAAAGCCCAAGAAGGCATTGCATTGGACACATGGGTGCAGGACTTCTGTTTGCTACTACAGTCCTACATGGCTGCATAGGCCTTACCAGGAAGGTTACTGGTGGTCTGATATACTAATTACATAGCACGCCACCGGCGCCCCTGATGAGATATTAGTCGTAGATAATTTTTTTTTAAACATGTTTTATTAAGATTTTGAATGGAGAAAAATAAGGAAAAACAACAATTAACAGGAGTTGTGGAGAACTATCCCACCATGAACCTAATTAACATTCAGCAGCAGGGGTACAATATGATATGATGTTACATAAGACATATCCACACATACATGCTACAATGATTCATTGTAATCAAAATGTCAAACTTCAACATTGAGGTTGTACTCATATCAGATCTTTGGGGATGGAGTGGGATAAAGGGGGTAAGGGTAGGGGAAAGACGTGGGGGAACAGAAACAAAACTGTCATGGTGCGTGGACTCAAACTTCTACTTGTGTTAATCCATCAAATAAAGTGCCAACTATTATGTTAAAACATACCAAGCAATGATCATGATAATGGGTCAGAGGTAAGAGATTGTTCTAAGTACCAGTTAGTAGATTGAAAACAGGAATGTAGATAATTATTAATACTGTAACAGACCTGCTGACTGCCCACCAGATACAGCTGGGTACCTAAGGACCTGACATTCCCAGGTCAGGTGTGAAACCATATACAAGTTCTGTGCAGGATGGGTGACCAGCTAAGGTTCATTCACCCGGCCAGCACCACATAGAACTGCCTATTCTTGTCCCGGAAGATCGGGAGCGCGCTCCGGAAATGCGGATGCAGACAGCACACTGTACCCCATAGAGAATGAATGGGTCCGCACCCGTTCCGCAATTTGCTGAAAAGGATGCGGACCCATTCTGCGGATGTGTGAATAGACCCTAAGGGTACATTCACATAAACAGGTTTCTGGATGCAGTTTTGGGAGCCAAAATCAGGAGGGGATCATAAAAGGGACGAAAGTATAAAAGACATATACAACTTCTCCTCGTTTTTTTAATTGACTCCTGGTTATCGCTTCCAAAACCGTATCCAGAAACTTGATTGTGTGGCCATACCATTAGTCGATCTGCATACAATGCAGGTGATCGCATGTAAGATTCTCACGAATTTCTGTATGGATTTATGGATTTACGTGCATTTCTGCAATATATCTACACGAAAATCCAAAATTTCGAATTGTGCAGATTAGATTTGGGAAAAGATTCATTAGAAAAGGGTGAAATCTGCAGCTAAAACTGCAAACATAATTGACATGCTGCAAATTTGGAAATCCGCACCGCAGGTCAATGTCCGCACAGAAATAATCTGCATTTGTACTTTATAAACACTCATTATAACTAAATTTTTATCAAACTCATACGAATATGGCTTAAATAAGCGTTTATGAGGTCAGAAGATCAGAGAAAAGAGCTACATGTGAGCCATCAGATAAAAACAGAATGGGAAACGCACTGTGACAGCTTGCAAACTGACTGATTTTTTTTAAACCCACGTATCTCACAAACCACTGAACATCTTTATTAAACACCAACAGCAAAAAATATTTTTACCCTAGAATGAGTAGAATGCAATCATAATAAAATGCTCCTGGAGGTGTACATAGGCTTGTTGGCAATCTGCCCCTGTTGTGATCACTTACATTTGGTTGTTTTATGTTGGATGTGTTTAGTGTGATTTATATCTACAAAGTGTTTGTCAACTGGAGATTAAAGTAACCGACATCGCAGATTACAGGAATAGACACTGTCATCAAAACATTCACCTGATGTTCTGTACTGTATATACACTCAGGAAAATACATTCTTGTTATGGTACTTCCTTGTTAGAGTTAGTTCAGATGGGGGGAATAAAATGACGGTGTAAATGCACTGCCGATTACCCGATGAATGAGCAAAATGCTCATTCATCGGGTAATTGTATAGTTTCTGCAGCACAAAAGATCATTGTTTCCCAGTCGCAGATTGTGCTATGTATACGAGACGTGTATGCAACAGACTATATGGGTCCTACAGGAGGTGGCCACGCTGTTTAAATATATAACAGAAATTTTCAAGGGTCATGCGACCAGAGCGTGGCTTGAATCACCTACTGACTGGCTTTTTATTTTTATTACATAAAACTTATATCTTTATTGTTTCTGTTTAAAAGTTAACACTCATAGGGGAAGCGGGAGCATTTACATTTTAGTGTCAGACTGAGCGCAGTGAGCCTCCATAGCAGAGACACACAGGCAACTAAATATAAAGTTGCTGTGAAGATATAGGAATTTGGGCAAGCCCTGAGAACGATATCAGGAGCTATCCCATCCAGTGGTGTATACTGAGAAGAGGTATACAAATTTATACACCAGTCTCACCGCTCACTCTGAGGAGTTTTAATCAAAAATTAGAGTGTTAACTTTTAAACAGAAACAATAAAGATATAAGTTTTATGTAATAAAAATAAAAAGCCAGTCAGTAGGTGATTCAAGCCACGCTCTGGTCGCATGACCCTTGAAAATTCATGTATACGAGACAGTATAGGGAGAAGCGATAGCATTAGCGACCGCTCCTCCCCTTACTCCAGAGGAACTGGAGGAGATAAAAGCATGTAAATACACCGGTCTCCTCCGCTAGCGATCTGTAGATTGTCGGGAAGGACCGCTTCCTTCCCAACAATCCGCTAGATTGTCATCCCGTGTAAAGGGACCATTAAAGGGGTTATCCCATGACTAATGGAAAAAAATTAAAATCAGACATCGTATAGCACATGATAATCTCTTTCTAACAAAGCTAAAACCAGCCCTGTACCTCACATGGATCCAGAGATCTCCACAGTCATTGCTCTGGTAGATTTATATCAAGCTGACAGCTCAAGAGGAGTGTTTTTTTCTGCTTCAGCTAAGGGGGCGTATCTCAGATCTCCCTATTAGTGTTGATCGAGCATGCTCGACCGAACACCGCGTGTGCTCGTGCGCGATGCTTGAAGTCAGTGTATTTAAATGTAATTGAGCATCTATTTCTGAAAAGTTTCTGCCAGGATTTGAACTCCCAACCCCTTGTACATTAGAGGCAAGGACCTTATCCACTCAGCTATAAAAGCTAAATGCTAAACTGTTGTGGAGGCGGAACGGAGCCAAACTGATGCATTCTGAGCGGATCCTTATCAATTCAGAATGCATTATGGGCAAAACTGATCTGTTTTGGACCGCTTGTGAGATCCCTGAACCGGATCTCACAAACGGAAACCAAAACGCCAGTGTGAAAGTAGCCTAAGGCGCTCTAGAGGAAAGGGACTGGATCTATCCTAGACGTCTTGCAGATGTTATGGCAATAAGAAAAGCCGTTTTGATGTTTGATGGAAATTTATGAGATGGGCTTGAAGGGTGCCTTTGTTAAACCATTGAGAACTATAATTAGGTCCCATTGAGGGACACAAGGATCTGCAGAAGGACTCAGCTTGGTGCCCACTCTCATAAATCTCCTTATCCAACGATGGTCAGCTAAATTTGTGTCATAAAAAACACTTAAAGCTGATATTTGGACTTTAAGGGTGCTTGGTTTTAGGCCTAAGTCTAGCCCACAATGTAAAAAATCCAGAATCTTTTGTATCTGTGGTTTAGATCTATTAGGAGATTCCTCCCTTAACCAATTACAGAACGTCTTCCATACTTTCAAGTAAATGGCTGAAGTAACATTCTTTCTACAAGCTTTAAGATTGAGATTACTCTGTCAGAAAGATCCAGTAATCTTAGGATGTTGCTCTCAGGATACAGACCATTAACTTAAATATATGCAGAGTTTAGTGGTGAATTAGACCCTGGAGTATTGTATCCTCTTGATGCGGAAGTATCCAATGATCTTTAGTGTCCAACCATCTGCTTTAGGGCTGGAAAACAGCTCCTCTTTGGCCAGTAGGGTGTTATTAATATTACTATTACTTGCAGGATTCTTTGTATAACCCAAGGGATTAATGGAAAAAGGGTACACCAGGTCCTATGTCCATGTTTGAGAGAAAGTGTTTACCGCCCATGGATTTTCTCTGGGGTTTAGAGAACAAAACAGTTGTACTTTTGGATTTGTTCTGGAAGCAAAGAGATCTATCTGAGGCAGTCCCCACCTGGATATGATTTTTCAAAAAAATGTGCGGGTTTACAGACCATTCGTCTAGTGTCGTCCGGCTTAGAAAATCTGCCTCATTTTTGGTGGTGTACTGATGTCAGGGAAAGTACTTTTTCTTCTGCCCAGCAGAATATTTTAGCTGCCAACCCCTCTAGAGCTGTTGGCCTTGTTCCTCCTTTGTGTTTTAGATAAGCCACTGTTGTTGTATTGCCTGAAAAGATTTTTAGATATTTGTTTTCCAAAAGATATTGTGCTTTTTTAGTGTTTAGTGCTTATTTTGTCCAACCATTTTTCCTGAAAGAAAAAAGATTCTACTTTCGCTTCCCAACCTGATCTGCTTGCATCGGCCTGAATTTGAATTTCTGGGTTTTTTGCCAGAAAATTTCTCGAAGTAGATTTTCTTCTTTTCTCCACCAATTCAGATCGATCTTTACTGTGTGAGGAATTATGATCTTCCTGTCTAAGGAAGATTGTTTTTGGCCCAATTTGCTAAGATCCAAGCTTGCATTGTTCTGGTGTGACCCTGGCTCCATGAGACTGACGTTATGCAGGAAGTCAGAAGGCCCAGGATGCTTATCACATATCTAATTGAGCAGTGTCGTTGGGACTGGAACCTTGTTAACTTTTCTTTTAGGGCTGTCACCTTTTCCCAGGGAAGAGAGGATGACTGGGAATCTGAATCTAGTGGTATGCCCAGGAACTTCCTGTTTGTTGATAGAAGAAGGAAGGATTTTTTTTAGATTTATGAGCCAACCTAGATCGTTTTGGTGTCTTCTACTATAAGGAAATTGTCTAGGTATGGGATGATCGCCAAACCCTTTTCCCTGAAAGAGGCTATAATTTCTACAACAAGCTTTGTGAATATTCTCGAAACTGACCATATGCCGAAGGGGAGTGCTGTGAATGAGAAACAACGAATTATACCACTTGAGTCCTTTAATGCAAACCGTAGGAATTTTTGGGAGCTTTTTTGGTAGATCTCTTGATGTTATGTACGCTTTTTTTTATCAAGGGTACTATAGAAGAAAATTACTCCATTTAGAATTTTTTGTACAGAATTGATCTGTTTAGCTCATTTAAATTTATTATAGTGCTGGGAGGAACCATCTGTCTTTTTTACCAAGAAAGGTTTAGAAAAAAAATGCAACGGTAACTACAGCACCTGATTTTGTTAAATCTAGTATCCCTTGCCATATTTTTTACTGAATGCTTAAACCGTGAGAAGTAACCTGAAACTTTCTTGGAGGAGCTGAGGAAAATTCTATAATGTTTAATGTCTGGTAACTTCAGCATCCAGTTTTGCTCTTCCCTCTGCAGAACCTAGACTGTGTGATATAGAAACAAAAGGGCCTCTTCCTGCTTTTCTTTTTCTCAGGGAACCCCTTTTTTATCGGCAGCTTTCTCTAATATTTTATCTAAAATTTTAGGAATTGAGTTTATAATCTCTTCACTGGGCGTTTTATTTTTAAGGTGGTCCTCGAGCTCATTTAACCAAAAATACATGGCCCAAGCAACAGAAGTTGCTGCTATATTGGTTTTGACCCCGAACATGGATGCTTACCAAGCTGTGCCCCTTCACAGTAGTTATGCCCATATGTGCACCCTTCACAGTACTTATGCCATGTACCTTCTTACAGTAGTTATGCCTAGATATGCACACTTCACAGTAGTTATGCCTAGATATGTGCCCTCTTCACAGTAGTTATGCCCAGATAGATGCCCCTTCACAGTAGTTATGTCTACATATGTGCTCCTTCACAGTAGTTATGCCAGATATATGCCCCTTCACAGTACTTATGCCTAGATATGCCCCTTTCACAGTAGTTATGACCAGATATATGCCCCTTCACAGTAGTTATGCTTAGATATGTGCCCCTTCATAGTATTTATGCCTAGATATGTGCCCCTTCATAATAGTTATGCCTAGATATGTGCCCCTCATAGTAGAAATGCCCAGGTAGATGCCCGCACACTGTGGTAGCTATGCCCAGATAGATGTCCCTTAACAGTAGTTATGCCTAGATATGTGCCCCTTCGAAGTAGTTATGTTGAAATATGTCGCTTCACAGTAGTTATGCCTAGATGTGCCCGCTTAACAGCAGTTATATCAAGATATCTGCCCCTTAACAGTAGTTATGTCCAGATATGTGCCCCCTCACAATAGTTATGTCCAGATATTTGCCCCTTTGTTGGGGCAAAGACTTCAATGCCGGATGAGAGATGGACTCTGAATTAGAAGTTATGGATATCCACAGAGAAAAACCAACACAGGCATAGAGCTGTGTATCAAGAGTTTCTAAACTTGGCAACCTGAGGTTTTTTTGATTTTTGCGTTTTCATTTTTCTTCCCTATTTTCCGTGAGCCATAACTTTTTTTTTTTTTCGGTCACATCGCTGTAGGAGAAATTATTTTTTGCGGGACAAGTTGTACTTTCTAATTCCACCATTAATTTTGGCATAAAATGTTATGGGAAGCGGTAAAAAAATTCCAAATGGGGTGGAATTGGAAAAAAACACAATCCCTCCACCGTTTTACGGGTTTTGTTCCCACAGGGTTTTTTTATGGCAAAACTGACCCATGCACTTCATTCTCTTGGTCAGTTCAATTACAACGATACCCAATATGTATAGGTTCTTTATGTCTAAATAGTGTAAAAATTTATTTCAACTTTGAGAAAAGATTTATTTTTATATCACCATATTCTGACCCCCATAACTTTTTTATACTTATGTCTACTGAGCTCTTTAGGGGCTCATTTTTGGCGGAACAATCTGTACTTTTAATTGATACCATTTTGGAGTATGCGTGACTTTTTGATCACATTTTATAAAAAAAATTGGGGTAAGAGAAGCAATGAAAAAATGGCAAATCGGACATTTTGACCCTTTTTTCCGTTACGCCATTCGCCGTATTGGAATTTTTTTTTATTTTAATAGTATGGGCATTTTCGGTCGCGGTGATACCCATGATGTTTATATTTATTGTTATTTAGTTTTTTTTTTTTATTATACGGAAAGGGGGGTGATTTAAACTTTTATATATTTTTTATATAATTTTTTTATCATTATGTGCCTCATATATGAGCTTATTACATTTATTTTTTATTTTTAATTTTGGTTTATCAGGAATTTATTACTAGCTTATTTTGCTCACTTTTGCTCATTTCTTATCCTGGCCTGCCATCTGGTGGCCAAAATAAGAATTGCAGTTTGAATACTGTTAGCCTACTCAGTAAGGCTACCAGTATTCAATGCAACTATCTATGCCCGGATTGGACACACGGAGCATAGGTAGGAAGCCCGGAAGCGCGTCATGGCAATTAGCCGCAGGTCTCTGCTGTATGTAAAAGCAGAGATCTGCCGCCCATAAATGCCGCTGCACGTGCGAGCGGGCGTCATGTTTACACATTGCAACAGCGCCGTACATGTATGGCGCTGGTAGCCTAAGGGTTAAAGAAAGCAGAGGTTAATAAAGTGATTTTCTAAAACTAGAGTATGCTGGTTAGTAACTATGATTAACTGAGATTGTACATGATTAGTTTGGTTTACAAGGCCTAACACATCCCATATTTTGTCATCTAGGTAGTCAGTGGAGTTAAACTTAAAAATTTTATTTTATGGTCTTCAGATAGATAAGAAGTCTCTACAATTTATGTCAGCAAGTTGTAACCACGGTACCAGAATCGCTAAATAAGGCAAAGTCTTTGAACTCACAGGACTGTGAGTACAGATCCAACAGTTTTTATAATTGTCCGCATCTGTCTTTTTTTTTTTTTTAACATGACCTGATGATGCCTAATAAGGGCATTGTCCTAGTCACTTTTTAGGTTCACATGTAGAGCTTGAATGCTCAGACCCAGGAGTAGCAGTGCAAGGATCTCCATCCTCAGGGTTGGGCACCTTTCTTCTGCAATGTGAGGCGTGAATCAAGTTAGGCTTTCCTTACACCTTTATAGAGGTTGCAGTTTTCAACAGGACCATCAAATCTGGGCTCAAAGGTTTTCCCCACGTGCCTCTTTATCATTACCCAGTCTCCAGGCTCAAGACTGTGTGTGCCTTCTACTGAATCAGGGTCTGGAATGGAAGCAAACCTTCATGTAACTGACCATACTATCAGTCTGCAACTGCAACTGTTGAGGAAAATACAATCCTAGCCTTGGGGCACTACCAAACAATACCTCAAATAGGGATAACCCCAGGGGTGTAGCTATAGGTCAAGTAGAGGAAGCGGCTGCTTTGGGGCCCTGACCCAGAAGGGGCCCATCCAGGAGGAGGAGGACTAAAAGATTTTGTCAAGGCCCCTCAACAGTATTACACAATGAAATGATATACAGTGGCAGTATAGACGGATGGAACAGCTGCCGGTGCTGATCTGAGAGAGTGATCTTTACTAGCCACAGGAATCGGGGCGGCATGAAAGGAAGGGGTTGCGAAAAAATTACTGGGGGAGGGGGGCCCAATTCAAAAATTTCCTGTGGGGCCCAGTCATTTCTAGCTACGCCACTGGATAACCCTGTCTTCTTGTTTGGAGTGGTTCTTATGGAATATAAGGCTAGAGGCAAACACTTTGTCCAGAGCCTCTGGGTCTCACGCAACCTGAAAAGAGATCAACACACACGAGAACAAACTCATACACTCCTACCTTTGGTAGTTGTATGTAGTCTATCTGCAGTCTCTGAAACAGGTAAAGTGGCCTAGGGGTGTGCTTGCTTGGAGTCTTCACCACTTGCCCTGGATTATTTAATGCACAGACCATACATCCTTGCACAAAACGGCTTGAACTGTAGAGAACACTGGAGCAATCCAGCCAATATTTACCACACCACTTACCATGGCACCTTTTGACAGATGTGTAGGCCCATTGGCCTCCTGAGCCATAACCGGGTACAGAGGGAGTGGCATGCAGATTCTGTCTTTGTTTCTCCAAAGTCCTTTTTCAACTAGCCCAGCCGCTTGTTTAGTCCGTAGTTCTTTTTCTTCAGGTGGGGCCCCCTTAGACAATTTGATCAGAGTGTCTTTGGATATATTCACTAGTGATGAGCGGCAGGGGTCATATTCGAATTCGCTATATTTTACGAATATTTTGTAGAATATACGTCGAATATTCACGAATTCGAATATATTTACTCGAAAAATCATCAAGGTAATGATTGCGTAATATGCAAATATTACACGATCAATACAGGCGTGGGTCAAAAACAACTATATAGCACTATAGAATATAGTGCTATATTCGTTTTTTAGAATATTCTGCTTTTTTTTCCATCTGAGGTTATGATTCCTCCCTGCTTAAGTTGCTTGTCAAGCAACATAAGCAGGGAGGAATAATGACTTCAGATGGAAAAAAAAATGACGAATATTCTAAAAAACAAATATATAGCACTATATCGCTATATATTTGTTTTTAGAATATTCGTTATTGCCGAATATTCTAAAAAACAAATATATAGTAATATATTGAATATAGAGCTAAATATTAGTTTTTTTGAATATTCGTAATTTTTTTCCATCTGAAGTCATGAATCCTCCTGCTTGAGTTACTTAAGCAGAGAGGAATCATGACTTCAGATGGAAAAAAAAATCTGAATATTCAAAAAAACTGATATATAGAGCAATATAGCTAATATAGTGCTATATTCGTTTTTCTGAATATTCGTAATATTCTAAAACAAGAATATATAGCAATATAGTGAATATTCGAAAAAAACAAAACAATATAGAGCAAATTAGCTAATATAGAGCTATAATCCTTTTTTTAATAGTCGTAATTTTTTTCAAATCTGAACGTCAGATGAGAAAAAAATTACAACTATTAGACCAAGAAGATTATAGCACTATATTAGCTAAATTGCTCTACATTCATTTTTTCGAATATTTGCTATATTGCTATATATTCTTGTTTTAGAATATTATGAATATTCTAAAAAACTAATATACACTGCTCAAAAAAATAAAGGGAACACTTAAACAACACAATGTAACTCCAAGTCAATCACACTTCTGTGAAATCAAACTGTCCACTTAGGAAGCAACACTGAGTGACAATCAATTTCACATGCTGTTGTGCAAACGGGATAGACAACAGGTGGAAATTATAGGCAATTAGCAAGACACCCCCAATAAAGGAGTGGTTCTGCAGGTGGTGACCACAGACCACTTCTCAGTTCCTATGCTTCCTGGCTGATGTTTTGGTCACTTTTGAATGCTGGCGGTGCTTTCACTCTAGTGGTAGCATGAGACGGAGTCTACAACCCACACAAGTGGCTCAGGTAGTGCAGCTTATACAGGATGGCACATCAATGCGAGCTGTGGCAAGAAGGTTTGCTGTGTCTGTCAGCGACAGGAGACAGGCCAATACATCAGGAGAAGTGGAGGAGGCCGTGGGAGGGCAACAACCCAGCAGCAGGACCGCTAGCTCCGCCTTTGTGCAAGGAGGAACAGGAGGAGCACTGCCAGAGCCCTGCAAAATGACCTCCAGCAGGCCACAAATGTGCATGTGTCTGCTCAAACGGTCAGAAACAGACTCCATGAGGGTGATATGAGGGCCCGACGTCCATAGGTGGGTGTTGTGCTTACAGCCCAACACCGTGCAGGACGTTTGGCATTTGCCAGAGAACACCAAGATTGGCAAATTCGCCACTGGCGCCCTGTGCTCTTCACAGATGAAAGCAGGTTCACACTGAGCATATGTGACAGACGTGACAGAGTCTGGAGACGCAGTGGAGAACGTTCTGCTGCCTGCAACATCCTCCAGCATGACCGGTTTGGCATTGGGTCAGTAATGGTGTGGGGTGGCATTTCTTTGGAGGGCCGCACAGCCCACCATGTGCTCGCCAGAGGTAGCCTGACTGCCATTAGGTACCGAGATGAGATCCTCAGACCCCTTGTGAGACCATATGCTGGTGCGGTTGGCCCTGGGTTCCTCCTAATGCAAGACAATGCTAGACCTCATGTGGCTGGAGTGTGTCAGCAGTTCCTGCAAGACGAAGGCATTGATGCTATGGACTGGACCGCCCGTTCCCCAGACCTGAATCCAATTGAGCACATCTGGGACATCATGTCTCGCTCTATCCACCAACGTCATGTTGCACCACAGACTGTCCAGGAGTTGGCAGATGCTTTAGTCCAGGTCTGGGAGGAGATCCCTCAGGAGACCGTCCGCCACCTCATCAGGAGCATGCACAGGCATTGTAGGGAGGTCATACAGGCACGTGGAGGCCACACACACTACTGAGCCTCATTTTGACTTGTTTTAAGGACATTACATCAAAGTTGGATCAGCCTGTAGTGTGTTTTTCCACTTTAATTTTGAGTGTGACTCCAAATCCAGACCTCCATAGGTTAAAAAATTTGATTTCCATTTTTTAATTTTTGTGTGATTTTGTTGTCAGCACATTCAACTATGTAAAGAACAAAGTATTTCAGAAGAATATTTAATTAATTCAGATCTAGGATGTGTTATTTTTGTGTTCCCTTTATTTTTTTTGAGCAGTGTATAACACTATATCAAATATATATTAGTTTTTTTGAATATTCGTCTTTTTTTTTTCAATTTGTACAGTTGTTCAAATTCGGCATACTCCTCCCTGACAAGCGTCCCCATCACCATGGGAACGCCTGGGGGTTAGAATATACCATCGGATCTGAGTTTTCACGATCTCAGGAGGAGTATGCTGAAGTGGAACAACTGTACAGATTGAAAAAAAAAAGACGAATATTAAAAAAAACAGATATATTCGATATAGTGCTATATATTAGTTTTTTAGTATATTCGTCATTTTTTCCATCTAAAGTCCTGATTCCTCCCTGCTTAATTTGCTTGTGGGCCAAGGACTCATTGGCCCACAAGCAAGAAGCAGGGAGGAATCATGTGTTCAGATGGGAAAAAAATGATGAATATGCGCTATAACAAATATATAGCACTATAGAGATAAAAATTTGCTTATTGAATATTCCCGCTCAACACTAATATTTTTTTAAGGTTTTAAGGCTCATACCGGGGTGGTATCAGCATTCAGTAGCCAAAGCACAGCTAACTTGGCTGCCTTATCAGCTCTGTCATTGCCTTTTATCTCTGCCGTGGTACACCTTGTGTGAGCCTTTGCTTTCACAATAGCAACTTCTTCTGGCAACAGAAAACCTATAAAAGGACACTGAAAGCTGATGAACTTATAAAAATATTGTTTTATTTGAGTACTTGATTAAAAACATACATAGAGATAACAGTGCAGCACAATCCTGGGAGAGTTAATAGAGTACAAAAAGGGTAAGGAGACAGGAGTGACCCGAATATGGATATATCTAAATAAGGCAAAGTTACCATGTAAAGTATATGTTGAAGGGATACCCACTGTTGGTAAGAGTACAAATAATCTCGTCAAATATAAAGTGCAAGTGCAAGCTTATATATATAAGCAAAGGAGAGGAGAAATAACCCTTCAATGTGGGTACCTAAATACATATATGTATATATACCTATTCAAGTAGTCTAGGCGGGTAAATAAAGTGCAAGTGCAAATCACATGACAATTTGTAAAAGAAAACACATAATGAGTGTTTAGTCAAAAAGCACAAGACAACCGCAAAAGTTAAACAGGTAAGCAGATGAACAGGGATAAGGTCACATACCGTGTGTAAAATGATGGTAAGTCCACAGGAAGACTGCACACCCCGACGCGCGTTTCGATTTGAAACCTTCCTCTGGGGGTACAGTCTTCCCACTGGAGCAGTCCCTCTTAAACAAGTGTTCCGCCAATCGGAGTCCATTAATCGGACACATGGGTTCTAAGGCACAGGTGAACCGCGCGGTGGCCAAACGCGCAGGTGCAGCTGCGTCTATTCACTCAAGGACCTTCCGTGACGTCAAAAGCGTCATAATCTCGCGGGATATTCAAAAGTCATATGGTAGCCGATATTACAACTACGTCTATTGTTCAAGGACCTTCCGTGACGTAATAAACGTCATGGTCTCGCGAGATATTCAGCAGTCACGTAACAGTTAGTTATACAACCAACAAGGTCATGCAGGCGGATCACATGATCGTGAGTTATAATCACATGTTTCTCCAATGGTTCGAACGTCATCCAAAAGGGGAGGACACAAGTAGGCACGTCACGATGTGTGAGCAAGTAAGTGTCTAAGCGCAAAATAATGCGCATATATATTCGTAAAATTGTGATGCACATTAAGTGCATAAGAAAAACAATGAAGGAATGGGAATTTGATGAGGTAAAATGAGTCGCGGCTACATAGTCTCTCCTGAAAGGGTAATAACCTATAGCGGATATCCTCACAAGGAGAGTCCACGGCCGCGCGTCATAACCTCAACAGGTGAAGTCACATATATAGCGTAGTGCAATTATATATATACATAGTGGTGCAATATGCACAACCTGATGAACAAGGTGAAAATTGGACTGGGTAAGATGAATCACAGCGATACAATCTCCCCAAAAGGAGGAGAGAGTGCATGGCAGGGAGTCAAAACCAAGCACAAAAAGAATATTAGTAATGTGCTTATAAGTGCATTGTGCAAATTTATAAAAAATTGGAAGAGGTAAAATGAGTCACGGCCACACAGTCTCCCGACAGGGCAACACCCAAACGGGACCCAATAAGGGAGACTGTATGGCCGGGAGTCACAACCAAACCCAAAGTACAAAAAAAGAGAAAAAAAGAAATTGTTGATGCACTGGATAAGTGCATTGTGCAAAATGCAAAATATTATTGCTAGGTGAAAAGGAGAAAAACAATCAATAAGTGAGAGAAGGGCACGTATATGACATACATATATGAACCTGAGGGGACAATACATATATGTCATTCATAAGCCATAAAAAATATTAATGTAAAAACACAAAAGAAACAGAGACGTGAAGTGACATTTCGATCCTTCAGATTGTATCATCGGTGACGTAGATAATCCAATAGAACATGCTCAAAGTGCTTGTAGAGAGCGTGGAAATAGATCTAATAACCTATAATAGAGAAACATTATTAATAGCGGGACTCCCCAGTGGGAAGATACATAAAACACTTATGAACATGAGATCCTATCTAAGGAAAAAGAAAAGTTAAAAAACAAAAATATATAGAACATTTTTGTTAGTAAAAATGTAAAATTACATGTTCACTGTAGGAAAGGGGCATACGACAGGGCATCATTGAGGCCCTTTGGTTGTTTAGTGTCCAAGGTCCAAATCCACTTTGTTTCCAATTGGGCCAGCCGTTTCATTAAGTTACCACCCCGCATTCTTCTGGCAACAGTAAAGAGTTTATTAGTTCAAGCACAGAGTCTTTGTTTTTAATGGGCTGACCTACAGAAGTCAAAAAGTCTCTAGCCCGCCAGATGGGTCCATTCTATCGGGGTCCAGCTGTTCCATTCCGCAAAAAACTGAATCCACACGGACGTCATCCGTATTTTTTTGCAGATCCGTTTTTTGCAGACCACAAAATACTGAAAAAGCCATACGGTCGTGTGCAAGAGGCCTCACACTAAGTACCTCACATACATTGCCTTGTTATTTTCTCTTAAAATTGCAGACAGTGTTCTCGCTATCACACATTCCAATGCCGTGACGTCACTCCCCACAGCTGCAAGCAGCCCCTGCATTCTCCCCTCTGTCTCACTCTTCATACTCAGCTTTCCGTCTCTATATGTTCTCTAACTCAGCAAACAGAGTTCCTACGGCTTCTGCCACATATTTACTGGGCAACAGGTCACACAGATACACGGACAGGCAAGACATAATACTTCCTATGCGTTACACCGAGTTTCCACACTCAGTTCTCTATTTGAATCACATCCTGTAATCGTCCGCAGTCCAGATACATACAGGGAGTGCAGAATTATTAGGCAAGTTGTATTTTTGAGGATTAATTTTATTATTGAACAACAACCATGTTCTCAATGAACCCAAAAAACTCATTAATATCAAAGCTGAATATTTTTGGAAGTAGTTTTTAGTTTGTTTTTAGTTTTAGCTATTTTAGGGGGATATCTGTGTGTGCAGGTGACTATTACTGTGCATAATTATTAGGCAACTTAACAAAAAACAAATATATACCCATTTCAATTATTTATTTTTACCAGTGAAACCAATATAACATCTCAACATTCACAAATATACATTTCTGACATTCAAAAACAAAACAAAAACAAATCAGTGACCAATATAGCCACCTTTCTTTGCAAGGACACTCAAAAGCCTGCCATCCATGGATTCTGTCAGTGTTTTGATCTGTTTACCATCAACATTGCGTGCAGCAGCAACCACAGCCTCCCAGACACTGTTCAGAGAGGTGTACTGTTTTCCCTCCTTGTAAATCTCACATTTGATGATGGACCACAGGTTCTCAATGGGGTTCAGATCAGGTGAACAAGGAGGCCATGTCATTAGATTTTCTTCTTTTATACCCTTTCTTGCCAGCCACGCTGTGGAGTACTTGGACGCGTGTGATGGAGCATTGTCCTGCATGAAAATCATGTTTTTCTTGAAGGATGCAGACTTCTTCCTGTACCACTGCTTGAAGAAGGTGTCTTCCAGAAACTGGCAGTAGGACTGGGAGTTGAGCTTGACTCCATCCTCAACCCGAAAAGGCCCCACAAGCTCATCTTTGATGATACCAGCCCAAACCAGTACTCCACCTCCACCTTGCTGGCGTCTGAGTCGGACTGGAGCTCTCTGCCCTTTACCAATCCAGCCACGGGCCCATCCATCTGGCCCATCAAGACTCACTCTCATTTCATCAGTCCATAAAACCTTAGAAAAATCAGTCTTGAGATATTTCTTGGCCCAGTCTTGACGTTTCAGCTTTTGTGTCTTGTTCAGTGGTGGTCGTCTTTCAGCCTTTCTTACCTTGGCCATGTCTCTGAGTATTGCACACCTTGTGCTTTTGGGCACTCCAGTGATGTTGCAGCTCTGAAATATGGCCAAACTGGTGGCAAGTGGCATCTTGGCAGCTGCACGCTTGACTTTTCCTCAGTTCATGGGCAGTTATTTTGCGCCTTGGTTTTTCCACACGCTTCTTGCGACCCTGTTGACTATTTTGAATGAAACGCTTGATTGTTCGATGATCACGCTTCAGAAGCTTTGCAATTTTAAGAGTGCTGCATCCCTCTGCAAGATATCTCACTATTTTTGACTTTTCTGAGCCTGTCAAGTCCTTCTTTTGACCCATTTTGCCAAAGGAAAGGAAGTTGCCTAATAATTATGCACACCTAATATAGGGTGTTGATGTCATTAGACCACACCCCTTCTTATTACAGAGATGCACATCACCTAATATGCTTAATTGGTAGTAGGCTTTCGAGCCTATACAGCTTGGAGTAAGACAACATGCATAAAGAGGATGATGTGGTCAAAATACTCATTTGCCTAATAATTCTGCACGCAGTGTACAGTTATGTTCAAAATATTAGCAGAGTGTTTAAAAAAGTGAATAAAGCTCAAAATCCTAATAGCTTTTATTTCCATACACACAAATTCATTGGGAACACTACACAATCTATTCCAAATCAAAACATGAAGAAAAATATATCAAATTTGTGTTGTTCCTCTAAAAATAATTGAAGAAAAGTGAATATTAGACTGTTCAAAAAAATAGCAGTGTTTCTATTCTTCTTTACAAACTCAAACATTCACTATATAAACTGAAAAATGTTTGAAGATTTTGCTTTCCTTTAAATCACTTAACTAATATTTAGTTGTATAACCACTGTTTCTGAGAACTGCTGTACATCTGTGTTGCATGGAGTCAACCAACTTCTGGCACCTATGAACAGGTATTCCAGCCCAGGATGATTGGACTACATTCCACAGTTCTTCTCTATTTCTTGGTTTTGCCTCAGAAACTGCATTTTTTATGTCACCCCACAAGTTTTATATTGGATTAAGATCCGGGGATTGGGCTGACCACTCCATAACGTCAATCTTGTTGGTCTGGAACCAAGATGTTGCACGTTTACTGGTGTGTTTGGGGTCGTTGTCTTGTTGGAACACCCATTTCAAGGGCATTTCTTCTTCAGCATAAGGCAGAATAACCTCTTCAAGTATTCTGATGTATTCAAACTGATCCATGTTCCTTGGTATGCCATAAATAGGCCCAACACCTTAGTATGAGAAACATCCCCATATCATGATGCTGTGGCTTGAATTCAGTGTTTGGGGGTCATCTGACAAACTGTCTCCGACCACTAGACCCAAAAAGAACAATTTTACTTTCATCAGTCCACAGAATGTCTCTTTAGGCCAGTCAATGTGCTCTTTGGCAAATTGTAACCTCTTCAGCACATGTCTTTTCTACTCTCTCTCTCACTATTTGTCTGGCAGTTTTCCTCTTTTTCTCCCCGGACTTACTTGGTATGGTTCCCATGGTCTGTCTCAGTCCAAACCCAGGATTTCGGTCTGGCTCACAAGGCACTTTAACACCCCAAATCCTAAATTAAATCCTTCCATGAAGGCAGACGTGAGAAGTTTTTCTCCCATTTGTCCTGAGGCATCTCACCCCATGTCAGTCCGGACAGTTCCTAGTCTTGACTCAAAGGAGATTACATCCTCTTTAGCCTCCTGCACTACGTTCTTCAGGCTCCGTGAACTCTCATTCTCCTTTGTCCTGGCCCATCTACCAAAAGTCCTGCAGTACTCTGTCCCTGACTGTTCTGTCTTTCCCAATCCCTCCAGGCCACATTTGGTCATTTTTCACTCTGTCGCCCTCTAGGGTATTCTTACGGCTATACTGTGCCTCCCCTAACTTCAGGGCTACCAAGTCATTTAAGTCTGCCCATGTTGCTCTGTAAGTTGCCTGTATCTGTTGTAACATTCGGGATGTAGGCATGGGTCGCGTCAGTGGGTCAGGTATCCTTGACAGTAGTCCCAGTTGGTCCTTAGGACTCCATGGAACATACTGTATAAGGTGCTGTTGAAAATAATGGGGAGCCGGAGGAGGTAGTGCTGCCTATTGGCTGTCTTGGCAATCTCCACCACCAGCTCCATCGGCGGTGGGCGCCTGAGGGACCTGTGGTATCATCCCTGTTCTCAATAGCACTGGATATAATCCAGTGCTGTATTTGGGGGCACCACACACTCTGCAGGTTTCAGTCCAATCTGGATTCTGATTCTCGCAGGTCCTGCATATCCATCCTCGGTCCCTGTGCAGGGGCCGTGGGAGAGGCATGCGCCCTTGAAGGATTATAAGGTGGTGGACCTCCAGATTTAACCTTTTCAGTTTCCTCTTCAGGGGGTTTGTAACAACTTTCCCCTGTAAACTTGTGGCTTCCAACCTTCGGTTTCTATCTCTCTTGCTACCTTAATCCAGATGTTAACTACATCTTCACATGCATGATCCTTAATCCACCCACTGTGGGTGTCCACAAAATGTCTCTTTAGGCCAGTCAATGTGCTCTTTGGCAAATTGTAACCTCTTCAGCACATGTCTTTTTCAAACCTCTAAATCGAGGTTTCCATGCTTCATACCTGCTTTTTCCAACAGCTTTCTTTAACGCATCTTTGCCACCTGTCTTTCCTACCAGTCGTTTAGCTGCCTCATACTCTTTGGGAACGCTTTTCTGATTACCCATTGTCTATTCCTGAATCTGTGCTTACTAGAGGGAACCTTAGGCCCCTTTCACACGGGTGAGATTTCCGCGCGGGTGCAATGATTGAGTTGAACGCATTGCACCCGCACTGAATCCGGACCCATTCATTTCTATGGGGCTGTGATCATGAGCGGTGATTTTCACGCATCACTTGTGCGTTGCGTGAAAATCGCAGCATGCTCCTCTTTGTGCATTTTTCACGTAACACAGACCCCATAGAAATGAATGGAGTTGCGTGAAAATCGCAAGCATCCGCAAGCAAGTGCGGATACGGTGCGATTTTCACGCACGGTTGCTAGGAGACGATCGGGATGGGGACCCGATCATTATTATTTTCCCTTATAACATAGTTATAAGGGAAAATAATAGCATTCTGTATTCAGAATGCATAGTAAAATAGGACTGGAGGGGTTAAAAAAATATATATATATTTTAACTCACCTTAATCCACTTGTTCGCGCAGCCGGCATCTCTTCTGTCTTCTTTCTTCAGGACCTGGGTAAAGGACCTGTGGTGACGTCACTACGCTCATCACATGATCCATCCCCATGGTGATGGATCATGTGAATGACCATGTGATGAGCGCAGTGACGTCATCAAAGGTTCTTTTCCTCACAGATGAAGACAGAAGAGATGCCGGCTGTGCAAACAAGTGGATTAAGGTGAGTTAAATTATTTTTTTTAACCCCTCCAGCCCTATTTTACTATGCATTCTGTATTCAGAATGCTATTATTTTCCCTTATAACCATGTTATAAGGGAAAATAATACAATCTACACAACCTTGAACCCAAACCTGAACTTCTGTGAAGAAGTTCGGGTCTGGGTACCACAGTCGGTTTTTTATCACGCGCGTCCAAAACACATTGCACCCGCGCGATAAAAACTGAACGGAACGCAATCGCAGTCAAAACTGACTGCAATTGCGTACCTACTCGAGCGGGTTTGCCACAATGCACCGGGACGCATCCGGACCTAATCCGGGCACGCTTGTGTGAAAGCAGCCTTAGACGTCAATTTTCTCCCACAGTGGCTTCCCCACCCTGTCCTTCCAGGTGTACCTACTTTGTTACTTTAAAGCCAAAGCCTCTCTGGGCTTCTGGCCCCTTCCCCTAGTTTTCTGCCAGATTCTACACACACAATAAACAATGTAAACAGCTGCCCCAGAACAATCCTAAGCAACTCCCAGCTAAAATCCTGGTTTAAATCCATCCACCACTCATTCACTTATCTGCTAGCCCTTTATCAGGGTCACAGATTCTTAAAGCGAACCTGTCACCATGATTTTGCGCATAGAGCTGGGGACATGGGCTGCTAGATGGCCACTAGCACATCTGCAGTACCCAGGTCCCACAGCTCTCTGCGCTTTTATTGTGTTAAAAAACCGTTTTGAGTGATATGCAAATTAGCTGATATGAGTCCTGTAGCCGGAGATGAGTCAAGCGTCAAGGAGCCCAGCACCGCCCCGCGTCCTCCGAATCTCCTCCTTGCCGGCTGACGTCACAGAGCTGGAGCGCCGAAATCTCGCGATGCGCGAGCTAGCGCATGCCTAGTTCGTTCCCTGTGCTGATGCCAGCACAGGGAATGAACATGATGCCGACACTGCGCATGCGCTAGCTCGCGCATCGCGAGATTTCGGCGCTCCAGCTCTGTGACGTCAGCCGGCAAGGAGGAGATTCGGAGGACGCGGGGCGGTGCTGGGCTCCTTGACGCTTGACTCATCTCCGGCTACAGGACTCATATCAGCTAATTTGCATATAACTCAAAACGGTTTTTTAACACAATAAAAGCGCAGAGGGCTGTGGGACCTGGGTACTGCAGATGTGCTAGTGGCCATCTAGCAGCCCATGTCCCCAGCTTTATGCGCAAAATCATGGTGACAGGTTCGCTTTAAACATAAATTAGGCACGACTGTAAAGTTACCTTATACTCTGCCGGACTCTCGAACAAGACAAATGCCAGACAGGGAGGTACAGACTACTTGTAAGAAAAAGCTCTTACCTCAGCGCTGATTTTCATCTGTTGTCCAGGTGTGGCACGTCCAGGCGTCGGAGGTCTCAGCAGGAAGGACTTAGTCGTGCCCCACATATCGGGCGCCACTTTTATGTTTGGGCAAAGACCCCAATGCCGGATGAGCGGTGGACTCCGAATTAGAAGTTATGGATATTCATAGAGAAAAACCAAAATAGGCATAGAGCTGTGTATCAAGAGTTTCTAAACTTTATTAAAGAAAGCAGAGGTTAATAAAGAGATTTTCTGGATCATTTCCAACTGAAGACGTAGTCAAATATTTACGTCATTAACTCATTAAAAACACAATCTGAAATGAGCATCTTCTTGGCTATATGCCTAGAACGTCTCCTTAATCTTAACTGTGGGTGCTAGCCACATACTAATACTCCTAGTGCTTGTTAAGATTCCTTTCTAACAAGCGTTGGTGGGGGCTAGGAGTGACCTTGAAGTTACAGTAACTTTCCACAAGAAGCTCACAGTTCATTACACAAAAATGGCAGTATGAAATACAAACATGGAGGCTGAGGACACAACATGGAGTCTTAACCCTCACACCATTCACATTAGTTATGCCTAGATATGTGCTCCCTTCACAGTAGTTATGTCCAGATATGTGCTCCCTTCAAAGTAGTTATGTCCAGATATGTGCCCCCTTCACAGTAGTTATGTCCAGATATGTGCCCCCTTCCCAGTAGTTATATCCAGATATCTGCCCCCTCACAATAGCTATGTCCAGATATGTGCCCCCTTCACAGTAGTTATGTCCAGATATGTGCCCCCTTCACAGTAGTTATATCCAGATATCTGCCCCTTCACAGGAAGAAACATAACCAGTAAATCCTCATATAGTTCTTCCGAAGATCATCACAGCTCACCCTGCTTCACCGCAGCACAGTTATCTCTGCTGTGGGACACATGGCGGATTTTGTCACTGAACATACTCTGATATCCAGGGGAGGGCACAGACAGCAGAGGGCCCCTGTGCAAAGAATGTGCTTAGGCCCCCCCAACCCCCAGGTCCCTCCCACCTCCTATGCCAAATTCTCAACCTAACCATCCTAACATACATACAGCAATACAAAACATACAGGGTAAGGCTACTTTCAGACCTGTGGCAGTACGATCTTGCCATCTAATCCGGCAGAAAATGCAAGGAATCAGCTGGACACAAGCCACAGCATACAGCCGATCTCTGCCATACGCCATTGTAGTTAATGGATTGGCGGGCATTCTGTCTGCATCCAGCAGTGCTGGATCCAGTGAATTCCAGCAGGCTGTTCTCTGCTGGAACAGACTGCCAGAATCACTAACACAGATGTGAAGGTAGCCTAATCCAGCGCCACATACCTCGTACATCCAGTGACGTCTCTTTGATGTATATGTTCTCTTTCTTCATCTTCTCCATTCAGACCAGACCGCCATGATGATTTCTTTCAGCCATCTCTCGTCTTTGCAGAGTTTGACAAACAGACATCTTAGATTGCTACTTTTCCATCATCCTCCCACCTTCTCAACACCCCATTATGCACCCCCAATACTCAGACGCTGTGCTCCCCAAAACTATACTGCAGAAACAGATAAACCTCCTGAAAATACTAGTTACACACAGATAGTTCCCCTTTAATAATTATTTGAACACAATGCTCTAAAAAATAACGGCACCCAGCAAATAGTGCCCTTGACACTAAGGGTACTTTCACACTAGCATTTTTCTTTTCCGGTATTGAGTTCCGTCACAGGGGCTCAATACCGGGAAAAAAAAACCGCTTCAGTTTTATACTAATGCATTCTGAATGAAAAGCAGTCCGTTTAGTATGCATCAGGATGCATCACTTCAGTCCCTCTTACGTTTTTTGGCCAAAGAAAATACCGCAGCATGTTGCAGTTTTCTCTCCGGCCAAAAATCCAGAACACTTGCCGGAATGCCGGCATTAATTTCCATTGCCGTTCTTCCGGTCCGTGCATGCGCAGAGCTTTAAATCTGTGAAAAAAAAATAAAAATACCGGATCAGTTTTTTCCGGATTACAACTGGAAATACGGATCCGGTATTGCAATGCATTTTTCAGACGGATCCGCATCCGGATCCGTCTGACAAATGCATCCGTTTGCCTCTGAATTGTCGGATCCGGCAGGCAGTTCCAGCGACGGAACTGCCTACCGGAATTCTCTGCCGCAAGTGTGAAAGTACATTAAACATAATGTGCCCCCCAAAAAAACTGTGCTAAGCTGATTCTGTGCCAGGGTGCCCCCACAGTAATAGTGCTCTCCAAAATCCCAACAATAGTAAGGGTACTTTCACACTTGCGTTGTGAAGATCCGGCAGGCAGTTCCGTCGCCAGAACTGCCTGCCAGATCCGGAAATCCATATGCAAACGAATAGCATTTGTAGACGGACCCGGATCCGTCTAACAAATGCATTGAAACACCAGATCCGTCTCTCTGGCGTCATCCAGAAAAACGGATCCGGTATTTATTTATATTGCATTTTTAAAGGTCTGCGCATGCGCAGACCAGAAAACCGGATCCGTTTTCCCAGAACACTTGCCGGATCCGGAATTCGGGCAAGTGTTCCAGAATCTGGGATGGAGAAAATACCGCAGCATGCTGCAGTATTTTCTCGGGCCAAATACCGTAAGATTGACTGAACTGAAGACATCCTGATGCATCCTGAACGGATTACTCTCCATTCAGAATGCATTAGGATAAAACTGATCAGTTTTTTTCTGGTATAGAGCCCCTGTGACGGAACTCAATACCGGAAAATTTTAACGCTAGTTGTGGAAGTATCCTAATAATTCTGTGCCAGAGTGCAGTAATAGTGCCCCCAACAGTAATTGTGTAACAGAAGTAATAATGCTCCCATAGTCCCCCCTGTTGTAATAAAGCCCACCATAATGCCCCTGGTAGTAATAATTCTCTTTATAATGTGCGACAGTCGAAAAACGCCCCCTTATAATGTGTGCCCGTACCAAAAATACCCCGTTGTGTTGCAGTAAAAAAAAAAAAAAAAACTCCTCTTAGTGCCCCCAGTAGAGCCGATGTCCTAAGAGTGCCCTCATGTGCTCCAATGAGCCGTACTGTGTGCCACTACAAAAAACACTTTTAGTGCCCCCAGTTGAGCTTAGGTGCCCAGAGTGTCCCCATAATTTGTGCCAGTATAAAATACTACTATATAGTGCCCCTGTAACGTTACATTACACTACTTTGTGAAATTTCCCTACCTCGTAACTTCCGGTCGCACCGGAAATGACGTGATGAGGCGTGCCGGAGTTGTGCCGATCTGCGCATGAGCAAAACGACGGTTTAGGGAAATCTCACAGCGGAGTTCAGCTGGACACCGGGACACTGCGCATGCAGAACATCCATCCGATCTCCGCGCCTGCGCAGTGTGGGGGTAGGGAGATCTGATGGCCATTTTTTCTGTTAAATAAATATATACAGTACAGACCAAAAGTTTGGACACACCTTCTCATTCAAAGAGTTTTCTTTATTTTCATGACTATGAAAATTGTAGATTCACACTGAAGGCATCAAAACTATGAATTAACACATGTGGAATTATATACATAACAAACAAGTGTGAAACAACTGAAAATATGTCATATTCTAGGTTCTTCAAAGTAGCCACACCCATGTCCCACCTCCAGCCACACCCATGTCCCGCCTCCACCCCTGGTCGCTGTCGCACCACGATCGTTACGCCCCTGATCCCGTCACTACAGAAATACAGCGCCCCATACCTCTTACATCCAGTGACATCTCCCTTGATGTAGATGTTCTCTTTCCTCATCTTCTCCTTTCAGACCTTCAGACCAGACCACCATTTTGTCGCCATTTTTCGTCTCTGCTGTTTGACAACAACAACAAAAAAATCTTAGTTTACTACTTTTCCATCATCCCATCTTCTGGACAAATCATCCTACTACCCCCAATACTGTGCCGCTGTGCTCCCCAATACTATACTGCAGAAACAGATAAATCCCCTGATAATACTAGTACAATGCAGAGCCCCCCATATAAAATACCCCTTCTTTGTGGCCTCAGTAGAAGCCCCCAAATAATGTGCCAGTAAGAAGTGCCCCCCATGGATGCCCCCCATGTGTCAGTAAGAAGTGCCTCTTTTCTCCCCCCCCCCATATGTGCCAGTATAAGGTGCCTCTTCCCCCCCCCTTCCCTTATATGTTCCAGTATCAAGTGCCTAATTTCTCTCCTTCCCCCAATATGTGCCAGTATAAAGTGCCTCTTCCCCCCCTTCGCTTATATGTGCCAGTATCAAGTGCCTCATTTCTCCCCCCCCCCCAATTTGTGCCAGTATAAGGTGCCTCTTTCCCCCCTATATGTGGCAGTTTCAAGTGCCTCATTCCCTCCGCAATATGTGCCAGTATGAGGTGCCTCTTTCCCCCCCCTTCCCCCATATGTGCGCAGTTTCAAGTGTTTCAAGTGCCTCATTCCCCCCCCCCCCAATATGTGCCAGTATAAGGTGCCTCTTTCCACCCCTTCCCCATATGTGGCAGTTTCAAGTGCCTCATTCCCCCCCCCCCCCAATATGTGCCAGTATAAGGTGCCTCTTTCCACCCCTTCCCCTATATGTGCCAATTTCAAGTGCCTCTTTTCTCCCCCCCCCCCCCAAATATGTGCCAGTATACCGGCCTCTGATAGGCTGCAGGCACAAGGCCCGCAGCCTATCAGAGGAACAGTCTCCTCTCCCTCCCCTGCCGCAGCAAAGCCGTCTGTATCGCTGTCCTGAGGACGGCGATACAGATGACTATGGAGATGAACGCTTCCACAATCACCGCCATCATTCACAGCTGATCCTGTGCTTGGGTCTGAGAAAGGCTTGTACCCGGGCACAGGATTGCAAACCCGGACTGTCCGGGTCATTCCCGTATGGGTGGCAACCCTACCCATAGTGCCCTCCATAATGTGCCAGTATAAAACGCCCCTATAGACTGCCCCCATAATGCTCCTTTCCCCCCTTCCCCATAGTGGTACCAAAATGGGTGCTCAGGTGGCACGATGATGCCATTGCACTAGGCCTGCAGCCTATCAGAGTCGCCTCTCTCCTGCCCCGCCGCACCATTCATCCGTCCAGAGATTTCTGGGCAGTCCATACGAATAGGCGACTTTGAAAAGAATAGATGTGTCCGTGACTTTTTTGAGGCTGCTGGTACTCTAGATTATTATGGTGGTAATTATCACCATTTTATAGCTCACGGTAAATGCTGGTAATGAACTCTTATCATTATATTAAGCTATAGACGTGTATTACTTATAATTTGTATCGTTCATTATGGTTTTCCAATTTGTCCGTGAAAAACGTTCGCTGTCCAGGATTTCGGGATGTTGTCTAGAAAACACAAACATTCTGGTTAGCAGTACCATATCTGATAGTGTGTTTAATGTAAATGTGATCTAGAATAGTTTAGGGTGTAGCACATGCTGTGGTAGAGCCCAATGTCCCCGCTCATTGACCAGCAGCTGACAGGACCGGCCTGTGACATCAGCAGCACAGCAAAGGAGGCCCAGACTGAGGGGTGTGGAGCTTAGTGACGTCAGAGGCGCGTCCCCGCGACGTTCTCTTTCCTTTTCCTCGTCACCGGTCTCGGTGCCGCGCAGCGTGAGCGCGCCCGCCCGCCCGCGTGAAGGCAAAAGGGAAATAACGGCAAAGGCTGCCCCCGCCGGCACCCATGGGAGGGTGTGTGGGCACTCACCACGACTCCTCGGGCAGCCTGAACGAGAACTCGGACGGGACCGGAGGTGAGGAAAGGAGGAAGGATGGTGTGGAAGAGGAGGGGGAGGGGAGATGAGAAGGGATTCGCTGCTCTTTTGTCTGACACTGGCCCGGTGCAGATCCCTGAGTGTGGGCAGAAAGTGCATGGGGGCAGGGGTTCACCTATGCCATGGCTGGTCCTCTCCCCACTACTTTAGGGCTCAGGTCAGACTGCGATTCTTCTCATGATGCTACAATGGAGACCCAACTCTGCCTGCCATCCTTCAGCGGAATTGGGTACCCACCTGGCATTGCGTTCAGTCTGATACAGTTTATGTATGTTCCTTTACATTTCATCACCCATTATTTATTTGGGAATATATATTCTAGCAGTTGCGCGTCGTCGACATGGAAGCCAGGGAACTAGAGACCGGCCAGGAGTGGTAGCGCCACATCTGGGGGGGGGTTGTCCAGTTTCCTCCAGAAACCGGACAGCCCCTTTAAGGGACGCCCGCCTCTTGATAAATGTGTAGCGTCTTCTGCTGTTCATGTGCCAAACGGAAATCTTCAGCGAGGAGCCGGAGTAGATTTCTGGCGCACATGTTGGTAGGTGAGCTCGCCTCCTGATTTTTTGGAAAAGTGGCACAGGAAGGTAAAGAAAAAGTCGCAGAACCGCACTTGCAACAAAATTTGTGCCTTCCACAGAAATAACGCTGGCTCTGGAATGGGCAGACTGGTTCAGAAGGCCTTGCGCCACACATAAGAAGCGCCAGTGTTAAAAGGCACGTGGACAGTGGGATCAGGGTCCTGTCAGAGATTTTGCATTGGAAACTAGAATCTTAGTTATGCCTCTGATGCCAGGTTCACATGGTTTGAATACAATGAGATTTGCACTTGAAGGGGTTTTCCGGGATTTTCATATGTTATTTATTTTATGCACTTATATATCCTGCAACGCTTTACAGACATTAGCATCCAAATGGGGCGCACAAGCTAAGGCTACTTTCACGCTTGCACTTTCCGTTTTTGAGATCCGTTATAGGTTCTCAATTATGGGGGGGAGTGGAACGCTTCCGTTTTGTCCCCATTCTTTGTCAAAACTGAACGAAAGTGCCGTAGAATGCATTCTCTTCCGTTTGGTGCGTCCCCATCGCGGACAGAATAACACTGCAAGCAGCGTTTTTCTGTCCGCGATGTGATGCGGAGCAAGACGTATTCAGCATGACTCACAATGCAAGTCAATGGGGACGGATCCGTTTTATCTGACACAATAGACGGATCCGTCCCCCCGTTGACTTTCAATGGAGTTCATGACGGATCCGTCTTGGCTATGTAAGACATAATACAACGGATCCGCTCATAACGGATGCAGATCCATGACGGATCCGACAAAAACGCTGGTGTGAAAGTAGCCTTCGTTCCCTATCGGTATGTCTTTGAAGTGTGGTAAGAAACGGAAGTACCCAGAGGAAACCCACACAAACACGGGGAGAATACACAGACTCCATGCTACCCTCAGGATAGGCCATCATATAAGATTGGCGGGGATCCAACTCCCAGCATCCCTGCCGATCAGCTGTTTGAGGAAGCCACTGTGTTCACCGGAGCTCTGGTGGGTGCCATGGGTATCGCAGCTTGAATGGGACTGAGCTGCGCCTAGGCCATGTGTCCGATGAACGACCTCACATGGCCTAGGTAGAGGTCTAAGCGAAGAGACCCCAACGGCTTCTTCATACAGCTGATTGGCAGGGGGTGCCTGGAGTCGGGCCTCCACTGATCTCACATGGATGACTTGGGCTACTTTCACACTACCGTTCGGAGCGGGTCCGTCTGATGTCTGCTCAGACGGATCCGCTCCTATAATGCAGACGTTTGTATCCGTTCAGAACGGATTCGTCTGCATTATAACTTAGAAAAATTTCTAAGTGTGAAAGTAGCCTGAACGGATCCGTCCAGACTTTACATTGAAAGTCAATGGGGGACGGATCCGTTTGAAGATTGAGCCATATTGTGTCATCTTCAAGCGGATCCGTCCCCATTGACTTCCATTATAAGTCTGGACGGATCCGCTTGCCTCCGCACGGCCAGGCGGACACCCGAACGCTGCAAGCTGCGTTCAGGTGTCCGCTCACTGAGCGGAGCGGAGGCTGAACGCCGCCAGACTGATGCATTCTGAGCGGATCCGCGTCCACTCAGAATGCATTAGGGCAGTACAGATGCGTTCGGGGCCGCTTGTGAGACTCTTCAAACGGAGCCCACAAGCGGAGCCCCGAACGCTAGTGTGAAAGTAGCCTTATCCTGAGGATAGGACATCAATATGAAGACCCCCTTATAACTAGGGGTAGCATAAACTAGGGACAGGAACCCTCGGAAAAACATTGGTTCACTTTCTTCAACTTGAGTAGGCATTTCTCTGAAGTGTGTATTGGACAGCTCCAGCTTTTGAGCAGTTGACTACAATGTACGCCAGCAAGTCCTCATATTCATGGGGTACCTGGCTCTCCCGGGCCACTGACTGCAGTAGGAGAAAAGATGTCCGTCAGCGGCCAGGTGGGCAGGAGAGCCAGGACCTCATGCTGTGTATTCAACACATCAAGCGCTGGTGCTGTTCAGTAGAGATTTTGGCAAAACCGTTGGTTAGATTAAAGAAAGTGACCCAGCATTTTGGTAATGGTCTCTGTAAAAAGCCTTTATTTTCCCACCTGGGACCCACCAATCAAAACTGATGTCGCGAAGTCATTGATAAGGCAGCAGGTATTTTAGGAAACTCTTGTCAGGTTCCCAATCAATTAAAAAAAAAACTGTAATATATTCACATTTTAAATTGAAATGCTGTGCCAAAGGCGTACTGAGAAGCCATAGACGGCATAGCCCAGGGCTTGACAAATTTCCTTGGAATCTAGGAGCCAGCTAAAAAAGTTAGGAGCCAGGCGGAGCCGCGTCATAAAATCTATATTGCGATATAATTTTAAGCATGTGCGATATGCGATATATATCGCAATATATTGTTTTCTATATTGGGGGGGGGTGTTTAAACTTTTTTTTTTAACTTTTTTTTTTTTTTTACTTTTTATTTAATAACTATTAGCCTCCTTAAGGGCTAGAACCCTTGTCATATATTCACCCTAATAGAGGTCTATCAGGGTGAATAGGACTTTACACTCTCCCTGCTGCCCTGTGCTTTGTGCACACAACAGCAGGGAGCTGACCATGGCAGCCAGCCTCTGATCAGCCCCCCTCCAGCCTCTGATCAGCCCCCCTCCAGCCTCTGATCAGCCTTTCCCCCCCTCCCTCTTATCAGCCCCCTCTGGTAACAAACCCACCCCCCTCCCTCCCCAGTATTAAACATTGGTGGCAGTGGCCACAGGGTCCCCCTCCTCCCCCCATCATTGGTGGCAGTGGGCAGTTCTGATCGGAGTCCCAGCAGTGTAATGCTGGGGCTCCGATCGGTTACCATGGCAGCCAGGACGCTACTGAAGTCCTGGCTGCGATGGTATGTTAGTGAGCAGCATTATACTCACGTGTGCCGTGATCGCCGGGAGCTCCTCCTTCTCATAGGTCTGTGCGGCGCATTGCTAATGCTATAAGCATTAGCAATGAGCCGCACAGACAGAAGAAGGAGCGACCGGCGGCCACGGCGCACGTGAGTATAATGCTGCTCACTAACATACCATCGCAGCCAGGACTTCAGTAGCGTGACTCCTGACTGCCATGGTAACCGATCGGAGCCCCAGCATTACACTGCTGGGACGCCGATCGGAACTGCCCACTGCCACCAATGCAGACAAACATTCCCGGCACCCGACCAGGCTCTGACAGGACGCTGTGATCCGCGCGATTAACCCCTCAACTGAGGGGTTAATCGCGCGGATCACAGCGTGCAGTCATAGGGGCCGGGATATGGCCGGCACATTCATTGGTGGCGCAGTGGCCACAGTCCCTCCCCTTCTCCTCCTACTCTGTTCTTAGTGGCCAGCGGCAGCCGCGCACAGTGGGGAGGGAGGGACTCCTCTCCTTCTCCACTGTGCCGACTCAGGAAACCATGGTGCGCGCCGAGCGCATCTTTGAAAACGGGCTGACAAATACCCAAGCGCCAGGACCAAATTCCTGGTCGCCATGGCGACCTGGCGCCCGGGATTTGTCGAGCCCTGGCATAGCCAACCACTGACTGCTGTGGTGGCAAACTGGTCATACTGGTGGTGGAGCGGTTATGGCTAGAGATGAGCGAATTCCATCTTATGAAATTCATTCACGCTTCGTTTGGTGGCAAAAGCAGAATTGCGTTATGGATTCCGTTACCACAGACCATAACGCAATTCTATGGCGGAATGCCTTTAAAGGAATTCCTTTATGCATTCCGCCTTAAAAGAAGTCTATGGGCTGCAAAACGGATCTGTCCCATTTCCGTTATGCAGGGGAGCCCTCTCCTGCAGAACGGAAACGGGACGGATCCGTTATGCAGGCCATAGACTTTTTTTTATGACGGAATGAATAACGGAATGCCTCTAAAGGCATTCCGTCATAGAATTGCGTTATGGTCTGTGGTAACGGAATCCATAACGCAATTCTGCATTTGCCACCAAACGAAGCGTGAATGAATTTCATAACATGAAATTCGCTCATCCCTAGTTACGGCAGTGTTTTAAGGGGACAGACCTGCAAAGTGAAGCATACTTATCAGCTCCACGGCCTCGGCTGCTTTGTTGGGTCCCCCTCCTATCAACATCCACATTGACGCTGCCCCCCTAGTGTCACATGACCAATTGACTTGCTGCAAATCCCCCCAAAACTTTGACTAGACAGTCTATAGTGCACCAGATTTGTCATCCAGCCTCAGCCACCTATTAGTTGGATTACTTTTCACCAGAATTGTCCTCCAAGATTATGGCGCATGGTGCCCCTTCTTGGGTCATGCCCTTTCCCGCAGAGCCACACACCTGTAAAGCACATCACATTAAAAATGTCTAAGTTGCTTTATAAATGTGGCGCACAGCCTGTGCATTTTCATTAGTTAGCGCAGTGTCGCACATGTCTTTTTGTTGCAATTTAATGTATTATTTGGAGCCAAAGCCAGAAAAAGGTTGGAAGGGAATGAGAAACATAAAGGAAGAGCTTCTACTTCTCCTTCCTATTGGATCCACTTCTTGCTGTGGCTGCACTGCCCTATAATCACCATTTAATCACTTCCTTGTAGTTCTAGGATGGTTTCTGTAATATAGATCCGTTTTCCAATTTGTCTGTCACCTCTTATGCCTCTTTATAGTTCCCCAAATTCCATGTTTGTTACTATAGGTCACGGCCACGGCTTTAATGTTATCAACGGTGGCCGCGCAGGCGCACAGAAACCCTATCGGCCGACTGATCTGGTGGCCTCGTCTGAACTTTACTACAAGTTCATAGGATTTACAGGGTGCGAGCGCGCACAAGCAAGTGGCAGGGTTGCATCCTCCCTGCCCTGCTCACTGTGCCTTCAGCTCCGCCCCCAGCAAGCAGGGAGCCTGTAAATAAGGAGGTGAGCCAACCCCTTTTAATCTTCTCCACGCGTGAAAGAGGCCTTAAGATGTTCAGCAGTCTGCAAGTAGTTTCCTGATGAAATCTTGCTTAAAAGGAACCTGTCATCACCTTTATGCTGCCCATACTAACGGCAGAATAAAGTAGAGAAAGGTGAGTTGATTTCTGCGGTCTGTCATTTATAAGTTAAAAATAAGTGGTTGCCGAGAGCAAACATCACGATCATTGCAGACTGGGCCTGAGAAGAGTCCTGGTTATTCATGAATTCCTGCTCTCCTCCCCACCTGCTGATGACTGACAGACTTCTACCTAGTTTTCTCCCTTTCTGTCTAGGAGAGAACTGCCAATCATCAGCAGATGGGTGAGAGAGCAGGAGATTAGGAATAACCAGGACTCTTCTCAGGTAGCCGTGACTCTTTTCCAGGCCTGGGCTGTAATGATTATGATGCTGGTTCTCGGCAACCACTTACTTTTAGCTGATGTGTGACACACCACTGAAATCAGCGCGTCTGTCACTATTTTATGCTGCCCTCAGTAAGGTCACCATAAAGTTGATAACAGGTTCCCTTTTAATGCTTTATACCCCTGTTGGAATAATGTGTTCTTAGAGAGTTTATAACCCTTTTTGGTTAAGATGGATGTAATGTTTTTTTTTCTACACTTATCGCAAACCTATTGGACCTTGTAGTTGATTGATTAATATCATGATGCATCAATTTTCTTGACTTAAAAGGGTTTTTCAGAGACTTTGCAACTGAATTAGGTCACCAGTGTCAGATTGGTGGCGGCCTTCTCCATTCTCACACAAGCACAGCTCCCGTCCATTTGATAGTGGCAGTGCTTTATAGCATAGCTCAGCCCCTTTCACTTCTATGGGACTGAGCTGCGACTAAGCCAGGTGACCAATGAACATGTCGTCACTGGCCTAGAGAAAAGCTGAGAGAAGGCTGCGGAGCTACTGCAGAGTGCTGTGCCTTCTTAAACAACTGATCGGTGGGGGTCCTGGGTGTCAGACCCCACAATCAGATAACTGGTGACCTATCCTGAGGATAGGTCGTCAGTAGTAAAGTCTCGGAAAACCCCTTTAAAGGGGTTTCCAGGATTTTGATATTGATGGACAAACAGCTGTAAACTGTTTTTGGGGTCGCTGAGGCACAGGAACTGCACATTGTGTAGTAGAAGGAGTGGTAACTGCAGTGTTGCTGTCATCAATGAAACCACCCACAGTTTTTTACCAGTGGCCAGAATTTCTCCTTGGGAAAGGTGGCAAGCCTAGATATATTGCATCCTGTAATAAAGTAATACTAGAAAACACGGTAAAATAAAAATACCAGAATTGCTGTATTCAATTCATATCACCTACTAAAAAACAGAATAAAAGCAGTCAGAAATGCTACCAAAGAATAGGTAAGCCAAGATTCTGACTCCTCTATTTTATCACACTCTGACTCCTTCATAAATGGCCAATAATTGGTAATAAATTTACTGTTGTAAAGTGGTAACTTCGGTCTTTTTCTCTCCATCATGTTCGTAATTGGGCCACTTAGAACATAAAACATATTAATGGAATACAATTTCTGACACAATAACTTTTAGAAATTCCTGTAAGTAAGTAAGTACACTACGTATTTAACCACTTCTCGACCACGCATAGAATGCATATATACTGGCGGTCGGGACATATCAGCAGATATTACAGCTGCTAACTCAGCTAAAGCGGGGGGCTGCTGTCAGTGAAAGCATTGCTCCCCCAAAGAGAAGGCAGTAGAAGGATTTTCATCGTTTCTGCCTTCCCTATTGCTCTATGTTACAGTATTCAAGAAGAGTTGTGTATAGATTAAGTCATGCAATGCTTCTTCCTGATCTGCGTCGAGAGGCCATGTGACTGCCGGGGAATGGGAGTCTGCATGAGTTGAGGAGTTGAAGCAGACCAGATAAGCTGATGCAGTTAAAAAAAACTTAAATATGAACCATTCAAAAATGTCTTATGTACCCCAAAATGATACCAAGGAAAATGTCAACTCATCCCTCAAAAAAACAAGCCCTCACACAAAATTGCCAGAATATAAAAAAATATGGCTTTCAGAAAATGGCAAACATACTGGTTCCCCCCAGAGGCTGCTTGAAAGCAACATGGCGCCTGTAAACCAATCATTAATCTGTCCTGCAAATGTCACTACCAGAGCTTTGGGACGTTCTCACAGCTCTGTTTCTCCACCCCTGTGATGATGTCACTACTAGAGCTGGAGGAGTTCTCACTACTCTGTTTACTTTTGGTTTCTTTCACCACAGTGTTTTTCATGTGTTTGATTTCCCCTCTCTTTATATCCACCCCTCCTCCTATGATAGGATGTGGATTATAGTTCTCACTTCAGTTGTAGCTCTTGCTTTTGTTTCTTCACTTGTAGCTATCAGTTCACTGGATCTGTGTTCTGCTGCAGCTAGCACTCCGGATCTTGCCAGCCTGTCCTTGGATCCGTCTTCTCTGTGGCTGCAACACCTTCAGCTAAGTCTGCAGACATTGTTGTGTTCCTGTTTGTTTTCTGACTGGATCTGAGGTGGCCACGGTTCCCTCCATATACTGAGTAGGGCACTGGTGGCCGTGCCCCTTCCACTATTGTAGGGGTTACAGTGGTCATTAGTCTTAGGCACGTGGGCATGCCTGGTTCCGCCATTGGGATCCGGGCATGTGCTTTAGCAGAATAGGGAGAGCGTTGAGGGTCGGACAGGGGTCACCCTTTATCCTCCCTAGTTCTGGGTCCAGTCAGTTGCTCTGTACTGTGTATTTCTATTGTTGCTCACATACAGCCGTGACAGCAAAAGCCAAAAGGTGGTCTTTCCCTTCTGAACCCTGCAGCTGACCCAAACAGCAGTGTATGTCCATATTTATTATATTTCCGTGTCAGTAGAACCCGCTTAACAGTTAAAGGCATCTGGTGCCTCAGATGGCCCAAGCTGGGCACAGCATTTTGGACACTGAAATGCCATATCTGGAAAAATTGCAATTTTAATTTTGCACGGTACCCTGCTCATTCATTTCTGCAAAGCATCTATGATGTCAAAATGCTCACGCTACCCCTTGATAAATAACTTGAGGGTTGTAGCTTCTAAAAATGGGATCACTTGCTGGGGAATTCCACTCTAAGGGTACTCATGGGCTCTGCAAATGTGTTATAGCACCAAAAACATTCCAGCCAAATGGCACTCCTTCCCTTTCTGAGTTCGTGCTGTGTGTACATCCAGCAGCTTACGTTTATGGCATTTCTGGCAGGGAACGGCCCTGCTGGATCTCTTCATTCCAGCACTGCGGTAAGCTTGTAAGTCTCCATCCGGCCTCATTGACTTTCAAGGGCACTGGCTGAGATCGGCCGCAATCTGGCAAATATGCAAAGAATCGGCCAGGAGAAAAACACCAATTTTGCCCAACATGTAACGTCTGCAGGTAGCATTTTTAAAGGGAGTCTGTCACCACAATTTGCCCTTATAGGACCACTTACATAGCACTGTAGAATAAACTATAGATCAGTCAAACGGTACCTTTGTCTTTTTGTTTGATGTTTACCAGGGGCAAAACGGAGATTTATTCATATGTAAATGAGGGCTCGCAAGTGCCAGGGGCGGCGTTCGGGCTGTAAGTGCCCAGGTCCGCCTCTTACCTTCTTCTCACATAACCCTTCCCAGCCTTTTGCTTGGCCCGCCCTGTAAGCCTCTTACGTCATCCAGTGTACTGGCCGATATCCCGCCCCGCGCATGCGCACTGTGATGACCATTGTGGGCAGCAGCATCATTCCATGCAGTGCGCATGCGCGGGCGGGACTATCGTAAGAGGCATACAGGGCGGGCCAAGCAACAGGTGGGGAGGGGTTATGTGAGAAGAAGGAGAGCGGCTGCTGGCACTTACAGCCCAAACGCCGCCCCTGGGCACTTGCGAGCCCTCATTTACATATGAATAAATCTCCGTTTTTTGCCCCTGGTAAAACATCCAAACAAAATAACAAAGGTACAGTTTGACTGATCTATAGTTATGGCTTACAGTGCTATGTAAGTGGTCTATAAGGGCAAATTGTGGTGACAGACTCCTTTAACTGGGGGGGGAAGCAACTAAATGTGCTGCGTTTTTGAAAAGTAGTACATGTGTGAGACCACCCTAAAACATTACTTTCAAGGAATTCCTGTTGCTAATAGCATAAGACATTGCATTTTCTTCCAACAGATTAGACTTCTGTTATTACATTACTGCCTTGGAAGTTACTGAGAAAACTGATGCAGAAAGCAATTAGAGAATTATACAGTAAACCTAGGAAAACTCTGCAAAGGAGCTGACCCCAAAGGTCTTTCAGTGGTACGTAGCATCAAATATTAATGGCAAGGTAGGACACTTGGGCGCGTTTATAAATTTAGGATGAGTAGCTCGCTAATGAGTAATTTTTATATAGGTAGTTTGAGTATATGACTGGGCCGATATATACTTGAGCTTGCAGGGAACATTTGACACTGCAGATATCAACACACTTGTGAATCTTCAATGGTTTTTGGTCCCTAATAAACAGGCACTTTTTAGTAATTTTGCACATGGGTATTACAGCCCTACAGATACAGCCTCACATAGTTGGGTCTGCTGTGGATTTTCCAGAGTGGAACATCCACAGCAGATCCAGCTGAAAAAGTGCTACTGCAAAAAAAGAAAGCAGAAATGGCTTTTTTTGTGGCGGGTTTGTGGACATAACAAACAATATAAGCAAAAGTAGCTGCCAGTGTAATGCATGGGAGGGAGGAGCTGTAAGACTGAAATTGGTGGCCAGTTTCACACAAGCTTGTGATGGCTACATTTCCCTGACCAGATGCTGCTTCTCTGATCTGAATGGCAGCATCATCAGACTTGTGGTGCTGTGACTTCCTGCCCTGACACAGGTCCTAGTGTACGGCATTCTGTAGACCTTCGGTCAGGCAGGAATTCACAGCATCATAGGTCTGATGATGCTGCCAGTTCAGATCAGAGAAGTAGTATTGGTCTACAGAATGCCTAGAGTACAGTAGCCAAGACCTGTGGTCAAGCAGGAATTCACAGCATCATAAGTCATACAGATGCTGTGAGTTTGGGTCAGAGAAGAGCGTTTGGTCCAGGAAATTCAGCCATCACACGGGGCGGTTTTCAGACTGAACCCACTTGTGTGAAACCGGCCAACGGACATACCCCTTTTTAAACTTTTATTCATAGCTGTGCCATGATGGAGCAGCCAGACGGGAGAAAATGTCATTCTTTCCTTCTGAAATATCCACTTTCTAATCTAGATAAAATGTGTGGTGGTTGGCAGAACCGCAGCTCATATAAAAGTAATTTACAGGACTTTCTCTATGTAATTTATTATAAACAAAGGCTTCCATTTACTATTTAAAGATCTTGGTTGCAAATAATGGACAAGACGTCAATAAATTTGAAGGCATCACCACTGACCAGAGTAAGTTTCATTGATAATTTATGTATTGATTTGTCAGGCAACAAAATGTAATACGGAAAAAACACCAGACAATAGTCAATGCAGATTTTTTATTTATTTTAATTTTTATGCTGATTTGACATCAGAATTTTAGAGTCTGTCTTAACCCTTTGCAGAGCCAAATATATGGCTAAGAACGATCCTGAAGAGATGAGTGCGCAGAAAAGTTGTTTTTTTTTTTTTGCTGCTCAGCCCCTAGAGCTCCAGATATTGACGAAATTCACAATACATTGACCCAACCATGACACATTGATTGTTATCTTTCTCAGTACAGCATTGTAGATGTGTCCACATAGCAACAGGACATTTTTATCTAGGTCATGGGTCTAGCAGGGCGAGATAGGATAAATGTAGGCTGCTGTTCATCTGATTGCAAAAGGCAGAGCCAGTACATGGTGTGTCTTTATAATTTCCACAAGATTTACCGTCACTTCTAAGGTTTATTCCACTTTCAATGGTTTTTCTATAGAGCAAATTTCGTCTGTGAACAAAAATCTATAGAAATTAAAAACAGAAAACTGCCAGAAGAACACTTTGAAAGGTGTTCTATTGTAATTTTTTATTTTATATAATCTTACATGTATGCTGATATGTGATTGCTTGCCAAAACTCTGGGGCCATATATTCACACCTACTTTTTAAAAAAGCATTGCAAATGATAGCAATTTACAAGTGAATCATGTTAAATTGGTGGGGGCAGTTATCAAGGCTTTGCTCCAGGTTTTTTGCCCAAAAGAATAGCATAAATTTGCCACAAGGGGCATATTGTGCAGAACATGTTATTGCTGTTTGCCGTGGTCCTGGGCGCCGTGCTCAGCGGTGATCCTTCCATCCACCGCTGCAGTCCTGGGCCTCTGTCGCGGTCGTGCCTGTGGTGAGAGGGTTCCACTCACCCCTGGCCACTGCATGCTTGCTGCTGGTTTCTTGTTACACTGCCCTAGGGCTGCATGGGTTGGATATGTGACCTCAATGGCCAACCAGGCTCTCCTGCAGGTACTAAAGTGGCTCAGCCCCCTTCCCAGATGCCTCAGTGTCAAGGTCCCTGTGTTTGCTAAGCTCCTGATACGTGTGCTCCCTGACTTATACCTTGTTCCTGGATTCTGCTATTCGTCTGATACCTTTCTGCTTGCCACGACTCTCCTGTTGCCGATCCAGATTGCCTGACCTGTGCTGCCTGCCCTGACCTTTTGCCTGTCTGACTACGCCTCTGCCTTATCCTTCGGTCCTGCGCTGTGATCCTGATAACGACCCCGCCTGCCTGACTACGCTTGTACTTCTCAGGTACCGCCCTGGACCAGCTGCCTTATGTGCCTACCCTCCTTAAGAGGTAGTGACCTGGTGTTCCCCTCGGGAAAGTCTATCCCCCACCATCAGCGGTACTGTGAAGAATCGAGGGGTACCACTTAGACAACGCATTAGAGGAGGTAGGACACGTGGCACAGTGGGTTGACAACCGCTGGTTCGTGACACTGGTCTTGCCATTTTTTGTGTGGGCTTATCTTAACCACAGCCTAACACATTTACTGTCATTGACGCCAGAAGACTGACACACTGATTTTGAAGTGATTTCCACAAAATGTATGGGAAGCTGTTTGGACTTGTTTGTTGGTGCTGATTCCGAAGCAGAAAACGCTCTTTCATCGTGTGAAATGATCTTTGGTCTGGACACCTCAGTCATTGTTTCTAAGCAGCAAATTGTGGTGCCAGAAACAATACACTGTATGAGGACGGGCGATGGCAGTACCCATTGCTTGTCCCCGTACAGCGGAGGTGGTAGCTGTATGTAAATGCAGCTCTTCACCTCCCACTGACGAGACGGGCACTTATCAAGAAGGAACTGGCAGTGTAAATCCAGCATAAGAAACCAGTAGACAATTTGTAAATCTCTTTAAGACTAATTTCAGACGAGCATGTCCTCTGCAGTGAACACACTCCTTCTGGTGGCGTGAGTTCCTGTTATGGACACTGCTCCCGTGACATGAGCGCACGGCATTTAAGATTAGAAAACTGTGGGGCTCTGTTCGACCTCCACTGCGATGATTTGTGCTCCCATAATGCCATCACCTAAATCTTTACAGCGAGGTTGGACAGAGAGCATTCCAAATTCTAATGCCGTGCACTCATGTCATAAGAGCAGCGTCCATAACGGGAAATCACACAGACTGTTTCCCGCAGTGGACATTCTCCTCTGAAATTAGCCTAATAGTTAGCTGAGGTTGCTGTAATGAAAATATATGCACTGTGCTGCATTCTGGGAGAGATTTTCTTTGTTTTGCAAATTTTGAATTCTGTATGTGGTTAGGATATGTTCCAGAAGTTTTGCCATCTCCTAGAAATTTCCTATAAAAATTGTTGAGTGGCCAAGAACATTTGTTAGGTACAGCAAGTTCAAAATTGTTCCGCAGTTCTGGCATAAAATTATTTAGGACACTAAGGCTAGTTTCCCACTGCAGGGCTCCAGATGGTGACCAAAATGGTCTCTAATGCAACTTAGAATTGTAAAACTATTTGCGCTACACCCTCGCAGCTCTGCCCTCTTTAAGAAAAAAAGATTTCATTTCATTCAGCAGACACACACTGCAGACGTCTGCTGGGTGAAGATCCGACCCTCACGTTACCGGCATAGATGGTGGGCGTGGCTTGGGTTCCCGCATCTTGTTTTTTCAGTATGCTTTCATTTTCAACACTTTAAGGGCAAAACCTCTGACCACCACATGCTTTTTCATGCGGCCATCTTGCTACTCCAGGTCGAGTAAACATTGCACTTCACACATCCAATCTCCATCGCCAGCCCGGAATAGCAACAAACCTCATCCTCCAATCAGGTGTCCGGTCACATGCAGGCGAAAGACTTTGGATTCTGCTCACTGATTGGCTAATCTGGCACTCCTGCATTGCGATAAGCTGTTGCCGATGGGTGGATGTGGCTTAGGATGGCAGGCGTTTTGATGGACAGCGCTGATGGACTGCAGTATCCGTTCACTATCAGGGGCACTTGTGTGAAGGTGAGGGAGCCGGGGTGGTCGCAGTTTAGTGGCACATGTTCTGCCGCCGGGCGACTAGCGGGGGTTGTACAGTCAGTCAGATTTCACATGTGATTAGCTAGGCTCGCGCCGAGCTCTGTGGTACTTGTAGTACCACGAGTGCTGGGGATATTTGCTTCTTACAATGTTAGCATTTTACTCTTAAAGGGACCTGCACAAATTTTCTCTTCATTCTCTTTTATCGGACATTACAGACACTTTAAATACATAGATGCCACAGACAATAGAGACCATGGCACGTAAGCAGTTTAATAGATAAAGGGGTCTCCCCTGTCACCTATTGGTGCCCCATGAAAAGTGCCCCGAGTTTGGGGGGCAATGTTTTGTTGTCACCTGGAGGCGTAGTCTAAAAGTTTACCTATTAGTTTTACACTTAATGACAATAATACTGTGGAATACTGTTCAAAAACATCATAGTAGGGCAAAAAAGTTGAATAAAAGGGGTTATCTTGTGAAAAGTATGGAATAAAGCATTTGAAATTATGTATTATTGCAATACACATGCAGTAACCATATAGTTGGGATTTTTATGAACATTTTTCTCTCTAGTAGCACCTCTCGCTGTTTATCCTCTGGATGAAGTTCTGGTCCACCTTCTCCTGTATTAAGTGGTGGGTTTTTACTGATTTTACAGGAAATGGGGAACAAACGTTCCTGATTGTATGAGGAGGTGAGGGCTAAATTTAGATGCAGCAATCATCTCCTCTGTACACGATTGACCTATTGCTACTGCGAGCTCTTGTCATTTTGCACAAGGACATTTGCTGGTTAGAAATGATGATTTCTGGTGTCGGCCAAAACAACATGATCACCTGATGAATGAGCCAGCGCGTCATGATGAAGTGACCCAGACATCTTTCATTTATTCGCACCTAACTTCTAAATATATATACAATAACTTTTCATACCATAGTGCTATTTATTAATGGGATCACTGGGCCTTTTTGTAAGGGACTATTTTCTATGCAGAGGAGGAAGGGGTTAATTAGAAATTACTTCAGTACCTCTCTGAGATATGCAGGTGCTTGAAGAGCTCCTGCCTACCCACAGAAAGTAAAGAAACTAAAGTGGAGAAGTCATATCTGCACTTAAAGAGGACCTTTCACCGATTATTACTCTATGAACTAACTATACAGACATGTAGAGCGGCGCCTGGGGATCTCACTGCACTTACTATTATCCCCGGGCGCCGCTCCGTTCTCCTGCTATGCCCTCCGGTATCTCCGTTCACTAAGTTATGGTAGGCGGAGTCTGCCCTTGTTCTTCTGTATCGCTGGCCAATCGCATTGCAGAGCTCACAGCCTGGGAGAAAATAACCTCCCAGGCTGTGAGCTCTGCGCTGCGATTGGCCAGCGCTAGAGCAGAACAAGGGCAAACTCCGCCTACCATAACTTAGGGACTGGAATCTCCGCCTACTATAACTTAGTGAGCGGAGATACCGGAGGGCGTAGCTGGAGAACGGAGCGGCGCCCGGGGATAATAGTAAGTGCAGTGAGATCCCCGGGCGCCGCTTTACATGTCTGTATAGTTAGTTCATAGTGTAATAATCGGTGAAAGGTCCTTTTTAAAGGGGTTCTCCAGGATTTTAATATTGATGACCTATCCTCAGGATCAGTCATCAATATCAGATTATGTCTATGCCAAAGCAGCAGCGAGCAGGAAGAGAGATTGGAGACGGCAGGTGCACACTGTTCGCACCGTCTCTTCATATAGCTGATCTGATATTGATGATATTAAAAGTCCGGAGAAACCCTTTAATATGTTTTGGCCTTTTATAATCCACTTCTGATTTTGGCATCAAAAACTTAAAAAAACAAAACCTGAAATAATAATCTTTATTTATATAGCACCAACATATTCCGCATACTGAAGATTACACTGGAGAGCAACATTTTTGCATTGAGGCAGTTGAAATAATGGGGTGTATTACTTAAGATATTTTTTTTATTTGTGGGTTAACTCCTTTAAATTAAAGTTTAATAAACTAAAAGAAAAGCTTGTGGCAACATTTGTGTTTGTTCCCCCCAAAAAAAAAATTTAAAAAAAATAGTGTACTACAAAATGGTGCCAAAAATCATCTTGTGACGCAAAAACAAGTCTCCATATGGCTACATCAAAAAACTATGGGTCTCACAAAGCAGCTCCCCAAAATGATTTATTTAATACTATTTTAAGTACTAAACATTAAAAAAAAAAAGCTACCATATATGTTATTGCCAAAATCGCACTGTCCCAGAAAATACAGTTATCATGTTAATTTATTGCAAGGTCCTTGGTGTTAAATTGTAGCAGAATTGTTATTTGCCACACTTCCTAAAAAATGTAAAAACGTTAACAGTTAATTACAGTATATATAACTCAAAATGGCACAAATGAAAGTATAACTTGTGCAAAAAAAAAACAAGCCCTCCTACAGCTTTGTCCTCGGAAAAGTCAGGGTGGCTGCACATGTTGCGCATTACACTTGCGTGAATTTTGTGTGGAAAAACCACAGCATTATACAGTACCAAGAAAGTGAATGAGATCTTCAGATCTCATGTACACTTTGCTTTTTTCCTTGGGTACAGAGATTGGCCTGTTTTGCGGATTTTGCATTATGTCAATTGTTCGTGTGATTTCACACCTTCTGTAGAGGGGTTTTCCCCCATAGGCTTCAATGGTGCTATTAAACAGAAAAACCAAACAAAATCCGAACCACAAACCGCATAAAAAAATGCACATAAAACACACCAAAATCAAGAACAATAGTGCGGATTTATGTGCTTTTTTTGTATGGTTTTGGTGCAGAACTTCTGCACTGTGTGCAGGTACCCTTGTAGCTCTTGGAATGCGAGGAGGAAACAATTTGTTGCATCTGAAGGCTTAAAATAGACTGGTCCTTAAAGGTTATGTACACCTTTAGGGGGATTTTTTTTTTTAAATATTGCATTGTACTCTTTTTTTTTTTTTTTTTTTGTGCTAAAGATCATTTTTGAGTTGGTCTTTATTAAAAAAAATATGTAGCATTTTTATCTGTATAGAGCTCAGATGCTCTTTTCCGTCAATTGGGGACCTGAGGGGCTCCTTATCTCTCCTCTCTGACATTATAAACACTCATCAAAGCTCAGTTTTTATCTTACTGATAAGAATGTGACTTAAATAAGTGTTTATGACCTTTTAGTAGATTAGAGATAAGGTTTATTAGATGACGGTAGAAAGTACCATTCAAACAGCTAGAAAAACAGTAAACCCTTTGTGACAGAACAGCTCAGTATTTTTAATAAAGACCAATTAAAAATTGGATTTTTAGCCGAAAATGAGTGTAATGTGCTTTATAAGATGCATTGGATTATAAGATGCACCTAGGTTTTAGCGGAGGAACATTTGAAGAAAAAAATTATTTTTTCCTTAAACCCCTCAGATCATACTCCCATAGCAGACTTCAGATCAGACCAAAATAAACAAAATTAACTTACCTCTAATGCTCCAGATGGTGCGACAAGACCAGGGAGCGGTAAGTACAGCCAGCGCTACATTCACTGATTCCCGCTCCTCCTTCATAGTAGTTAGCGCTTCCATACTTTTTTGTGGAAAATAGTGTGTCTTAGGCTACTTTCACACCTGCGTTTGGGTGCGGATCCGTCTGGTATCTGCACAGACAGATCCGCACCTATAATGCAAACGCTTGTATCCGTTCAGAACGGATCCGTTTGCATTACCATGAACAAAAAACGGATAATGCAAACGGATCCGTTTTGACTTACATTGAAAGTCAATGGGAGGCGGATCAGTTTTCAATTGCACCATATTGTGTCAGTAAAGACGGATCCGTCCCTATTTACTTACATTGTAAGTCAGGACGGATCCGTTTGGCTCAGTTTCGTCAGACGAACATCAAAACGCTGCATACAACGCTTTGGTGTCCGCCTCCAGAGCGGAATGGAGGCTGAACGGAGGCAAACTGATGCATTCTGAACGGATCCTTATCCATTCAGAATGCATTGGGGCTGAACTGATCCGTTTTGGGCCACTTGTGAGAGCCCTGAAACGGATCTCACAGGCGGACCCAGAAACGGCAGTGTGAAAGTAGCCTTATAAAGCGAAAAATACAGCATATATCTGACATATTGAAGTTGCGTATAGGATGTGTTTTACATTTTCTTCAATATTTATTTGTGTTTTTTAATATATGAGCATCTTTCTACTTTTACCACCTAGATAAAATACAATATGTGATTAAAAACAATGTCAGAATTAGGGCTCATTCAGACGGCAGTTTTTTTGAGGATTAAATGCGGACCCGTTCACTTCTATGGGGTCTTTTTTTTCCCTTCTACAGCTCCACAAAACAAATCAAACTTGTCCTATACTTGTCAATGAAAATCAGGACGTGGCCCCATTAAAGTCGGTAATTAAAGCCTTTAGACGCCGTGATCATGTGAGATCACAGCATCTAAAGGGTGAAAAACCCGGAAGCATTTTTTACGGTCATCCTCTGCGGCCAACATGACAATTTAGCCTGAATACCAATATAGCATATCTACCATGTACTTTATCATTTAGCTGTAATAGCCTGCCTACATCCAATGCGGCACGTTCATAGCTTGCCCTGCGCTGATGAATGGCAGGAAAGGTCTAAGGCAAATTGGTACACCATAGACTTTTTCCAAGGCATGGGTGCCCATAGAGATGGCTGAGTGCCGCCTCTGGCACCTGTGCCATAGGTTCGCCACCACTGATCTAGGCAGTGCTTCTGTAAGCTGCCTGTAGCCTTCCCAATCTCATTTTGCATACTTGATATACTTCTCTAAATATTGGATACTAATGAGATTTTGTGACTCAATTCAAAGGCAGTGGATGCCAAAGTTCATACTACAGTCCTCATCGGACACTTTCTAAAGAGAATATTACCAAAAGGGACCCCATGAATGAGTATAAGCTGGTTATTTTCTGACCAATTGCAAACCACTGGGGAGCATTTTTAACGTGCTGGAATAACTTTTTAATAGATTTAGATTGGGAATCATTCAGCCTGAATAATCTGTGATCTGTGATAAATAAGACAATTATTTTTTTGGCCCTAAATCACAAAACCTGCTCATGAAACATTATTTATAGAATGTAGATGATCTGTAAGCGGCTTTCATGTTTCTGCATTTACTGTCCTGTCTGTGCTATGCATGTCAGCAGGGGAGCTCTGGCTAATAAAATATTTAAAGTACGTGTGACCTTCTCTTGTGGCGTACTGTAGCTCTCGCTTTCTTTTCTAGGTGAAGCCAGGCATCTTGCAAACTCAGATTACAGGTCCATCTCTATACTGCTGGCTTACATTTATAGCAACCTTTTTATGTGAAGAAGTTTATCAGTCTTCTATGAGTTCTGATTTATTTTTAGTTGATGTACTTATGGTAAATAATATACTGGTGTCATCAATCTTGAATACCATTTTAGTTTGTACATTTAATTGTTCGACTTTTACTTTGTGGGTATGATTTATAAAAAGAAAAAAAATATTGCGTTTTACATATATTAAGTAGAAAGAAGTATGATCTCTGAATTTACCTTCTTGAGTGGCAAAGAGTTTCAGTGAAGTATCTCTTTGCCATCAAATGGTGTGGTATTTCCACCGAGTCATGGTTTCTATATTCTACGTTGATGAGGGTTCAACAATCGATTGTTTTAACCACTTCACATCTGGGCCATTTACCCCCTTCCTGACAGAGCCTAATTTTGCTAATCTGACATGTTGGTTTTTTATGTGGTAATAACTTTAAAACGCTTTTACTTATCCAAGCCATTCTGATATTGTTTTCTCGTGACACATACATGTACTTCATGACAGTGGTAAATTTGAGTCGATATATTTCACCTTTATTTATAAAATATTCCAAAATTTACCAAAAATTCGTATTTATTACTTAACATTCCCCATATGTCTACTTTATGTTGGCATCATTTTTTAAGTGTCATTTTATTTTTTTAGGACGTTAGAAAGCTTAGAATTTTAGAAGCAATTCTTAAAATTTTAAAGAAAATTTCCAAAATCCACTTTATAAGGACCAGTTCAGGTCTGAAGTCACTTTGTGGGGCTTACATAGTGGAAACCCCCCATAAAGGACCCCCTTGTAGAAACTACACCCCTCAAGTTACTCAAAACTGATTTTACAAACTTTAACTCTTTAGGTGTTTCACAAGAAAATGGAGATTACTTTTCTAAATTTCACTTTTTTGGCAGATTTTCCATTTTAATCTATTTTTTTTCTTTAACACATTGAGGATTAACAGACAAACAAAACTCTATATTTATTACCCTGATTCTGCGGTTTACAGAAACATCCCACATGTGGTCGTAGACAGATGTAAGGGCACACTTCAGGGTGCAGAAGAAAAGGAACGCCATATGGTTTTTGGAAGGCAGATTTTGCTGGTTTTTAGATGCCATGTCCCATTTTAAGACCCCCTGATGCACCCTTGCAGTAGAAACTCCCAAAAAGTTACCCCGTTTTGGAAACTAGGGGATAAGGTGCCAGTTTTATTGGTACTATTTTGGGGTACATATGATTTTTAATTGCTCTATAAAGTTTTTTGTGAGGCAAGGTAACCAAAAAATAGCTGTTTTGGCACTTTGTTTAAAAAAAAAAAAAATTCATCTGACAGGGTAGATCATGGGCTGTTTTTATAGAGCAGGTTGTTACGGACGCAATGATATCAAATATGTCTACTTTCAGTTTTACATAATTAAGCTAATTTTGTCTCCATTTTCTGAACGCCATATTTTTATTTTTTTTCTGCCGAGTGTCTTGTGCAGAGGCTAGTTTTTTGCAGGAAGAGTTGACGTTTTTATTGGTACCATTTTTGGGTACATATGATTTTTTGATCATTCATTATTACACTTTATGGGGCAAGGTGACCAAAAAATTGGTTGCTTTAGCACAGTTTTTGTTTATTTTTACAGCGTTCACCTGAGGGGTTAGGTCATGTGACCTTTTTATAGAGCAGATCGTTACGGACGTGGAAATACCTTTATATGTATACTTTTTCTTATTTATTTAAGTTTTACACAATAATAGCATTTTTGAAACCAAAATAATGATGTTTTAGTGTCTCCATAGTCTGAGAGCCAAACCTTCTTTTTTTTTTTTTTTTTTTTTTTTTGACAAACAGTTTTGGCCTTTTTTTTTTTTTACAGTGTTCACCTGAGTCATGTGATATTTTTATAAAGCAGGTTGTTACGGACGTGGCAATACCTAATATGTCTACTTTTTTTATATTTATTTAACTTTAACATATTTTAGTGTCTCCATTGTCTGAAAGTCATAGTTTTTTTTAATTTTTCGACCGATTGTCTTAGGTAGGGGTTCATTTTTTTTGCGGGATGAGGTGATGGTTTTATTGTTACCATTTTGTGGGACATACGCCTTTTTGATCACTTGGAGTTTCACTTTTTGTAATGTAAGATTTTTTTAGATTTTCTTTTTTTATGATGTTTATCGGACTGGGTGGATCATGTGATATATTTATATAGCCGGTCGTTACGGACGCGGCAATACCAAATATGTCTATTTTTATTTATTTATTTTCATTTTATTTTTTTTTTATTACTTAATTGGGGAATTTTTTTTTTACATTTGAAACCTTTTTTATTTTTTTAAACACTTTTTATTTTTTATTTTACACTTTGCGTCCCCCCATAAGGTCATACAAGACCTCTGGGGGACATTTAATTTCACTTATTTTTTTTTTCACTATTGATTTCTCCTGTAACTGCGGCTGACATAGTAGCCCCAGTTACAGTGGAAATACACCCCCCAGAGAGGCTGTACAGCAAAATACAACGCTGTACAGCCTCAGTGCAGGGCTGATCGAGGTCTATGGAAGACCCGACAGCTCCTGCACTCTCCCGGCAGCGGCGGTCACATGACCGCCGGGCCGGGACAGGCAGCGCATAGCGCTTTCTGATCTGTATACACAGCACTCGAGCGCTGTGTATACAGCGATCTAGAAGGCAAGGACACCTGGGAACTGTCCCTGCCTTCTCTCTGGGTTGTCCTGCTATCACTGACAACGGGCCGCCCGCTCGGCAGCTGCACGATTAGCGTGCAGCTGCCATCTCTGAATGGCAGAACGTCCATTCAGAGACAAACCTCCACCGATAGGACATTTTATATCCTATTGGCGGATGTGAAGTGGTTAAAAGAGGCTCTGTCACTAGGATCAACCCTATTAGACAAGCCTGGTAGGGTTGATCTAGCTGAGTAAAACAATTCCTGTATTGTCTTTCTAGGCGCTGGCAAAATTTAGACTCCTATTTGTATGCAAATGAGCCATTGGAGCACTAAGAGGCAAACTTATGTGGTTTGAGCAGCGCCCCTGGTGCTCCAAACATGCCCCCTTCCCTTAGAGTGACAGCATTAGACTTTACATCTAGCGTTGAGTTCTTTACATCTAGCGTTGAGTACACTCTCGCAAACACAGTGCATGCGCACTCCGTCCTTTGCTGCTTGCCAAGCAGCGAAGATGATTAGTGCGCACCTGCCGTTGACATTCCACCCAGAAGTGGATGCGCTGTCGGCTCCATCTGCAGTCACCTCTATTTCTGGCTGGAATAACGTCAATGGCGTGTGCACACTAATAGTCTTCGCTGCCCGGCAAGAAGCAATAGGCAGGGTACACACGTGGCGTGTTTGTAAACGAGTGCGATTGTGCAAGAACTCTGAGCTAGATGTGAAGTCTAGCGCTGTCAATGTAAGGGGAGGCGGGCGTGTTGGAGCACTAGGGGCATCTCTGAAGCAGTGCTCAAACCAGTCAAAATAAGAGAAAGCATGCCCACTATTTGTGTATATATGCTAAATGTGTAGACTCCTTGACGAAAAAAGGTAACGCACCAAGAAGTTGTTGGAATCAAATGAAAGTTTATAGGTGTAAATGTAATGATTATACATGCAAGTAATAAATTACTTATAAAATTACAATTTTAGAGCGAAAGGTTACGTTTATTGTGGTAAACTGTGAAGTCTCTGGTACTCTGTTGGGCTGCCTCCAGCAGTGCTCAAACCACATAAGCCCGCCTCTTGGTGCTCCAATGGCTCATTTGCATACAAATAAGAGTCAAAATTTCTCCTAGTGACAAAGCCTCTTTAAGGAGGTTTATGTGGCTGTTGAAATTTGGGCTTATTCTATGTAATACGCTAGTGCATTGGTCTCCAACTGTCATGAAACTACAACGCCCAGCCTGTTGTGACAGTTATGTTGTAAGTTGTAGTTTCGCAACAGATCTGTGCTGCAATTGACAGAGTATCTAACCTGAACAGCTGCTTTATCTGATCTTGTGCTTCAAAGAAATAATGCAAGGGTGTGCATATCTGTTAATGTTAGCAAATGATGAATGTATAGAATAAGCTCATTTAAATGAGACTTGAATTGTGTAAACTCCTTTACTTTATATGTCAGTGGGCAAACAAGAGCTGTGCATACCCATCATTGTGCCACATTAGTCTAAAGCAGCAGAGGAAACTGGCACTTCTTCATTTTTTTCTGTGTCTAAAACAGTTGGCATAAGCACAAATGCAGAAAATAAATAAAACCTGTGATGCCTTAATGTGGCTGGTACCCAGCTGGATTTCTTTCATCAGTGCCAGCATGAAGACTTTGCGTAAGGCTTGGTTTCACAAGAAGTCCTTCCTCTGAAACATCTTTACACTGCCATCTTTTAATGTAGCAAGCATGTGAGCTGCCACTTTCAGCACATCTAGCGTTGCCTTACATTCTATGGTGCTCACGTTTGACCCACTGCTTTCTGAAATAAGAGAAAGCATGCCCACTATTTGTGTATATATGCTAAATGTGTAGACTCCTTGACGAAAAAAGGTAACGCACCAAGAAGTTGTTGGAATCAAATGAAAGTTTATAGGTGTAAATGTAATGATTATACATGCAAGTAATAAATTACTTATAAAATTACAATTTTAGAGCGAAAGGTTACGTTTATTGTGGTAAACTGTGGAGTCTCTGGTACTCTGTTGGGCTGCCTCCAGCCTGGATACAAGATGAGGTATGGTTGGACATGGAGGCATTCAGGTTCAGTATGGTATCCTGTGGCATATTTGCCCACAGATGATGCAGCTGGGCCTGTAGATCCTACATACTTGTAGGCTGCCGAAGCTGTTATCCCAGCTGCTCCCATAGCTTCTCAATTGGCCATAAATCTGGTAAACTGGCATGCCAAAGAAGTGTTGCAATCTGGCAGAGACATTCCTAGGAAACCCTTGCTATGTGTGGGTGAGCATTATCCTACTGGAAAAATACATTTGGAAGCCCTGTCATGAGAGCCAACACAAATTGCTGCAGGATGTCCTTCACATATCACTCAGCTGTTCGTGTCACTTGAATCACTACTAGGGGGGACCTACTGTCATATGCGATGGCTCCCCATATCATCACACTAGCAATTGGGGTAGTGTGTTGCTCCACAGCAAAGGCAGGATTGTAGAGCTCACCACGAGGCCACCATATTTGAACCCAACTGTTGTGGGATCCCAAACAAAACCTGGTATCATCGATATAGTTCCAGTAGTAGTCAAGGTGTCTTGTTGACCACACCACTGCAAATAAAGGCGACGGTGGCTGGCTGTCAATGGCAGGACACGTAATGGGTGCCATGACACCAAATTTTCTTCTGCTAAGCAGCTGGATATGGTCCAGGCAAAGACAGTAGTGTGTAATGAAGGTGCCTCCTGTGGATGGTTGACAACCAAACTGTGAGCTGCTTGTGTTTGTACTGATGGTCAGGCCATGTGTGCATGCCCTCATGTAACCACTGCCCCCCTACACCTCCTACCAGCTAGGTTAGAACAGCCTAGATTGTGTGAGATTCGTTGAAATGACCATCTTGCTTCTCAAAGTCTAATGATACACCCCCTCTGGGTAAAGTCTGTCAACTAGGTAAAATGTCTTTGAGTGCGTCGTAAAGGCATCTCTCACTAAAAGGTACACTACCAAAATAGCCTGAGAGTCTTCTTTTAGACTACTTTCATATCTGAATTTTTTAATCTGGCAGAGTTCACCGTTTGAGTGCACCATTTTTTTTGTCCGGCCAAAACCTGGCACTTATGCTGGAAACCGTCCGGATCCCTGCGGTTTCCCATTATAGTCAATGGGGTCCGGCAGTGAACAGCAGTATCAGAACAGCAAGAGAGAAACTTTTATGCCCTCTTGTGGCAAGGCCCAGTGTCTAATCAGACCACACTCATTATCGTTACATAGATGCTCAGTTTTGCAGCAATCCGGCATTTATATCTGGGTGTATTGTGTGTTGTTTTTTTTTTGTCAATGAGTATAGTACAGTTAGGTGCCATCTGGATAATACAATTTTGTATGATTGAATTCAACATGGACACTTCTGTTTCAATTAGTTTTGTTGTTCGATACATCTTTATATATTTGCTCCAAAGGCAGCAAGAACAAGAAGTATTAGACTGTTGGCTGCCTCCATGTTCACCTAGTCTGTTCCAACCACAGCACTTTATGGGTGATAACATCATTCCCATGTGGCATGACTACATTACCAAGTTGATATTGAGTGTTGGTTAGAAGGCTTTTGTGGCAGCACTGGGTAAGTGTCTCTTCATGCCTGGCATGGCTAAAAGCAGAAGAGGTAAGTCTAAGAGTGAGAGAGACCCTAATTCGTTTAGTTAGCTATGGGTGCACATAAGTCTGAAGACTGCCTTCTTGTACACAGAGCCTACATTTTTTTTCTAAGTAATTTGTTTCATGCTTTTTTGCATTTGGTTAAATGTATATTTACGGTTTGCATTTTTCATATTTAGTGGCCTTAGGACGTAATCAACCTTTGAAAAAGGATAAACCCAAATGGAAAAGTGACTACCCTATGACAGATGGACAGTTACGTAGCAAACGGGATGAATTTTGGGATACTGCACCAGCTTTTGAAGGACGGAAAGAAATTTGGGATGCTCTGAAAGCAGCAGCACACGCTTTTGAGAGTAATGATCATGAACTGGCTCAAGCAATCATTGATGGTGCAAGTATAACATTACCGCATGGTAGGTCCCTGGTAAAGACTATACCACAATTATGTTTGTTTATTTTCTATAAAAAGGCATTTTACATCTTTAAAACCAGTAACTATAAAATTAGTTTTACTGTCTTTAATCTAGTATTTTTTTTATATATGTCAGACATATAATAAATCTTCCAGCCCATTGTACAGTATTGGCATCTACAAGATTCTTGGTGATGAAAGCACCCAGTACACAACCCTTTGAACCTTATAAAGATTTTTTTTTTTTGTGACAGTCCTGATGGAAACCTATGGTTTTGTGTGGGTGATATATAGCACATACCCCTTATAAATTAACCCGTTATGGACATCTTGCAGAGTCACTGTATAAGGCCGAATGCACACGGCTGTGAGCGGTCCATGGTATCCCAGCCTGGCATCCTGCTGAGAGCAGGAACGCACAGCGTCATTGGTTGCTATGACGCCATGCGCTTCATGCCGCCGCTGCACTACAGTAATACACTCGTATAGATCATACGAGTGTATTACTGTAGTGCAGCGGCGGCATAGCAACCAATGACGCCATGCGCTCCTGCTCTCAGCAGCCGTGTGCATTCAGCTTAACCCTTTCTTGCAGAATAAAGGAACTGTACATCAGGATTATGAGTTACTCCATGCTGCAGTCAGAGGAGCTATGCTCACAGGATTCACAGTGCTGTACTGTACAACTAGGCTCCCACTGCAACAGCAAGGATTGGATATAACTGTGACCCTGGCTATTTTACTGCTTAGATGCCACAGTAAGTAGCGACTGTGGCATCTGAGTGTTTGACAAAGGAAAGCAGCTCGCTGTGTCACCCATCAGTTCCCCTTGATGTGATTGGATTGTCCATTGGTTGCAGTCGGAGGACGAATAGTGTCAGATGTAGTACTTAATAGGCCTTCTCCGTCGATAGAAAAGCAAAAATTGCTACACAAAAGCATGTATTAAAAAAAAAAAATGTTATATATCTAAATAGAAAAATTGAAAAAATATATATAAAGTTGGTATCACTGTAACTATAATGACTCGCCAAATACAGTTAACATGTCATTGATGCCGCACAACATAAAATGAAACCCAAACAACAATGCCAACATGGCTGATTTTTAGTCACCTTGCCATACAATAAAACAAATAAAAAGCTATCAAAAAGTCATATGCACACCAAAATAGTACCAATGAAAACACCACCTATCCCTCCTGCAAAAAATAAGCCCTCACACAGCTCCTTTGACGGAAAAACTTGCGTCTCTCAAAAAGAAGCATGTCTTTGTGTTGCCACTTAAGAATACTTTTTTTTTTTTTATTGTGTCAACGAAGTAAAATGTAACAATGTGTATAAATTTGATATTTCTGTAATTATACTGACCTGCTGAATTAAATTAACATGTACAAGTTAAAACAATTCCAACTATGGACACAAGGGGGGACTTGGAGGGGCACAGATGAGGGGAATTCATTCCGTGATGCATCACTCTGCTGTAACCCCATAGATGCAGCGGCATCCATGGGGTTAATAGAGGGAGTGGGCTCCCTCTCTCCACCATCGGGGCTGCCGTACTGCGATTACAGCGTCCGCTGTTGCCACCCACAGGGCATCTGATTGTATTATACTTTGCAATGCAAGAGCATTGCAAAGTATAGTACAGCCATCAGCCCCACTGGATCTTCAAGATCCAAGAGGGACTTGATAAAAAAAAATATGTGAAAATAATAAAAGTAAAAATAAATAAAAATGTAAAATTAAAAAAAAATTGCTTTTTCCTATAAAAAGGGATAAAAATAAATACACATATTAGGTATCACCGTGTCCGTAACGAGCGTCTCTATAAATATATCACATAATAGACCCCGTCCAATAAACACCATAAAAAAATAAAAGCTGTGTAAAAAAAGCCATTTTTGTCACCTTACATAACAAAAAGTGCGACAGCAAGCGATCAAAAAGGCTTATGACCCCCAAAATAGTACCAATCAAACCGTTACCTCATCCCGCAAATAGATACCCTATTTAAGACAATCGCCCAAAAAATAAAAAAGCTATGGCTCTGACTATGGAGACTCTAAAACATCATTTTTTTGGTTTCAGAAATACTATTATTGTGTAAAACTTAAATAAATGAGAAAAAGTATACATATTAGGTGTTGCCACGTCCGTAACGATCTGCTCTATAAAACTGTCACATGACCTAACTCCTCAGATGAATGTTGTAAAAATAGCCAATTTTTGGGTCACCTTGCCCCATAAAGTGTAATAATGAATGATCAAAAAATCCTATGTACCCAAAAATGGTACCAATAAAAACCTCAACTCTTTCTGCAAAAAACGAGCCCCTGCACAAGACGATCGGCAGAAAAATAAAAAACATATGGCGTTCAGAAAATGGACACACAAAAACATAATTTATTTTTCAAAATTGCTTTATTATGTAAAACTGAAACAAACAAACAAAGAAAGTAGACATATTTGATATCATTGCGTCCGTAACAACCTGCTCTATAAAAATAGCACATGATCTACCCTGTCAGATGAATCTTGTAAAAAAAAAACTGTGCCAAAACAGCCATTTTTCAGTTATTTTGCCTCACAAAAAACTTAATATAGAGCAATTAAAAATCATATGTACCCCAAAATAGTACCAATAAAACTGGCACCTTATCCCCTAGTTTCCAAAATAGGGTCACTTTTTGGGAGTTTCTACTGTATGGGTGCATCAGGGGGGCTTTAAATGGGACATGGCATCTAAAACCAGTTTAGCAAAATCTGCCTTCCAAAAACCATACGGCGTTCCTTTCCTTCTGCGCCCTGCCGTGCGCCCTTACATCTGTCTACGACCACATGTGGGTTGTTTCTGTAAACCGCAGAATCAGGGTAATAAATGTTGAGTTTTGTTTGGCTGTTAACCCTCAATGTGTTAAAGAAAAAAATGTAATAAAATGGAAAATCTGCCAAAAAAGTGAAATTTAGAAATTTTATCTCCATTTTCCTTTTAATTCTTGTGGAACACCTAAAGGGTTAACAAAGTTTGTAAAATCAGTTTTGAGTAACTTGAGGGGTGTAGTTTCTACAATGGGGTCATTTATGGGGGGTTTCCACTATGTAAGCCTCACAAAGTGACTTCAGACCTGAACTGGTCCTTAAAAAGTGGGTTTTGGAAGATTTCTTAAAAATTTTATGAATTGCTTTTAAGCCTTCTAACGTCCTAAAAAAATAAAATTACATTTCCAAAACGATGCCAACATAAAGTAGACATATGGGAAATGTTAGTAGTAAATATTTTATTAGGTATGACTTTCGAAATTGAAATTTTTAAAATTGTGAATTTTTCAATTTTTATAAATTTGGGATTTTTTCATAAATAAAGGTGAAATATATTGACTCAAATTTATGACTATCATGAAGTACAATATGTCACGAGAAAACAGTCTCAGAATGGCTTGGATAAATAAGTGTTCCAAAGCAATTACCACATAAAGTGACGCATGTCAGATTTGTAAATTTTGACCTGGACACTGGGGCATCAATGACCCTTGGTCATGAAAGGGTTAACAATGCCATATCTGCCCACTGGTTTTGTGTGGTATTGCGCATAAGCCACATTCACTTCAGCTAAGCTGCAGTACCAGACACAACCCATGGACACGTGTGCTATTTCTGAAAAAAGGCAGTGTTTTTGTAATCCTATACAACCCCTTAAAGGGGTTTTCCCGGATTTTAATGATGATGGCCTATTCCTAGGGCCAATGGAGGACCCGTTCCCTTTTTTGAATATGCTGACAGTGGTGGAAAATTGTAAATAAGTTGCACATACTGGAAAATAAAAGGGCTTTAAAAAAGTGTTATTATATTTATAAATGAATCAAATGCAAAGTTAATGAACAAAAGAGAAATCTAAATCAGATTAATATTTGGTGTGTCCACCCTTTGCCTTCAAAGCACATTCTTCTAGGTACACTTACACACAGATTTTAAAGGAACTCGAGGAGAACTCTGTGGATGTAGGCTCGCTCATACTTCTCTCTTTTCCTGCTAATTCCAGATATACTCAATGATGTTGATATCAGTGCTCTGTGGGGGCCATATCATCATTTCCAGGACTTCTTGTTCTTCCTTATGCTGATGATTTTTCTTAAAGAGGTTTTCTGAGATTTTGATATGGATGACATTGCCTCAGGGTAGTCTGCATGCTTCTCAGGAGAGGACCATAATCTTGTTTGTTATCTGAAGAAGCCTGTTCAGCTCCAAATGAATCCCTAAATAAAAAATGTGAACGAGAATATTGTCTCTAACCCATTCCTCTCCTGACTTTCCTCAATTCCCTACTCTCTCCAGTCATCTATCGACCCGTCTGGGACCTGATCGCCCACGCAGCAAGCCCTTGGAACATGACTCCTTACTCTGCAAAGTGTTGTGCTTTTGCACAACTCCATAAGGTAAACCTCCAGGTTTATTTAATTACCAACCAGTCCTATGCCCCTCCCGATGTGCGCTTCTCTTTCCTGTATCCTCAGGATAGGTCATCAATGTCAAAATCTCAGAAAATCCCATTAATGACATTTCGCTGTATGTTGAGGGTTGTTGTCTTGCTGCAGAATAAATTTGGAGCCAATCGGACGGCTCCCTGATTGTATTGCACGATTGATAAGTATCTGTATTTCTTAGCATTGAGGACACCATTCAAGGGGTTGTCCTGCTGTTTATATTGATGACATATCTTCAGGTTAGGTCATCAGTATCTGATCGATGGGGGGTCTGACACATGGCACCCCGCCGATCAGCTGTTTGAAGAGTAGGCAGCGCCCCCCCATCAGATATTGATGACCTATCCTGTCGATAGGTGATCAGTATAAATGGCAGAACAACCCCTTTAATCCTGACCAAATCCCCAACTTTCATTTTCTGAAATGCAGCCCCAAAATTGCAAGGAACATCCCCCAAGTGTCACTGTTGCCTGCAGACACTTATTATTGTACTGCTCTTCAGCCCTTTGGTGAACAGACTGCCTTCTGTTACAGTGAAATATTTCACATTTTGGTTCATCTGTCCAGAGCCACCTGCTGCCATTTTTCAGCATCCCATTTCCTATGTTTTTGTGCATAGTTGAGTCTCTTGGCCTTGTTTCCACCTTGAGCATCTGCTATTCTTCCAAGACCATTTTTGGCCAGACTTCTCTGAACAGTGGATGGTTGTACCTGGGTCCCACTGGTTTCAGCCAGCTCTGAGCTAATGACACTGGAGGACATCCTGCAATTTTGAAAGGAAGTGCGAATGATCTATCTTTCATCTGCTGCACTAAGTTTCTTTGGCCAACCACTGTGTGTACGGTCCTCAGTATTGCCCATTACTTTGTTCTTCTTCAAAAGAGCTTGATACAGGCAGATACTTATAAATAATGAAATACCATCAAGGAGGCATCTGAATGGCTCCTAATGTATTTTGCAGCAGAACAATGTCTTACAACATACAGCCAATGTCGTCATTAAGAACTATCTTCATTGTAAAGAAAAAAAGGAGTCTTGGAAATCATGATATGGCCTTCACGGAGCCCTGATCTCAACATTAACTCTGTCTGGGATTGCATGAAGGATTAAAGCAAGCATGTATCCACTGAAGGTCTGTGGTTAGCTCTCCAAGATGTTTGGAACAACCTCCCTGCCGAGTTAATTCGAAAACTGTGTGCAAGTGCACCTAGAAGAATTGATATTGTTGGGAATGCAAAGGTTGGTCATAGGGTGGTTTGATTTAGATTCATCTTTTGTGAATTAATAAAAATAAACTATTAATACTTCTATTTTTGAAAGCATTCTAACTTTTTTGCACACCTACCTAAAACTCTTGCACAGCACGGTGTGACCTGTGCAAACTTCAGAGAATTTGTCAAGCCAAAATACTGGTGCAATTTGACTGAGTTTGGAGTTCTGTATTTTCAGAGATATAATCTATGTATTTTATTGGTTTTTGCTTTTTAAATTTTCAGTTTAGAACTAGATTTTTGCTCTCTTTACAGTTGCAAGAAAAAGTATGTGAACCCTTTGGAATGATATGGATTTCTGCACAAATTGGTCATAAAATGTGATCTGATCTTCATCTAAGTCACAACAATAGACAATCACAGTCTACTTAAACTAATAACACACAAAGAATTAAATGTTACCATGTGTTTATTGAACACACCATGTAAATATTCAGAGTGCAGGTGGAAAAAGTATGTGAACCCTTGGATTTAATAACTGGTTGAACCTCCTTTGGCAGCAATAACTTCAACCAAACGTTTCCTGTAGTTGCAGATCAGACGTGCACAACGGTCAGGAGTAATTCTTGACCATTCCTCTTCACAGAACTGTTTCAGTTCAGTAATAATATTGGGATGTCTGGTGTGAATCGCTTTCTTGAGGTCATACAACAGCATCTCAATCGGGTTGAGGTCTGGACTCTGACTGGGCCACTCCAGAAGGCGTATTTTATTCTGTTTAGGCCATTCTGTTGTTGATTTACTTCTATGCTTTGGGTTATTGTCCTGTTGCAACACCCATCTTCTGTTGAGCTTCAGCTGGTGGACAGATGGCCTTAAGTTCTCCTGCAAAATGTCTTGATAAGCTTGGGAATTCATTTTTCATTCGATGATAGCAATCCGTCCAGGCCCTGACGCAGCAAGCAGCCCCAAACCATGATGCCCCCACCACCATACTTCACAGTTGGGATGAGGTTTTGATGTTGGTGTGCTGTGCCTCTTTTTCTCCACACATAGTGTTGTGTGTTTCTTCCGAACAACTCAACTTTGGTTTCATCTGTCCACAGAATAATTTGCCAGTACTGCTGTGGAACATCCAGGTGTTCTTGTGCAAACTGTAAATGTGCAGCAATGTTTTTTTTGGACAGCAGTGGCTTCCTCTGTGGTATCCTCCCATGAAATCCATTCTTGTTTAGTGTTTTACGTATCGTAGATTCGCTAACAGGGATGTTAGCATAAGCCAGAGACTTTTGTAAGTCTTTAGCTGACACTCTAGCATTCTTCTTCACCTCATTGAGCAGTCTGCGCTGTGCTCTTGTAGTCATCTTTACAGGACGGCCACTCCTAGGGAGAGTAGCAGCATTGCTGAACTTTCTCCATTTATAGACAATTTGTCTTACCATGGACTGATGAACAGCAAGGCTTTTGGAGATACTTTTATAACCCTTTCTAGCTTTATGCAAGTCAACAATTCTTAATCGTAGGTCTTCTGAGAGCTTTTTTGTGCGAGGCATTATTCACATGAGGCAATGCTTCTTGTGAAAAGCAAACCCAGAACTGGTGTGTTTTTCATAGGGCAGGGCAGCTGTAACCAACACCTCCAATCTCATCTCATTGATTGGACTCCAGTTGGCTGACACCTCACTCCAATTAGCTCTTGGAGATGTCATTAGTCTAGGGGTTCACATACTTTTTCCACCTGCACTGTGAATGTTTACATGGTGTGTTCAATAAAAACATGGTAACATTTAATTCTTTGTGTTATTAGTTTAAGCAGACTGTGATTGTCTATTGTTGTGACTTAGATCAAGATCGGATCACATTTTATGACCAATTTGTGCAGAAATCCATATCATTCCAAAGGGTTCACATACTTTTTATTGCAACTGTAGATCTAGACTATGCCTCCAGGATGGTGAAGTATAATCTTCTATATCTGATGCTTAGGACATACACTAATCACAAAAAGTTAAGGATATTTAGCTTGTGGGTGAAATTTCAGGATGAACCTAAAATGCACTTTAACTTTTACAGGTGAACTTAATGTGACCTTCTCTACACTTTTGAATGCACATGTCCAACTGTTCAATGTTTCAGTACTTTTTGCACAACTTGCTGTTCTCTAGCAAGGAGCTTAATGGCAAAATTCACAACAAGATTTTTGATCCATGAGTCACCCAATAAATTTCCGGGTTCAATTAGAATTGGTATTTAAACAGTCCTCCTCATCATGCTGTTCACATTTTGACATCGTGAGACCAAGACGACACATAACAATTGATCAACAGTACCTCGCCATTGCAAGGCTTCAAGCAGGATATTCTCAGGGGAAAGTGGCTACTGTACTTAGTGTTATCAGCAGGTTGCAACAGAGATGGAGAGAGAGAGACTCGAAGAGTCACAGAAAGTCATAAAGTGGACGTCCTATGGCCACATCCCACACTTATGACCGCTTCATTTTGAACAATGCCCTGTGGAACTGTATAATGGATGCCACACAACTCCAGGCACATTTAAGGGAGGTGAGAGTTACCCAAGTGTCACGTCAGACCATTTGCAACAGTTTAGATCAGCGTGGTCTGTGTGCTAGATGACCTGCAAGGGTACCTGACCTTAGGCGCCCTTGTCTGCATGGGCCAGGTAGCATCTATGCTGGACGAGGGACCACTGGGCCTTAGTGCTGTTCACTGATGAAAGTCGATTGACAGTGAGCAGAAATAATGGGTGCCAACGATGTTGGAGATGTCAAGGAAAGTGCTATGCATCAGCCACTGTTGTCACCAGACGAGCCGTTGGTGGTGGTGGTCTTAGTGTCGGCAGGTTTGTCTTGTCAATACAGAACTGCCCTACACTTTGTGAATGGTACAGTGATAAGCCCATATACTACTTTAATAACAACATTAATCCAGTCATTGTGCCTCTGCATGAACAACACAGGCCTAATTTCATCTTCATGCATGACAATGCGCCAGCTCATCGAGGTCGCATCATTAGGGAATGGCTACTGGAGAGTGGGGTACCTCAAATGAAGGGGCCTGAGCTTTCTCCAGACCTGAATCTCATTAAAAACCAAAGGCAGTGGCCACAGGCGCTCCCCCTGATTGTTACATTCATTGGTGGCAGTGGCCACAGGGTCCCCTCCCCTCCTCTTCATTGGTGGTGCAGTGGCAGCTTCTGATCGGAGCCCTAGCCGTGTAATCCTGGGGCTCTGATCGGTTACCATGGCAGCCAGGACGCTACTGACGCCATCCATGGCTGCCATGGTAAGCTCCCTGCTGCTGTGTGAGCTCTATTAGGGTGAATAAGACAAGAGATTAAAAAATCCCAGGTTCTTGCCCCTAAGGGGTCTAATAGTAAGTAAAAAAAACAACAACAAAATACTATGTTCAAATCACCCCCTTTCCCAATTGTACATATAAAATATATAAACAATAAAAAAATAAACATATTACATATCGCCACTCCTGAAAAAGTGTGAACTATTTAAAAATATCTCCTATGCGGTAAACACCGTAACAGAAAATAAAAAATAATAAAAGAAACGCGCGATTCAGCATTTATTTATTTTTTATATTTTTATTTTTTTGTCACCTTGTCCCCCCCCCCAAACAATAGGATAGGACTGTTCTATTATGGGCCGAACATTTCATAAAATGTGGAATGCACAGGGCTTTTTTGGTGTTTTTTTTATTTTTTTCGCATGGTATTGAGTATCGCAATACTGTTTTATGGTATCAAAATCAAATCAAAATTTTGGTATCGTGACAACCTTACTATGCAGTAAAACTGACCTGTACCCTTCATTCTCCAGGTCAGTACGATTACAGCAATACCACATTTATTAAATTTTTCTTATGTTTTAATATGTTTTAATCACCATATTCTGACCTTTTTTCTACAAAACTGCATGAAGACTTAATTGTTGCGGGGCAGTCTGGACTTTATTGATACCATTTTGGAGTGTATTACTTTTTTGATCCTTTTTTTTTTTTTCTTCTTTTTTTGGGATGTAAAGCAACAAGAAAAGGCATCAGCCATTTTTTATTTTTTTTTGTTTGTTATGGCATTCACCATATGAGAAAAAAACGCTTATTTTAGAGTACTTTCACACGTTTTGGGCGGATCCGTCATGGATCTGCAAAAACGGATCCGTTACAATAATACAGCTGCATGCATCAGTCATGAACGGATCCGTTTGTATTATCTGTAACATTGCCAAGACGGACCCATCATGAACTCCATTGAAAGTCAATGGAAGACGGATCCGTCTTCTATTGTGCCAAATTGTGTCAGAGAAAACGGATCCGTCCCTATTGACTTACATTGCGTACCAGGATCCGTTTGGCTCAGTTTCTACAAGCGGACAGCAAAGCAATGTTTTGGTGTCCGCCTCCAGAGCGGAATGGAGACTGATCGGAGGCAAACTGATGCATTCTGAGCGGATCCTTTTCTATTTAGAATGCAATAGGGCAAAACTGATCCGTTTTGGACCGCTTGTGGGAGCCCTGAACGGATCTCAGAAACGGAAAGCCAAAACGCTAGTGTGAAAGTAGCTTTAATACTAATGGCCATTTTGGGACAAAGCAGTGCAAATAATCTTTATTTTTTTAGTTTTTTTTTTTATGTACATTTTTTTTGATGGGATTTATTAAGTTTAATCTTGTCTCATTTATAAAGACAATTTCATATCCCTATGCTTTTTCATGCCAAACTTAATGGAACTGTATATGATTATGGCACGTATGATACTAATGAATGCTCAGCTACATTGTAAGCTTTACTATCTTCCAGCGTGGGCAGTTAAATGTTCACAATTATGTTTATAGCTGCCCTGTTAGCATTAGTTTATAGCCTTTACTTTCTTTAAGGAGAATTCTTCAAAGCTTTTAAGGGTCATTTAGGGTCTACTTCATACTGACCCTTCATATTACAAACAAGTCCATTTCTCCATCCCTTTTTAGTAGTCACCAGCCTAGCTAGACTCCGACGCATACCACATACTTAGGCTACCTTGAATGCAGCCAGTGTACTCCTAGCGGGTCATTATTTTGATTTATTTGGTTGTTTTCAGTTTGCCAGGAAGAGATACTATGAAAAGGCTGTAGAACATTAGCTCTTCATCTTATGAATAGTGTTGTACAGTTGTCAGCAGGAGGTCAAGAACTACAGATTTGCAAGAAGGTGGAAAAGTAAATGTCTACGTAGTCATTGCATGGGATCTTTAGCAAACTTTGTGTGGCTTTTTTTCCAAGAATACAGGGAGGTGACTTTAGCGTTGACAGTCCTTCCAAAGGTGGAAAATTCGGCAAGGATGTGTCCAGGATTTTGTTTTCCTGGAACAGCATCATATTTGTCCGTGGGATGAATTGATGCAAACAGGAGAAAACAAAAACTAATTTCCAATTGAGATATTTGTGACCTATCCACAGGATGTCACTTTGGAAGACATTGCAGCCCTTCACATATGGGAAAAAGTCCCATCTTTTTTACATCTACAGCAACTCGCTTAGATCTTTCATAAAGGGCTTGTCTCACTTCTGCAAATAGCATTGATCATGTAGAGAAAGTTAATACAAGGCACTTACTAATGTATTGTTATTATCAATATTGCTTCCTTTACTGGCTGGATTCATTTTTCCATCGCATTATACACTCTTTGATTTCCGTGGTTATGACCACCCTGCCATACAGCAGCAGTGGTCATGCTTGCACACTATAGTAAAAAGCATCAGCCTATGTGTGCACCCACGCTCCCGGCCACCATAGAGGCCAGCGCTTTTTCCTATAGTGCGCAAGCACGACCACCACTGCTGAATTGCAGGGTGGTCATAACCATGGAAACTAGCTATGTATAATGTGATGGAAAAATGATCACCCAGGAAAGGAAGCAATATGTATAATAACAATACATTAGTAAGTGTCTTGTATTAACTTTCTCTACATGATAAATGCCACTTACTGAAGTGAGAGAACTCCTTTAAGCCATGTACGGTATAGACAGTTATATAAACTTGACATCCCATGAATTCTCCTCATGGATCATGTTTGGCTAAACTTTATTCTCGCCTCAGACATTTCTGGCATACCCACAGAATATCTCATAAACATGTAATACATTTGGGTCCCACCCCTGGGAACTGTACCTGTGTAGTGAGGCAGCAAATGAATGGACCGGTGCTGCATTCTGCCTTTACTTTTATGGGAACCCCCTTCTCAGCGTGTGTGCAAGTTACAAAGGTGGGATGCACGGCTGTCTATATACAGTATATGGCAAATCCTGTGGACATTACATCAATTTCAGTGTTAGAAATACCCCTTTGAAATAGTTTTCAGAGACTTTGGTATGGATTTCCTAGCATTTGACTAGGTTGTCAGTGCCACACTTGTGGGGTTCGTTCCAGCTCTAGCACCCCCATAGAAGTGAATGGGGAAGCCTTACTTGTAATTACACCTGCTAACCACTGCAATTTCTGCAGTGGGCAGGCAAACATACCAGAGAAGGCAGTGCTTGTATGAGAGCTGTGTTCTCTTCAATCAGCTGATCTGACTCCTGGCACCCCCGCCAATCTGATATTGATGACCTAAAAAACAGACAACCCCTTTAAAGAAGGACCACGACTGCAGGATCAAACTTCACAGGATTTGTTTATAACTTGTATCTATCAATACAAGCAGGTTTGCGTCACAGCTGTAGGCACAAAATGGTTGGGGCGAGAATAATTAGGTTACAAAGGTGGACATACCCTTTAACAATCATAAATGGCTGCCAGAATGTGAAAAAGATATCTACCATTTACAACATATAAAAATAATTTCTGCTGTGGATGTCTGAGATTGCAGTTTGATCCTACACCTGTTCTCCTAATGAAAGACAGCTTGGGCTGCATCTCGGAGAGTGTTTGAAAACTTGTATTCATTTGGTTCTTTGTGTCATAGTGAATCAAAGCCTACACTCTAGAATAGGAAACCAGCAACCTCGGGCACTCCAAGCTGTGGTAAAGCCTACTTTCACACTAGCATTATTTGGCGGATCCGTCATGGATTCTCAAAAATGCTTCCATTACAATAATACAACCACATGCATCTGTCATGAAAGGATCCGGTTGTATTATGTCTTCTAGAGCCATGACTGATCCGTCTTGAACACCATTGAAAGTCAATGGGCGGTGGATCCGTTTTCTATGGTGTCAGAGAAAACGGATCCGTCCCCATTGACTTACATTGTGTGTCAGGATCAGTTTGGCTCCGCTTCGTCAGGCAGACAGCAAAGCGCTGCAGGCAACATTTTGGTGTCCACCTCCAAAGCGGAATGGAGACGGAACTGAGGCAAACTGATGCATTCTGAGCGGATCCTTTTCCATTCAGAATGCATTAGGGCAAAACTGATCCGTTTTGGACCGCTTGTGAGAGCCCTGAACGGATCTCACAAATGGAAAACCAAAACGCCAGTGTGAAAGTAGCCTAAACTGCAACTCCCAGCATGCACACTTGCTTGGCTGTTTTCCTAACTCCTATAGAAGTGAATGGAGCATGCCGGGAGATGTACTTTCACCAGAGGTTGATACCTGCTCTAGAATGACTTTGATAACATGAAGCTTTTATCAACAATGTAAAATGAATATAATGTTTTGGGCAGTGGATCCATGAGTCTCAAGAATGGTCCTTCCAGAAGTTGGGCGATTAATCAGACTGACAGAACAGGTCTAATTTATTTTTAAGAGTACGGCTCACAGTTATGGGATAGAAATAGGAGAGTAACAAGCTTTCAGAGTAGCACATGGCACATTTATCGTAGTATGCCATTTTAGACTTCAAGTAGACAGGTATTGATACATGCAAGGACAGCACACAGTTGTAATGAGTCCATATTTCAGACTTCTAGGCATGGTTTGTGCAGCCATATGGTATGTGCATTGGAATATTATGTATGAGGAAAAAACCTCTGCATGCTTTCAAATAAATCAGAGGCACAAAAATGTAGTTTGGGTCCAGAGCAGACTGACTATGGTATTCTAGCCAACACAATCAGAATGCAGTCCACACAACTCCATGCAGTTTTCTGGCCTGACTCGCTTAGAAGTCCCAGTGCAAAAGTTTCTTTGCAGCCCCAGCCTTAGGCCTCATGCACACGAACGTATTTTCCGTGTCCATTCCGTTTTTTTTTTGTGGACCTTATAAGTAACCCTTCATTTCAATGGGTCCGCAAAAAAAACAGCAGTTACTCCTGTGCATTCTGTTTCCGTTCCACAAAAACAATAGAACATGTCCTATTATTGTCTGCATTACGGACAAGGATAGTGCTGTTCTATTAGGGGCCAGCTGTTGGGTTCCGCAAAATATGGAATGCACACGGACGTCATCCGTATTTTTTGCGGACCGTAAAATACATACGGTCGTGTACATGAGGCCTTAGCCACACATACAAAGGCAAGTAAAAGAGGATTGAACTAGATGCCAGTCTATGGATTATAACAAACCTGTTGCAGTGTAAATGTGTGTATTGAGCAATAAACTGAATAAATAGGAAATGAGAATTTTCTCATTTATGAATTATTTTTTTATAGTTTGTAATTGTCACATGCATATTGTGATCAGAAATGCAACATCATTTGCAGCACACACAATACTAGGAAAGTATAGTAAAAAAAACATCTAAGCCAGTAAATAGATAGTAAAATAAAATGAAGACTCCGTAGTTGTTGATACCTTTTAATGGCTAACTGAAAAGAGGATGAGAACGTAGCAAGCGTTCAAGACCTCCTCCTCACTATCTGAAGCCTCACATAGTTACAACAGTACCTAGAAATAGTGACCTCACGGTTTCTTTGTGCTGTAAGGCTACTTTCACACTAGCGTTTTTGCTGGATCCGTCAGGGTTCAGCAAAAACGCTATCATTAGTGATAATACAACCGTCTACATCTGTTATGAACGGATCCGGTTTTATTATCTTAAACATACCCAAGACTGATCCGTCATGAACTCCATTGAAAGCAAATGGGGGACGCATCCATTTTCTATTGTGAAAGATTGTGTCAGAGAAAACTTGCATTGTGTGTCATGACGGATCTGTCTTGCTCCGCATCCCAGGACGGAAAGCAAACCGGTTTACTCTCTGGTATGAGAACGGAATGCATTTTGGAGCACTCCGTTCTGTTCAGTTACGTTTTGTCCTTTTTGACAATGACAAGCGGAAGTGTTCTTTCTGGTATTGAGACTCTATGACAGATCTCAATACCGGAAAATATTAACGCTAGTGTGAAAGTAGCCTTAGCCATCACAAGGCATCAACCACTAAGAAATCAATTTTTTTTTTTAACTTCTAGGAAAATATAAACATCTATGTTATAGCTGTATCACAAGCTGCATGTGTGTAAATGGTCCTTAAAGGGAACCTGTCATCACCTTTATGCTACCCATACTAATGGTAGCATAAAGTAGATACAGATGAGTGGATTTCAGCGGTCTGTCATTTATAAGTTAAAAGTAAGTGGTTGCCAAGAACCAACATCACAATCATTGCAGACTGGGCCTGGAAAAAGAGTCCTGGCCACCTGAGAAGAGTCCTGGTTATTCATGAATTCCTGCTCTCCCTGCCCACCTACTGATGATTGACAGACTTCTACATAGTTTTCTCCCTTTCTGTCTAGGAGAGAACTGCCAATCATCAGCAGATGGGTGAGAGTGCAGGAGATTAGGAATAACCAGGACTCTTCTCAGGTAGATTTGACTCTTTTCAAGGCCTGGGCTGTAATGATTATGATGCTGGTTCTCGGCAACCACTTACTTTTAGCTGATGTGACACACCGCTGAAATCAGCGCCTGTCACTATTTTATGCTGCCCTCAGTAAGGTCACCATAAAGTTGATAACGGGTTCCCTCTAAAGTGAATTCCCACCTTTAAACACAAATTGGGTCCCCCCCCCCCCCCGTAATTAGTTTCTAAGTTGAGGTCTAATTAATATATCTTTGTTTGAAACAGAGCTCCAAATGTCCTGCCTAGACAGTTGATTGTCCCCAAAAATCTTGCTTCCTGCGGCAACCAACCCCCTGGGAAGTCTTAGCTCATTGTATAGTTTATTTATACATATAACTCAGTAAGAACACAGTATGTGGTGATTGCAACACACTAAATTGTATAATTTGAAGTGACCCTCCAGGATCCCCCATAAGCCTAGTGAACCTTAAAGAGGTTTTCTGGAATTACTTATGTTTTCAGTCATGCCCCATAGGGTGTATGACCTAGTAAAAGATTTATGCTTACCAGCTCCCTGTTGCTCTGGTCCTGCTCGGCCATCTTCTAGTACCTGGCTTGTTTACTCCTGGTTGAGTGTGGACATAGTCACCAGCACAAGTGACCATGTCCATAACTGGGGAGAAGTAAACAAGCCGGGGACGTGGGGAGCAGGTAAGTACGAACATTTCAATAAGTCATACACACGATGAGGATAACTGAAAACTTGAATAATCCCAATAAACTTGGTACAATTGAATAAAATAAACCTGCTTCTTCCTCAACTTGTGAGCCATTTCTTCTCCTCCCCCTGCCTCCTGAACTAATCGTTCAGCAGCTGCCCAAGTCAATATGCTAAGTATTACTGTCTAGGGACACCCACTCTAGCCGTTTTCTCATGCTCTTGGCTGTTGAACAGTTGGAAGAATACTCGAGGACAAGATTCAGTCATTACTGGCACTCAATCTCTGTCTTAATAGGCTGATGCCAGATTTAAAAGATGCTGAGGTCTCCTAGCAGTAAATCTCATGCACTGTTCCGTTCCTGACAGATGTCATAGAGCAAATATGGTACCATATTCATTGACATCTTGAAAAGAGATTCTGGATGCAGAAGTGTTATGATTTGATATCTGCTCTCCTCTACGGAGGCATATTAAATCTCTAAATGTTGTTTGCTGTAGGTGATTTATTCATATGGTATGTCATTAACCCATTATGGACATAGACACTGATTTTTCAAGACCGGCAGGTGCTATGAGTCACAGGGCTGGTCATATAGTAAATGCCTACTCCAGCAGTCTGTGCAGATCCAGAGAGCTCCGGCAGGCTGATCTCTCGCCGCATATGTGAAACTAGCCTTAGCCATCTACTTATGTCTTAAGGGAGTCCTGAAAGCCTGGGAGGGTACCTTCCAAGGGTTACTATATACTCCAATTAGATAAGCTTGTACATACTTTGGAATTTCTAGTCCCAGTTCTAGACGGGCTGGGACTTGTAGTTGTACACGTTTTTGGAGTGAGTAGTGGATTGCATTACCAGGATAGGTTCTGTGAAATATTCGGTTATATCAATGTGACAGGACCACCTGTCAATACATCTAATACTGCTACAATTCAGCAGTCCTCGTGCTTATGGGAATTGCTACTTTACTTATACTAAAACCCCAGCTCCCACAGGGGTACCAATAAAAACAACAGCCCACCTCCCAAAAAAAACAAACCCCCACATAACTGTCACAAAAGAAAAGTGCTATGGATGCTACAATTATTGATTTTGTGATGCAGAAGTAACAAGCCCTCAAACAGCTGACGCGCTTGGCGATTTTTCAGTTCTGCCATGCATTCAGGATGAACTTTTCTATTTAGCCAGTTTAGCAGCCTCATTAAACCCTGTTATTCTGCATTGTGGAAATGATTTAATGAATTTCAGCTAGCTACAATAAAAAAAACTGTATCCTAACTGGCGCCGCACCTGAGGGGTTAATTGTGCGTATCATAGCCCGCTGTAAGAGATCAGGTGCTGCCAGGCAGGAGGGGGCAGACCCCCTCCCTCCCCAGTTTTAAATTCATTGGTGGCCAGTGCGGCCCCCCCTCCCTCCCCTGTATTTAACTCATTAGTGGCCAGTGCGGACCCCCTCCCTCCCCCCCCCCTAATATTATATTCATTGGTGGCCAGTGCGGCCTCCCCTTCCCCCCCCCCCTAATTAAAATCACCTTCCCCCATCATTGGTGGCCAGTGCGGCCTCCCCTCCCCCCCCCCCCCCTTAAAATCACCCCCCCCCCCATCATTGGTGGCCAGTGCGGCCTCCCCTCTCCCCCCATCCCTAATTAAAATCACCTTCCCCCATCATTGGTGGCAGCGGAGAGTTCCGATCAGAGTCCCAGTTTAATCGCTGGGGCTCCGATCGGTTACCATGGCAGCCAAGACGCTACTGCAGTCCTGGCTGCCATGCTTACTTAGCAATAGAAGCATTATACTTACCTGCGATGTCTGTGACCGGCCGGGCGCTCCTCCTACTGGTAAGTGACAGGTCTGTGCGGCGCATTGCTTATAGCACAGACCTGTCACTTACCAGTAGGAGGAGCGCCCGGCCGGTCACAGACATCGCAGGTAAGTATAATGCTTCTATTGCTAAGTAACCATGGCAGCCAGGACTGCAGTAGCGTCTTGGCTGCCATGGTAACCAATCGGAGCCCCAGCGATTAAACTGGGACTCCGATCGGAACTCTCCGCTGCCACCAATGATGGGGGAAGGTGATTTTAATTAGGAAGGGGGGAGGGGAGGCCGCACTGGCCACCAATGATGGGGGAAGGTGATTTTAATTAGGGGAAGGGAGGCCGCACTGGCCACCAATGATGGGGGAAGGTGATTTTAATTAGGGGAGGGGAGGCCGCACTGGCCACCAATGATGGGGGAAGGTGATTTTATTTAGGGGGGGAGAGGGGAGGCCGCACTGGCCACCAATGAACATAATACTGGGGAGGGAGGGGGGGGCCACACTGGCCACCAATGAATTTAAAACTGGTGAGGGAGGGGCTCTGCCCCCTGCTGCCTGGCAGCACCTGATCTCTTACAGAGAGCTATAATACGCACAATTAACCCCTCAGGTGCGGCACCTGAGGGGTTAATTGTGCGGATCACAGCCCCCTGTAAGAGATCGGGTGCTGCCAGGCAGCAGGGGGCAGTCATGTACACAGTTCTCAGTATATTCTAACTTGAAGCTTCCCCATCTCCATGGGAACGCCTCTGTGTTAGAATATACTGTCGTGAAAACTCAGATCTAAAAAGCTTTTGTGCAGACTGATCAGCGGATCCGTCTGTGTAAAAGTAGTCTACGGACACGGATGACGGACGCGGATGATAATCTTGTGTGCATCCGTGTTTTTTCACAGACCCATTGACTTGAATGGGTCCGTGAACCGTTGTCCATCAAAAAAATAGGACAGGTCATATTTTTTTGACGGACAGGAAACACGGACGCGGATGTACAACGGTGCATTTTCTGAGTTTTTAACGGACCCATTGAAAGTCAATGGGTTCGCAGAAAATCACGGGAAACGGAACATCGGACACGGATGCACACAACGGTCGTGTGCATGAGGCCTTATTCACGCGTCTGTGTTCGGTCAGTGATTTGCATCAGTGATTTTGAGCCAAAACCAGGTGGAGATCTTTCCACTCCTGGTTTTGGCTCACAATTAGAGATGAGTGAATTTCATATTTTTTAATTCGTTCGCACTTTGTTTACTAGTAAAAGGTGAATTGCGTTATGGATTCCGTTACCACGGACCATAACGCAATTCTATCACTGAATGCCTTTAAAGGCATTCCGTTATTCATTCCGTCATAATAGAAGTCTATGGGCTGCATAACGGATCCATCCCAGCATAACAGAAATGGGACGGATCCGTTATGCAGCCCATAGACTTCTATTATGACGGAATGCCTCTAAAGGCATTCCGTCATAGAATTGCGTTATGGTCCGTGCTAACAGATTCCATAACGCAATTCACCTTTTACCAGTAAACGAAGCGTGAACGAATTTCAAAATATGAAATTCGCTCATCTCTACTCAAAATAACTGACAAAAACACTGACGTGTGAATAAGGGTGCATTTACACGATCGTATGTATTTTGTGGTCCTCAAAAATTGGATCTGCAAAAAAATACAGATGACGTCCTTGTTGCATCTTTTTTTTTTTTTCCAGATCCATTGCAACAATGCCTATTCTTGTCCACAAAAGGGAGAAGAATAGGGCATCTCTTTTGCAGGGCTAGGGAACGGTTGTACGGACAGCACACGGGATGCTGTCTGCATTTTTTGCGGACCCATTAATGAATGGGTCCACATCCTACCTGCAAAAAATGCAGATCAGATGCAAACCAAGAAATGCAGTCATGTGAATGGGGCTTAAAGAGGACCTTTCACTAGTTTAAAAACTAACTATATCAGTGGGCAGAGCGGCGCCCAGGGGTCACCCTGCACTTACTAGTATGTCTGGGTGCCGCTCCGTTCGCCCGGTATAGGCTCCGGTGTCTGCAGCTCCCTCTGTTGTACTGGGCGGAGTTTTTGTATTAGGGTTGTCCCTTGCTGCAGCGCTGGCCAATCGTAGCGCACAGCTCATAGCCTGGGACTCCCAGGCTATGAGCTGTGCGCTACGATTGGCCAGCGCTGCAGCAAGGGACAACCCTAATACAAAGACTCCGCCCAGTACAACAGAGGGAGCTGCAGATACCGGGCGAACGGAGCGGCACCCAGACACACTAGTAAGTGCAGGGTGACCCCTGGGCGCCGCTCTGCCCACTGATATAGTTAGTTTTTAGTTTTTAAACTAGTGAAAGGTCCTCTTTAAGGCCTTCTTTTTTTTCACCCTGGTTTTGGCTCACAATCGCTGATGGAAACCACTGATCAAACACTGATGTGTGAAAGTTGGCCTCTCTGTTTTGGTCAGTGATTGTGAGCCAATACCAGCTGTGGGTCAAAAACACAACAGGAGCAAATCTTTTTATTATACCATACTAAGTCACTGATGCAAAACTCTGTGAATAAGGCCTTTGTTTTGCCTATTCTTTAGTCGGCAATTTCAATCAGGGATTGTGAGCCAAAACCAGGAGAGCAGCCTACACAGACATAGGTAACGTAAGGGAAAGAGATACCTCTTCTGCATTTTTGGCTCATAATGACTGATAGAGATCACCGATCAAATCATTGACATTTGAAAGTGGTTTGAGAGTGCTGCCAGACGTTCAGGTTTTTTTATGTAGTTTTTGAAACCAAAATCGGATGTGGATCACAAAGGGAGAAAAAGTATTGACAGATGTGGCTTCTCCACTATTTTTTAATTCACTCCTAGTTTTTGCTTCAAAAACTGCATAAAAAAGCCTGACCATGTGGCAGCACCAAGTGCAATGTTGCAGTGATTGAGCGATGAGATTACCAGAATCGTTGTAGCCAGTTACTGCTGTCAAGAATGAAATCAGAACAGACATACCACTTTGTTCCGCTCAGGGTGCTGCACACATTCAGGTTGTTTTATGCAGTTTTTGAAGCAAAAACCAGAAGTGGTAATAGTATCTGCCCTTAATACCGTTCTTTCTTTCTTTGCTTTTACGATCCACTCTTGATTTTATCTTCAAAAACTACATAAAAACCTGCATGTATCTTCAGGCTGCAAGAAGCTGTGCCAGCTGACACCAATAAAAACCAAAAGGAGAAACACTCATACAATTGTTAGGGTCCATTCACACGTCCGCAAGTGTTCAAAACACGGACACCGGCCATGTGCGGTCTGCATTTGTGGACCGCACATGGCCGGCACTTTAGATAGAAATGCCTTTTCTTGTCCGTGTCTGCGGACAAGAATGGGACATGTTCTATTTTCTTGCGGAACAGAAGTGCGGATGCGGACAGCACACTGTGTGCTGTCCGCATCTTTTGCAGCCCCATTGAAAATTAATGGGTCTGGATCCGTTGCGGAACAGATCCGGACCCATTTTGCGGACGTGTGAATGGACCCTTAATGAGGACCGACTGAGAAACGTGCAGGATACCTGCCCAATCGCTATTCAAAGAGCTGTGGTTTAGGTCTTGGCACCACCTAGTGGACAGAGTAGGCATCATGAGAAATGATTTATCTTGTATGAAGTTTGTTTTAAGTAATTTATTATGGCATATAATAATACATACATTTTTTGGCTAAATGGTTAATGAATGCTATGGCAAAAGAATACATTGGACTAATGCCACAGTCTTAAATGTTTAACACATTACATAGCATATAAATTTAGTTGGCGTAGAAAAATACAGTATTATCTCTGGACTATAACTCTCCTCACTACTATTGTACACTTTCACATTGTAAAGCATATGTACTAAATTGCTAGAGATGGTTCGTTGTTCCAGAGATTGTGTGGATCAATCCACATTTGTGAACATGCTCTGTGAGTCTGTGGCCCTGGTTTATCAAGGCTACTGTGTGCTACACTGGTCTTGATGGAGCCCGTGCTGTCGGAGGAGGCATGTCATTTATGACGAGGCGTAGGCTGAGTCCTAAATGACATGCCTCCTCCGGCAGTCCGTGCTCCAGCCTTGAGACCCTCAGCTATGCTGCGACTTTTTGTACCGGGACTGATTGATTTAAACTATTGAGTGACATCTGCAGTCCACAAGATTGCGTCCAACCGAATGCATTCATTAGGACTGAAGCTGTAGTTCAGTTGTTACAATCTTGCTACAAAAAGTTGCAGTGTAGCCGAGGCCTAAATCTATGGCAGCTTGGAGGTGCTGTCAATTTAAGTCGTTATTTAGACCAGTTTCTGGCATAAATAATGATGAATGTGCCGAGGCCAATGGCCACCCTCCACCTTCATCGCGCCTCCTTTTTGGGAACTGGCGAAGGCGGCAAAAAACTAAATGCCAGTCTCAATGGCATTTAAAAGTCACAAAACCAGGGTTATGCCAAAGGGGTTAACGCCAAAAAAAAGGCTTAAGGGGAATGATAAATTCCCCCTATATGTATGGTTGATGCCGCACGCACTGACATTGTATGGCAGCAGATGAAGTGCCCATACATTAAATGGATGTGCATCTTGCTACCTTCCTTTGCAGCCACATTATCACAGTTTTTTCTGTCAGATGCAAGGGCAGACTGGGAACTTAAAGGGTTTCTACCACCACATTTTCACCTATTTAGCTGTCGGACACTAGCGATCTGCTAGTGTCCGCTCTACCTAACCATGCTATTGTAATCCCTTTCTGTGCAGTGGTTACCCTAAAAAACGTAGTTTTATTGGTATGCTAATGAGCCTCTAGGTGCTATGGGGGCGTCTTTTCAGCACCTAGAAGCTCCGTCCACTCACCATTTCTGCCGCCCAGCGCGCTCCAGCCCGCCCCTCTCCTCTAGATTGACAGACTACTTCTCTGCATCTCGGCCGAATTCTCGCGCCTGCGCCGTGTGCTTCTGTATTCAGCGCAGGCGCAGTGACTGTCTCCCTGCGCCGGCATCTTCACTGCGTCTGCGCCGATTACGGCACAGGGAGCAGTCCAACAGTCACTGCGCCTGCGCCGAATAGAAGCACACTGCGCAGGCGCGAGTAGGCTGTCAATCTAGAGGAGAGGGGCGGGCTGGAGTGCGCTGGGCGGCAGAAATGGTGAGTGGACGGAGCCTCTAGGTGCTGAAAAGACGCCCCCATAGCACCTAGAGGCTCATTTGCATACCAATAAAACTACGTTTTTTAGGGTAACCGCTGCAGAGAAAGGTATTATAATAGCATGGTTAGGTACAGCAGACGCTAGCAGATCGCTAGTGTCTGACAGCTAAATAGGTCAAAATGTGGTGGTAGAAACCCTTTAAAGTGGCCCTATAAAAAACAAACAAAAAGTGGCCCCATTTTGTAGTCTGGTACAAATTGACAGAAGGCAGGATTAACGCAAGTAGGCAGGCCAGCAATTCTATATTGAGGCACATTATACCACACCACACCACAGTGCATCACAAAATACCCTCCAACAACTGCTCCCCTGTGGTGGCCAACGCTAGCTGCCACGTGCTGTCTTACTCCAGTTGCCTCGGGAGGGGAGCGGCCCCCTGGGCATTGGCCTCCTGGGAAGTTTCCCTGTAGTGTGTATGGCCTGTCCGGCCCCGGTCACATGCATAACGTTATTCCTCTAGTAAATATCTTTTCTTCAGTGTATTTTACAGGATATACTTCAAATATGTTTTCTTTTTTTAAAGGTGCCCTTACCGAGTGCTACGACGAACTGGGAAATCGCTATCAGCTGCCCGTTTACTGCCTTGCCCCTCCTATTAATATGATTGAAGAGAAGAGTGACACAGAAACTTTGGATATCCCTGACCCCCCTCCAAATTCTGGTCATGAATGCCAGCTGCGACTGCGCCTCTCAACAGGAAAGGACCTTAGGCTCTTGGTGCGTAGCACGGACACTGTATATCACATGAAGAGACGCCTCCACACGGTGGAAGGTGTGGAACCTGCCAGCCAGCGCTGGTTTTTTTCTGGCCGGCCACTCACAGACAAAATGAGACTGGAGGAGTTGAAGATTCCCAAGGACTACGTAGTGCAAGTAATAGTGAGCCAGCCTGTTCCAAATCCCACACCAGTAGAGAATTGACCATCTCAAAGACCATGCTCACTATCCTCATCCTCTTTACTCTTGCTATGTTTGTACGCAGCCTGTAACTTTTTTCTTTTCATTTTTTTAAGTCCTGAGCTGTCAGAGCAATGTAACCCATTGCAGGCCTCTTTGGCATCACAGGACTTGTAGCTGGTTCAGTGGACATGTAACAGCAGAAGGAAGAGCCGGGCCTTCCTCTGAGTTTTAATGGAGGGGGGGGGGATCAGTTGTATTTCTTAATAATGCAAACAAAAGACTTTTTATAACATCAGGAAAACTGTCTTTTTTTATCTGTTCTATAAAGGTTTGGACTGTACGTGGAGTATTTAGCATTGCACTTTTAAAAAAACAATAATGAAAATTTTAAACAACCAAATGTTTGGTCACTTTTTGAAAACGGTACTCCTGCCTGACCTTATGGTGTGTGGGGAGGTTAGTCCGTATTGCAGAAGACATTGTCACAGTGTAATATGTATTACCTTGACTTTAGGACAGTCGGAGGCTCTGTTCTGGGCCGCAATCGCAGATTCAATCAAAAATGGCAGACAAAGTACCAAAGCGTGCTGCACTGTTTGTTTCTGGTAAAATGCTGTGCTCCCTGACTGACCCCATTATAGTCCGAGCAGTCAGTTGTGCACAATTCATGTCTGTCATATGACTAAATCTGCGTTTTGGTTATTTCAGCGGTTCTGCTCTTACATTGGAGCGGAACTACAGAAATAAAAAGCGGTGATGCAAAGATAGCTGTGCATTGGTATATGGTTTTCTATTGTACAGTCTGGTTTGAGCACAGATTTCTGAGTTAAATTAGACTCCTACTAAATAGATTCATTATTCCAACAAAGGCCAAAGACTGTTCATAAGGGTCACTAGGGGTTGTAATAGTCTAGTTAAAGGGGTTATGCCATGAGTGATGTAAAAAATGGAAATCAGACACCATATAGTACATGACAATCTCTTTCTAACAAAGCTAGAACCAGCCCTGTAGCTTACATGGATCCAGAGATCTCCCCATTCATTGCTGCATGCTCCTTGATTATCTTCAGCCTGGCAGCTCAGGGGTGTGTCCTTTCTGCTACCGCTCTTTCCCTGTAACTGCCACAGCTTCTAATAGAACATGACTGGTGTCAGTTAAAGATTTAAACTGAGCACGTTCGACCAGCTCAGTGAGATGGACAAAACATAAGGAAAAGAATAAACAGCAGGTGGCGCCATACAGATAATTTTATTAAATGGCTCACTGGTTATACTATATTTAAGGGTACTTTCACACTAGCTTTCTTCTTTTGCGGTATTGAAATCCGGTAAAGGGTCTCAATACCAGAAAAAAAACGCGTCCATTTTGTCCCAATGCATTCTGAATGGAAAGCAATCCGTTCAGTATGCGTCAGGATGTCTTCCGTTCCGTCCCTTGTACGGTATTTGACCGGACAAAATACCAGAACACTCCACACTTGCCGGATCCGGCATTAATTTCCATTGAAATGTATTAATGTCAGATCTGGTACCAAGTGTTCCGAAAATTGGCGCATCGCTGGATCCGGTTTTCCGGTTTGCGCATGCGCAGTTCTTTTTAGCTTTGAAAAAATTAAATACCAGATCCGTAATTCCGGATGATACCGGAAAGATGGATCCGGTATTTCAATGAATAAGTCCACCGGATCCAGAAAAAAAAGATATCCGTTTGCATATGGATTTCCGGATCCAGCAGGCAGTTCCGGCAACGGAACTGCCTGACGGATTCTAACAACGCTAGTGTGAAAGTACCATAAATTATATGCAATTACAAAAGTATTTAGATCCAGGTGCTGGTTTGAAAAATGTACAATATGTTTTGTGACACAACCCCTTTAATCTAGGATCGCACAGTGCACTTTTTGATGTATTTTTTTTTTAGGGGTCTCATATATAGAATCATTTTATGGCTCTTCACAATTCAGAGTTGTATGGAGCTCTAATACTCAACCCATAGAAGTTTGAGGCCCTTGAATGTAAAATGCAAACGGAATTCTTACATATGTGATTCCTTTAATTATGGTATCTAAGGCCTCATTCACACGACCGTATTTATTTTGCGGTCTGCGAAAAATACGGATGATATCCGTGTGCATTCCGTATTTTGCGGAACTGAACAGCTGGCCCCTAATAGAACAGTACTATCCTTGTCCATAATGCGGACAATAATAGGACATGTTCTATTTTTTGGCGGAACGGAAATACGGACATACGAAGTAGGGCTCCATTCACACGTCCGCAAAATGGGTCCGCATTCATTTTCTATGGGGACAGAATGGATGCAGACAGCACACAGTGTGCTATCCGCATTTGCGGAGCGCGGCCCCGATCTTCGGGTTCGCAGCTCCGCAAAAGATAGAACATGTCCTATTCTTGTCCGCAGCTTGCGGGTCCGCAACACACCACGGACGTGTGAATGGAGCCTAAACATGGAGTAACTTCAAGAAAATACACTTGTGTTATTTGGTCAGTTATTTCCGTCCGTTTTTGTGAGCCAAATTCAGTAGCCAAGCCTACTCTCGGATTAGGTATCATGGATAGATCTACACCTGTTCTGTGGATTTGACCTGCACCTGTTGTGGGTAAACTGTTTGAAGGTTTTCTGAGAGATGCTATATTAGAGCATCTCAACGGAAATAAGCAAATAACGCCCTATCAGCATGGCTTCGTGAGGGATCGGTCATGTCAAACTAATTTAATCAGTTTCTATGAGGAGGTAAGTTCTAGACTTGACAGCGGCGAATCAATGGATGTCGTATATCTGGACTTCTCCAAAGCATTTGACACTGTACCGCATAAAAGGTTAGTATATAAAATGAGAATGCTCGGACTGGGAGAAAACATCTGTATGTGGGTAAGTAACTGGCTCAATGATAGAAAACAGAGGGTGGTTATTAACGGTACACACTCAGATTGGGTCACTGTCACTAGTGGGGTACCTCAGGGGTCAGTATTGGGCCCTATTCTCTTCAATATATTTATTAATGATCTTGTAGAAGGCTTGCATAGTAAAGTATCAATTTTCGCAGATGACACTAAACTGTGTAAGGTAATTTACACTGAAGAGGACAGTATACTACTACAGAGGGATCTGGATAGATTGGAGGCTTGGGCAGATAAGTGGCAGATGAGGTTTAACACTGATAAATGTAAGGTTATGCACATGGGAAGGAAAAATGCAAGTCACCCGTACATACTAAATGGTAAAACACTCGGTAACACTGACATGGAAAAGGATCTAGGAATTTTAATAAACAGCAAACTAAGCAGCAAAAACCAGTGTCAGGCAGCTGCTGCCAAGGCCAACAAGATAATGGGTTGCATCAAAAGGGGCATAGATTCCCGTGATATGAACATAGTCCTACCACTTTACAAATCGCTAGTCAGACCACACATGGAGTACTGTGTACAGTTCTGGGCTCCTGTAAACAAGGCAGACATAGCAGAGCTAGAGAGGGTTCAGAGGAGGGCAACTAAAGTAATAACTGGAATGGGGCAACTACAGTACCCTGAAAGATTATCAAAATTAGGGTTATTCACTTTAGAAAAAAGACGACTGAGGGGAGATCTAATTAATATGTATAAATATATCAGGGGTCAGTACAGAGATCTATCCCATCAGCTATTTATCCCCAGGACTGTGACTGTGACGAGGGGACATCCTCTGCGTCTGGAGGAAAGAAGGTTTGTACACAAACATAGAAGAGGATTCTTTACGGTAAGAGCAGTGAGACTATGGAACTCTCTGCCTGAGGAGGTGGTCATGGTGAGTACAATAAAGGAATTCAAGGGGGGCCTGGATGTATTTCTAGGGCGTAATAATATTACAGGCTATAGCTACTAGAGAGGGGTCGTTGATCCAGGGAGTTATTCTGATTGCATGATTGGAGTCGGGAAGAAATTTTTTATTTCCCTAAAGTGGAGAAAATTGGCTTCTACCTCACAGGGTTTTTTGCCTTCCTCTGGATCAACTTGCAGGATAACAGGCCGAACTGGATGGACAAATGTCTTTTTTCGGCCTTATGTACTATGTTACTATGTTACCTGCTTTTGGCTGACTATAAATGATATGAGAATAACTGACCAAATAACTGAAGTGTGAACTGAGCCTGAACAGTGCACTTTCTCCACTGCAATGAAAATACAAGGAAGCGTGTACTTGGAGTTGGTGTACAGGCAAATTGGCTAATAATGGTGCAGTATTTAGGCCTATTTTTTGAGAAACTGACCCATTCCTAAGGCCTCATGCACACTGCCATTGTGCTGCCATTCCGTGCATTTGGGACTGCAATTTACGGTTCCCAATGCACGGGCAACATCCGTGCGGCGGCCGGGACGGATCGACACCCATTCAACTTGAATGGGTTTGTGATCCGTCCACACCGTAAAAGAATAGAACAAGAACAAGTGAATGGGTCCGCATCCATGATGCGGGGAGCACATGGCCGGTGCCCGCATATTGCGGACCTGCTGTTTGCGGGCCCCAATACAGCCAGGCAACGGCCGTGTGCACAAACCTAAAACTGGTGCAAAGTTTGCACCTGTTTTTTTTTTGTTTCTTCTTAGGCGGCTTTACATTAGCGTTAGGTTTGTCCTGCAGGCTGTTCTGGCAGGGGAACAGCCTGCCGAATCCATACTAACGTTTGCACACCTGTTCAGCCGGAAGTCAGCACCCGCCCCATTCACTATAACATGTGGTGGATAGCAAACGGGCATCTGCACTTTTCCATCCAGTATAAAAAAATATATAGGAATGTAAAATAGGCAAAACTAATCCACTTTTGGCATCCGTTTTTTTCTACAAAAACCCAGAAGTAATTTTTTCAGTAAATACTAATCAGTTTAAAAACATGGTGTGAAAGAGCCCTAATTATTGGATTCATTTTAACCCACAATGCCATATGCTATTACATAAGGGGATAATTGACTAACGCCAAAGAACCTTTTCACATATTGATGTCTAAATTGCCTAATTTCTTCCAGACGGAAAGAAATCATGTGCCAGTTCCTTGCATTGAAAAAATATATATATATATATATATATATATATATATATATATATATATATATATATATTTAGATTTTATGGCATGGGTAGTCATAAAATGGTTCAAATTGTTAAAGTAAAAACCAGGGCTGTGGAGTCCTACTAGATTTAAATTGAAAAAAAAAAAAAAAGCAAGTTTAAATTACCCAGTTCACAAAAAGTTAGAATTAATTACCGTATTTTTCGCCATATAAGACGCACCTGCCCATAAGACGCACCTAGGTTTTTGAGGAGAAAAATAAGAAAGAATATTTTGAACCAAGAGGTGTGCTTTTGGTTGGTTTTGAACTAATGGTGGTCTGTGGGTGGCACTGTTATGGGGGCATCTGTGGGTGGCACTGTTATGGGGGATCATTGTGGGGGCATCTGTGGATGACACATATATAGCATCTTATCTTATGTGTCATCCACAGATCCCCCCCCATAACAGTGTCCCTGTGTAGTGCATAGGGGCCGGCATCTGTTTCTGTAATGGCAGCGGGGCCCGGTGCCTGCTTCATTCATAAAGTGGGCGGAGCAGGCGCGTGACGTAGTGAGCTACGCTACGAGCGCCCACCCGGCCTCCTGACTGCCAAGAAGTTAGTAGTAAGTAGACTAATGGTGGTCTGTGGGTGGCACTGTTATGGGGGCATCTGTGGGTGGCACTGTTATGGGGGATCATTGTGGGGGCATCTGTGGATGACACATATATAGCATCTTATCTTATGTGTCATCCACAGATCCCCCCCCCCCCATAACAGTGTCCCTGTGTAGTGCATAGGGGCCGGCATCTGTTTCTGTAATGGCAGCGGGGCCCGGTGCCTGCTTCATTCATAAAGTGGGCGGAGCAGGCGCGTGACGTAGTGAGCTACGCTACGAGCGCCCACCCTGCCTCCTGACTGCCAAGAAGTTAGTAGTAAGTAGTACAGCGCTAGATTTAAGATGATTGGAATACTTTAACAATACCCACAAGTTAGATATGATTACCGTATACTAGTAGTAGAATACAGTGACTGCACCGGGCCCCGCTGTCATTACAGAAACAGATGCCGGCCCCCAGCCCCTCCTTCCTCTCAGCATATTCACCGGACGGTCGCAGCATTCGCCCCCATAAGACGCACTGCTATTTTTCCCTCACTTTTGCGAAAAATACGGTACTTCTCTACTGTAAGAATAAAGGCCAATGCATGCAGTTGCGTCACGTTACCGCAAAACGAACACGTTAAGTGACCATGAACATAGTAACATAGTAACATAGTACATAAGGCCGAAAAAAGACATTTGTCCATCCAGTTCGGCCTGTCATCCTACAAGTTGATCCAGAGGAAGGCAAAAAAACCCTGTGAGGTAGAAGCCAATTTTCCTCACTTTAGGGGAATAAAAAATTCCTTCCCGACTCCAATCAGGCAATCAGAATAACTCCCTGGATCAACGACCCCTCTCTAGTAGCTATAGCCTGTAATATTATTACACTCCAGAAATACATCCAGGCCCCTCTTGAATTCCTTTATTGTACTCACCATCACCACCTCCTCAGGCAGAGAGTTCCATAGTCTCACTGCTCTTACCGTAAAGAACCCTTTTCTATGTTTGTGTACAAACCTTCTTTCCTCCAAACGCAGAGGATGTCCCCTCGTCACAGTCACAGTCCTGGGGATAAATAGATGATGGGATAGATCTCTGTACTGCCCCCTGATATATTTATACATAGTAATTAGATCTCCCCTCAGTCGTCTTTTTTCTAACGTGAATAACCCTAATTTTGATAATCTTTCAGGATACTGTAGTTGCCCCATTCCAGTTATTACTTTAGTTGCCCTCCTCTGGACCCTCTCCAGCTCTGCTATGTCTGCCTTGTTTACAGGAGCCCAGAACTGTACACAGTACTCCATGTGTGGTCTGACCAGTGATTTGTAAAGTAGTAGGAATATGTTCTCATCACGGGCATCTATGCCCCTTTTGATGCAACCCATTATCTTATTGGCCTTGGCAGCCGCTGCCTGACACTGTTTTTTGCAGCTTAGTTTGCTGTTTATTAAAATTCCTAGATCCTTTTCCATGTCAGTGTTACCGAGTGTTTTACCATTTAGTATGTACGGGTGACTTGCATTATTCCTTCCCATGTGCATAACTTTACATTTCTCAGTGTTAAACCTCATCTGCCACTTATCTGCCCAAGCCTCCAATCTATCCAGATCCCTCTGTAGTAGTATACTGTCCTCTTCAGTGTTAATTACTTTACACAGTTTAGTGTCATCTGCGAAAATTGATATTTTACTATGCAAGCCTTCTACAAGATCATTAATAAATATATTGAAGAGAATAGGGCCCAATACTGACCCCTGAGGTACTCCACTAGTGACAGTGACCCAATCTGAGTGTGTACCGTTAATAACCACCCTCTGTTTTCTATCATTGAGCCAGTTACTTACCCACTTACAGACGTTTTCTCCGAGTCCGAGCATTCTCATTTTATATACTAACCTTTTATGAGGTACAGTGTCAAATGCTTTGGAGAAGTCCAGATACACGACATCCATTGATTCGCCGCTGTCAAGTCTAGTACTTACCTCCTCATAGAAACTGATTAAATTAGTTTGACATGACCGATCCCTCACGAAGCCATGCTGATATGGCGTTATTTGCTTATTTCCCATAAGATGCTCTAACATAGCATCTCTCAGAAAACCTTCAAACAGTTTACCCACAACAGATGTTAAACTTACCGGCCTATAGTTTCCAGGCTCTGTTTTTGGACCCTTTTTGAATATTGGCACCACATTTGCCATGCGCCAATCCTGTGGGACATTCCCTGTCAGTACAGAGTCCGCAAATATCAGAAATAAGGGTCTGGCTATGACATTACTTAATTCCCTTAGGATACGGGGGTGTATGCCATCCGGTCCTGGCGATTTGTCTATTTTGATTTTTTTAAGTCGCTGTTGTACTTCTTCCTGGGTCAGACAGGACACTTTTAATGGCGAATTTATTTCAGCATTCAGCATTTCATCTGACAGTTTATTTTCCTCAGTGAATACATTGGAGAAAAAAATATTTAACAGCTTTGCTTTCTCCTCGTCGCTCTCTGCGACTCCCCCCTCATTAATCTTTAAAGGGCCGACACCTTCAGATTTATACTTTTTAACATTTATATAATTGAAGAACATTTTAGGGTTAGTTTTACTCTGTTTGGCAATTAATCTCTCGGTCTCTAGTTTGGCCGCTTTTATTTGTTTTTTACATGTTCTGTTTTTTTCCTTATAGTTTTTCAGTGCTTCCGTGCTACCCTCCTGTTTTAGGGTTTTATATGCTTTCTTTTTGTCATTTATTGCTTTCTTTACAGTTCTGTTTATCCACATTGGTTTCTTTTTGTTCCTTAACCTTTTATTCCCATACGGTATGTACCTCTCACAATGAGATTTTAGGATGTTTTTAAAGATATCCCATTTTTTGGCTGTATTTTTATTTTTGAGGACTTTGTCCCAGTTAGTTAGGCCTATGGCCTCTCTTAGTTGGCTAAATTTAGCTTTTTTGAAGTTTGGTATTTTTGTTTCTCCCTGTAGAAACGCTCTTTTGAATGATAATTGGAAGGTTATTACTTTATGGTCACTATTTCCCAGGTGTCCCCCAACCTGCACGTCTGTTGTTCTGTCAGGTCTATTGGTTAATATTAAGTCCAGTATGGCCGTCCCTCTAGTCGGGTCCTGAACCAGTTGGGAGAGATAATGGTCTTTGGTTATTGCCAAGAATCTGTTTCCTTTATGAGATATACAAGTTTCAGTTTCCCAGTCTATATCTGGGTAGTTGAAGTCCCCCATAATAACCACCTCATTATGATTTGCCGCCTTGTCTATCTCGTTTAGTAGTAGATTTTCTGTGGACTCTGGTATATTAGGTGGTTTATAGTAGACTCCTATTAGTAATTTATTGTTGTTTTTAGCTCCATGTATCTCTACCCACAGTGACTCCACATGTTCATGTCCCTCACTTATATCTTCACGGAGTGTGGGCTTTAGACAAGATTTTACATAAAGGCAGACCCCTCCACCTCTCCGGTTTTGACGATCCTTTCTGAACAGACTGTAACCTTGTACATTAACTGCCCAGTCATAGCTATCATCCAGCCATGTCTCAGTTATTCCCACTATGTCATAGTCCTCCTCACACATCACTAATTCCAGTTCACCAGTTTTATTAGTCAGACTTCTGGCATTAGTATACATACATATGAGAGGTTTATGTATATTTTTTACCCTACACCTTTCCTTCTGAACTGTTCTTGTCCCTCCTTCCATTTCTCCCCCAGTCCCACTACGTTGCCCCCGGTCTCTATCTGCACTATCTTCCCCTTCTATAGTGTAATTACCCTCCCCCCCAGTCCCTAGTTTAAACACTCCTCCAACCTTCTAGCCATCTTCTTCCCCAACACAGCTGCTCCTTCCCCATGCTTTTCATATGCTTCACTATATGGCACGCAACACACAGTTAAGGAGCGGCAATACCTATACTTTCCATTGTGTTGTGTTCCGCTGTTACAGGGAACGCAACGCCGATGGTTAACCTAGCCTCTCACTGATAACTGATTAAGTAAGGCCCCTTTACTTGGGGGCATTGATAAAGAAATTCAACAAATACACCAATGATAACAATGAAGGAGCCCCAAAGATCACAGTGGAGATGGAAGTATCTGTCCATAAGATCACTATAAGCTGTACACTCCACAGTGTGAGGTTTTATGAAAAGGTCACCAGAAGAAACATTGCTTCATAAACAACATAAGAAAACTTGTTTGGAATTTGCCTAAGGTTCCCTGGTCAGCTGAGACAAAAATGCAACCTTTTAGCCATCATGGGAAACGCTATGTGTTAGTAATAGTCCAATGCTGTCCATCACCCCAAAAACACAATTCCCATAGTGAGCAAGGTGGTGGTCTCATCATGCTGTGAAGATGCTTTTCATCAATAGGGACTGGGAAATTGGCCAGGATTGAAGGAATGATGTCAATAAAACAGAGAAAAACCTGTATGGGCAAAATATACAGCTACACTTGAGTGGTTTAAGGGGAAATGTACAAATGTCTTGGAATGGTGTAGATGAAGCTCAAACCTCAATCCAGTCAAGAGTCTGTGGCATGACCTGAAGACTGCTGTATACCAACATAACCCATCTAACCTGAAGGAGTTGGATCAGTATTGCCTGAAAGACTGGACATAAATCCAGTGTGTAGATGTGATAAGCTAATAGAGACATACACCAAGAGACCTATATCAGTAATTGAAGCAAAAGGTGGCTCCACAGTGTATTTGTCACAATAGAAAAAATAGCACCTTGAAAGCGGTAGTCGTGTTGTGTAAATCAAATAGTACAAAACCCAAAAATCTATTTTAATTCCAGTGCAAGGCACTGTAAATAAGATCACCTCCAAGGCATCTTTATTATAAGTTGAGCTGAACAAGCCTGATTTTCAAGCCTGTCATTATTAGGGAGACCTTCCATCCCATTTAATAATCTGGTTGCCTACCTCTGAACCCTTTCTAGCTCCCTTTTCCTTTATACGTGGAGCCTAAAACTGAATTGCATATAGAAGATGTGGCCTCACAAGGGATTTATAGAGACTAAATACTGTATTGGGTTACAGAAATAGAAAAAGGCAATTCAGCTTGCCACCTTCGTATTTGCATCCCAATTTCACCAGCGGATTCCTAAGAAGCATTGCATGGTTGAAACCGGCTTCAGCCTCGATGCACAAATCCAATAAAAGGATGAGTCGACACACTTTCCCATAAAACTTATTTATTATTTAATATTTTAAAAAAAACACCATCATGGTCAAAAAGATAAGTTAAAAAAAAAGAGGCTATGCGTTTCAGACACATCTCATGTGTCCTCCTTCATGGCCATGAAAGCACTTTTAATCCCATGCAGGAGGTCATTAAAAAATAGGGAACGCACATCCTTGTGGTACAAACTGCTTACTTTAGCTTATTCAATATGTACCATTTATGACTTTTGTGTTTTCTATCCCATAAACCAGAGATGGGAAACCTGCGGCCCTCCAGCTGTTGTAAAACTACAACTCTCACTATGCCCTGCTGATAGCTGCATGCTAGGAGTTGTAGTTTTGCAACAGCTGGAAGGCCGCCGGTTGAGCATCCCTACTATAAACCACTCGACTTCAATATAGTCATAAGACGAGTCGGCTCGTGTTTGCAAAAAAGTGTGAACAGTGGAAGATTGGAAACAGGTGATTTGGAGTGATGAGATAAAAGTCGGGGCTCTGATGGATTCAAATGGGTCTGGAAGAAACAAGGGAAAAGGGTGCTAACGAATCGAGAAATTGAAGGAACTGTTAAGTTCGGTGGAGGAATCCTGATAATATGGGGTTGTTTCACAGCCAAAGGTGTTGGATAGTTAACCAGGATCGATGGTGCTTTCAATGCTAAGCTATTGTGCTAGTGAGTATCCTAAAAGATTAGTTACTTCATACACTCGAGCGCTATGGGTATGAAAAGGATGACAGTGTTTCAGCAGGACAACAACCCGAAGCATACATCAGGATTGGCAAACAAATGGTTCAATGACGGTGAAGTAGAGGTGCTGAATTGGCCCCCACAGTCTCCAGACCTCAACCCAATCAAACACTTGTGGGTAGAGTTGAAGAAAAAGTTGTTCTCTTACTCAAGTGAGTCAACCAGTATGCACCAACATTGGGAACATGTAGAAGAGACCTGGGAACAGATTTCAGTCGAGACGTGCTTAAATCTAATCGAGAACATGTCCAGAAGGATTCAGTCAGTGTTGAAATCCAAAGGTGGATTTACTAAATACTAGGAGCAAAATAATAATAATGCAGTTAAATGACAAGAATCTGCATAACTAATCATATGCTAAATAGTTGCAAGTCCAATTTATGTATGAGATAGCAAAGATGATGGTCTATGAAATGATGGTAGTCTCATGTTCAAAGCTGTAGTGGATGGTGAGATATGGAGCCTGGAAGTCAAAAGTTCAAAACATTGTTAGGCTACTTTCACACTTGCGTTCGGGGTTCCGCTTGTGACCTGTTTGAAGGCTCTCACAAGCGGCCCCGAACGGATCCGTAGAGCCCCAATGCATTCTGAGTGGATGCGGATCCGCTCAGAATGCATCAGGATGGCTCCACTTGGCCTCCGTTCCGCTCAGCAGGCGGACATCCAAACGCAGCTTGCAGCGTTCGGGTGTCCGCCTGGCCGTGCGGAGCCAAACTGATCCGTCCAGACGTACAATGTAAGTCAATGGGGACGGATCCGTTTGAAGTTGACACAATATGGTGCAATTTCAAACTGATCCGTCCCCCGTTGACTTTCAATGTAAAGTCTGGACGGATCCGTCTGACTAACTTTCACACTTAGATTTTTTTTTTTTATATAATGCAGACGGATCCGTTCTGAACGGATCCCAACGTCTGCATTATAGGAGCGGATCCGTCTGTGCAGACACCAGACGGATCCACTCCGAACGCAAGTGTGAAAGTAGCCTTACTCTTTTGCTCGCCAGTGTACAAGACTGTAGTTACACGGTTTCACCTTTTTCCCTTCCTTATATATTTGTACAACATCACCCGTTCTCCTATCCTGCGGCACTGACCATGTTACAAAGGAGTCTAAGAAGATGAGATACCACGGTCTATCAAATACTGAGACCAATTCCCTCAGTACCTGTGGGTGAATGCCTTCTATGTCGGGGACTTTATCAATATTTTATTAGACAAAGCTGTACTTCTTGCGTCAAGATGGTGATACTGTATATGCTGGAGACGATTCTGGAGTACCTTAATTACTTCCCCCAGTGATATGTCACTGGCAGCTCTTATTATAAGAATGTTTAGGATTTACACTGCTCAAAAAAAATAAAGGGAACACTTAAACAACACAATGTAACTCCAAGTCAATCACACTTCTGTGAAATCAAACTGTCCACTTAGGAAGCAACACTGAGTGACAATCAATTTCACATGCTGTTGTGCAAATGGGATAGACAACAGGTGGAAATTATAGGCAATTAGCAAGACACCCCCAATAAAGGAGTGGTTCTGCAGGTGGTGACCACAGACCACTTCTCAGTTCCTATTCTTTCTGGCTGATGTTTTGGTCACTTTTGAATGCTGGCAGTGCTTTCACTCTAGTGGTAGCATGAGACGGAGTCTACAACCCACACAAGTGGCTCAGGTAGTGCATCCAGGATGGCACATCAATGCGAGCTGTGGCAAGAAGATTTGCTGTGTCTGTCAGCGTAGTGTCCAGAGCATGGAGGCGCTACCAGGAGACATGCCAGTACATCAGGAGACGTGGAGGAGGCCGTAGGAGGGCAACAACCCAGCAGCAGAACCGCTACCTCCGCCTTTGTGCAAGGTGGAACAGGAGGAGCACTGCCAGAGCCCTGCAAAATGACCTCCAGCAGGCCACAAATGTGCATGTGTCTGCTCAAACGGTCAGAAACAGACTCCATGAGGGTGATATGAGGGCCCGACGTCCACAGGTGGGGGTTATGCTTACAGCCCAACACCGTGCAGGACGTTTGGCCTTTGCAAGAGAACACCAAGATTGGCAAATTCGCCACTGGCGCCCTGTGCTCTTCACAGATGAAAGCAGGTTCACACTGAGCACATGTGACAGACGTGACAGAGTCTGGAGACGCCATGGAGAACGTTCTGCTGCCTGCAACATCCTCCAGCATGACCGGTTTGGCATTGGGTCAGTAATGGTGTGGGGTGGCATTTCTTTGGAGGGCCGCACAGCCCTCCATGTGCTCGCCAGAGGTAGCCTGACTGCCATTAGGTGCCGAGATGAGATCCTCAGACCCCTTGTGAGACCATATGCTGGTGCGGTTGGCCCTGGGTTCCTCCTAATGCAAGACAATGCTAGACCTCATGTGGCTGGAGTGGATCTGCTGTGGAGCGACACATTGGCTATGGACTGGCCCGCCCGTTGGATAAGCCTGTAGTGTGTTTTTCCACTTTAAGTTTGAGTGTGACTCCAAATCCAGACCTCCATGGGTTGAAAAATTTGATTTCCATTTTTTTTATTTTTGTGTGATTTTGCTGCATACAGAACTTTTTCTTCCCTCAAAAATAGCAGATACATGATGAAGTCGACACTTGAGCATAACAGATTCTCTAAAAGCCCCATTCAAACAAATAGGGCACAGAACTGACACTTTTTAAGCCATTTTTCTGTTCTTCTGATGAATCAGGACGGAAAGTGCAACACATAAATGAATGAGGCCTAAATTAGCTAAGTTGATTTCATTTTTACATTTCCTATTGAGCTCTTCAATGTTATGTGTTTTATTTTTAGCCTTCATATATTCTTAGTATATCCCTTTTTAGCCACTTTGGTTTCCTTATATTCCTGGACATTTTACTACAGAAGTCAGATGATATTTTTAAAAGCTCCCCGTTTAGATTCAATATCCCTATTTAACAGACCTTGACCCCAGTCTAGGATATATACTGTTTTGACTGTGTTGCTACAATTGAATAGAAAGTTCTGAATAGAAAACCATGAGTATGTGTTTTAGATTTTCTCTCTCTCCCTAACATATATACAGTTGCAAGAAAAAGTATGTGAACCCTTTGGAATTATATGGATTTCTGCACAAATTGGTCATAAAATGTGATCTGATCTTCATCTAAGTCACAACAATAGACAATCAGTCTGCTTAAACTAATAACACAAAGAATTAAATGTTAGCATGTTTTTATTGAACACACCATGTAAACATTCACAGTGCAGGTGGAAAAAGTATGTGAACCCCTAGACTAATGACATCTACAAGAGCTAATTGGAGTGAGGTGTCACCCAACTGGAGTCCAATCAATGAGATGAGATTGGAGGTGTTGGTTACAGCTGCCCTATAAAACACACACACCAGTTCTGGGTTTGCTTTTCACAAGAAGCATTGCCTGATGTGAATGATGCCTCACACAAAAGAGCTCTCAGAAGACCTACGATTAAGAATTGTTGACTTGCATAAAGCTAGAAAGGGTTATAAAAGTATCTCCAAAAGCCTTGCTGTTCATCAGTTCACGGTAAGACAAATTGTCTATAAACGGAGAAAGTTCAGCACTGCTGCTACTCTCCCTAGGAGTGGCCGTCCTGTAAAGATGACTGCAAGAGCACAGCACAGACTGCTCAATGAGGTGAAGAAGAATCCTAGAGTGTCAGCTAAAGACTTACAAAAGTCTCTGGCATATGCTAACATCCCTGTTAGCGAATCTACGATACATAAAAGACTAAACAAGAATGGATTTAATGAGAGGATACCACAGAGGAAGCCACTGCTGTCCAAAAAAAACATTTCTGCACGTTTACAGTTTGCACAAGAGCACCTGGATGTTCCACAGAAGTACTAGCAAAATATTCTGTGGACAGATGAAACCAAAGTTGAGTTGTTTGGAAGAAACACACAACACTATGTGTGGAGAACAAGAGGCACAGCACACCAACATCAAAACCTCATCCCAACTGTGAAGTATGGTGGTGGGGGCATCATGGTTTGGGGCTGCTTTGCTGTGTCAGGGCCTGGACGGATTGCTATCCTCGAAGGAAAAATTTATTCCCAAGTTTATCAAGACATTTTGCAGGAGAACTTAAGGCCATCTGTCCACCAGCTGAAGCTCAACAGAAGATGGGTTTTGCAACAGGACAACGACCCAAAGCATAGAAGTATATCAACAACAGAATGGCTTAAACAGAAGAAAATACGCCTTCTGGAGTGGCCCAGTCAGAGTCCTGACCTCAACCTGATTAAGATGCTTGTGGCATGACCTCAAGAAAGTGATTCACACCAGACATCCCAAGAATATTGCTGAACTGAAACAGTTCTGTAAAGAGGAATGGTCAAGAATTACTCCTGACTGTTGTGCACGTCTGATCTGCAACTACAGGAAACGTTTGGTTGGAGTTATTGCTGCCAAAGGAGGTTCAACCAGTTATTAAATCCAAGGGTTCACATACTTTTTCCACCTGCACTGTGAATGTTTACATGGTGTTTTCAATAAAAACATGGTAACATTTAATTCTTTGTGTGTTATTAGTTTAAGCAGACTGTGATTGTCTATTGTTGTGACTTAGATGAAGATCAAATCACATTTTATGACCAATTTGTGCAGAAATCCATATCATTCCAAAGGGTTCACATACTTTTTCTTGCAACTGTATGTATTATACACACACACTCCCATTCACAAAAAAATAACCCACATGAAAATGTGGTTGCTGCAAAACTGGCAGATATATCAATGATTACAGCTGTGGTCTGATTAGACACTTGGTCTTGCACAAGAGGATGTAAAAGTGCCTCTCCCACTGCCCCAGAAAAATGCTCTGAGGCTTCTTTTGGGTGCACCTCTTGGTGAGAGATCGTTGACTTCTTAGACATGCTTCTACAATGCACTCAAGGACATTTTGACCAGTTGACAGACTTTGAGAGGGGGCGCATCATTGGACTGAGAGAAGCAGGATGGTCTTTTTTGATGAATTGCCTGCCATCTAGGCCATTCAGACCTAACTGTTAGGATGCGTTAGGATCTTTTGATCCACTGACAAGCACAAGCAGCTCCCACAGTTTTGTTGTCCACCATCCAGACACAAGTGGCACCTTCATTACACACCCTTGTCTCTACCCTGACCAGTTTCAGGTGCTTAGCAGAAGGAAATTTGGTGTTACAGCGCCCATTACATGTCCTGCCATTGACAGTAGTGTCATGAATGAGAAACCTGGACTGCTATGGCCTGGAACCGCATCATCTTTAGAGATTAATCCAAGTTCTGTTTGGGATCTGATAACAGTTGGATCTGCTGTGGAGCGACACGCTACCTCCAACTTTTGGTATAATGGTTTAGGCCTCTTTGACACGGGCGTCGCGTATGAGGGCCGGATAGGAAGCGGGTGCGTCGCTGGAAAATGTGCATTTTAATTCGTTTTGCACGCGCATGAGAAAAATCGGCATGTTTGGTACCCAAACCAGAACCCGGACTTCTTCACAGAAGTTCGGGTTTGGGTTAGGTGTTGTGTAGATTTTATTATTTTCACTTATAACATGGTTATAAGGGAAAATAATAGCATTCTTAATACAGAATGCCAAGTAAAATAGGGATGGAGGGGTTAAAAAAATGTAATTAAATTAAACTCACCTCATCCACTTGTTCTCGCAGCACGGCTTCTCTTCTTTCTTCTTCTTTGAGGAAAAGGACCTTTGGTGACGGCACTGCGCTCATCACATGGTCCATCACATGACCCATCACCATGGTGATAGATCATGTGATGAGCGCAGTGACGTCACCAAAGGTCCTTTATCTCAAAGAAGAGGACAGAAGAGAAGCAGTGCTGCGAGAACAAGTGGATGAGGCGAGTTAAATTATTATTATAATTTTTTTTTTTTTAACCCCTCCATCCCTATTTTATTAAGCATTCTGTATTAAGAATGCTATTATTTTCCCTTATAACCATGTTATTAGGGAAAATAATAATATTTGGGTCCCCATCCAGATCGTCACCTAGCAACCATGCGTGAAAATCGCACCGCATCCGCACTTGCTTACGGATGCTGGCGATTTTCACGTAGCCCCATTCACTTCTATGGGGCTTGCTTTGCGTGAAAAACGCACAAAATAGAGCATGCTGCGATTTACACGCAACGCACAAGTGATGCGTGAAAATCACCGCTCATGTGCACAGCCCCATAGAAATGAATGGGTCCGGATTCAGTGCAGGTGCAATGCGTTCACCTCACGCATTGCACCCGCCCGGAAATCTCGCCCGCGTGAAAGAGGCCTTAGAGAGAGCCATTGAATACAAACGTTGTAGTGATACGAGGGACACTAACATCTAAGCGATATGTGCAGGACATCCTTCAGCCATGGTTTGCCTCTCATGCCAGGGCTTTCAACTGGCTTTTTTCAGAAGCAAGGGTATCCCAGGAATATCTCCACCAGATTGCAACACTTCCTTGGTCTGCCCAGTTTATCACCAATCGAGTATTTATGGGACCACTTGCTTTGACAGCCTACCAGTGTGCAGGATCTACATTGTGAGCTGCAACATCTGTGGACAAATGTGCCACATTATAGCATAATGAACCTGTATGTTCTCATCTTACATCCAGGTTAGAATAGGCTCAACAGGGTATTAAGAACCTCCTTTCAATTGTACAGTTTTCCCCAATAAACTTTTCTTTTCGCTCTATCATTGTAATCACTTAATATGTCTTAATGCTGTGTGCATTCTTAAATGGGTCTGCAAATCCGGAGATGCTGTGCGGAACGGAACCACGGAATGGAAGCACTACAGAGAGCTTTCGTGGGGTTCTGTTCCGTGCTTTCCGCATAAAGATAGAACTTGTCCTATCTTTTTGCGGAATGGACGGATCGGGGACCCCATTCAAGTGAATGGGGTCGCGATCCACATGCGGCTGGCACACGGTCAGATTTGTGGGCCCCAGCACGGGCACGGCAAGCACACGGGCGCCACGTGTGAGGATTGGATAGGATGCTGGTGCGTCGCAGGAAAATGCGTGATTATTCCACTCGAATGCAAAGCGTTTTAATGCGTTTTGCGCGTGCATGAGAAAAATCTGCATGTTTGGTACCCAAACCAGAACCCGGACTTCTTCACAGAAGTTCGGGTTTGGGTTAGGTGCTGTGTAGATTTTATTATTTTCCCTTATAACATGGTTATAAGGGAAAATAATAGCATTCTTAATACAGAATGCTTAGTAAAATGTCCATTGAGGGGTTAAAAATAATAAACAAATTTAACTCACCCCATCCACTTGGTCGCGTAGCGGATCTCTTCTTTCTTCAGGACCTGGGTAAAGGACCTTTGATGACGTCACTGCGCTCATCACATGGTCCATCACCCAGGTCCTGAAGAAATAGGAAAGAAGAGGAGATCCGCTATGCGACCAAGTGGATGGGGTGAGTTAAATTTGTTTATTATTTTTTAACCCCTCCATCCCTAATTTACTTAGCATTCTGTATTAAGAAACCTATTATTTTCCCTTATAACCATGTTATAAGGGAAAATAATAAAGATCGGGTCCCTATCCCGATCGTCTCCTTAGCAACCGTGTGTGAAAATCGCACTGGATCAGCACTTGCTTGCAGAAACTTGCAATTTTTTCACACAGCCCTATTCACTTCTATGGGGCCTGCGTTGCGCGAAAAACGCACAATATAGAGCATGCTGCGATTTTCACGCAACGCACAAGTGATGCATGAAAATCACCGCTCATGTGCACAGCCCCATAGAAATGAATGGGTCGGTAATCAGTGCGGGTGCAATGCAAAAAAAAATGACACAAACACCAATATATTAAAAGTCTAAATCACCCCCCTTTCCCACACAAAATATATAAACGATAAAAAAAAGAAACATATTAGGAATAGCTGCATCCAAAAATTTCTGAACTATTAATATTTTTTTTAAATTCCTGAAGATGAAAAACACGCGATTCGCCATTTTTCGTCATCTTGTCTCCCCAAAAATTAAATAACAGTGACATCAAAAAGATGTACATACCACAAAAATGTTACCAATAAGAAATACAGTTCGTTACGCAAAAAAACAAGCCCTAATACAGCTCTGTCGACCAAAATTAAAAAAAGTTATGGCTGTCAGAATGTGCAATGCAAAGAAAATTACGATTTTTTTCAAAAGTTTTTATTTTTTTAAAGTAGTAAAACAAAAAAAACTATACAAGTTTGATATCGCTGCATTCAGATTGAGCCACAGAATAAAGCCTCATTAGCGCGTCAGTGATTTCCATCAGTGATTGTGAGCCAAAACCAGGATTGGAGCCTCCACAGACATATGATATTCCATAAAATGGAAATCACTGACCGAACACTGACGTGTGAATAAGGCATAAGGATGTCAGGTCATTTTTAGTGCACAGTGAATGCTGTGATGTCAAAACCCCAAAAACCTTGGCAGATTATTTTTTTTTTTTTCAATTTTGCCACACAAAGAATTTTTTCCGTATGCATTCCGTTTCCGTATTTCCGTTTTTCCGTTCCGTTCCAACATAGAACATGTCCTATTATTGCCCGCAAATCACGTTCCGTGGCTCCATTCAAGTGAATGGGTCCGCAAAAAAAAACGGAACACATACGGAAATGCATCCGTATGTCTTCCGTTTCCGTTCCGTTTTTTTGTGGAACCATCTATTGAAAATGTTATGCCCAGCCCAATTTTATCTATGTAATTACTGTATACTGAATATGCCATACGGAAAAACGGAACAGAAACGGAAACACAACGGAAACAAAAAACGGAACAACGGATCCGTGAAAAACGGACCGCAAAACACTGAGGCCTCTTGCACATGACCGTATGGCTTTTTCATTATTTTGCGGTCTGCAAAAAACGGATCCGCAAAAAATACGGATGACATTCGTGTGCATTCCGTTTTTTGCGGAACGGAACAGCTAGCCCCTGAAAGAACAGTACTACCCTTGTCCGTTATGCGGACAATAATAGGACATGTTCTATCTTTGAACGGAACGGAAATACGGAGACGATAGGCATACGGAGTACCTTCCGTTTTTGCGGATCCATTGCAATGAATGGTTCCGTATATGGAACGCAAAAAACAGAACGGAAAAAAAAAACTTTTGTGTGCAAGAGGCCTAAGGGAAAGATCTGCACCTGTTCTGCGTTTAGAGCTGCACCTGTTTTTGGCTCAAAATCACTGATAGAAATCACTGACTGAACACTGACGTGTGAATGAGGCATAACTCTATATATTCTCTGCACATATGATGCAGATTTTGAACAGGTTTTCTGCACAAATATCTGAGGATTTTTTTCCCCAGTTAGTTTATGTGGATGTACTTGGTTGTTCTTAGCAACATTTATAATATTTTATTGAAGAGTGTAAATTCTGTACATGGAGCTCCCTGTGTAGATCCACATCCACATAATGGTGGCCATGTTGGAGAATTTGTAACAGTTGATGGGGACATTGGTTTAACCCCTTGGCTACCAGTGCCGTACATGTACGGTGCTGGAGCGATGTGTAAACATGGCACCTGCTCGCATGTGTAGCGGACGCCATGGCCAGCAGATCTCTGCTGCTCAAACAGCAGAGACCTGGGGCTTATTTTGGGCACCAGATGGCAGGCCATGATAAGAAATGAGTAATTTCTAGTGTAAATCTTATTTTAAAAATCCCTAATGGAACAAAATCTAAAATTAAAAAACATTATTTATAGGCTCATATATGAGCTTCAAAATCATCACAAAAAATGTTTAAAAATATATAAAAAATATATAAACGTTTAAATAACCCCCCTTTCCATACAATTAAAAAATAAATACTTAAATAACAATAAATATAAACATCATGGGTATCATTGCGACCGAAAACACCTATACTATTAAAATATTAAAAAATTTCCAATACGGTGAATAGCGTAACGGAAAAAAGGATCAAAATGGCCGATTTGCCATTTTTTCATTGCTTCTTTTACCCAAAAAAATGTAATAAAATGTGATCAAAAAGTCAGGCACACTCCAAAATGCTATCAATAAAAACTACAGATTGTCCCGCAAAAAATTAGCCCCTAAACAGCTCAGTAGACATAAGTATAAAAAAGTTATGGGGGTCAGAATATGGTGATGTAAAAAAAAATTTTTAATCAAAGTTGACATTTATTTTTACTATTTAGACATAAAAAAAATATACATATCGGGTATCGTTGTAATCGTAGTGACCCAGAGAATGAAGGGCATGGGTCAGTTTTGCCACAAATGAAACGCTGTGGTAACAAAACCTGTAAAACGGTGGAGGAATTGCTGTTTTTTTTCCAATTCCACCCCATTTGGAATTTGTTTACTGCTTCCCACTACATTTTATGCCATAATTAATGGTGCCAATAGAAAGTACAACTTGTCTCACAAAAAATAAGCCTCTAAACAGATCAGTAGACATAAGTATAAAAAAGTTATGGGGGTCAGAATATGGTGATGTAAAAAAAAAAATGTTATCAAAGTTTAAATTAATTTTTACTATTTAGACATAAAAAAAACTATGCATATGGGGTATCTTTGTAATTGTACTGACCCAGAGAATAAAGGGCATGGGTCAGTTTTGCCACAAATGAAACACCATTGGAACAAAACCGGTAAAACGGTGGAGGAATTGCGTTTTTCTTCCAATTTCACCCCATTTGAAATTTGTTTACCGTTTCCCACTACATTTTATGCCATAATTAATGGTGACATTAGAAAGTACAACTTGTTCTGCAAAAAATAAACCCTCATACAGCTATGTGACCGGAAATATAAAAAAAGTTATGGCTCAAGGTAAATAGGGAAGAAAAATGAAAACTCAAAAACGAAAAAACTAATTTATGTCTGGACGAAGTAGAGAACAAAAGGAATAAGACTACATACATGATTTGTTTGTAGTCTATAGCAATGGAGACATAAGAAAGGTACATATAGGAAATTTACATAAAGGAGACATTGGAAAGATACCTAAAATAGTAGGATGTTTTTTTAATCAAGACTATTTGCCAGTATGCTTTATTTGTTATTTTAGATGCACAGGATCATTTAAAAGAGTTACAAAGCTATGCATAACATTTAAAACAAAACTTTTGTAAGATGCAAAACCTTGCTTGAGTGCTGCTTAAAGAGAACCTAACACCACGAAATGCAGTGCAATCAGGGGCGTACCTAGAGCATTTGGCACCCGGGGCGAACCCTTTGTTTGGCCCCCCCCCCCCCCCAAGAAAGTTAAGAAAACATGCACAAACTTTTTTCAATGTTTTCAATAATATTTATAAATAAAAATAAAACCCCTTAATAAAATAAACCTCTGCACACACCCTTAACTAAATAAACCCATTAACCCCCCTTAATAAAACCCATTAACCACCCCTTAATAGACCCCTTAACCCTTCCTTAATAAAATAAAAACCTGCACCCCCTTAAACCCCAGTATAATAAACATTGGTGACGCAGTGCGCCCCCCCTCCCTAGTATAATAAACATATAAACATTGGTGGTGCAGTGCGCCCCCCCAACACCCTAGTATAATAAACATTGGTGGCGCAGTGTGCCCCCCCAACATAATAAACATTGGTGGGCAGTGCGCCCCCCCTCCCTAGCATAATAAACATATAAACATTGGTGGTGCAGTGCCCCCCCCCAACACCCCAGTATAATAAACATTGGTGGCATAGTGCACCCCCCCCCCCCCCAACATAATAAACATTGGTGGGCAGTGCCAATGAGGGTTAAAAAAATAAATAAAAATTAACTCACCACCTCCAATTGATCACGTAGCAGCCGGTCTCATGTACTTTCTTCAGGACGCAGGACCTGTGGTGATGTCACTGAGCTCATCACATGATCCATCACATGATCCATCACCATGGTAATGGACCATGTGATAGAGGCTGGAGCTCAGTGACGTCACCACAGGTCCTGAAGAAATTACAAGGAGACCGGCAGCAGCTACGCGATCAATTGGAGGAGGTGAGTTAATTTTTTATTTTTTAACCCTCATTGCCACTGCCCACTGCCCACCAATGTTTATTATACTGGGGGGGGGGGGCGCACTCAATGTTTATTATACTGGGGGGGGGGGGGGCACCGCAATCAATGTTTATTACACTGGGGGGGGGGGCGCCGCATTCAATGTTTATTATACTGGGGGGGGGGCGCCGCAATCAATGTTTATTATACTGGGGGGGGGCGCACTCAATGTTTATTATACTGGGGGGGGGCACTCTGAAGATAACTGAGCTGTTAATACAAATACAGGAGGCGGGTGCTGGAATCACATAGCCTGCACCCGACCTCTATGACAGGGAGCGGCACCTGAGCGGTTAACTGCAGCTGATCGCAGCTCCCTGTCACAGAGGTCGGGTGCAGGCTATGTGATTCCAGCACCCGCCTCCTGTATTTGTATTAACAGCTCAGTTATCTTCATTGGTGGCGCAGTGGCCACAGCCCCTCCCCCGGCCCTGTCCCTCTTCTTATTGGCCGCGGCGGCAGCAGCACAGGGGGAGGGAGAGACCATCTGGAGCCCTGCCCCTATCACAGCGCCACGCCTGGGCCGGCCCACTCGCCACATTTTTTTTTTTTTTTTTTTAATCCTCAGTCGCGGCTGGCACCCCCCTTGTGAGTGGCACCCGGGGCGGGCCGCCCCCCCCCCGCCCCCCCCCCCTTGGTACGCCACTGAGTGCAATCGTAGATTATAGAGCAGGAGGAGCTGAGCAGATATATAGTTTTGTGGGAAAAGATTCAGTAAAACTTGTATTTCATTCATTTAAATCTCTGATCTTTCTGAGCTCAGTTGTACACGGGGGAAGTCTTATCAGTGGTTGATGGCACTCCCTGTGTATGTTTGTATCCAGAGATATCTGTCAGTCTGATAGTTGTGCACTGAAGTAGTCTTAAGTTCAGAAAGAGCAGAGATTTAAAAGAATAAATTACACATTTTATTAAATGTGTAATTAAACATTATATAAAACTATATCTCAATCTGCTCAGCCCCTCCTGCTCTATAACATGACACTTGTACTGCATCTCTTGGTGGCAGGTTTATGGGACATTAGAAGCCAATTTGATCATAGTGGTTCTGTCCTGGGTATTGTTATTTTATAGGTTTTTTTATAGATACAATTAAAAGTGATTTTAAGTACAATTTAGCTTTTAAATTGTCTTTGCTAGCTTTTACAATTAATTAACCAAATCTCTGGTACTTTATTGCAGACTTTTTGGACCAAGAAAAATATAAACCTTTAAATTATTTAGTTTGTATGGGTACTATAGTAGTGGGTAGTTATAGTTTACTTTCATTAAAGTAATTAGTTCTTTTATTGTCAGTGCAGAGTGTTATAAGCTGTATGACTTTTCACGTGATAGAATAGTTCTATCAAGTCATTCCATTTAAGGAATAACTGCTTCATTTGACATATGGTTCAATTTGCTAGTTTTCATTTATTTTGGCATAGAAACATTCCTCCTAGTATAACATCACGTAAATGAAAGCTGCATCAACTAAAGTATAGACCGTAAAATAAATGTAATATATACCTGTGGAACGGAAATAATAACATTGTGTGTGTGTCTTCTGCTGCTTTCGTTGCATTGCAAAGGTTGAAGTCAGCAAGTAAAACTGCAGATTGTAAACCCACAGTGTATGTGAGTTGACCTTGAGGGTTTGTTTCACAGCATGTGGATGAGATTTATGGGAATCCACAGCATTTATACCACATGTGCCATATCCTAAGCGCCTTATTAGACCGCATGATTTTTGGGCCAAGTATCTGGAACGAACCTTCATAGGAAGGCTCGTTCACGATAATTGTCCTGCTGTAATAAGCGAGCAAACATTAGGCCCCTTTCACACGGGCGAGAATTCCGCGCGGGTGCAATGCGTGAGGTGAACGCATTGCACCAGCACTGAATCCGGACCCATTCACTCCAATGGGGCTGTGCACATGAGCGGTGATTTTCACGCATCACTTGTGCGTTGCGTGAAAATCGCAGCATGCTCTATATTCAGCGTTTTTCACGCAGCGCAGGCCCCATAGAAGTGAATGGGGTTGCGTGAAAATCACAAGCAAGTGCGGATGCGGTGCGATTTTCACGCATGGTTGCTAGAAGACGATCGGGATGGGGACACGATCATTATTATTTTCCCTTATAACATGGTTATAAGTGAAAATAATAGCATTCTGAATACAGAATGCAAAGTAAATTAGGGATGGATGGGTTAAAAAATAAAAATAAATATTTAAACACACCTCATCCACTTGTTCGCGCAGCCCGGCTTGTCTTCTTTCTTCTTCTTTAAGGACCTGGGAGGAAAAGGACCTTTGGTGACGTAACTGCGCTCATCACATGGTCCGTCACCAAGTGGATGAGGTGTGTTTAAATATTTATTTTTATTTTTTAACCCATCCATCCCTAATTTACTTAGCATTCTGTATTAGGAATGCTATTATTTTCCCTTATAACCATGTCCGGTGTGAAAGAGGCCTTTGTTTTTAAGGCTAATGAGCATCTTTCATCATTTTGAAAGATGCACGATTATTGGCAGCACTTCTCCATGTGTAATCATGAATGTGCTTCCAATAGTCAATAGAACTAAATACAGAAGGAACGACTGCGGTAAAAATTGTTCCCCGCAGTCAGTTTGCATCGGGCCGTATAATCAGGTCCATTCAAACTAGTGCTACTGGATGTGTTATCATCCATCGGCATTTGCACTGCTAGAATGTCGGGCAGTGTAATACAGCCCTAAGGGTCCTTTTATATAGAAACATTGCACATGTATTTGCGTTTATATTAAACAATAAGCATCAGCTTTTTAAAATATGATAATTTATGCAATCATTCATCTCCCCCCTCCCCCATACTGTTTACATTACAAGCGTTGGGCAGATGCCAGTTTAATACTGTTCATTGTTCCACTGCTGGGCAAGTGTACACTGGGCATTGTGAAAATTCATTCCCACACGTGTTCTGTCTCTTTTCTCATAGTGCTGTCATGGTGAAAATTTACTAAGCCCTTCTAAAATGTAGACTGTGGAAACTTAGGCAGTCTAAAGTCCAACTTTATACTATTTCATGGCTTTGCTTTGCAATAGAATGTTGTGTCAAAAGTCTGGTAAAATTTTGTTGCAAAATTTGCAGCTTAGAACATGCTAAGCCACGCCTCCATGGCAAGCTGGGGTTGTGGATTTAAAAAAAAAGAAATGCACCAATTTGAGCCAAATATTGGCAAATGATACAATGTACGACATGGTCTAAGGACAATCACATTAGTAAATGTGGGCCAATGTGTTGAGAGGTCTGTAGATCATGTCAACGATCTGATCATGGACCGAATTTGCTGGGACGCTCTCTATTTGTAAACAATCCTTACTGTAGAATAGTGAATTTTAAATTGTTTGGAGGTGGTCTTCTAACCCTCTATATTGATGAGGGGGTTATTTGCTTATTGAAGTTGATAAGGATGACACAAAAGCATAACAGTGAAGAAGGAAAAGCTCAGTTTCAACTACCCATGTTTTTTTTTATCATTTTCACTGCAGTTAATTGGATGAAGAGGAAATGACTATGGATCATTGTTGTAGTGATTGGTGGGTATCGCAGGTAGGGCCACTAATGATCAAACATTTACCGACTAACTTTATATTCAGTGTTAAGAGGACCCCTCACTAGACCAGACCACACTGTGTTCTGTTCCCACTGCAACTATGCTTAAGGCCTCATGCACACGACCGTTCCGTTTTCTGCATTTTTTTTTTCCACATTTTAAAAAGCTATTTTTCTGTTGACATATGCGTCTGTCACGCGATTATTTGTTTTTTCCTTGATTAATTTTCCTAACATGTTTTTGACTTCTGACCACCCATATATAAATACACTACAATAACTCTAGTCACAATGTCTGTGCAGTAACAACAGCTGTCTCTTTTAACCCAGTGGTCACATGTGAGTGTTTCTGTATAATATCTATTCTCAACTGCAACACTTGCTTTATAATTTATCTACTTTAGTAAGCATTTAATAAGTTACAGTACATTAGGTGCAATATTCAGCAATTAACCCCTTAGCGTAGAACGCCGTGCATGTACGGCGGGAAAACTGTGCCAGAACGCAGCACGCCATACATGCACGGCGTTCATTTAAATGCTCCCCGGCCGAGATCGCACACCTGAAGCACAACTTACCCCACTGTGTCGGGGAGTGAACAACTTGCCCTTGACGTGCCAGGGACCAATCAGCTGTGGTCCCGGCCGCAGATCACCGGCACACATTATTTCCTACCTATGAGTGATCGTGCGCATACATCTCCTCCTCTTCTGGCATCCGGCTCTCACTGAAATGAGAGGATCGGAGATGAGAAATAGCTTTCTGTACATAATTCATTGTGATTGGTCTGTTTCTGACTGTAGACCAATCACAATGAGTTATGTACAAAACGCTATCTCTCACCTTCGATCCTCTCATTTCAGTGAGAGAAGTGATCGGGGCCAGAGCCAGTGAAACAGACCTGTAGGAAAAAAACACACACACTCCAAAAGTGCCCCTCATTTGTCCCCTGTGCCCCTCATCACCCCTCATTTGTACCCTGTACCTTGGCTGTACCTGTCTGCCAATAGTGACAGTACATCAGCACACCAGTCCCTGTTATCCATACTGTCAGTAACCTATCAGTAACCTGTTTTTGGCAATTCATTAGGGTCAGTTAGGGAGTTATCAGGGTTAGAGCTCTAGTCTTAGGGTAAGTTAGACGTTTATTGTAAAAAGATAAAAATAAAATATTGGGGACATCAGTACTTGTCTCCAATTATAAATACTCCATTTCAAACCCCCCCCCCCCCATACCTCCGAACCTCTATCTTCTATCTGACCAGTCCTTGTCACTGAATTTGCCAGCAGTGACAAATTTCTGTCACCAGTGATATAAAGCTCCACTGCTTTTGGAGCACTTTTTTTTTTCTATTTTTTTCTGAATTAAAAAAATAAATAAATATATACAGTACAGACCAAAAGTTTGGACACACCTTCTCATTCAAAGAGTTTTCTTTATTTTCATGACTATGAAAATTGTAGATTTACACTGAAGGCATCAAAACTATGAATTAACACATGTGGAATTATATACATAACAAACAAGTGTGAAACAACTGAAAATATGTCATATTCTAGGTTCTTCAAAGTAGCCACCTTTTGCTTTGATTACTGCTTTGCACACTCTTGGCATTCTCTTGATGAGCTTCAAGAGGTAGTCCCCTGAAATGGTTTTCACTTCACAGGTGTACCCTGTCAGGTTTAATAAGTGGGATTTCTTGCCTTATAAATGGGGTTGGGACCATCAGTTGTGTTGAGGAGAAGTCAGGTGGATACACAGCTGATAGTCCTACTGAATAGACTGTTAGAATTTGTATTATGGCAAGAAAAAAGCAGCTAAGTAAAGAAAAACGAGTGTCCATCATTACTTTAAGAAATGAAGGTCAGTCAGTCAGCCGAAAAATTGGGAAAACTTTGAAAGTAAGGGCTATTTGACCATGAAGGAGAGTGATGGGGTGCTGCGCCAGATGACCTGGCCTCCACAGTCACCGGACCTGAACCCAATCGAGATGGTTTGGGGTGAGCTGGACCGCAGAGTGAAGGCAAAAGGGCCAACAAGTGCTAAGCATCTCTGGGAACTCCTTCAAGACTGTTGGAAGACCATTTCAGGGGACTACCTCTTGAAGCTCATCAAGAGAATGCCAAGAGTGTGCAAAGCAGTAATCAAAGCAAAAGGTGGCTACTTTGAAGAACCTAGAATATTACATATTTTCAGTTGTTTCACACTTGTTTGTTATGTATATAATTCCACATGTGTTAATTCATATTTTTGATGCCTTCATAGTCATGAAAATAAAGAAAACTCTTTGAATGAGAAGGTGTGTCCAAACTTTTGGTCTGTACTGTGTATATATATATATATATATATATATATAAATTTACAAAATGTCTCAACGGGTGTACAGCGCCGAGGAGGCTTGTACCATACTAGCCTCAGAGTCTGACTCTGACAGTGGAGAAGAAGAATCTTTTCTTATGCATAGCTCTTCTTCTGATTCATCAGTTGACGAACCCTCTCACAGACGCAGTAGAGTTAGCAGCGCATCAGCTTCTACAAATGACCCCAGCTGGACTTCTGCTACTAACTTTGTACCTCAGTTGCCGGACTTTACGGCCACTAAAGGCATTCATGTAAACACTGCAGGGTTCACAGAAGCAGATTTTTTCCACTTTTTTTTCTGATGAATTGATAGACATGATGGTGGAGCAAACTAATCTTTATGCCAATCAATTTTTAGTTGCCCACCCCAACTCATACTATGCAAGACCCCTTCAGTGGACTCCCACGACCCCTTTGGAAATGAAAAAATGTTGGGGTCTAATACTTAATATGGGGATAATTAAAAAAAACATCACTATGGTCATATTGGAGTAATGACCTTTTACATCACACGCCAATATACCGCACCATTATGTCCAGGACCCGATTCGAAAGTCTCCTGAAATTTCTACATTATAACAATAATGCAGATTGCCCACCTCCTAATGATCCTGGATTCGATCGTTTATACAAAATTCGGCCCATTATAGATCATTATAATTTTACAAGTTTGGCAGGTATACACCCCCCAAAAGCATCTGTCCATTGATGAATCCCTTGTGCACTTCAAGGGCAGACTGCATTTGCCCAACAAATGGGCCGGATATGGCATCAAACTCTACAAACTATGTGAAAGCCAAAGTGGCTATACACATTCATTTAGAGTTTATGAGGGAAAAGATAAAAAAAAATGGAACCCCCAGAGTGCCCCCCCCCCCCCTCTCCTTGGAATAGCAGGCAAAATAGTATGGGATTTGATTCACCCCCCGCTAGGTCAAGGGTACAACTTGTACCTTAACAACTTCTACACAAGTGTTCCACTACTGAAATGCCTGTTTTCCAGAGACACTGTAGCATGTGGAACTATCAGACGAAACCAAAAACATCTGCCTAAAAAGTTTATAGACCAAAGAATAAGAGTGAGGAAAGCAGGGCAGTTTGCAGTGATAACATGATGCTTGTTAAGTACAAAGACAAGCGTGACGTCTTTGTACTTACTACCATACATGCTGACAGATCCACCCCTGTTCCAGTTCGTGGATCCACAGAATCAGTCCCCAAACCTGTGTGCATCCGGGACTATAATAAGTTTATGGGAGAGGTGGATCTGTCAGACCAGGTACTGCAACCATACACTGCCCTCCGCAAAACTCGGGCATGGTATAAAAAATTGGCATTGCACCTGACGCAAATTGCCCTCTATAATGCTTTTGTAATATACAGAAGTGCAGGAAACAGAGGAAAATTCCTTCACTTTCAAGAAAAAGTAATAAAGACCTTTTTATTTGGGGAACTGGAAAAAGAAGGTGTAACGGTCGCGTACACACACACACACACGGGAGAAGGGAAGTGACCACTGCGCTCCACTATTACCCCTGGCCCTGCCTACTTGCCTCGCGAGTCCTAATGACAGGGGACAACTGGACGGCAATCCCTAACTTGGAATAAGTGCAGGGATGACAGACAGACAAACAACAGGACGTGAACGGACCGAGTCAATACCAGGAAAGCTACAAAGTACAAAGGATTAAGCAAAGAATGGTCAGGAGAAGCCGGGGTCAAATACCAGGAGAGCAGAGAAGTACAAGAGGAGTCCTAAGAGAGTAGTCAGGTGGGAGCCGAGGTCACAATACCAGGACGGATGCGCAGTACAGGAGGATCAGGCAAAAGGATGGTCAAGGAACAGGATCAGGTAAGTATTCAGCAGTCCAACAAATAGCCAGGAACCTAGAAATTAACAGGCAACCTGTAGCCAGCAGGCTGCCTGTATTCATAGTGGGGAGTGAGGGTCATGTGACGTGGCCAGCGTCACATGACCGACAGACCAACCAGTCGAGCACCGAGTGATCAGCTCGGCGCTCAAGGCAGACTTAGGAGCAGGGAGCCACCCAGCTAGTAAAGCCGCCCTGGGAATGAGGTCAAACACAGATCCTCATTCCAAAAGCTAAGCAACAGGTCTGCGGGCGATGGGGGACCGAGTACACCTTCGGAACCCCGTGACAGAAGGGAGCAGGGCCACAGGAAGTGAGAGCAGAATAACAGGAGGACAGCATTTCCCTGGGGTAGTTCCCCCCACAGAGACACGGAGAAAGACACAAAAAAAGGTGTTGGGTATGCTCCAGAAATGGAATCAGGAAAGACACAATTAATCATTGTGAGACGTGCCCCTCAAAGCCGGGTCTTTGCATAAAAGATTGTTTTAGAATCGACCACACCTCTGTTGACCTTTAACTAAACCCCCTTTGATCATTTTATAAAACACCCCCTTGAAACTGTATGCTGGTAAAAATTCTAATTTCCCTTTTCTCCACATTTCAATTGGCATTCTAATAAAACCCATAACAAAGCTAAAAATTCTCATTACACCCCTAGATGAATACTTTGACGGGTGTTGTTCTATAAAAAGGGACTAGAACTTTGTATGTTCTGGTAGCTCAGTGCCTCTGCAATGTGATGACATATAATATACAACACATTTCTTCGATATAATTTGAGACCTTTGTTTCTTTTAGCTGCTATATTTGGCGACTATGTCACACCATATAAAGCTTATATATATATAAAATTAGTAGGATACCGAATACATAAGCTGTTGCTTATCAGTACACTGAACTTTACAATGAAGTGTTGCCATATTCAGGAGAGAATGGGAAACAAATTGTGGGTGTAATTTACTCTGTTACCCCTTGTGAAAATAAATAATGTGGGCCTAAAGAGACATTTTCTTGTAAAAAATTAAAATTTTCGTTTTCACAGCCAAATTTTTCTAAATTCTATGAATCGCTTGTTGGGTCAAAGTGCTCGCTACATGCCTTGAAAAATTCCTTTGGGGGTGTAGTTTCCAAAATGGGGTCACTTCTTGGGGTTTTCCACTGTAGAGGTACCTCAGGGTGTCTTCAAATTTGACATGGCACCTGAAAATTATTCCTGCGAAATCTGCCCTCCAAAAGCCATATGGCGGTTCTTGCCTTTTGAACCCTGCAGTGTGCCCATACAGCAGTTTACGTCCACATATGAAGTGTTGCCATATTCAGGAGAGAGTGGGTAACAAATTGTGGGTGTAATTTACTCTGTTACCCCTTGTGAAAATAAATAATGTGGGCCTAAAGAGACATTTTCTTGTAAAAAATAAACATTTTAGTTTTCACAGCCAAATATTTCTAAATTCTATGAATCGCTTGTTGGGTCAAAGTGCTCGCTACATGCCTTGAAAAATTCCTTGGGGGTGTAGTTTCCAAAATGGGGTCACTTCTTGGGGTTTTCTACTGTAGGGGTACCTCAGGGTGTCTTCAAATGTGACATGGGACCTGAAAATTATTCCAACGAAATCTGCCCTCCAAGAGCCATATGGCGGTCCTTGCCTTTTGAACCCTGCAGTGTGCCCATACAGTAGTTTACGGCCACATATGAAGTGTTGCCATATTCAGGAGAGAATGGGTAACAAATTGTGGGTGTAATTTACTCTGTTACCCCTTGTGAAAATAAATAATGTAGGCCTAAAGAGACATTTTCTTGTAAAAAAATTAAATTTTCATTTTTACAGCCAAATATTTCTGAATTATATGAATCGCTTGTTGGGTCAAAGTGCTCGCTACATGCCTTGAACAATTCCTTGGGGGTTGTAGTTTCCAAAATGGGGTCACTTCTTGGGGTTTGCCACTGTAGGCAAACAATTGTACTTTTGTGGCTAGGGACTGTGTATGGTTCATCACCTATCCTCCTCCCCTCCCCTCCCTTGTCTCCATCATGACCACCAGTCAGTACTATTAACAGTGGTGTGGTGTCCGTGTTTTTAATTCCTTAGCAACTGTTTGTTTCAATGTTCTATATAACCAATAAAATTTGCGTTCCACGCATAGCGTTTAACTTTTTAATGTATACCGAATAAAAGCGATTTATTAGTTTGACTTGGGCCAAGATAGGTTTTTCTGCCTATTTAGGCATATGTAAATAAAAGCAAATGTGACACGGCACCTGAAAATTATTCCAGCAAAATCTGCCCTCCAAAAGCCATATAGCGGTCCTTTCCTTCTGCGCCCTGCCGTGTGCCCATACAACAGTTTACGGCCACATATGGGGGTGTTTTCTGTAAACTACAGAATCAGGGTAATAAATATTGAGTTTTGTTTGGCTGTTAACCCTTGCTTTGTTACTGGAAAAAATTTACTAAAATGGAAAATCTGCCAAAAAAGTGAAATTCAGAAATTTCATCTCCATTCTCCATTAATTCTTGTGGAACACCTAAAGGGTTAACAACGTTTGTAAAACTAGTTTTAAATACCTTGAGGGGTGTAGTTTCTAAAATGGGGTCATTTTTGGGTGGTTACTATTATGTAAGCCTCACAAAGTGACTTCAGACCTGAACTGGTCCTTAAAAAGTGGGTTTTAGAAATTTTTGGAAAAATTTAAAGATTTGCTTCTAAACTTCTAAGCCTTGTAACGTCCCCAAAAAATAAAATGGCATTCCCAAAATGATCCAAACATGAAGTAGACATATGGGGAATGTAAATTAATAACTATTTTTGGAGGTATTACTATGTATTATAGAAGTAGAGAAATTGAAACTTTGAAATCTGCTAATGTTTCCAAATTTTTGGTAAATTTTGTATTTTTTTTATAAATAAAAATTAATTTTTTGGACTCCATTTTACCATTGTCATGAAGTACAATATGTGACGAGAAAACATTCTCAGAATGGCCTGGATAAGTAAAAGCGTTTTAAAGTTATTACCACACAAAGTGACACATGTCAGATTTGCAAAAATCTGTCCGGTCCTTAAGGTGAAAAATGGCCCGGTCCTTAAGGGGTTAAATCACTGATAGGACCGCCTCCTTGATTCCAAAGCCCAGAATGAGCAGACATGTAAGGCCTCATGCTCACGACCGTGTGCCGGCCGGGCGCGTGCTGCGGACCGCAAATTGCCGATTGTCTGCACCTCACAAAAGTAGTGCATGCACTACCTTTTTGCAGTGCGGAGGCACGTACAGAAAACCCACAGAAGCACTCCGTAGTGCTTCCGTGGGCTTCCGATTCGTGCCTCCGTTCCGCACTGCACCGCATCTCCAGGATTGCAGACCTATTAAAGTGAATGGGTCTGCATCCGTGATGCGGGGTGCACATGACCGGTGCCCGTGTATTGCGGACCCACTGTTTGGGGACGCAATACGGCCATGGCCGGGCAACAGCCGTGTGCATGAGCCCTAAATGAATGAAATTTTATTTATACTGAATCTTTTCCTACAAAACTATATATCAGTCTGCTCAGCTCCTTCTGCTCTATAACATGCTGCCTGCAGATTGCACTGAATTTCGTGGTGACAGGTTCTCTTTAATGTTATACATACAAAATGTTAAAAGGTAAAAAAAAAAACTATGAGGTGACCAGGAGAGAACAATATATCTGTTTAATTACCAATAAAAAACACCATGGGTACCTATTATACAGTATGTCAAAATACAGCACAATATTACAGAGCACAGATGCAGCATAACCGGCCACTGACAAATTTGAGTATTGTAGTAAGCTATACACTCACCTAAAGAATTATTAGGAACACCATACTAATACGGTGTTGGACCCCCTTTTGCCTTCAGAACTGCCTTAATTCTACGTGGCATTGATTCAACAAGGTGCTGATAGCATTCTTTAGAAATGTTGGCCCATATTGATAGGATAGCATCTTGCAGTTGATGGAGATTTGAGGGATGCACATCCAGGGCACGAAGCTCCCGTTCCACCGCATCCCAAAGATGCTCTATTGGGTTGAGATCTGGTGACTGTGGGGGCCATTTTAGTACAGTGAACTCATTGTCATGTTCAAGAAACCAATTTGAAATGACTCGAGCTTTGTGACATGGTGCATTATCCTGCTGGAAGTAGCCATCAGAGGATGGATACATGTTCTCATTCTGTTTATGCCAAATTCGGACTCTACCATTTGAATGTCTCAACAGAAATCGAGACTCATCAGACCAGGCAACATTTTTCCAGTCTTCAACAGTCCAATTTTGGTGAGCTCGTGCAAATTGTAGCCTCTTTTTCCTATTTGTAGTGGAGATCAGTGGTACCCGGTGGGGTCTTCTGCTGTGTAAGCCCATCCGCCTCAAGGTTGTGCGTGTTGTGGCTTCACAAATGCTTTGCTGCATACCTCGGTTGTAACGAGTGGTTATTTCAGTCAACAGTCAGCTTGAATCAGTCGGCCCATTCTCCTCTGACCTCTAGCATCCACAAGGCATTTTTGCCCACAGGACTGCCGCATACTGGATGTTTTTCCCTTTTCACACCATTCTTTGTAAACCCTAGAAATGGTTGTGCGTGAAAATCCCAGTAACTGAGCAGATTGTGAAATACTCAGACCGGCCCGTCTGGCACCAACAACCATGCCACGCTCAAAATTGCTTAAATCACCTTTCTTTCCCATTCTGACATTCAGTTTGGAGTTCAGGAGATTGTCTTGACCAGGACCACACCCCTAAATGCATTGAAGCAACTGCCATGTGATTGGTTGACTAGATAATTGCATTAATGAGAAATAGAACAGGTGTTCCTAATAATTATTTAGGTGAGTGTATATAGGCTATATACAGTGCCTTGAAGTATTCATACCCCTTGAACTTTTCCAAATTTTGTAATGTTACACCCATAAACTTAAATATAGTTTATTGGGATTTTATGTGATAGACCAACAGTAGCTAGTATGTGTGAAGTGAAAAGAAAATGTTGCATGGTTTTCAAAAATTATTATAAATAAAAATCTGGAAAGTGTGGCGTGCATTTGTATTCAGCCCTCCTGAATCAATACTTTGTAGGACCACCTTTTGCTGCAATCACATGTGCAAGTCTTTTGGGGTATGTCTCTACCAGCTCAGTCAGATTGGATGGATAGTGTATGTAAACAGAAATTTTCAAGTCTTGCCACAGATTCTCAGTGGGATTTAGGTCTGGAGTTTGACTAGGCCATTCTAACACATAAATATGCTTTGATCTAAAGTTTCTAAACCATTACATTGTAGCTGTGGTCTAGGGCGTAGCTATAGGGGGTGCAGAGGTAGCAGTCGCTATCGGGCCCAGGAGTCTGAGGGGGCCCAAAGACCCTTCTGCCACATAAGAAGACACCGGTATTATAGAAAGTGCATGCTGGTCAAGTTACACCTCTGGCTGAATGGAAGGCGTTAGGTCAAGAATTTGGCATGGGGGGATAACATTTAAATCTTTGCCTCAGGCAGCATGAAGGCTACATATGTGCTTCCCTGCCCTTGGCCACAAAGCACAAAGAGGGAAGGGGGTCCCAAGCGGAACTCTTGCACCAGGGCCCATGAGCCTTTATCTACGCCCCTGGCTGTGGTTGTATGTTTAGGGTCATTGACTTGCTGGAAGGTGAACCTCCTCCCAGTCTCAAGTCTTTTGTAGCTTCTACCAGGTTTTCTTCCAGGATTGCCTTGTATTTAGCTCCATCCATCTTCCCATCCAATCTGACCAGCTTCAAGTCACTGCTGAAGAAAAGCATCCCCACAGCATGATGCTGCCACTGCCATATTTGGTTGTGTGTTGAGGGTGATGTGCAATGTTAGTTTTCCGCCACACATAGTGTTTTGCATTTAGGCCAGAAAGTTCAACTTTGGTCTCATCTGACCAGAGCACCTTCTTCCACATGTTTGCTGTGTCCCCTACATGGCTTGTGGAAAACTGCAAATGGCTTGCTTTAAAAAATGTCTTTCTTCTTGCCACTCTTCCATAAAGGCCTGATTTGTGGATTACACAACTAATAGTTGTCCTGTGGTCAGATTTTCCCACCTAAGGATTTATGCAGCTCCTCCAGAGTGACCATAGGCCTCTTGGCTGAATCTCTAATTAGTTGCCTCCTTGCCTGGGCTGTCAGTTTAGGTGGACGGCCAAATGTTGATAGGTTTGCAGTTGTGCCATACTCTTTCCATTTTCGAATAATGGTTAAACAGCACTCCGTAAGATGTTCAGAGCTTGGGATATTACTTTATAACCTAACCCTGTTTTACACTTCTCCACAACTTTGTTCCTGACCTCTCTGGTGTGTTCCTTGATGTTCTTTATGCTGTTTGATCACTAATGTTCTCTAACAAACCTCAGAGGCCTTCACAGAACAGCTGTAGTTATCCTGAGAACACAGACTATTTACTATTTTGGTGACTTCTGAGAGCAATTAGTCTCACTGGATTTTATTTAGGGGTATCAGAGTACAGGGAACTGAATACAAATGCATACCACATTTTTTAGATTATTTTTTATTAAAAATTTTGAAAACCATGTATCATTTTCTTTTCACTTCACACATACTTGCTACTTTGTGTTGGTCTATCACATAAAATCCCAATAAAATACATGTAAATGTGTGGGTTTAATGTAAAAAATGTAGAAAAGTTCAAAGGGTGTCAAAGGCACTGTACAATATAATGTCATGGATATAAAAATATAAAGACCCATTGGCTATATCAGTACAATGGTTGTACTTGAAGTATACTGGAAGTGAACAGTCAGTATATACATCATAAGTTATAGGGCGCGTTACACCTGGTGGTTTCTTGGTACTGTAATATTTTAATTGGTACTTGTATAATGAATATATTGGTCTTCCCCGGTGATCTCACCCTCAGGTTTTGCATTTTCATCTGTTAACTTTTTGTATGTGTAACATTAAATAAAGATACATATTTTTATATATTCTTTGGGAGTCATTTATTATGCCTCCTTTGCTAGAAACTGACATAAAAACCACAAGTTTGTGACCTTTTAAATGCCATTGCGAATACATTTAGCCACAATTACAATGTCCTTATTTATTTATTTTTATTTTATGCATTTTATATAGCGCTACTATATTCCGCAGCGCTTTACAGACATTATCATCCAACTGTCCCCAATGGGGCTCACAATCTAAGGTCCCTATCAGTATGTCTTTGGAGTGTCCTTGCCACTTTCCGACAAGGGGTGTAGTAAAAGCTGGGCTACATTTATCATTATTTATGCCAGTTTTACGACATAAATCATGACTGAAATTTACCTCAGTTATGAGCTGAAGTAGATCTGGTGCACGGGCTGCAGGAGGATATGTTTAATTCCCTTGCATCCTACCAGCAGCACAGTGCGGGTTAACCACCCCCCCGTGGACTGGTAGGATCGGCAGAATTTTTTATGAGCCCATGTAATAAACTAATAAAACACTTAAGACTCCCCTATAAAGGAGGGAATCACCTCCAGCCCACTGTGTTTTTTTCTGTCCTCCCGGACAGGTGGACTTGGCGGTGATCCCCCCGTTTTTCTCTCTATGGGGGATCTTTTTTTCAGTTCTGCGGGCTGGTGCTCTTTGGTTGTTGCTTAAACAATCTGGCGGGCAGCTTACCTGCTGCCTGCTCCGCAGCTGCTGAGAGCTGCTGCTGTGGATTTGGCGGGGTCCTCAATCCGGTTTCTCGCGGCCGCTGGGATTTGGATTGTGTCTTGTGTGGGGGGGGATAACTTTTACTTAATGTTTTGTTGTCTTTCCCTCAGGGGGCAGGGTTTTTTGTTATGGGACTATCCCCTCCCCTATTTAAGGAAACATTGTGCACCAGTTTGGTCTCTGGCTGCACATGCTTCTCAAGCTAGCTCCCAGAGTCCCTATAAGTTGGTGTTTCTTTCACTTATTGGTGCTTTATTCTTCGGATCCTCATTTTCATTTTCCGCCTGTCTGTCGTTTTTTTTTACCTCTCTCTTTAACATTTATAGGTAATTTATTTACAAATGTTTATTTGTCTCTATTTTCCCGCAGTGATGTCTTCTCCGCGGGATTCGGATGGCAGAAAGGCGGGTTCCAAAAGGAAACACTTATCCTGCTACGTTTGTAGCGCTCTTTTGGCTACATATTTTTATAGAGCTGGTCAATACGGATAATATGTATATAATATGTATACTTTTTATTTTATTTATGTAAGTTTTACACAATAACAGCTTTTTTAAAACAAAAAAAATGATGTTTTAGTGTCTCCATATTCTGAGCCATAGTTTTTTTATTTTTTGGGCGATTGTCTCAGGTAGGGGCTCATTTTTTGCGGGATGAGGTGACGGTTAGATTGGTACTATTTTGGTGGGCAAACCCCTTTTTGATCGCTTGCTGTTGTACTTTTTCTGATGTAAGGTGACAAAAAAATTGTTTATTTAGGACAGTTTTTATTTTTTACGGTGTTCATCTGAGGGGTTAGGTCATGTGATATGTTTATAGAGCCAGTCGATACGGACGCGGCGATACCTAATATGTATACTTTTTTCCCCCCCTATTCTTTACCAATTTTTTTTTACTTTATTTGGGGAAAATGAATTTTTTGTTTATTTTTACTTTACAAATTTTTTGGGGGAAAAACTTAATTTTTTCAACTTTTTTTTTCACTTTATTTTTTGTCACAGGCTCATGATCTCACAGGCTCGTCACCGGAAGGCAGCGCAATGCCTTCCTTAGGCATCGCGCTGCCTTCCATGCCATCGGGTCCCCCCTACAGCCGCATGGGGACCCGATGGCACCGCCCGCCGCCGCAACCGCAGGTAAAAGCCGCAAACCGCAGGTCTGAATTGACGGGACCACCCCCCTTCCCCGCGCATTTAGCCAAGGTGCCTGTACGTCATGTGTCCTGAAGAGGTTAAAGGCATCCTGGCGGTGCAGGGGATAGCATGTGCAGGTCCTAACCCCTTCGGCCACCATGAAATACCTACATTTCATAGTGGCTGAGGGAATGTATGGAGCAGACTGTTACGCCGGACATGGTCCATACCTGGCGGGTGCCGGCTGTATATCACACTTGGTGCTGGCTGTATATTACAGCAAGCACCTGGCCATAATGACAGGGATTATCAATGACACCGAACCTGGTAATTTAACCCCTCAGATGTCACAGTTAATCGCAGCATCTGTGGAGTCAGGTAGAGGGAGGGGGCTCCCTCCACCTTCTGATCAGAGCCCCCACAGTGAAATCACTGAGGTCTGAACAGTTACCATCAGGGCTAGCTCCAGATTCATATAAGCCCTTGGGCGATAAATCTCAGCGGGCCCCCTTGTGGCATTTGTCAAATGTCACCACAGCATCTGAGAGTGTTAAAAAACAGAAGAGCAGGCTTCCTGCTCAGAAACGCCTTCCCACAGTGGAGATCAGGGATAGCACCCTGTTCTAAAAATGAGCCGCAGCCTGTACTAGCGAACTTGTGTTTTGAAGTTCGGCGTGCAAGGTTCGGGTTATCTAATAAGTCTGTTATGGATTCCGCTACCACAGACCATAAGTTATAGTCAGTGGTAGTGTAATCCATAAGGGACTTACAGGTAAAACTCGAAAAATTTGAATATCTTGCAAAAGTCCATTTATTTCAGTAATGCAAATTAAAAAGAATTGTATTAATGCAGCTTAAAATTAGAATTTTGTGAAAAGGTTCAATATTCTAGGCTCAAAGTGTCACACTCTAGTCAGCTAATTAATCCATACCCCCTGAGCAAAGGGTACCTCAAATTTGTGACTTTGGGGTTCTCATAAGCGGTAAGCCATAATCATCCAAATTATAACAAATAAAGGCTTGAAATATCTCGCTTTGCATGTAATGAGTCTATCTCATATGTTAGTTTCACCTTTTAGGTTGCATTACTGAAATAAATGAACTTTGCACGATATTCTAATTTTTCGAGTTTCACCTGTAATACAACATTCGGTAACTTTCCAATCTCTGTTATGTTTCATTTTCTCACCACTGCAGAAATCTTTGCTTGGGCCCTTTAATATTGATGGGAGTGGACCCTGGGCAACCCACCACAGATCATCCCCCCACCCCCCTTCTACTTGTTCCGCTGATCCGCTACTTGCAGGCATGAGCTCAGTTACTTAGGTGCGCAATCCCGTCCTGCGGTGGGTTATCCCACAAGACCCGCCGCGGGAGGTCAGTCCAATCCAATCAATTTTAAAGGGCCCTGGAATAGCCAAATAAAAATAAAAAAATGAAGTTGCATTACTGAAATAAATGAACTTTTGCACGATTTTTCGAGTTTCACCTGTATATTATTTGCCCTTATCACACTATGGCAACAGAAAAGACTGCTCTGGTTTGTTTAATGTTCTCATAGATCTTGATTCTGAACATAAGAGGTGAAAACTTGTTCCTCTATTTCTTAAGTTTGCACTTTGACCAGTGAGAAATGTTTTATTGTATGTTGATGCTGTATGACCTTCGATAGACATAAACTCAAAAGTTGATCAACAGCTGATGTCATTCTGCAGATTTACCAGCAGATGGAACCATATCATTTCAAAAGAAATGCAACAGTTGCTTCCTAATTGAGTTAGAAAGGAATGAATGAATGAATGAAAAGTCTGAAAACCTTAAACCTTAAAGGGGTTCTGCAGTTTTTTTAAACTGATGTTCTATCCTCTGCCAATCAGATGCTGATTATCTATCCAGAGGATAGATCATCAGTTTAAAAAAACTGCAGAACCCCTTTAAGGCACCATTATTTTTCTAAAATCACTGATCTTACTGGGCCACTATTTACTAATAGTTTAATTGGAAAGTAAACAACAATATTAAAATGATAGTAATGATGAAGTCAGTGCATCTGGCTAATAAATGAAACCAATTCTAAAGGCCAAGGTGGAGGACTATGAGGACTATTTTTGTACAATATAACATTTTACAGAAAGGTGCAGTATGGGTAATAGCTGGGGAAGGACTGCTATATGGCAGATTTTTGCGTTATCCTTAATATAATTGAGTGCTTCCAAATTGCATCATAGTCCCAGATTAGGATCTCATCTAGTACAATAAAAGCATTATGGTAAGGTTTTAGTTAACTGTATTTGCAGATGAAAGCTGATTGTGTCTCTGTACAAATACTTTTGCACAAGGATTCTGTTAAGAGAAGACATGTTACCTCTCCTGACATGTCTATTTTAGTTACCATCTGCTTTCCCCATGCAGTAATGATTCTGGAGCATTTTTCATATAACTGTTCCATTGTTTTATTATTCTTGCCATAAGTTTATAAATGAAGATATAACTGGGTGTTACCAGTTGGGGAGGTGCCCCTGCATCATCTGATTGGATAGTGTCAGCCTGTGCACACCGCCAGCTGGTAACACCCACTTGTACCTTTATTCATAAATAATAATAATAATAATAGAGGACTGAAAATAAATGTTCCAGAATTGTAATTCCATGTGTAATACAATTATTTACTATACCAGACATGGCAGGTGGGACAAGGTTGGAGGGAAGGGGGGGGGGGGTCATTCTAGAGATGTTCATGTCCCACAGGTGGACAGTTATAGAGTATGAAATGTCAATATGTAGACCACAGCAACAATAGAAATAAGAATATAGTTGAAACATAAAGAAACTTAATCATATAGTCAAGGATTTCAGTCAGGGACAGGTGTCAGTAGGACTATACAAGTCCCAATAATACTGCCATACAGTGACCATGAAGTGTTACTATTTTGTTACTATTTGACCATTCTTCTATACCAGACCATTTTATCATTCCATTCCACACTTTGCTTTCCACAGTCTGTCTGCCTTTTCAATTTACTCTGTAATCTGCTTTACCACGTGTCTTAACCACCTCAGCTCCCCTAGCTTAAACCCCCTTAATGACCATACCACTTTTTTCAATTTTGCACTACACTACTTTCACTGTTTATTGCTCGGTCATACAACTTACCACCCAAATGAATTTTACCTCCTTTTCTTCTCACTAATAGAGCTTTCATTTGCTGGTATTTCATTGCTGCTGACATTTTTACTTTTTTTGTTATTAATCGAAATTGACCGAAATCTTTGCAAAGAAATGACTTTTCACTTTCAGTTGTAAAATTTTTCAAATAAAACTACATTTCTATATAAATTCTTCTCTAAATTTAATGTTCTACATGTCTTTGATAAAAAAAAATGCAATAAGTGTATATTTATTGGTTTGCGCAAAAGTTATAGCGTTTACAAACTATGGTACAAAAATGTGAATTTCCACATTTTGAAGCAGCTCTGACTTTCTGAGCACCTGTCATGTTTCCTGAGGTTCTACAATGCCCAGACAGTAGAAACATCCCACAAATGACCCCATTTCGGAAAGTAGACACCCTAACGTATTCTCTGATGGGCATAGTGAGTTCATGGAAGTTTTTATTTTTTGTCACAAGTTAGCGGAAAATGATTATTTTTTTTTTTTCTTACAAAGTCTCATATTCCACTAACATGTGACAAAAAATAAAAACTTCCATGAACTCACTATGCCCATCACGAAATACCTTGGGGTGTCTTCTTTCCAAAATGGGGTCACTTTCGGGGTATTTATACTGCCCTGGCATTTTAGGGGACCTAAAGCGTGAGAAGTAGTCTGGAATCCAAATGCGTAAAAAATGCCCTGTGAAATCCTAAAGGTGCTCTTTAGAATTTGGGCCCCTTTTGCGCACCTAGGCTGCAAAAAAGTGTCACACATGTGGTATCGCCGTACTCAGGAGAAGTTGGGCAATGTGTTTTGGGGTGTCTTTTTACATATACCCATGCTGGGTGAGAGAAATATCTCTCTAAAATGACAACTTTGTATAAAAAAATGTGAAAAGTTGACTTTTACAGAGATATTTCTCTCACCCATGCTGGGTGAGAGAAATATCTCTGTAAAAGTCAACTGGGTGAGAGAAATATCTCTGTAAAAGTCAACTTTTCACATTTTTTTATACAAAGTTGTCATTTTAGAGAGATATTTCTCTCACCCAGCATGGGTATATGTAAAAAGACACCCCAAAACACATTGCCCAACTTCTCCTGAGTACGGCGATACCACATGTGTGACACTTTTTTGCAGTCTAGGTGCGCAAAGGGGCCCAAATTCCAATGAGTACCTTTTAGGAGGGCATTTTTAGACATTTGGATTCCAGACTTCTTCTCACGCTTTAGGGCCCCTAAAATGCCAGGGCAGTATAAATATCCCACAAGTGACCCCATTTTGGAAAGAAGACACCCCAAGGTATTCCGTGAGGGGCATGGCGAGTTCATAGAAGATTTTTTTTTTTGGCACAAGTTAGCGGAAATTAGGGCTGCACGATATATCGAAAAAATAATCGAATCGCGATAATCGCCAAATGCGATATGGCGATTTAGCCGACCCAAAAATGCCGCGATTATATATGAAGGGGCCCCTATTGATAAAATGGCCTCTCTCCTATTGATAAAATGGCCAGCCTCTGTACTCACTTTCACGATGAATGCACTGCAGCGAGCGGGAGCGAGCAAGCCGGCCGGCACGTGATTGACGTCATTTAGTCACGCTCCTGCTTCCTGAATTAAGTGGGAGGAGCGTGACAGTGACGTCAGTCACGCGCCGGCCGGCCCGCTCGCTACCGTGCATTCATAGTGAAAGTGAGTACAGAGGCTGGCCATTTTATCAATAGGAGAGTTATGTGCGCAGTTTAGGACACATGAGGGGACACATAGGGCCATGAGGGGGACCAGCATAAGATGCTATATGTGTGTCTTATGCTGTCCCCCCTCATGGCCCTATGTGTTATAGCACACATCCCCTATAACAGTGCCATCCACAGATCCACCTCATAACAGCGTCATCCACAGATCCCCCATACCAGTGTCCTCCACAGATCCCCCATACCAGTGTCCTCCACAGATCCCCCATACCAGTGTCCTCCACAGATCCCCCATACCAGTGTCCTCCACAGATCCCCCATAACAGTACCATCCACAGATCCACCCCATAATAGCGTCCTCCACAGATCCCCCACATAACAGCGTCATCCACAGATCCCCCACATAACAGTGTCATCCACAGATCCCCCACATAACAGCGTCATCCACAGATCCCCCACATAGCAGCGTCATCCACAGATCCCCCACATAACAGCGTCATCCACAGATCCCCCACATAACAGCGTCATCCACAGATCCACCACATAACAGCGTCATCCACAGATCCCCCACATAACAGCGTCATCCACGGATCCCCCATAACAGTGCATCATCCACAGATCCCCCATAACAGTGTCCTCCACAGATCCCCCATACCAGTGTCCTCCACAGATCCCCCATACCAGTGTCCTCCACAGATTCCCCATACCAGTGTCCTCCACAGATCCCCCATAACAGTACCATCCACAGATCCACCCCATAATAGCGTCCTCCACAGATCCCCCACATAACAGCGTCATCCACAGATCCCCCACATAACAGTGTCATCCACAGATCCCCCACATAACAGCGTCATCCACAGATCCCCCACATAGCAGCGTCATCCACAGATCCCCCACATAACAGCGTCATCCACAGATCCCCCACATAACAGCGTCATCCACAGATCCACCACATAACAGCGTCATCCACAGATCCCCCACATAACAGCGTCATCCACAGATCCCCCATAACAGTGCATCATCCACAGATCCCCCATAACAGTGCCATCCACAGATCCCCCATAACTATGTCATACCCAGCCGCGTCAGCGGCTCATATGGGAAAATCCAAGCAAATAGACCCCTAGCACAATTCCCTTAAAATATCGCATCGCATATCGTTATCGCAATTTTTCGGGCCCTAATCGCAATCGCTCAAAATTCCCATATCGTGCAGCCCTAGCGGAAATTGATATATATATTTTTTTCTCACAAAGTCTCCCTTTCCGCTAACTTGGGACAAAAAGTTCAATCTTTCATGGACTCAATATGCCCCTCGGCGAATACCTTGGGGGTGTCTTCTTTCCAAAATGGGGTCATTTGAGGGGTGTTTGTACTGCCCTGGCATTTGAGGGTCTCCACAATCATTACATGTATGGCCAGCATTAGGAGTTTCTGCTATTCTCCTTATATTGAGCATATGGGTAATGAGATTTTTTTTTTCCGTTCAGGCTGAAAGAAAAAATGAACGGCACAGATTTCTTCATTCGCATCGATCAATGTGGATGAAAAAATCTCTGCCAAAACATGTGCAAAAAAAAAAGGAGGGGAAAGGCGTCTGCCAGGACATAGGAGCTCTGCCCAACATCCAAACCCACTCAGCCCATATGCCCTGGCAAACCCGATTTATCCATTCACATCAATCGATGTGGATGAATAAATCATTGCCAGAATTTTATTTTATTTTTATAAAAAATGTTTGCCAAAGCATATGAACACCGCCCCTCGCTCATAAGCCTCGGCAAACGTATCTTTTTTACTGCAGAGGAGAAATCTCGTCTTGCAGCGCCGCATACACCGACTTTTGTGTAATCTGACAGCAGCGCAATGCTTCTGTCAGAATGCACATCAGTGCTGCAGCTGGTCGATCGGTTGGTCCACCTAGAAGGTGAAAAAACAAAACAAAAAAAAAAAACAGGCCGCAACGCAATCAATTTATTAACATTAACTTTATATAACATTTGAACAGAACATTAACTTTTATAAACTTTATTGAACTTTTGGAACAGAACATTAACTTTTTTGCTTACCTGTGATTTTTCTATGGTTTTTTTACCTTTATAGGACAAACCTCTCCTTCCCCATGGGACAATGTGCAAAGACCAAATCGCCCAGAGATGTGGCGAAGTACATTATGCACTTTGTCCAAGGTGAAAGGAGAGGTTTGCAGCAGCTCTGTGTGAAAGGGCCCTAAGACCCCTGTGTGCCTGTCCTGTGTCACGCAATCCCTATACGAATAGTGTACCTGTCTGTGGTACTTCCGGAAACACTCCCCTAAGCATAGGGCAGGGTGGTCAGGGCAGTCAGGACAGAAATAGAGGGTGTCACGCCTTATTCCACTCCTGCTATAGACACGACATTTTTTTCGGGGTGGCGCTTGGTTTGAGGTACCAGCAACGACATTGGGGAAATGTCGCTCGTGTAGACGGCTCACTACACTGGTGGTTGGGGCCACGGAACCTCCTGGATACAGGACGTTCTCGATGATCTCTTCCTGAAATTTGAGGAAGGATCTTGTTCTCCCAGCCTTACTGTAGAGAACAAAACTATTGTACATAGCCAATTGAATTCGGTATACAGACACCTTCTTATACCAGCGTCTGGTCCTGCGGGAAAGTAAATAAAGAGCCAACATCTGGTCATTGAAGTCCACCCCTCCCATGAGCGAATTATAGTTGTGGACACAGAGGGGCTTTTCAATGACTCCAGTTGCTCGTTCAATTTCGATTGTTGTGTCTGCGTGAATGGATGAGAGCATGTAAACGTCACGCTTGTCTCTCCATTTCACCGCGAGCAGTTCTTCGTTACACAAGGCAGTCCTCTCCCCCCTTGCAAGACGGGTGGTAACGAGCCGTTGGGGGAAGCCCCTGCGACTAGGTCGCACGGTGCCACAGTAGCCAATCTGTTCTAGAAAAAAAATGCCTGAAGAGGGGCACACTTGTGTAGAAATTGTCCACATAAAGATGGTACCCCTTGCCAAATAAGGGTGAAACCAAGTCCCAGACTGTCTTCCCACTGCTCCCCAGGTAGTCAGGGCAACCGACCGGCTCCAGGGTCTGATCTTTACCCTCATAGACTCGAAAATTTGTGCATATAGCCTGTGGCCTTTTCACAGAGCTTATACAATTTGACCCCATACCGGGCGCGCTTGCTTGGGATGTATTGTTTGAAGCCAAGGCGACCGGTAAAATTTCTTAGGGACTCGTCTATGCAGATGTTTTGCTCAGGGGTATACAAATCTGCAAATTTGGTGTTAAAGTGGTCTATGAGGGGCCGAATTTTGTGGAGCCGGTCAAAAGCTGGGTGGCCACTGGGACGAGAGGTGCTGTTGTCACTAAAGGGCAGGAAACACAAGATGCTCTCAAATCGTGTCCTGGACATGTGATGAATTGGGTTCGTGGACCAATATGACTGCAATTCATGCTTTTTTGTCAGGCCCATGTTGAGGAGAAGGCCCAGAAAAGTTTTAAATTCGGAAACTTGGACGGGTTTCCAACGGAAAGACTGGGCATAAAAGCTTCCCGGGTTGGCGGCTATAAATTGAGTGGCATACCGATTTGTTTCTGCCATGACTAAGTCCAAGAGCTCCGCAGTCAAGAACAGCTCAAAAAACCCCAGTGCCGATCCGATCTGAGCTGTCTCAACCCGAACTCCAGACTGGGCGGTGAAAGGGGGAACTACTGGTGCGGCTGAAGTTGGGGGCTGCCAATCAGGGTTTGCCAGCACCTCAGGGACTCTAGGGGCTCTACGGGCCTGTCTGTGTGGTGGCTGCGACGGGGGAACTAATGCACGTGCCACCGTACCAGCTTCAACTGCCCTTCTGGTGCTCGCCATTTCACCATGTTCTACTGCAGTGCTGGTACTAGGTCCAGGATGGGCTGCGCTGCTGGTGTATGCCTCACCACGTAATCCGACAGCGCCAGCCCCACTCTGCTGCCCTTGAAGCGGATCCTGCGCAACCTGTGGTCTAGCAACACGGGGCCGGGTAAGCCTGGTGGTATCAGGGACCTCAACCTCATCGGCCAAACTTTCTACAGGTTCGTATTCTGACCTGCTGGATTCGTCAGATGAGAGTTCCCATTCCTCATCCGACTGGGTCAGAAGCCTGTAGGCCTCTTCAGAAAAATACCCCTTACTTGCCATTTGGTCAACTAAATTTAGGGGGTATTCCCTGAGAAAAAAAGCAAGCCTGTCTTACAAATGGGAGGCTAGCGAAGTACAGGAAGCCGCTGCGATTGATAAAAAATATCAAAACTGATTTTTTTTTTTATCGCCGCAGCGCTTGTGAAGTGATTGTACAGTGATAAAAATAAAATAAAAAATTTGTCACTGCGGCGGGGCGGGCGTGGGTGAACGCACATGTGGGCGACCGATCAGGCCTGATCGGGCAAACACTGCGTTTTGGGTGGCGGGCGAGCTAAGGTGACACTAATACTATTATAGATCTGACTGTGATCAGTTCTGATCACTTACAGATACTATAAAAGTACCAATGCTGATTAGCGATACGCTAATCAGCGAATCATTGACTGCGGTGCGGTGGGCTGGGCGCTAACTGACGCTAACTACCTACCAAAGGGGCCTAAACTAACCTAAAACCTAACAGTCAATACTGGTGGGGAAAAAAAGTGACAGTTTACACTGATTACTTTTTTCCATTTCACTAGTGATTGACAGGGGTGATCAAGGGGTTAATTGGGGTGATGGGGGGTGATCTGGGGCTAAATGAGTTGTGTTTTGTGTACTTACAGTGATGTGTGCTCTCTGCTGGGACCAACCGACGAAAAAAAGGAGCCGCGCTACACAAGGACAGGACCCGGCACCAGCAATTGGACCAGCCCTGCCAATCGTGTATGCCCGGCCCATAAGACTTGATAAAGGAGTATTTTTACTCCGAAACGCGTTGTCACCTGAACAAATAAATATTCCTAAAAAGACGACTTTTGCTATTGTGGTTTTGCGCCAAAAGGTATCACAGTGTGTACAAGCTAGTACACAGCCCTTTTACAGCATTCTACATCACTCCTCTGGAGTACTGGCGACTCCAAGGATTGAGAAAGATACCGGCAGCATACCTCATCTGGATCGAATTTTTACTCCCCCTCCCCCCGCCTTTGCAAGTGTTGTGCTGACATAAGCACAAACACCAGAAGGTGAGTGTAATTACTGATACAGTACTCTATCTAACACTATCTACCAGAAACTACTACCCTATGAGCGCCTTGTTTCCCGTTTATCTCGCCAAATTAACCCAACCGATGAAAAGGAACCAGCAGAGAGCACAGAAGCCATTTAACACATTATATTTATAAATATAATGTGTTAAATGGCTTCTGATTCGATTTTTTAAAAGTCACCAACCTGCCAGCGATGATCATTGGCTGGCAGGCTGGCGACGAACTTCTCCTGCGCCTTTTCCCGGCCCGCACTGCAGGCCGGCTATGCTCGAAATCTCGCGTCTCGCGAGAGGACGCATCGGCGCGTCCAGGAGGAATAACCCTGCCGCCGCCAGGACGCAATCCTGCGTTCGGCGGTCCTGAGGTGGTTAATAGACATGTACGTTCCTTCTCAAGAAGAATTATCAGTCACTACGATCAGAGATTGATGACCTATTATAAAGTTAGGCAATTAATATTCTCCTTGTCCTTTACAAGTAATTGTTGACATTCCCCTTATCAGTGGGCCATGTCCCTGTACAAACTGAAGCTGGGTTTATACAGTCAGGTCCATAAATATTGGGACATCGACACAATTCTAACATGTTTGGCTCCATACACCACCACAATGTATTTGAAATGAAACAAACAAGATGTGCTTTAACTGCAGACTGTCAGCTTTAATTTGAGGGTATTTACATCCAAATCAGGTGAACAGTGTAGAAATTACAACAGTTTGCATATGTGCCTCCCACTTGTTAAGGTCCCAAAAGTAATGGGACAATTGGCTGCTCAGCTGTTCCATGGCCAGGTGTGTGTTATTCCCTCATTATCCCAATTACAATGAGCAGATAAAAGGTCCAGAGTTCATTTCAAGTGTGCTATTTGCATTTGGAATCTGTTGCTGTCAACTCTCAAGATGAGATCCAAAGAGCTGTCACTATCAGTGAAGCAAGCCATCATTAGGCTGAAAAAACAAAACAAACCCATCAGAGAGATAGCAAAAACATTAGGCGTGGCCAAAACAACTGCTTGGAACATTCTTACAAAGAAGGAACGCACCGGTGAGCTCAGCAACACCAAAAGACCCGGAAGACCACGGAAAACAACTGTGGTGGATGACAGAAGAATTATTTCCCTGGTGAAGAAAACACCCTTCACAACAGTTGGCCAGATCAAGAACACTCTCCAGGAGGTAGGTGTATGTGTGTCAAAGTCAACAATCAAGAGAAGACTTCACCAGAGTGAATACAGAGGGCTCACTAGAAGATGTAAACCATTGGTGAGCCTCAAAAACAGGAAGGCCAGATTAGAGTTTGCCAAACGACATCTAAAAAAGCCTTTACAGTTCTGGAACAAGATCCTATGGACAGATGAGACCAAGATCAACTTGTACCAGAGTGATGGGAAGAGAAGAGTATGGAGAAGGAAAGGAACTGCTCATGATCCTTAGCATACCACCTCATCAGTGAAGCATGGTGGTGGTAGTGTCATGGCGTGGGCATGTATGGCTGCCAATGGAACTGGTTCTCTTGTATTTATTGATGATGTGACTGCTGACAAAAGCAGCAGGATAAATTCTGAAGTGTTTCGGTCAATATTATCTGCTCATATTCAGCCAAATTCTTCAGAACTGATTGGACGGCGCTTCACAGTGCAGATGGACAATGACCCAAAGCATACTGCAAAAGCAACCAAAGAGTTTTTTAAGGCAAAGAAGTGGAATGTTATGCAATGGCCAAGTCCATAACCTGACCTGAATCCGATTGAGCATGCATTTCACTTGCTGAAGACAAAACAGAAGGGAAAATGCCCCAAGAACTAGCAGGAACGGAAGACAGTTGCAGTAGAGGCCTGGCAGAGCATCACCAGGGATGAAACCCAGCATCTGGTGATGTCTATGAGTTCTAGACTTCAGGCTGTAATTGACTGCAAAGGATTTGCAACCAAGTATTAAAAAGTGAAAGTTTGATTTATGATTATTATTCTGTCCCATTACTTTTGGGACCTTAACAAGTGGGAGGCACATATGCAAACTGTTGTAATTCCTACACCGTTCACCTGATTTGGATGTAAATACCCTCAAATTAAAGCTGACAGTCTGCAGTTAAAGCACATCTTGTTAGTTTCATTTCAAATCCATTGTGGTGGTGTATAGAGCAAAAAATGTTAGAATTGTGTCGTTGTCCCAATATTTATGGACCTGACTGTACATAATGGCTATTGTGTACACACAAAAATCCACACCCCTGAGATCACAGTGCCGGGATACAACCCATAGCACTAAGGCTGCTACCTGTAAAGTACAGGAAGCAGCTTCTGGAGCTCCGTGAAACCCCCATCCTACAGTTCACCAATGATAGGCAAGCTCACACTGGGTGACTGGATTTATTCCTGCTGCCTAATGCTTAGTCTTCTCTTCTTCCCACCTTATATTTCATATTCAGGTAAAGGAGTCAGGGCCTGGCAAGATTGTCTTAATATACTGCAGCAACAGCTTATAACATAAGCAGCCTGTGGAACCAGTAAACTCTATTTTCTTATGTCTCTGGCTGGGCCCTTTGGGCAGTATAAGCCATACTGTCAATATGGTGGCCCTGTCCACAGTTCGCCTCCATGGCGGTGTGTAATATATCTTAAGGTGAACTGAGGATCTCTAGGGATGTTTTTTTTTCATACAGTTTCAAGAACGAAGAGCTTAATCTTGACGCATACAACCAACTTTTTCTGATAACATCTTGTTATAAGCCAATATCCTCAAAGCCATCTCTTATGAAATCTCAACAAACAGAACAAACTAAGTCACATAAGCTCTTCCAAAAGCCTGCATAACAATGACGTTTCTGTCTACGCATGCCAATAATAGTTATTGCCCACCAGACCTGAACAGTAATTTTATTCATGCTTCAAGTGATACTGATATGCAACTGTCATAACTGTGCTGCTACTGAACCTTTGAGGGTGTTTTACTCATCCATTCTTCACTCTGTTTTTCAGTCAACTGCGTATCTTTTTTTTACCAATGACAAGTATTTTATTCAGTAAAGCATATAGAATACTCCTTCAAGATACAATCTTATTTCACTCTGGGAAGACCAATATGACCTAAAAAATATTTTAACCACAGAATAGAACTCTAGGGAAAATTACTAATTCGTTCCGAAGCCCCCAAAATGTCAACCAAAATAAGAAAAAAAGTAGAATAAATATAAACAGATAAATATAGATGAAGCAAGACTAGTGAATCACTGGTGAAGACAGGAGCTTCTTTATGGGGTTGTATAGCACACTTGTCCTGGCACAAGTAGATAGAGGTACAGTACTGTGGTACGTGGAGTCCAGGTAGAGAGCAGTACATGATATGCAGTATAGGAGAAGAGTACAATACATACATGAAGCACAGATACAGAGCAGGACAGCATATGCAGCACAGTACTGTAGCTGAGAGGGGTGCTATCAGACACACCAACAGTGCATGCACTTCAGTAACAAACTTTTATTTTATATTTAGATACAGTGATATGAAAAGTAAGGGAAACTTAAAACGCTTGGCACCTTTCCTGTAGACCCCCCCAGGGTGGCCGATGGGAATCATACCTGATCCCTACCACTGGGTTTCGGCTCCATCGCTTGTCCTCGAATGTTGACACAGGTCACATGGCCGCTGGAGCCAATGACTGGACACAGAAGTGACATATCACTCCTGCATCATGTGACACAGTGACATGACACATGGATGACACGTTACTGCTACAGCGGCTATGTGACCCGCGTCAACATGTGACCTGCGACCTGCACTCTGGGCCTGTGTATTGTCTTATCAGTGCCCCAGAGGCCAGACGTCTCTGGCAATTTGATACCTGGGGCAACAACCCCTCTGCCCCCCCCCCCCCTCCCTCACCTCCATGCTACACCACTATGTATACATACCTTGAAATATACTTTGGGGAGATTTATCAAAACTGATTTCATTGCCTATCACAACCAATCAGATTGAAAAATGAAAGGTGGAATCTGATTGGTTGCAATGAGCAATTAAATCAGTTTTACTTTACACTAGTTTTGATAAATCTCCACCTTTGTGTTTTAATTCTTCTCCATTTTTATAATCTTTGGTTGCAGTCAGTGGATGAAAGCATTCTTTACACATTCAGAGGCTGAAATACATATGCTTAGTCTTGGTCTTAAGCAGGTGAGTTACAATGTTTTAATGTGTCTTCTGGAGCTACTGTGCTTATATTTTAAATACACCACAATACCAATGCCCAGATTGTTTGTCCCCATATGGTGGAGATGATTTACTGCGGCTCAACAATCGGGCAATTATCCGGAAGGTTAAGTTTATTCCCCACTATTGCCTGTGTATCGGCACATGTAAAAAAGGCCTTAAAGGGTTTTTCCAGGATTACTATGGCATGTCACAGAAGTTAACAATAGAACAGTAGTTGCTTACCTTATGTACATCTTCATCATGTTTTTTTCTGTTTAGACTGACACATTTTCACCATGTAAACCAATCACTTTGGTTTATATCCTGTATGTAGTACAGGGGTGGCCAACCTTACAGACACAAAGAGACAAAAACTAAAAAAAGTATGACTAACAGGGGCCATGAGCTATACATTTACACACGAGTCACTGTATTTTTCACCCTACAAGATGTGCCTAGGTTTTAACAAAGAAAAATAAGAGAAAAAAAATATTTTTCATCTGATCTAAGGTCTGATAAAAATATATTTTTCTTATTTTTCATTAGCAGAGAAAAAAATAAAAAATATATTTTATATCAGACCTCAGATCAGACTTAAATCAGATCCCCAATCCTCATCTGACCTAAAATAAGATCCCCAAACCTCATCAGACCTCCAAATCAGACCCCCAAAATAAGATCCACAATGCTCGGATCAGACAACACAAATCAGACTCAGACAACACAAATCAGACCCTCAGTGCTCAGATCTCCCCCTTCTCATATCTGACCCCCCCATGCTCCGACCTGACCAACCCATGCTCAAACAAGACTCCCCATGCTCAGATCTGCCCCCATGCTCAAATCTGACCCCCCATGCTCAGATCAGACCCCCACTGCTCAGATCAGACCCCCATTGCCCAGATCAGGAACTCCCATGTTTAGATCAGACCGCCTATGCTCAGTTCTATCATTTAAAAAAATCTCTTCCCTCTCCTGATCAGGCACTGGGCTCCTTCTCAGGCACATGCTACTCTGCAGGTCTGAAGGTCTGACACGCTCTCCACTGTGACCTGATGAGCACAACGCCAAGTCATAGTGCGTGTCTCCACGTACTACGTTCTCACACTGTGTGCATCAGGACGTAGTGGAGAGTGAGCTGGAGCTGCAAAGTAGCAACAGTACCCGATCAGGAAAAGAGATCTGAGCATGGGGTGGAGAGTGATTCGGCCTGACTGCTTCCCAGCTCCACAGCTAGAGCCGCACTTGGAGAAGCAAAGAGCCGCATGCGGCTCAAGAGCCACGGGTTGGCCACCCCTGATGTAGTACTTCCTGTTGCTGTATCGAACCTCCCATGATGCACTTCTACTTTTTCTGCCACAGCTCCAGAATCAACAACGCCGAACTAATTTATAGCTCCTGCCACCAGCTAGTTACATAGACACTCCTTATCACTGCCCCTGTTGCTGCTTTGACACTCCCATTAAAGGGAGTTTGTCACCTACTGGCTACGATTTAAACTGATTATAAAGCTGTGTGGGACACAAGTACATGACACTAATGTTACCATTGTTTCATTTGTGAGAGTCTCCAAAGCGCCAAAAATCAAGTTGTAATGATATGCCAATGAGCCACTGCAAGTGCCCAGGGCGGCTCGTTTGCTGCAAGTGCCAAGGCCCTCCCAGTCTTACTCGCACCTAACTCCTCCCCTGTGTATCCTCCGGCCAGCCCTGTATGCTTGTGATTCTATTTCTGCCAAAATCCGGCGCCTGTTAAGTAACATCTAGGCCCAGAGGTGATGTGCGCAGCCGCCGGATTTTGGCTCCAGAAAAAAAATTATGTCACAAGCATACAGGGCTGGCCAGAGGATACACAGGGGAGGAGATAGGTACGAGTAAGACTGGGGGGGGCCTGAGCACTTGCAGCAAACGAGCCGTCCCTGGGCACTAGCGGTGTCTCATTTGCATATCTTTAAAACTTGATTTTTGGCGCTTTGGAGACTCACCAAGCAATCATATATACACTTTGTTATCTTCCAGTCTAGTCACCAGTGATGGTCAGTTCGCAGTGTTCGCCAGCGAACTCATGCGGGCTGCCATCTTTAGTAAGGTACACTCACCCGTCCGGCGATGCACAGGTTAGCCCTTTCCTGTGCCTGTGCCGGGAGCCGGTCTGAAATCAAATGTAGTCACCGGGAGCAGGCAGTTCCGAGAACAGCCGCCGGGGGCCTTCATCGGGCTGTTCTTTGAACTACCTGCTCCAGGTGACTGCATTTGATTTCAGACCGGCTCCCAGCACAGGCACAGGTAAGGGCTTACCTGTGCATCGCCGGATGGGTGAGTGTACCTTACTAAAGATGGCAGCCCGCATGTGTTCGCTGGCGAACACTGCGAACTGACCATCACTGCTAGTGACACAATCCAAAGTCTTACGCTATTCATGCAAACACCTTTGTATACAATTCCCCCAGACATCCATTCTATTTCTAAATCTAGGATTAAATGTATCTAATTAAGACAAACACTATAAAGTCCCTTTTCTATTCATTGGGATAGACCACTTTCTGGTGATACTTTGGTCTATTGTCTTAAATTGAAGGTACACTATTTGTTCATGATCTTTCTCTACAATTCTCCTGAAGTAACACCTGAGACTGAAATAATTAACTCCCCATAGTGACATGGTAACATACATTTTCAAACTATATAATTAATCCAGCTATTTCTATAATAGATACCATGAATATACTTATATATAAGGCACTTATATGAATATACACTGCTCAAAAAAATAAAGGGAACACAAAAATAACACATCCTAGATCTGAGTTAATTAAATATTCTTCTGAAATACTTTGTTCTTTACATAGTTGAATGTGCTGACAACAAAATCACACAAAAATAAAAAAAATGGAAATCAAATTTTTCAACCCATGGAGGTCTGGATTTGGAGTCACACTCAAAATTAAAGTGGAAAAACACACTACAGGTTGATCCAACTTTGATGTAATGTCCTTAAAACAATTCAAAATGAGGCTCAGTAGTGTGTGTGGCCTCTACGTGCCTGTATGACCTCCCTACAACGCCTGTGCATGCTCCTGATGAGGTGGCGGACGGTCCCCTGAGGGATCTCCTCCCAGACCTGGACTAAAGCATCTGCACGTTGGTGGATAGAGCGAGACATGATGTCCCAGATGTGCTCAATTGGATTCAGGTCTGGGGAACGGGCGGGCCAGTCCATAGCATCAATGCCTTTGTCTTGCAGGAACTGCTGACACACTCCAGCCACATGAGGTCTAGCATTGTCTTGCATTAGGAGGAACCCAGGGCCAACCGCACCAGCATATGGTCTCACAAGGGGTCTGAGGATCTCATCTCGGTACCTAATGGCAGTCAGGCTACCTCTGGCGAGCCCATGGAGGGCTGTGCGGCCCTCCAAAGAAATGCCACCCCACACCATTACTGACCCAATGCCAAACTGGTCATGCTGGAGGATGTTGCAGGCAGCAAAACGTTCTCCACGGCGTCTCCAGACTCTGTCATGTCTGTCACATGTGCTCAGTGTGAACCTGCTTTCATCTGTGAAGAGCACAGGGCGCCAGTGGAGAATTTGCCAATCTTGGTGTTCTTTGGCAAATGCCAAACGTCCTGCACGGTGTTGGGCTGTAAGCACAACCCCCACCTGTGGACGTCGGGCCCTCATATCACCCTCATGGAGTCTGTTTCTGACCGTTTGAGCAGACACATGCACAGTTGTGGCCTGCTGGAGGTCATTTTGCAGGGCTCTGGCAGTGCTCCTCCTGTTCCTCCTTGCACAAAGGCGGAGGTAGCGGTCCTGCTGCTGGGTTATTGCCCTCCTACGGCCTCCTCCACGTCTCCTGATGTACTGGCCTGTCTCCTGGTAGCGCCTCCATGCTCTGGACACTACGCTGACAGACACAGCAAACCTTCTTGCCACAGCTCGCATTGATGTGCCATCCTCGATAAGCTGCACTACCTGAGCCACTTGTGTGGGTTGTAGACTCCGTCTCATGCTACCACTAGAGTGAAAGCACCGCCAGCATTCAAAAGTGACCAAAACATCAGCCAGGAAGCATAGGAACTGAGAAGTGGTCTGTGGTCACCACCTGCAGAACCACTCCTTTATTGGGGGTGTCTTGCTAATTGCCTATAATTTCCACCTGTTGTCTATCCCATTTGCACAGCAGCATTTGAAATTGATTGTCACTCAGTGTTGCTTCCTAAGTGGACAGTTTGATTTCACAGAAGTGTGATTGACTTGGAGTTACATTGTGTTGTTTAAGTGTTCCCTTTATTTTTTTGAGCAGTGTACTTTACTTCCTATATCTTAACATAATAACATGTAGGATATAACATCTAATGATGTGAATCACTCTCTTTCTATTCACTGAAGATAAACTAAAACTCAGCACATTTCTACTCCAGTGTCTTATCTGGGTAAATACATTTTATTAGACCTGTCTAAATTTCTTCTCACACAAGAGCAGACTATGCAAACCCTCCTAAATTTTATAAACAAAAGTCTTTACACAAGTCAAATCTCGAGTTAGTGATTCTGAGTTCAAAAATCCTGAACTCATCCTGCCCTTTCAAAATAAGACAAAATGGTTGTTCTTAAAGGGCTTCTGTCAGCCCACTAAACCGTTTTTTTTTTTTGTTTAATAATAATCCCTACACTGCGATCTCGGCATACATAAGTAAAATAATAATTTTCGTTCAGTAGAATTTGATAAAACGCTATTTTTATAATATGTAAATTACCTTGCTACCAGCAAGTAGGGCGGCTACTTGCTGGTAGCAGCCGCATCCTCCGATCCTAATGACGCCCCCTCCGCATTGTGATTGACAGGGCCAGGGAACGGAATCGTTCTCTGCTGGCCCTGCCTGTTTTCATTCAATATCTGGCGCCTGCGCCGCGGCCGTACCTATCTTCAATCTGCGCAGGCGCACTGAGAGGCGGCCACTCACTCGGCCGCTTCATCCTCAATGCGCCTGCGCCGATGACGTCACATCTACACCCGGCGCAGGCGCATTGAGGAGCGAGCGGCCGAGTGAGTGGCCGCCTCTCAGTGCGCCTGCGCAGATTGAAGATAAGTACGGCCGCGGCGCAGGCGCCAGATATTGAATGAAAACAGGCAGGGCCAGCAGAGAACGATTCCGTTCCCTGGCCCTGTCAATCACAATGCGGAGGGGGCGTCATTAGGATCGGAGGATGCGGCTGCTACCAGCAAGTAGCCGCCCTACTTGCTGGTAGCAAGGTAATTTACATATTATAAAAATAGCGTTTTATCAAATTCTACTGACCAAAAAGTCATACAAACCCAAAATTGTATCAATGAAAGTACAGATCGCCCTGAAAAATAAATAAATAAATAAATATATATATATATATATTTGTGCTCGGAATTTAATATGTAATGGATAATGTCAGAGATAAAAGTTGGTTGTGGTGTGCCAAAACCAACGTCCGAGTGGGCCTGTAAATATAAGAGGGCCCACCAAGGAGAATTGTATGTTCTAAGGGTGCCGGTGGGTGGGAAACACTTGAACTCGAACGTCAGAGGTGAGTAGGGGCAAAGAGAAGTTTAAAAACCACACTTTATTGCATTTGTTTACATGACTAAATTCCTGAAGGCTTGGCGAAGTTCTCTTTCTGGTCGTGGAATATACGTATTGTATATAGAGGACTTCCAGCGACCCAGTCTCTTTATGATGTGGACCGGGGTGTTAGTGCTAGAAGCTGATGAAGCGGCTCCTATGCGAAAGGAATGCCCGGAGAATGAAGTTGGGTTGTAACCCAATTTTCCCAATAAGGTTCTAACGTGCGTGGTGAATTTTGCTGTAGTGAGTGGGTGCCCTTGTAGTTGTAAGAGTGGTGCGTGCTAAGAGGTCTAGTGTCTTAACTGGTCCCAGAAAAGAAGATGGAGGCAGCATGTCCGGTAAAAAACCCTTTAATGGGAATCGCCAAGTGAACTAACGTGCAGCAGGTTGTGACGTTTCGGCTGATCCGCAGCCTTTATCAAACACGAAACGGCACGAAACAGCCGAAACGTCACAACCTGCTGCACGTTAGTTCACTTGGCGATTCCCATTAAAGGGTTTTTTACCGGACATGCTGCCTCCATCTTCTTTTCTGGGACTTGTTACGCAGGAGCCCTGATGAATCTTGGACTCCAGGTAGGCTGTTGCATTCCGGATGACCTCAAGATCTGGTGAGTGCGATTCCACAATTATTTTTTGTTAGTGTCTTAACTGGGCACCAAGCATTGTCTGTTGGAAAGAAAGGAATGATAGTGGGGTGTAGGGACTGATTAGTTTTGGTAGATGGGATTGTGAGAATGTAATGGTCGTCTACTTTAGTGAGTTGTGAGGTTTTAAGGCTGTGAGTGGTATCTCCTTGACAAACAACGGTAAATTCCCTAGGTCTTAAGAACCCATAAAAAGCTAAATAGATAGCAGATTTGATCAGCAGGTTAGTGTTGGGATCAAAAGAGGATTCGTCGAGGAGGTTGCTAAGTGCTCTAAAGATAGGCCCGTCTATAGGTAGTCTGGTGGTGATGGGTGGAACCGATACTTTAGAGATCCCCTTTAAGATTTTCTTGATGGGGTATGATGACAAAAAGGGGGTATTGTTAGGGAAATTTGTGAGGCTGTGACGCTGCACCCCCGTGAGGTATAATTTAATTGTGTTGTGGGAAATTTTTAAGTGTATGTGGCAAAAAGAGGCAAAAGCCACCATAGTTTGGGTTGAGAAATCACCTTGTAATCCGAATTCAGCTGTAAATTTGTTGAAAATGATAAGTGCCCTACTGTAGGTGATAGTAGTGTTTGGTGATAGTGCTTGTTGCGTAAGAGTCCTAGCATGGTGCATAAGTGTGTTTAATCCAAGATTAACTCGTGAAAATTCGGTGTTCTGGATGGTTGATGGTGGGCTGACGGGAGTGCCTGGAAAAACACCTGAAATTGAGATCGAGACAGAGCGTCAGCAGCCGTGTTGTGAATACCCGGGATGTGAAGGCAAATTAAGTGGAACTGGATGGTTGCTGCCAACCAGGTCAGCTTGCGAATCAGCCGCATGATGGTAAGAGAGGAAGAGCGCCCTTTATTAATGATGTCGCAAGCTGACGAGTTGTCGGAATAACACTTTACTGCCTTGCCGGACCAGAGGTGACCTCAAATGTGTGCGGCCGCCACAATGGGGTAAATTTCAAACAGAGCTGGAGTTTCTCTAAACCCCGGCAAGGCATCCGTCTCAGCTGGCCAGTGACCCCTAAACCAGTGATTACCAAATATAGCTGCAAAACCCGTGTTGGCTGCAGCGTCAGTGTAAATGTAGGGAGAGGAGTCGGAGAGAGGGGGAATAAACATGGAGATACCGTTCCATTGAGTCAAAAACTTCCCCCACATGAGTAGGTCAGCTTTGGCGTGATGGTCCAACGCAATTGGGCAGGCGTCTGGTACCCCGTGAAGCAGACAAAGGAGCCTGGACACAAAAGATCTAACCTGCGGAACGATGCGCATCGCGAAATTCAGGGACCCCAATAAGGACTGAAGTTCTTTCCTGGTGCATACATCATTCCGCGGACCAGTTTTTCAGGGGGAAGGCTGGCACGGAAGGTAGCTCCAAGAAAGTGAGTTTAGTAGTGGGGCCAATTGTTTTAGCGGGAGACAAAGGTACCCCGAGGGTGGAGAAAAGTGCAGAGGTGCTGAGGATATCGGTGGGTGTGCGTGTGCTTGGTTCTATGATGAGGAAGTCATCCAAGTAGTGAATGACGGCGTGACACCTAATAATGTTCAGAAGCAGCCAGCATAGAGTTTCTGCGAAAATATCAAACAGTTTAGGGCTGCTTCTGGACCCAAAATTGAGTCGCGTGGAAAAATAGTACCTGTTTCGCCATTTAACACCGTGCAAGTGACAAAGTGATGGGTGCATGGGCAGTAATTTGAATGCGTTGGTAATGTCTGCTTTACTAAGCCAAGCGTTGCTACCAGTTGAAATGATGGTTTGTATAGCGTAGTCTATTTTTACGTATTGTAGTGAGAATTCGTCTGCGGGAATGAGTGCGTTGATGCTAGGAACAAAAGAAGAGTGCGGTGCCGATAAATCAATAATCATGCGCTTTTTATTTGAATATTTGTGTACAGCTATACCAATAGGGTTAGTGCGCCAGGAGCAAAACGGTGAGGTCATGAAACCTTGCGCTATTTCTGTGGAGAGGAGAACGTCCGTGGCCTCCGGGTCTAAGCAGGCTGATAGGAGATTGGGGCATTCCAGTATCCCTGAGGGAATGGCCATGAGACCCGTGAGAAAGCCCTGGGTAAAACCTGTTATCAAATACTCCACCAGATGTTTACTTGGATAATTTTTTAAGTAAAAAGCCAGGTTGTCGATATTAACGTCGGTTAATCATTTGTTAGGGGACAAACTGGCCGGGCACATGGTCTTAGTCTGTGCCCTGAAACAGATAGAGCAGATGTGCAACAATCTACAAGCGCTGAAGCTGCAGGAACCTGCATTGAAGTTGTTGCACACCTGAGCCTTCCCTAAAAAGGAGATGGGCCTCCCCAGTTTATCCCGCTGTCCGCCTTCCTGTTTAAGGTGAGGAGTGGAAGAGGATTGAGGGGTGGGTGTGGGGGTGGATGGGTCGGCCATAGAAGGGCACAAATCGGCCAAGTGGGTTTAGGAATTGCATATGGCGCAGGACGGGGGCCTCAGACCAGCGAAGTGGCGAATAGTTCTGTATCCATTGGACACCAGTTAATTCTTACATTAAACTGTTTCAAATGTGTCGCCGCTTTCGCTGATATCGAATTTATGATAATCATAAAAAGATGAGCCCAAATCCACCACTTTATGGAGATATAGGTCCAGTTCCTCTCTCCTGTGGGGATATACCGAGCAGATGACATCACAGTATATCCCGAAGGCCAACACGAAATTGGGAATCGCCAATTTTTTGTTGAGCCTTGGGTCTCTGGTTTTAAGAACCACCGAGATATCGCCAAAATTATAAGCCCTGTTCTCCAGTACGTCTTGGGAAGCAATAAGTAATGACACCAGACACACGTCCTTCCCATCTAGGATTTCTTTCCTAATGGAGTCTGGGACGGAGTGAGCTGGTGACACGAAAGGCGACGTGACTGGAGCAGGAGCTGGAGGGGGAAGTGTAGGGACGGGTATTGGTGCCATAGGTACCGCCGGGATAGGGGCTTAAAAATCAGGAAGGTTACCTGGGGAGGCTATGGCACTTTCCACCTTGCTTAACCTGCTGTTTAAGGTCTGTAGGTTGGCCAGGATTGCCGCAAGGGTGTCCTGGGTGGCAATGCCAGCGCCAGAAGGTTGACTTTGAGAGCTTGTGCCTGGCCTAGGCTCAGGGGCTTGGTTGGTTAACAGTCTGTATAATTCCGCCTTTCTGGCCGTAGCAGGAAAGGGGATGCCCCTAAGTTCGGTCGTGATTTTAGGTATAGTCCATGCTCTCAGAGACATAGGGGTAGAAGGGGAGAGAGATACTCCTGGGGATTCTGGTCTGATAGGAGTGGATGTTATATCCTCATCAGGCACCTCATTCATGGGAGATGTGCACCCTGCAGGTCTGGCGTGCTGCAGATGTATCTTGCGACAGTCTAGAAAATGAATTAAATGAGTTGGATTTAGTAGGGACGTCTGAGAAAAATTATTTCAAGGGGTGGGGGGGGGGGGAATTGCTCCTGTGAACTGGACTGTAAGGTTACTGCCGAATCAAAAAACTTAACTTAGACAAGTGACGGATGAGACCCTGCTAATGCCAAGTGGCGCTGAGAGGCTCTATCTATGATTTGGGCGAGGTGGACTATGTTGCCACAGATGTGGTGGCGGGATGTTTGCCTCTCGATGACAGTTAAAAGGTTCAAAACGTGTGGCCATGGAAAGTGAGGCCCTGAATATGGCCCTATAGAAGAGCGAATGAGGCGTTTAACTATGATTTGGGCGTTGGGCCGTACCTCCGTGTTGAGGTGGGAGATGGTTTGTACATGCCTCGGTGAGCTAGGTCTGACACCCAGACCCTGTGAGCCAGTTCACGTACCATCTATGGGATAAATTGGCGAATTTATGTGATGGTAGGATACTAACCTTTATAGTGATTATACCCGGGGATTTGATCTTTGAGTATATATGTAAGACAGGCCCAGCGTTGTTGATATCGCCGAAGAAGCCTAAGGGGTTTGAGACAGATGTAGATCTGTGAGCGTGGCGTATGAGCGCCTCATGAATTACTGGGGGGCATAAATGAGTGATACGAGAGAGTGGCAAATGAAAATGAAGGCTGACTGCGGCCTTAAAGAGGACCTTTCACCGATTCTTACCCTATGAACTAAGTATACATACATGTGGAGCGGCGCCCGGGGATCTCTCTGCACTTACTATTATCCCCGGGCGCCGCTCCGTTCTCCTGCTATGCCCTCCGGTATCTCCGTTCCCTAAGTTATGGTAGGCGGAGTCTGCCCTAGCGCTGGCCAATCGCATTGCAGAGCTCACAGCCTGGGAGAAAATAACCTCCCAGGCTGTGAGCTCTGCGCTGCGATTGGCCAGCGCTAGGGCAGACTCCGCCTACCATAACTTAGGGACTGGTATCTCCGCCTACTATAACTTAGTGAGCGGAGATACCGGAGGGCATAGCAGGAGAACGGAGCGGCGCCCGGGGATAATAGTAAGTGCAGTGAGATCCCCGGGCGCCGCTCTACATATCTGTATAGTTAGTTCATAAGGTAAGAATCGGTGAAAGGTCCTCTTTAAAACAGAAACTGAAGTAAATAAATACTGAAGTGTTAAAGAAAAAATACTATACCTGGATATAAGGGACGAGAACCAAGGTCTAGCGATTTTTTAGGAGAAGCAAAGCTTGTTTGATGTTTATGATAGAAGAAACCTAAGGACAGATGTAAATCTGAGCGAGCGTGACGTATGAGCGTATTGTGCGAAACCTGGATTAAGAACAAGAATCAGGGTTTGCCATATAGAATGAGCAAACAGGTTGGTGCTATTGTAGAAAGAGAACCTGGATTTTTAGAGGAGAAGAACCCCTGTTTTTTGCAATTTTTTTTTTTTTGTTGTTGTCGTATTACACAGTACGATCTGTGAAGATCAAAGAAAACTTTTTAACAGGGCTGAGCTTAACTTTGTACGTAAAGGCATTGTATAGTATTGTGTGAATAGTTATTACGTGGTAAACCTACAAATAAGTATGCTAGTAGCTGCTGCTATAGTTTTGGTGCAGGGGAAATACTGTACATTTATACAGAATAAGACAGAAAATACCATAAGAACCACTAGGTGGCGATGACAGGCCAAACTGGGTATGTGATTTAATACAATGAACAGTATGAATGAAAGTTTGTAGACAATAGGTTTGCTTTATAGTAACTTGACTTTCCCAGACTGCAGTATAGTTTTTTTTAACAGCATGATTACCCCCCAGGCGGGTGCATGGAAGAGCCGCCTAAATGCTGACGTGAGGGGGACCGTGGGTGGTCCCCGGTAAAATTTTCGAAATGTGCGTTCCAGTCCCTTGATGAGACCACCGTGCGGTGTGGTACAGCCAATACGTCAGACGCCCCAACCGGAAGTGACGCGAACCTGCAGACACACGCGAACCGGAAGTAGAACAAGGAACACTTGAACTCGAACGTCAGAGGTGAGTAGCGCCTGGGTGTTTAAGTAGGGGACTTACTCCTCCCACAAATTCAGGCCTAATGGCGGCCTTTCTACATATATATATATATATATATAAACAGCTCTATATATATATATACATATAACTACACAAAAGTTATAGGGGTCAGAATATGGCAATGAAAAGAACATTTTTTTCAAGGTTTTTATTTTTTTATTTCAGTATTAACCACCTCCCGACCGCCTAACGCACGGATGCGTCCGGAAGGTGGTTGATTCATTCCTCCTGGACGCATCCGTGCGTCATCTCGCGAGACGCGAGATTTCCTGTGAACGCGCGCACACAGGCGCGCGCGCTCACAGGAACGGAAGGTAAGAGAGTTGATCTCCAGCCTGCCAGCGGCGATCGTTCGCTGGCAGGCTGGAGATGTGATTTTTTTAACCCCTAACAGGTATATTAGACGCTGTTTTGATAACAGCGTCTAATATACCTGCTACCTGGTCCTCTGGTGGTCCCCTTTGTTTGGATCGACCACCAGAGGACACAGGTAGCTCAGTAAAGTAGCACCAAGCACCACTACACTACACTACACCCCCCCCCGTCACTTATTAACCCCTTATTAGCACCTGATCACCCCATATAGACTCCCTGATCACCCCCCTGTCATTGATTACCCCCCTGTCATTGATCAACCCCCTGTAAAGCTCCATTCAGACGTCCGCATGATTTTTACGGATCCACTGATAGATGGATCGGATCCGCAAAACGCATCCGGACGTCTGAATGAAGCCTTACAGGGGCGTGATCAATGACTGTGGTTATCACCCCATATAGACTCCCTGATCACCCCCCTGTCATTGATTACACCCCTGTCATTGATTTCCCCCCTGTAAAGCTCCATTCAGACGTCCGCATGATTTTTACGGATCCACTGATAGATGGATCGGATCCGCAAAACGCATCCGGACGTCTGAATGAAGCCTTACAGGGGCGTGATCAATGACTGTGGTTATCACCCCATATAGACTCCCTGATCACCCCCCTGTCATTGATCACACCCCTGTCATTGATCACCCCCCTGTAAAGCTCCATTCAGACGTCCGCATGATTTTTACGGATGCACTGATAGATGGATCGGATCCGCAAAACGCATCCGGACGTCTGAATGAAGCCTTACAGGGGCATGATCAATGACTGTGGTGATCACCCCATATAGACTCCCTGATCACCCCCCTGTAAAGCTCCATTCAGATGTCCGCATGATTTTTACGGATGCACTGATAGATGGATCCGATCCGCAAAACGCATCCGGACGTCTGAATGAAGCCTTACAGGGGCATGATCAATGACTGTGGTGATCACCCCATATAGACTCCCTGATCACCCCCCTGTAAAGCTCCATTCAGATGTCCGCATGATTTTTACGGATGCACTAATAGATGGATCCGATCCGCAAAACGCATCCGGACGTCTGAATGAAGCCTTACAGGGGCGTGATCAATGACTGTGGTGATCACCCCATATAGACTCCCTGATCACCCCCCTGTCATTGATTACACCCCTGTAAAGCTCCATTCAGACGTCCGCATGATTTTTACGGATCCACTGATAGATGGATCGGATCCGCAAAACGCATCCGGACGTCTGAATGAAGCCTTACAGGGGCATGATCAATGACTGTGGTGATCACCCCATATAGACTCCCTGATCACCCCCCTGTCATTGATCACCCCCCCTGTCATTGATCACCCCCCCTGTCATTGATCACCCCCCCTGTCATTGATCACCCCCCCTGTCATTGATCACCCCCCCTGTCATTGATCACCCCCCTGTCATTGATCACCCCCCCTGTCATTGATCACCCCCCCTGTCATTGATCACCCCCCCTGTCATTGATCACCCCCCCTGTCATTGATCACCCCCCCTGTCATTGATCACCCCCCTGTCATTGATCACCCCTCTGTAAGGCTCCATTCAGACATTTTTTTGGCCCAAGTTAGCGGAATTATTTTTTTTTTTTCTTACAAAGTCTCATATTCCACTAACTTGTGTCAAAAAATAAAATCTCACATGAACTCATCATACCCCTCACGGAATCCAAATGCGTAAAATTTTTTAGACATTTATATTCCAGACTTCTTCTCACGCTTTAGGGCCCCTAGAATGCCAGGGCAGTATAAATACCCCACATGTGACCCCATTTCGGAAAGAAGACACCCCCAGGTATTCCGTGAGGGGCATATTGAGTCCATGAAAGATTGAAATTTTTGTCCCAAGTTAGCGGAACGGGAGACTTTGTGAGAAAAAAATTAAAAATATCAATTTCCGCTAACTTGTGCCAAAAATTTTTTTTTTCTATGAACTCGCCATGCCCCTCATTGAATACCTTGGGGTGTCTTCTTTCCAAAATGGGGTCACATGTGGGGTATTTATACTGCCCTGGCATTCTAGGGGCCCCAAAGCGTGAGAAGAAGTCTGGTATCCAAATGTCTAAAAATGCCCTCCTAAAAGGAATTTGGGCACCTTTGCGCATCTAGGCTGCAAAAAAGTGTCACACATCTGGTATCGCCGTACTCAGGAGAAGTTGGGGAATGTGTTTTGGGGTGTCATTTTACATATACCCATGCTGGGTGAGAGAAATATCTTGGTCAAATGCCAACTTTGTATAAAAAAATGGGAAAAGTTGTCTTTTGCCAAGATATTTCTCTCACCCAGCAAGGGTATATGTAAAATGACACCCCAAAACACATTCCCCAACTTCTCCTGAATACGGCGATACCACATGTGTGACACTTTTTTGCAGCCTAGGTGGGCAAAGGGGCCCATATTCCAAAGAGCACCTTTAGGATTTCACAGGTCATTTACCTACTTACCACACATTAGGGCCCCTGGAAAATGCCAGGGCAGTATAACTACCCCACAAGTGACCCCATTTTGGAAAGAAGACACCCCAAGGTATTCCGTGAGGGGCATGGCGAGTTCCTAGAATTTTTTATTTTTTGTCACAAGTTAGTGGAAAATGCTGATTTTTTTTTTTTTTTTTTTTTTTTTATACAAAGTCTCATATTCCACTAACTTGTGACAAAAAATAAAAACTTCCATGAACTCACTATGTCCATCAGCGAATACCTTGGGGTGTCTTCTTTCCAAAATGGGGTCACTTGTGGGGTAGTTATACTGCCCTGGCATTCTAGTGGCCCAAATGTGTGGTAAGGAGTTTGAAATCAAATTCTGTAATAAATGACCTGTGAAATCCGAAAGGTGCTCTTTGGAATATGGGCCCCTTTGCCCACCTAGGCTGCAAAAAAGTGTCACACATCTGGTATCTCCGTACTCAGGAGAAGGTGGGGAATGTGTTTTGGGGTGTCATTTTACATATACCCCTGCTGGGTGAGAGAAATATCTTGGCAAAAGACAACTTTTCCCATTTTTTTATACAAAGTTGGCATTTGACCAAGATATTTCTCTCACCCAGCATGGGTATATGTAAAAAGACACCCCAAAACACATTCCCCAACTTCTACTGAATACGGAGATACCAGATGTGTGACACTTTTTTGCAGCCTAGGTGGGCAAAGGGGCCCATATTCCAAAGAGCACCTTTCGGATTTCACAGGTCAATTTTTACAGAATTTGATTTCAAACTCCTTACCACACATTTGGGCCCCTAGAATGCCAGGGCAGTATAACTACCCCACAAGTGACCCCATTTTGGAAAGAAGAGACCCCAAGGTATTCGCTGATGGGCATAGTGAGTTCATGGAAGTTTTTATTTTTTGTCACAAGTTAGTGGAATATGAGACTTTGTATGAAAAAAAAAAAAAAAAAAAAAAATCATCATTTTCCACTAACTTGTGACAAAAAATAAAAAATTCTAGGAACTCGCCATGCCCCTTACGGAATACCTTGGGGGGTCTTCTTTCCAAAATGGGGTCACTTGTGGGGTAGTTATACTGCCCTGGCATTCTAGGGGCCCAAATGTGTGGTAAAGAGTTTGAAATCAAATTCAGTAAAAAATGACGAGTGAAATCCGAAAGGTGCTCTTTGGAATATGGGCCCCTTTGCCCACCTAGGCTGCAAAAAAGTGTCACACATCTGGTATCTCCGTACTCAGGAGAAGGTGGGGAATGTGTTTTGGGGTGTCATTTTATATATACCCATGCTGGGTGAGAGAAATATCTTGGCAAAAGACAACTTTTCCCATTTTTTTATACAAAGTTGTCATTTGACCAAGATATTTATCTCACCCAGCATGGGTATATGTAAAAAGACACCCCAAAACACATTCCTCAACTTCTCCTGAGTACGGCAATACCAGATGTGTGACACTTTTTTGCAGCCTAGGTGGGCAAAGGGGCCCATATTCCAAAGAGCACCTTTCGGATTTCACAGGTCATTTTTTACTGAATTTGATTTCAAACTCCTTACCACACATTTGGGCCCCTAGAATGCCAGGGCAGTATAACTACCCCACAAGTGACCCCATTTTGGAAAGAAGAGACCCCAAGGTATTTCGTGATGGGCATAGTGAGTTCATAGAACTTTTTATTTTTTGTCACAAGTTAGTGGAATATGAGACTTTGTAAGAAAAAAAAAAAAAAAAAAAAAAATCATCATTTTCCGCTAACTTGTGACAAAAAATAAAAAGTTCTATGAACTCACTATGCCCATCAGCGAATACCTTAGGGTGTGTACTTTCAGAAATGGGGTCATTTGTGGGGTGTTTGTACTGTCTGGGCATTGTAGAACCTCAGGAAACATGACAGGTGCTCAGAAAGTCAGAGCTGCTTCAAAAAGCGGAAATTCACATTTTTGTACCATAGTTTGTAAACGCTATAACTTTTACCCAAACCATTTTTTTTCTACCCAAACATTTTTTTTTTATCAAAGACATGTAGAACTATAAATTTAGAGCAAAATTTCTATATGGATGTCGTTTTTTTTTGCAAAATTTTACAACTGAAAGTGAAAAATGTCATTTTTTTGCAAAAAAATCGTTAAATTTCGATTAATAACAAAAAAAGTAAAAATGTCAGCAGCAATGAAATACCACCAAATGAAAGCTCTATTAGTGAGAAGAAAAGGAGGTAAAATTCATTTGGGTGGTAAGTTGCATGACCGAGCAATAAACGGTGAAAGTAGTGTAGGTCAGAAGTGTAAAAAGTGGCCTGGTCTTTCAGGGTGTTTAAGCACTGGGGGCTGAGGTGGTTAAAATGCAAGAAAAACTAAATATAGGTGGTATCGACGTAATCTCAGTGATCTGGAGAATGAAAGTAACAGGTCAGATTTACCATATAGGGAACATCGTAAAAATAAAACCCATAAAACTGTTGCGGTATTGCATTTTTTTCCAATTTCACTCCATTTGGAATTTTTCTCCAGCTCCCCAGTACATTGTATGCAATATTAAATGGTGAAATTAGAAAGTTATGGCCCCGAAAAGGCAGGGAGTGAAAAACTAAAACTCAAAACAAAAAAAACCTCCGGGGCAGAGAGGGTTAATATCAATTGAATAAAAGTCACGTATGATCTGTGACACAAAAGCCATCATGTGCATGTGGCACCACTGACAATCATTAAATGCTATGTTGCCATGTAGCCCCAACCTATATGTGGGCCTTTGACCTAGGGCTCATGCAGACATCCGTGGAACACGGTCCGTGAGATACCGGATTGGCATTGCAGGAGCGCACGGCATCACTGGTTGCTATGATGCAGTGTGCTTTTTGCCGCCACCGCAGTACAGTAATACACTTGTATGATTTATACGAAGCGCACGGCGTCATAGCAACCAATGACGCCGTGCGCTACTGAAATGCCAGTCTGGTATCTCACGGACCGTGTTTCACGAACCGTGTTCCACGGACGTCTGCAAATTGCGGAATAAAATTATCATATAATATATACCGCAGGGAGAACACCATAAAAAATAAACATAAAACACCTACAGAATTGCAATTTTTGCCCATCTTGCCTCCCAAAGCATGGTATAAAAAGTGATCAAAAAGTAATTTGCACCCCAAAATAATACCAATAAAAACTACAGCTTGTCTTACAAAAAATTAGCCCTTACACAGCTCAGACAACAAAAGATAAAAAAAAGTTATAAAAAAACTTAACTCAAAAGTTAACCATTTCAGCAAATTCCATGTTACAAATCCAGATGTCACTCCTGGGGCTAAAGCTAAATTTTATTGAAAACAATATAATTTTTCATTTTCCCAAAGCCAAGTCTTTTTAAATTCTATGAAATACGTTGGGTCAAAGTGCATATGCTCCTTGATAAGTTTGAGGGTTGAGGTTTCCAAAATGGAGGTCACTTTTTGGAGTTTTCCTTTCTAGGGGTACCTCAGGGTCACTTCAACTTGGAAACGGCACCTGAAAACTATTCCAGCAAAATCCGCCATCCAAAAAGAATATTGCGCTCCTTCCCTTCTGAACCCTGCGGTGTGCCCATAAAAAAAGGTTTACGACCACATACTGTATGGGGTGTTTTTTAAACTTCAGAATCAGGGTAATAAATATTGAGGTTTGGTTTGCGATTAAACCCTTGCTGTGTTACAGGAACAAATGAATTAAAATGGAAAATCTGCAAACACACAAAAAAAGAAAATTTTAACTCTTTGTTTTTGCATTTTCGTTCTCGACTCCCTGCCTTTCTGGGGCCATAACTATTTCATTTTTCCGTTCACATCGCCAGGGCTTGTTTTTCGTGGGACAAGTTGCACTTTCTAATGGCACTATTTAATGTTGCCTATGATACAGCTGAAAGCTGAAAAACAATATTCCAAATTTAGGTGCAATTAGGAAAAACGCAATTCCGCCACAGATTTATGGGTTCTGTTTTTACAGTGTCCCCTATGTGGTAAAACTGACTTTGTGTGGGGTGATTTTTGACATTTTGGGCTGTTTGACTTTTTGATCACTTTTTATAAAAAAAAATGTTAGGGACGTGAAGCAGCTAAAAAACTGTTTTATTGTTTATTTTTATTATGGGTAAAGAGGGGTGAACATGGTAAGGGGGAACCTGAATATGCAATCATTAGATTGCTTCTCCCATAGACTTCAATGCATTAGAAAGAGAATTTCACTATATTCCTATGGAGCCCTGCTACAGGCAGGGTCTTCATAGGAACATACAGTTAGGTCCAGAAATATTTAGACACTGACACAAGTTTTGTCATTTTAGCTGTATACCAAAACATATTCAAGATACAGTTATATAATCAATATGGGCTTAAAGTGTAGACTCTCAGCTTTAATTTGGGGATATTCACATCCTAATTGGAGAAAAGATTTGGACCTCTTTCACACGGGCGTTGCGGGAAAATGTGCGGGTGCGTTGCGGGAACACGCGCGATTTTTCCGCGCGAGTGCAAAACATTGTAATGCGTTTTGCACTCGCGTGAGAAAAATCGGTATGTTTGGTACCCAAACCCGAACTTCTTTACAGAAGTTCGGGCTTGGGATCAGTGTTCTGTAGATTGTATTATTTTCCCTTATAACATGGTTATAAGGGAAAATAATAGCATTCTGAATACAGAATGCATAGTAAAATAGCGCTGGAGGGGTTAAAAAAGATAAAATAAAAATTTAACTCACCTTAATCCACTTGATCGTGGAGCTGGCATCTCCTTCTGTCTTCATCTTAGCTGTGTGGAGGAACAGGACCTGTGGTGACGTCACTCCGGTCATCACATGATCTTTTACCATGGTGATGGAGATGCCGGCTCCACAATCAAGTGGATTAAGGTGAGTTAATTTTTTTTTTAACCCCTCCAGCGCTATTTTACTATGCATTCTGTATTCAGAATGCTATTATTTTCCCTTATAACCATGTTATAAGGGAAAATAATAATGATCGGGTCTCCATCCCGATCGTCTCCTAGCAACCGTGCGCGAAAATCGCACCGCATCCGCACTTGCTTGCGGAAGCTTGCGATTTTCACGCAACCCCATTCACTTCTATGGGGCCTGCGTTGCGTGAAAAACGCAGAATATAGAGCATGCTGCGATTTTCACGCAACGCACAAGTGATGCGTGAAAATCACCGCTCATGTGAACAGCCCTGTAAAAATGAATGGGTCGGTATTAAGTGCGGGTGCAATGCGTTCAACTCACGCATCGCATCCGCGCGGAATACTCACTCGTGTGAAAGGGGCCTTAGGAATTACATCCCGCTTTTTCAAGGGACCAAAGGTAATTGGACAATTATCTCAAAAGCTATTTAATGCACTTTATGGGCTATTCCCTCGTTAATCCATCATTAATTAAGCATGTAAAAGGTCTGGAGTTGATTCCAGGAGTGGTATTTGCATTTTGAAGCTGTTCCTATGAACCCACAACATGCGGTCAAAGGAGCTCTCAATGGAAGTGAAACAAACCATTGTTAGGCCGGAAAAAAAGAAGAAATCCATTAGAGAGATAGCGGAAATGTTGGGAGTGGCCAAAGTGGCCAAATCAATAGTTTGGTACATTCTAGTAAAAAAAAAAAGGGCAACGGTGAGCTCGGGGACTCATGGTGAAGAAAAACCCCTTCACAACATCCACCCAAGTGAAGAACTCTCTCCAGGAAGTAGGTGTGTCTAAGTCTACTATAAAAAGAAGACTTTATGACAGCAAATACAGAGGGTTCACCAGAAGGTGCAAACTATTAATCAGCCTGAAAAATAGAAAACCCAGATTAAACTTTGCCGAAAAAACATCTAAAGAGGACAGACAAGTTCTGGAACAGCATTCTTTAGACAGATGAAACTAAGATCAGCATTCTTTAGACAGATGAAACAAGAAGGACGGGACAAGAATGACGGGAAGAAGAAAGTATAGAGAAGGCTTGGTACGGCTCATGATACAAAGCATACTACATGTTCTGTAAAACATGGTGGAGGCAGAGTGATGGCTTGGGCATGCATGGCTTCCAGTTGCACTGGGTCACTAGTGTTTATCGATGATGTGACTGAAGACAGAAGCAGCTGGATAAATTCTGACGTGTACCAGGATATACTTTCTGCTTAGATTCAACCAAATGCAGCAAGGTTGATTGGACGGCGCTTCACAGTACACAATGACCTAAAACATACTGTGAAAGCTACCTAGGAGTTTTTTAAGGCAAAGAAGTGGAATATTCTGCAGTGGCCGAGTCAATAACCAGATCTAGAGATGAGCGAAGCGAGCTTCGGATGTTATATCCAAAATCGCTTCGTTCAAAACCTTGGAACCAAAGCCGATCTCCATACAGTACTAATCCGAAGTTTTGAATAATGCGACTTTGGATATATAATCCGAACCTTCGCTTATCTCTAACCAGATCTCAACCTAATTGAGCATGCATTTCACTTGCTTAAAGAAGACCTCTCCTGACATGTCTGGTGTAGTAACTAATTGCATTCCCCATGTAATAATATAGGAGCATCAATTCTTATGTCTGCATGTTGTGCCATTCCTGTATTATTCCTGCTAGAAGTTTACAAATAAATTGCCAGCAGTTGGCAGTAAAGGTACTGCTGGGTGTTACCAGTAGCAGCTGTGCCCGACTCTGTCCAACCAGTACTGCTGGTGTCAGACTGTGCAGGGACACACCCTGAACTGGTAACACCCCTCTGTTCCTTTATTGCAAGCTGCTGACTATTCATAAACTTGTAGTAGAAATAACAGAGGAATGGCACAACATAGAGTGATAAGAATAGATGATCCAGAATTGTAATTACATGGGGAATGCAAGTACAGTAGTTACTAAAACTGACATGTCTGGAGAAGTGACAGGTCCTCTTTAAGGCAAAACATAGGGGGAGATTTATCAAACTAGTATAAAGTAGAACTGGCTTAGTCCTCTTTCACACTTGCGTTGTTGGGATCTGGCATGCACTTCCGTTGCCGGAGGTGCCTGCCGGATCCGGAAAAACGCAAGTGTACTGAAAGCATTTGAAGACGGAGCCGTCTTCCAAATGCTTTCAGTGTTAGGCCTCCTGCACACTACCGTTGTGTGCACCCGTGGCCGTTGTGCCGTTTTCCGTTTTTTTTCGCGGACCCATTGACTTTCAATGGGTCCGTGGAAAAAACGGAAAATGCACCGTTTTGCAGCCGCATCCGTGATCCGTGTTTCATGGCCGTGAAAAAAATATGACCTGTCCTATTTTTTTCACGGCCAACGGTTCACGGACCCATTCAAGTCAATGGGTCCGTGAAAGAACACGGATGCACACAAGATTGGCATCCGTGTCCGTGATCCGTGGCCGTAGGTTACTTTTTATACAGACGGATCCGAAGATCCGTCTGCATAAAGCTTTTTCAAAGCTGAGTTTTCACTTCGTGAAAACTCAGAACCGACAGTATATTCTAACACAGAAGCGTTCCCATGGTGATGGGGACGCTTCTAGTTAGAATACACTACAAACTGTGTACAAGACTGCCCCCTGCTGCCTGGCAGCACCTGATCTCTTACAGGGGGCCGTGATCAGCACAATTAACCCCTTCAGGTGCGGCACCTGAAAAGGTTAATTGTACTATCATATCCCCCTGTAAGAGATCAGGGCTGCCAGGCAGCAGGGGGCAGACCCCCCCCCCCCTCCCCGGTTTGAATATCATTGATGGCCAGTGCGGCCCCCCCCCCCTCTATTGTAATTATTCGTTGGTGGCACAGTGTGCGCCCCCCCCTCCCTCTATTGTAATAATTCGTTGGTGGCACAGTGTGCGCCCCCCATCGGCCCCCCCCTCCCTCTATAGCATTAACAACATTGGTGGCCAGTGTGCGGCCTCCCATCTCCCCCCCCCCCCCATCATCATTGGTGGCAGCGGAGTTCCGATCGGAGTCCCAGTTTAATCGCTGGGGCTCCGATCGGTAACCATGGCAACCAGGACGCTACTACAGTCCTGGTTGCCATGGTTACATAGCAATAGTACAGTAGTAGAAGATTCATACTTACCGGCTGCTGCGATGTTCGTGTCCGGCCGGGAGCTCCACCTACTGGTAAGTGACAGCCTCAGGTCTGTGCGGCGCATTGCTAAATGAACTGTCACTTACCAGTAGGAGGAGCTCCCGGCCGGACACGAACATCGCAGATCCCAGGTAAGTATGAATCTTTGCTAGTGACCCGCTGCCACCAATGATCGGGGGGGGGGGGGGGGGGGGGGAGATGGGAGGCCGCACACTGGCCACCAATGTTGTTAATGCTATAGAGGGAGGGGGGGGCCGATGGGGGGCGCACACTGTGCCACCAACGATTTATTACAATAGAGGGAGGAAGGGGGGGGGGGGGGGGGGGGGGGGGCGCACACTGTGCCACCAACGATTTATTACAATAGATGTTCAAACTGGGGAGGGGGGGGGGGGGTCTGCCCCCTGCTGCCTGGCAGCCCTGATCTCTTACAGGGGGATATGATAGTACAATTAACCCCTTCAGGTGCGGCACTTGAGGGGTTAATTGTGCTGATCACGGCCCCCTGTAAGAGATCGGATGCTGCTAGGCAGCAGGGGGCAGTCATGTACACAGTTTGTAGTATATTCTAACTAGAAGCGTCCCCATCACCATGGGAACGCCTCTGTGTTAGAATATACTGTCGGAAATGAGGTTTCACAATCTAACTCATATCCGACAGTATATTCTAACATAGGGGCGTTCCCATGGTGATGGGGACGCTTCAAGTTAAAATATACCATCGGATTGGAGAAAACTCCGATCCGATGGTATAAAAGGGACTCCTGACTTTACATTGAAAGTCAATGGGGGACGGATCCGTTTGAAATGGCACCATATTGTGTCAACGTCAAACGGATCCGTCCCCATTGACTTGCATTGTAATTCAGGACGGATCCGTTTGGCTCCGCACGGCCAGGCGGACACCAAAACGACTTTTTTTTCATGTCCGTGGATCCTCCAAAAATCAAGGAAGACCCACGGACGAAAAAACGGTCACGGATCACGGAAAAACAGGACCCGTTTTTGCGGACCGCAAAAAATACGTTCGTGTGCAGGAGGCCTTACTATGGCACCCAGGACGCTATTAAAGTCCTGGTTGCCATAGTAGGAGCGGGGAGCGGGGGAGCGGTATACTTACAGTCCGTGCGGCTCCCCGGGCGCTCCAGAATGACGCCAGAGCGCCCCATGCGCATGGATGACGTGATCCATGCGATCACGTGATCCATGCGCTTGGGGCGCCCTGACGTCACTCTGGAGCGCCCGGGGAGCCGCACGGACGGTAAGTACACTGCTCCCCCGCTCCCCACTACACTTACCATGGCTGCCAGGACTTTAGCGTCCCGGCAGCCATGGTAACCATTCAGAAAAAGCTAAATGTTGGCTCCGGCAATGCGCCGAAACGACGTTTAGCTTAAGGCCGGATCCGGATCAATGCTTTCCAATGGGCATTAATTCTGGATCCGGCCTTGCGGCAAGTGTTCCGGATTTTTGGCCGGAGCAAAAAGCGCAGCATGCTGCGGTATTTTCTCCGGCCAACAAACGTTCCGTACCGGAACTGAAGACATCCTGATGCATCCTGAACGGATTACTCTCCATTCAGAATGCATTAGGATAATCCTGATCAGGATTCTTCTGGCATAGAGCCCCGACGACGGAACTCTATGCCGGAAGACAATAACGCAAGTGTGAAAGAGCCCTTAGGCTACTTTCACACTTGCGTTAGGAGCGGATACGTCTGGTGTCTGCACAGACGGATCCGCACCTATAATGCAAACGCTTAGATCCGTTCAGAACGGATCCATTTGCATAACCATGAACAAAAAAAATAAAAATATATTTTTTGTTTTTGTTTTTTTGTTCATGATAATGCAAACGGATCCGTTTTGACTTTACATTGAAAGTCAATGGGGGACGGATCCGTTTGAAAATTGAGCCATACTGTGTCATCTTCAAACGGATCCGTCCCCATTGACTTACATTTTAAGTCTGGACGGATCCGTTTGCCTCCGCACAGCCAGGCGGACACCCGAACGCTGCAAGCTGCGTTCAGGTGTCCGCCTGCTGAGCGGAGCGGAGGCTGAACGGAGCCAGACTGATGCATTCTGAGCGGATCCGCATCCACTCAGCATGCATTAGGGCTGGACGGATCCGTTCGGGGCCGCTTGTGAGAGCCTTCAAACGGAGCTCACAAGCGGAGCCCCGAACGCTAGTGTGAAAGTAGCCTAAGTTGCCCATAGCAACCAGATTCCACCTTTCATTTTCCAAAGGAGCTGTGAAATATGAAAGGTGGAATCTAATTGGTTGCTATAGTTCTACTTTACACCAGTTTGATAAATCTCCCCCTTAAGGTGTAAAGACCCACAAACAAGCAACAACTGAAGACGGCTGCAGTAAAACATCACAAAGGAAGAAACTCAGCGTTTGGTGATGTCCATAGGTTCCAGACTTTAGCCAGTCATTGCCTGCATAGGATTCTCTACAACAGGGATGCCCAACCTGCGGCCCTCCAGCTGTTGCAAAAACTACAACTCCCAACATGCCCTTACATCTGTAGGCTGTCTGGGCATGCTAGGAGTTATAGTTTTGCAACAGTTTTGCTTTGAGCCCCAGAAAAGAGCAGGCTTTGTAAAAAAAAAAAGGTCGCAATTCCTAAACATTTCACGGATATTTTGTTCAATCCCTTGAATTAAAACCTGAAAGTCTACACTTCAATTGCATCTGAGCTGTTTCATTTCAAATCCAGTGTGGTGGCATGTATAGCCAAAATCATGAAGATTGTGTCACTGTCCAAATATTCCTGGACCTAGCTGTATCTGTGGCAGCCTCGGATCATTCAGGAGGACCAAGGAGCACGCACACCCCAGTTTTTAGCTCCCACATGCTGTGGTCACATTTGACCACCACATCTGAGGGGTTAAACATGATGGACATTAGGGCTTATACACAAGAACGTGTGTGCCCCGTGCCCGTATTGAGGCCCGCATACAGCAAGATACGGAACGGCCCTACGAAGCACTTCCGTGGGATTTCGGTCCATGCCTCCGCACCGCAAAAGAATAGAATATGTCCTATTTTTTTGCGGTGTGGACTGGTGTTGAGCGAACTTGTGTTTTCAAGTTCGGCATACAAGGTTCGGGTTATCTAAGAATTTCATTATGGATTCCGATACCAGTGACCATAACTTATGGTCCGGGGTACCGGAATCCATAACAGAATTCTTAGATAACCAGAACTTTGTATGCCGAACTCGAAAACACAAGTTTGCTTATCCCTAGTGTGAACTGTATCTTGTGGATCGCAGACCCATTCAAGTGAATGGGTCTGCATCCGCAAATGGCATTCACAAGAACGGCGCCCGTGTCCTGCGGACCACAACACAGTGAAGGGGCACACACGTACGTGTGCATGAGACCTTATCATTGATCACAGACATTAGCCCTAGATGTCTGTTGCTTAACCATTTCGGGACCAAGCCATTTTTCACCTTAAGGACCAGGCCATTTTTAGAAAATCTGACATGTGTCACTTTATGTGGTAATAACTTTAAAACACTTTTACTTATCCAAGCCATTCTGAGATTGGTTTACTGTCACATATTGTACTTCTTGACAGTGGTAAAGTTCAGTCAAAAAATTAGATTTTTATTTATAAAAAATACCAAATTTACCAATAATTTGGAAAAATTTGCAAATTTCAATTTCTCTACTTTTATTATAGATAGTAATAACTCCCAAAATAGTTATTACTTTACATTCCCCATATGTCTACTTCATGTTTGGATATTTTTGTGAATGCCATTTTTTTGGGGGACGTTAGGCTTAGAAGTTTAGAAGCAAATCTTGAAATTTTTCTGAAAATGTCCAAAACCCACTTTTTAAGGACCAGTTCAGGTCTGAAGTAACTTTGTGAGGCTTACATAATAGAAACCTCCCAAAAATTACCCCATTTTAGAAACTACACCCCTCAAGGTATTCAAAACTGATTTTACAAACCTTGTTAACCCTTTAGATGTTCCACAATAATTAAAGGAAAATGGAGATAAGATTTCAGAATTTCACTTTTTTGGCAGATTTTCCATTTTAATCAATTTTTTCCAGTAACAAAGCAAGGGTCAACAGCCAAACAAAACTCAATATTTATTGCCCTGATTCTGTAGTTTACAGAAACACCACATATGTGGTCGTAAACTGCTGTACGGGCACACGGTATTGCGCGGAAAGAAAGAAACGCCATATGGTTTTTGGAAGGCAGATTTCACTGGGATAATTTTAAGCTGCCATGTCACATTTGAAGACCCCCTGATGCACCCCTAGAGTAGAAACTTCAAAAAAAAGACCCCATTTTGGAAATTACGGGATAAGGTGGCAGGTTTGTTGGTACTATTTTAGGGTAGATATAATTTTTGGTTGCTCTATATTACACTTTTTGTGAGGCAAGGTAACAAAAAATATCTGTTTTGGCACCTTTTTATTTTTTGTTATTTACAATGTTCACCTGACAGGTTACTTCATGTGGTATTTTTATAGAGCAGGTTGTTACGGATGCGACAATACCAAATATGTATACTTTTTTTGGTTGTTTGTTTCAGTTTTACATAAAGCATTTTTGAAATAAGTCATGTTTTAGTGTCTGCATATTCTGAGAGCCATATTTTATTTTAACGTTTTGGGCAATTGTCTTATGTAGGCTCTCATTTTTTGCGGAATGAGATGACGGTTTGATTAGTACTATTTTAGGGCGCATATGACTTTTTAATCGCTTCTTATTACACATTTTGTGATGTAAGGTGACAAAAAAATCCCTTTTTTGACACACTTTTTTTTTTACGGTGTTCACATAAGGGGTTAGTTCACGTGATATTTTTATACAGCAGGTTCTTACGGACGTGGCGATACCTAATATGTATACTTTGTTATTTATTTAAGTTTTACACAATAACAGCATTTTTTAAACAAAAAAACAAATCATGTTTTAGTGTCTCCATATTCTGAGAGCCATAGTTCTTTTTTTTTTTTGGGCGATTGTCTTAGGTAGGGGCTCATTTTTTGCGGGATGAGCTGACGATTAGATTGATATGATTTTGGGGGGGGGCATACGCCTTTTTGATCGCTTGGTGTTGCACTTTTAGTAATGTAAGGTGACAATTTTTTAGCAGTTTTTATTTTATTTTTTTGATGGTGTTCACCTGAGGGTTAGGTCATGTGATATTTTTATAGAGTCGGTCGATACGAGTGCGGCGATACGTAATACGTCTATTTTTCTTTTTTTACAATTTTTTTTTTTACTTTATTTTGGGAAAAGGACGTGTTTTTTTTTCTTGAAACTTAAATTTTTTGTAAAACGATTTTTTTTACAATTTTTTTGTCCCACTCTGGGACTTCAACTTTTGGGGGTCTGATCCCCTTTACACTGCAGCACAATACTTTGGTATTGTAAAGCATTGGCTGTAAGTGTATTACTGAATGTAATACACTTCAGCCTGCTGGATCTCAAAGGCTGTCACGGAAGGCAGCCACGATGCCTAAGGAAGGCATCGGGCTGCCTTCCCTGCTATTGGGTCCTCGTCACAGCAGCGCAGGGACCCGACGGCAGCTCCGATCCCCGCAAGGACATCACATGTGCCATGGTCAGCGCTGACCGCAGCACATCAAGGGTTAATGCGCCGGCATCAGTGTTTTCACCGATCCCGATGCATAAAGCAGGGGTCCGGCTATCAGTGACTGCCGGACGCTGGACGCAGATCAGGCGGGCGCAGCTCCTGCACCCGCCCGATCAGCGCGCTGTACATGTACGGCGCTGGCCGTTAAGGCGCATAACGGATGCTCAAAATAAAGGATCCATTTTTTACTTTCAGTTGGTTCAGAAGAACAGAAAATAAAATGGTGATATAAGCCTAGACTTAAAAGCTGAGAAATTCTAATTTAGAAAATTGCTAATTGTTGGCTTGGATAAGTAAAATCATTTCGAAGTGATCACAACTGACACCTCACGTCTGGAAATGGGGCTTCTGCATTTGGTGCAAACTGACTTCAGCTTGAAGGGGTTAATGCATTTATTTCAGTGACAGCCACAGGAAGGTGACTCGGGGATGAAACGCCAGTGCAGGAGTGAGAGCGGCCCTGGTACATCACCCCGGGCACACCTGACTGTACAGAGCGGAGGCTGCAGCTTCACCTTCTCATCTACTCACGTCCAAAAATAACTCTGCCCCGCGAGCCCGCTTTATAGCGTTCCCACAGGCAGACACGCCCACCTCAGGTCAAACTCCCGCATGTGGCCCTAGGCTCCGCCCATGGGCGGGTCCGGTGACCGCGCTCGGTTCTTCTCTGCGCACTGAGTGCGGCAGTTTGGCTGCTGCTGCCGGACCATATACCGCGGCTGTGTGACTGGCACCTCCCGGGGAACCTGCGCTTTTCTCCGGCCATGGCTTTCGCCAACTTCCGCCGTATCCTGCGCTTCACCGGTGATAGGAAGAGGCTGCGGGAGTATGAACATGTCCGGAGAGACCTGGACCCCAACACGGTGTGGGACATAGTCGGGGAGCTGGGGGACGGAGCTTTCGGGAAAGTGTACAAGGTGAGGAGTACTTGGTGGGCTGTGCCCATACAGGTGGCACTCTGGGTTATCGGACTGCCATAGATGAGAATGGGAGAAGGTCGCTCGCACCGTTTCCTAGTCGCTTCTCTCTTCCTCTGACTTCTGCACTGGTGACCTCGGGGTGCCACTCATGGTGACACTGGCATCAAGGGTGGCACCAGGAATGAGTTCTGCTCTGGACCAGGTGCATAGATATGAGGGTGTGTCAGCGTATGGTGGTTTTTACAAGGGAATATATTAATCGCTGTGTGCCACACTTGTTTTATGTGCGGCTACTTTCACACTTGCATTTTGGGCGGATCCGTCATGCAGAAACGCTTCCATTACCATAATACAGCCGCATACATCCGCCATGGACGGATCCGGTTGTATTAGGTCTTCTCGAGCCATGACGGACCCGTCTTCAACACCATTGAAAGTCAATGGGGGACCGATCCGTTTTCTATTGTGCCAGAGAAAACGGATCCGTGCCCATTAACTTACATTGTGTGCCAGGACGGATCCGTTTGCCTCTGCATCGTCAGGCGGCGTTTTGGTGTCCGTATCCAGAGCGGAATGGAGACGGAACTGATGCATTCTGAGCGGATCCTTTTTGGACCGCTTGTGAGAGCCTGTGACGGATAGTGAATATGATGCACACGTCCTACGTAAGACGTTCTCAGCCACATTCCAGTAGGGAGACTGTCACGGAATATGAACACCTCAGAGAGTGATCCAACCCCTAGGAATGTGAGGTGACGTCACACTATCGTTTACCTGGCTCACATTAAAGGGAACCTGTCACCAGGATTCTGTGTATAGAGCTGAGGACATGGGTTGCTAGATGGCCGCTAGCACATCCGCAATACCCAGTCCCCATAGCTCTCTGTGCTTTTATTGTGTAAAAAAAACGATTTGATACATATGCAAATTAACCTGAGATGAGTCCTGTCCCTGAGATGAGTCTAAAAGTTGAAAGCATTCCTATATGCCTTAGACTTTTCCTGCCATTCATCAGCGCAGGGCGCACTATGAACAGTATAGGCAGCACATTCAATGTAGGCAGGCTATTATAGCTAAATGACAAAGTGCATGGCATATATACTATATTGAACTGTAGTATTCAGGTTAAATGATAAATAAGTTGATTTTGGGTTGCAGTTTGGGCACTTGGTCTCTAAAAGGTTCTCCACCACTCATCTACACTGGAGTCGGCTACTCCTAGAGTCAGCTATCTTAATCCCATCACTAACACAATCGGTGGGAGTCTCAGTGCAGAGTTAACCCTTTTTGTGTTGCTGGATTCACACCCTGCACCTTTAGGCTAGGTCTACACGACGACATTTGTCGCGCGACAGATAAGGCACAACTACACTGCAACGTTTGTCACGCGACAATTTTTATAATGGCAGTCTATAGGGCCCATAATGGGGTATAAGGTGCGCAGGTGCGGTGAATCTTGTTGCTGGCGCTGGATTTTTGATGAACCTAGGGCGGGCCAGAGGGGCGAAAGGGGTTTCATATGAAAAGCGACGAGAGGCCTGGGCACCTTCAGAACCTAATTAACATATTGACTAAAAGTTTTATTTTTTTGGTGAAAATAAGCGTCGGACAGCTATACGGTAAGTAACATTCCAACAGCATTCGACTATAATGCAGATCATGGGGTTAGTGTTCTATAATGGTCAGTTTAGGTGACAGACTCCCTTTAAGGTTCCTTCGCATCAGTATCTGTTTGGTGGGGTGTCTGACACCTGGGACCCCTGCCGATCAGCTGTTTGAGAAGGCATCGGCGCTCGCAGTAGCGTCATGGCCTTCTCACAGCTTTCCCTAGGCCAGTGACGACACACTCATCAGTCACGTGGCGTAGGCGCAGCTCAGCCCCATTCACCTGAGCACAATACTAAGCATAGCCGTTATACAATGTTCTGCGCTGTGCTTGGTGAGCACAGAGAAGGCAGCCGCACTCTCAGGAGTGCCTCCATCCAAACAGCTGGTCAGTGGGGGTCCCGGGTGTTGGATCAGATACTGATGACCTATCCTGAGGATCCTAAAATTTCGGAAAACCCTTTTAATGAATTGAGTTTCCTGTTCTAGACGTTAAACGGGACCTAAACTGAAACCATGAAGATGCAGCACCACTTCTCAGACCCCTCCGCACATCTTCTCCAGAGTCCAGATCCTGTTATACTTTCTATGGATCCGCACTCTGCATGCAGAAGACTGTGAGACATGGTGCTGCACCTTTTGTGTTTTCAGTGAAGGTTTAGGTCCGCTGGGCTGGAGGAATCCCAGTAACCAGGTAATCAGTGTGCCTTGAAATTTACTATTGGTGCCTCTCACTTTTTGGATTGATGTCTATGGTAGTTGCCGTTTTTTGGCTATTACTACAGAGAACTGTGTACCATTTCTGGGGTTTTTAGAAATTCATGTCATAAAGAATATCTGCACACCAGCCTTTTTCCATGCTGGAATACCCCTTTAAGGTTAAATTGGCAGAGATGAGAGTAAACAAGAGCAGGATGTAGAACTGCCAGAGGACAATGTTATATAAATGTGAAATAGTTCAGACAGATGAGTTTGTAATCCTTCTCCTCTTCACTGTATGCCTTATAAAAACGACAGGGGTCAGAGCAGAGAACTACAGCAGGGGGCACAACCTTTGAGGTGCTCAAAATGTTCTGGATTTCATGAGAAATTCTCCCATAGATGAAAAGAACTTCAAGGATATCCTGGACTTTTCATAATGATGACTTAGGTCCCTTGCAGACGAGTTAGGTCCGGATGCGTTCAGCGAAAAATACGCAATTTCGCAAGCAAGTTTATTCAGTTTTGAAGTTGTTCAGTTTTTATCACGCGGGTGCAATGCGATTTAATGCGTTTTCACGTGCGTGATAAAAAACTGAAGGTATACAAACATCTCTTAGCAACCATCCGTGAAAAACGCATCACATTCGCACTTGCTTGCGGATGCAATGCGATTTTCACGCAGCCCCATTCACTTCTATGAGGCCAGCGTTGCGTGAAAATGCAGAATATAGAACATGCTGCGATAAAAAAAAAATATATAAATTTAATTTTTTTTTTCACGCACAAGTGATGCATGAAAACCAACGCTCCTGTACACAGACCCATTGAAATGAATGGGTCCAGATTCAGTGCAGGCGCAATGCGTTTGCATCACGCATTGCACCCACGCGGAATACTCGCTCCTGTGAAAGGGCCCTTATTCTCTTGGATTGGTCATCAATATCAGATCTGTAGGGATCCAACAGATGGATCGGTGGACAGAGCTGCATTTGGAAGGCTTCATTCATTGTGTAATGGCCATGCTGGTGTACTGCTCTGCACCCATTCACTTTCTGCTCCGTCCACACCCCTTTGTGGCATTGCTTATAAGTGACCACCTCTGAAGTCAGTTGTACACTGGCTCTGATGTACAAGGGTAAGGTGAAGTATAATATGGATAGCAGCTATTACTGTTAAAGGGAACCTGTCACCAGGATTTTGTGCATAGAGCTGGGGACATGGGCTGCTAGATGGCCGCTAGCACATCTGCAATACCCAGTCCCCATAGCTCTGTGTGCTTTTATTGTGTTAAAAAACAGTTTTGATCCATATGCAAATGACCTGATATGAGTCCTGTATCCGGAGAGGAGTCAAGCGGAAAGGAGCCCAGCACCGCCCCGCGTCCTCCGAATCTCCTCCTTGCTGGCTGACGTCACAGAGCTGGAGCGCCGAAATCTTGCGATGCGCGAGCTAGCATCATGTTCATTCCCTGTACTGGCATCAGCACAGGGAACGAACTACGCATGCGTTAGCTCTGTGACGTCAGCCAGCAAGGAGGAGATTCGGAGGACGTGGGGCGGTGCTGGGCTCCTTTCCGCTTGACTCCTCTCCGGATACAGGACTCATATCAGGTCATTTGCATATGGATCAAAACTGTTTTTTAACACAATAAAAGCACACAGAGCTATGAGGACTGGGTATTGCAGATGTGCTAGTGGCCATCTAGCAGCCCATGTCCCCAGCTCTATGCACAAAATCCTGGTGACAGGTTCCCTTTAAACAAATTTGGGTTCGGACGGCTCCATCTGAACCCGATTCTGCTTCAAAACTTTGTTTCTAATATGCGCTCCATACCACAGTAAAATGTATGGGCTCTGCTGAGGCCTCCTTCTTCTAGCCACAAGTAACGCAAGACACTTGCTTAGTCTCGTACCTTTGACGTTACAGTCCGGTTTTGCACATACATTACTGTTTCAGAATCCAAAGCTAAACTCGGCCCAACTTTAACGTCACAGGCACGAGACTAAGGGTACTTTAACACTTGCAGCAGGACTGATCCGACATGCTGTTCACCCTGTCGGATCCGTCCTTCCGCTATTTCGCAGACCGCCGCTCCGTCCCCATTGACTATAATGGGGACGGGGACGGAGCTCCGGCGGTGCACGGTGAAAGCCGCCGGACTAAAAAGTCGGACATGCAGGACTTTTTAGTCCGGCGGCTTTCGCAGTGCACCGCCGTGCTGCACCGGAGCTCCGCCCCCATCCCCATTATAGTCAATGGGGACGGAGAGGCGGTCCGGCGGCACGGCGAAATAGCGGCAGGACAGATCCAACATGGTGAACAGCCTGTCGGATCCGTCCTGCCGCAAGTGTGAAAGTAAGTTAAGCAAGTCTTGCGTTACTTGTGGCTAGAAAAAGAAGGCCTCAGTGGAGCCCATACATTTTACTGTGGTACGGCGCTCATGTTATAAACAAAGTTTTGGAACGAATTGGGTTCAAATAGAACAGTCCAAACCTGGAACAGTCTTAAAGAAAAACTATTTTTGTTGTCCATAGAAACCAATCACAGCACAGACAGTTTTGAGAACCTGCACCAATTTTAAGGAATGTCCTTATAAAATAAAAATTATTTTATAGCTGGAGTGTTTGGGCCCTTAAAAATGAGTTTAAGTTGCTTCAAACTGTAAAATTTTTTACTTTTAAAATTGTTCCCACAGCAGTGGTCAATGAGGTCCCTTGTGCCATACCGCTCCCTAATCGCTGGTCGTTGTGTGGGAAAAATTTAGATTTTGGTTCTCCTATTTCACAGGCCCTTCTGTAAGTGAATGCAAAAACCAGACTAGTAGTTACGGACGACTGCTCCACTTTCCCTTGCACCAGTTGTTTATTTTCCATTAGAGATATTTCTTGGAAGGGCTAGCTGCTCCCATGGTATTAATTAAATCCTTCCGTAGATGAACTGCTCAGTCTCTGGTAGTGTTGGCAGGGTGTACCGTGTATCTTCTACCTCATTTACATTCTGGTAGGGTTAATGTATGTGTGTAATACAAAGGGCTCATGCCCACAACGTAGGGCTCTGTGTGCGTGCTGCGTACTGCAAATAGCGGGACCCGTTGACTTGAATGAGTCCACATGCCACACACGGCCGGTGCCCCTATATTGCAGACCTGCAATTACGTTCATGGGCATGAGGTGATTGAATGTAAAGGTGGGCAATGATCAGGAGCGGTCCCTGTCTATAGGTGCCACCGATCACCACACGATTGAGCATTCGCTTGGTCATTGGGGTGAAGGCATAGCTGGTGCAGCCGTTTTATCCTGAGTATAGGTAGGGAGAGAAGAAAAAAGAGGGTTAATCCTGTACTCCAAAAATAGGAGGTATGGGATGAACAGACAGGGCGCCAGAGGTAGAGGACACAGTGGAGTGGGGAGAATAAAAAAATAAAATAAAATATATATATATATATATATATATATATATATATATATATATATTAAATGGTATAGTGTAGGTACTTTTGAATCGGAGATCAGAGTCCAAAAAGCAGGGCAGCCTAGGTGATAAACTATCTGCAAGAAAGCAGTATAGTAAAATTGGAGAGAAGTAAAGAGAAAGAAAAATCACCAAATGGCGCCAACCGCTAATAACATGCAGTAAATGCTATGGTGTAAAGTATCCCAAAATACGGGAAAAAAAACGCTGTCAGATATATTAACCACTTCCCATCTGGGCCCTTTGCCCCCTTCCTGACCAGGCCAAATTTTGCAAAACGGACATATCTCACTTTATGTGGTAATAACTTTGGAACGCCTTTATTTATCCAAGTCATTCAGAGATTGTTTTCTCGTGACACATTGTACTTCATGATAGTCATAAATTTGAGTCAAAATATTTCACCTTTATTTATGAAAAAATCCCAAATTTACCCAAAAATGTAAAAAAAAATCGCAATTTTCTAAATTTCAATTTCTCTGCTTTTAAAACAGAAAGTGATACCTCATAAAATATTTATTATTTAACATTCCCCATATGTCTACTTTATGTTGGCATCATTTTGGAAATGTCATTTTATTTTTTTAGGACGTTAGAAGGCTTAGAAGTTTAGAAGCAATTCTTCAAATTTTTAAGAAAATTGCCAAAACCCACTTTATAAGGACCAGTTCAGGTCTGAAGTCACTTTGTGGGGCCTACATAGTGGATACCCCCATAAATGACCCCATTGTAGAAACTACACCCCTCAAGGTATTCAAAACCGATTTTACAAACTTTGTTAACCCTTTAGGCGTTCCACAAGAATTAAAGGAAAATGGAGATCAAATTTTTAAATTTCACTTTTTTGGCAGATTTTCCATTTTAATCAATTTTTTTCTCTAACACATCGATGGTTAACAGCCAAACAAAACTCAATATTTATTACCCAGATTCTGCGGTTTACAGAAACACCCCACATGTGGTCGTAAACTGCTGTATGGGCACACAGCAGGGCGCAGAAGGAAAGGAACTCCACATGGTTTTTAGATGCCATGTCCCATTTGAAGCCCCCTGATGCACCCTTACAGTAGAAACTCCCAAGAAGTGACCCCATTTTGGAAACTAGGGGATAAGGTGCCAGTTTTATTAGTACTATTTTTGGGTACATATGATTTTTTGATCATTCAATATAACACTTTATGGGGCAAGGTGACCAAAAAATTGGTTGTTTTAGCACAGTTTCTATTTATTTATTTTTACAGCGTTCACCTTAGGGGTTCAGTCAAGTGACATTTTTATAGAGCAGATTGTTACGGACGTAGCGATACCTAATATGTATACTTTTTCTCATTTATTAAAGTTTTACACAATAATAGCATTTTTGAAACCAAAAAATTATGTTTTAATGTGTCCATGTTCTGAGAGCTATAGTTTTTTTATTTTTTGAGAGATTTTCTTATGTAGGGGCTCATTTTTTGCGGGATGAGGTGACGGTTTTATTGGTACCATTTTGTGGGACATACGCGTTTTTGATCACTTGGTGTTGCACCTTTTGTGATGCAAGGTGACAAAAATTGCTTGTTTTGACACAGTTTTTTTTTTTTTTTTTTTTTTACGGTGTTCACCCGAGGGGTTAGGTCATGTGATATTTTTATAGAGCTGGTTTTTACGGACGCGGCAATACCTAATATGTATACTTTTTTTTATTTGTTTCACTTTAACACAATAATAGCATTTTTGAAACCAAAAAAATTATGTTTTAGTGTCTCCATGTTCTAAGAGCTATAGTTTTTTTATTTTTTGAGAGATTTTCTTATGTAGGGGCTCATTTTTTGCGGGATGAGGTGACGGTTTTATTGGTACCATTTTGTGGGACATACGCGTTTTTGATCACTTGGTGTTGCACCTTTTGTGATGCAAGGTGACAAAAATTGCTTGTTTTGACACAGTTTTTTTTATTTATTTTTTACGGTGTTCATCCGAGGGGTTAGGTCATGTGATATTTTTATAGAGCTGGTTTTTACGGACGCGGCAATACTAAATATGTCTATTTTACTTTATTTTTTCTATTTTAATTTTTTTTTTTTTATTCCTAACTTGGGAACTTTTTTTTTTTTTACATGTGAAACTTTATTTTATTTTATTTTTTCAACCCTTTATTTTTTTTATTTTTTTTTACACTTTTCGTCCCCCATAAGGTCATACAAGACCTCTGGGGGACATTTACTTCACTTTTTCTTTTTTTTTTCACAGTTGATTTCTCCTGTAACTGGGGCTGACATAGTAGCCCCAGTTACAGGACAAATGCACCCCTATAGAGGCTGTACAGCAGCAATCCAGCGCTGTACAGCCTCACAGCAGGGCTGATCGAGGTCTCTGAGAGACCTCACACAGCTCCTGCACTCTCCGGTCACGGCGGTCACATGACCGCCGGGCCGGAACAGGAAGCGCACAGCGCTTCCTGCTCTGCAGACACAGCGCTCGGTGAGCGCTGTGTCTGCAGCGATCGTGAAGGCAGGGACACCTGGGCACTGTCCCTGCCTTGTCTTAGGGTTGCCCTGCTGTCACTGACAGCGGGCAACCCGATCAGCAGCTGCACGATTAGCGTGCAGCTGCTATTTCTGACAGGACGTTTTAAAACGTGCTGTCAGAAATAGACGTCCACCCATAGGACGTTTATATCCTATGGGCGGACGTGAGGCGGTTAATAAAAAACCCCTATGGGGTCACGAGGAGCAATTGGTATAAAAGAATATAGAGTAAAAGGTGATTAACACCGAAACTCACTTCACCAGGGAGGGGTGTAATGGGATAAAGCTCAAGACACCCAATACAACCGCCTCCCTCGCCTGGTTCGTATGTAGAGTAGTAGGAGGACTGACGTATTTTCCTACTACTCTACATACGAACCAGGCGAGGGAGGCGGTTGTATTGGGTGTCTTGAGCTTTATCCCATTACACCCCTCCCTGGTGAAGTGAGTTTCGGTGTTAATCACCTTTTACTCTATATTCTTTTATACCAATTGCTCCTCGTGACCCCATAGGGTTTTTTTATTAATATATCTGACAGCGTTTTTTTCCCGTATTTTGGGATACTTTACACCATAGCATTTACTGCATGTTATTAGCGGTTGGCGCCATTTGGTGATTTTTCTTTCTCTTTACTTTTATCCTGAGTATCTCAGTTTTGCTGTTACATGGTCAGGATTTGATGAGGATTTAGGCATGGATTATTCCTAGTTCATGTTATGAGCTTTGGGTCATCAATACAATGAATACTTGCCAAGAACCTGAACTTGTGTATCAGTGATTTCTATGAAGTATAATTTGGCGTCTATCAGCAGAATGACTGTTAGGCCTGATTCAGATGGCAGTATTTGTCTGTGTGCTATCAGTGGACTACACATGGACACATAGATGGTGCACTTCACAGCTCCGAGGTACTGTGCAGAGAAACTTAGGTCAAGCTCTCCTTTGGCCCGTGTCTCACAGAACATGGCCCGAGACCCTTGGAGACAGTTGTCACCGGTTATTGCCAAAGCCATGTCCTATGTAGGTATGCGGATAGACTGTCTTTAATATAGCTGCCTGACACTTGCCTTTAAAGGGGCTTTCCAGGACTTTTTTTAGATTGGTGGGTGTCCAACACCTGGGACACCCACCGATCAGATGTTTTGCTCTGATGCTGGAACCACAAAGCTCTGTCCACTGGTTTAGTGGCTGGGACTGGTTTCCCTCCTTCCACTTTGTAGCTCCTGAAGAACAGCTGATCCCAGAAAACCCCTTCAACAAGTGAGCTCTCTAAAGCCCCTTTCACACGAGCAAGTTTTACGCGCAGGTGCAATGCGTGATGCGCCCGCACTGAATCCTGACCCATTTATTTCAATGTGTCTGTGTATATGAGCATTTGTTTTCACGCATCACTTGTGCGTTGCGTGAAAATCGCAGCATGTTCTATATTCAGCGTTTTTTCACGCAACGCTGGCCCCATGGAAGTGAACGGAGCTGCGTGAAAATCGCATTGCATCTGCAACCAAGGGTGGATGCAATGTGTTTTTCACGGATGGTTGCTAAGAGATATTGTTTGTAAACCTTCATTATTTATTTTTTTTATCATGCGCGCGCAAAACGCATAAAATCGCATTGCACCTGCGCGATAAAAACTGAACGCAATCGCAGACAAAACTGAATGAACTTGCATGCAAAATCGCAAATTTTTCACTGAACGCATCCGGACCTAATCCGCTCACGCTCCTCTGCAAGGGGCCTAAGGGTGCTGCCACACGTTCAGGTTTTTCGGTTCAATTTTTAAAGCCGAAACCAGGAATGGATTGAAAAAGAAAAGTAGTGTCTGTTCTTTACTTTCTCTCCTTTTATGATCTACCCCTCATTTTGGCTTCCAAAACGTATTCAAAACCTGAAATGTGGCAGCACCCCATTGTATTATTAGGAGAGGCAGCTGGGACATTAGATTCCACACCATTGCCATCAAACAGAATACGGGTGGGTGTTTTGAGGGTCTCGGGCACATTTGGCAAAGCTTGTGCTAGCAGTTTTACTCAGCACTTTTCATGGCATGGTTGTTGCAACTGAAACGTCTTGAACGGAGTTGACTCAGAGCTACATCCTGTGCACACCCAAATGTAACTTCTTATCACACTTCTGAGACATGGCTGTTTGTGTTGATAAAGCTAGCCTAAGTCGCAACTGAAACCCCGGGACTACTACCCCTAACTTTGCAACTAAAACCCCGGGACTACTACCCCTAACTCTGCTGCCCCTGATTGAATTGTATCTAATGTCTTATTCATCTGCAATTATTTTCTTTTTCTGCAGCCAAGGGTTCTTGCCATAGCTTGGGTTAATATATAAGCTCATGAAATGTAGCGTTTCATTCTTGGCATGTGAAAGGAGTGTTGTCCTCGTCTCTCGGTCATAGCCCTGCTCTTGGCGTATTGACATAGAAACTGGTCACCAGGCAGTTGTCTGCAGAGAACTTTATATGTAGTGACTTGATGAATTTCTCCTGTGGTATCTAATCCTATCACAGTATATGAGTAATGGGAGTTCAGGGTATGGTGACCTTTTGCCTCTAACCCTAGCTGACCTCATTAGGTTTCCCATGATATTAAAGGGTTTTCAGACACAAATAGATGTTCAAATGTCTTCTTTACTGTTCCTGTCACCCACCATTGTCTTGTCTTCAGCTGATTCTCCCTCTGTGCTCTATACCTCATGCATGCTGTAAATGGATTACTACATCCAGCTCTCGTGTATGGGATGTCATTGCCGAAGTGCCATACATTTAGGGAGTGGTCTTCAAGAAAGAAAAACCCTGTGATTACCTAACCTGCAATCAAAAATTGGCACACAGCTTAGTTCATGTTTTAAACAGGGCGGTTGTTAAAAATGAGTTGGGGTGTACCCCTTTAATGCGGGACATTACAACTTTACATCTGCAGGTGCAATACTTTTTCAGGATAATCATATAGGATCACATTGCCTACTATTAAAACGTTTAATGGCTGATTCCACGGTGTTTCCTGATTGTGGCAGTATACCTCCCTTCCCACACACATACAGATGAGGACTGGCCATAGACCATGCAGGGAAATTTCCCAGTGGGCCAATGCTCAGTGAGCCCTCTGTATGGCCGCTGGGTACATAATGGTCGGATGCTCTCATCCTTAATTAATGTTGGGAGCATCAGGTACTTATGTTCCTGGCCCCTCCTGAATTCAACTGTGTGGTTGTCTTTAGGACAGTGATACAGTTGAATACTGCAGCAGGGGCGGTATTTTATGCTGCAATACGGTATTCCTGGCCCTGCCTACTTCTGTTGTCCTGACTACTTGTGTTGCCCGACCTTCTTTCTCTTTGGACCCACCTACAACATTTGGCCCCTTTTTATTTATTTTTTGTATTATTATTTTTTTTCCCAGGGTCACTTTCAGTTCCCAGTCCCTGCACACGCTGGTGGAAGCAGTATAGGAATACAATAGGGCTGTTTATTTCTGTTTTAACATGTTTACAGTAATTGCTCCAACCTCTCGTGATCTTCTGAGAAGAAGGCTGTCCACTGGGACCTCTGTGTGCTGATTGCTATGTTTAGCTGTACTAATGTTTTTAAACACCTACCTCTTTGGATTACAAGGCAATGTGTCAGTTTTTTGGCATACAGAAGTCTCAAATTTTGCCAAGAGTGCCATTTTTGCAACAAACTTTGTAACCCTTGCCACTTTAATAAAAAGTAGATGGGTAGAGGTGAGCAGTGGTGGGAGCTTTGCGGCCTGCATGGTTTAACTACACGTGCAACAGAAAACTGCCGTACGTTAGAGCTCATTTACACCTCTACATTTCAGTCTGGTGCACGGACAGCAGGAGGTGCGACAATTTGCTACATCTCACGCCCGCACAAGACAAATTAAGTCCGGCGTACACAACGTAATAAATCTCTCACCTATGTTGTCAAGATCCAAGATGGGGATTGTGTAGGGGCTGTACTGTATGTCCACCTAGTTGTTCCCTCATGTGTCCATTTCCCTTCTGGCCTAAGTGTGCCTTCTATGCACAGTTGTCCTTCCATTTAAGACTGTCCATAGCTGTACAGGAAAACGGTGGTCCCCATTTTTGTTGTACATGGTCAATATTTTCCATCAGTGTTTGTTGGAATACGACCACTTGGCACGGTCATATCAGGGTTGTGACTAGGCTTTGCTGCTGTTGAGTAAGTCTGTATGGGCCTCTTCTGAAACTTTTCTGAATATGGCGAACATTAAGAGCTATGCCATTTTTGCTGACCCAAGACTGGCAGTACTATTAAAAGGAACCTGTCCCCATGAAAATGCCAGTTAATTTAGAAGGCACCATGTTATAGAGCAGGAGGAGCTGAGCAGATTGATATTCCCACAAACCTATACAGTGGGGCAAAAAAGTATTTAGTCAGCCACCAATTGTGCAAGTTCTCCCACTTAAAAAGATAAGAGAGGCCTGTCATTTTCATCATAGGTACACTTCAACTATGAGAGACAGAATGGGGGGAAAGACTACAGGAAATCACATTGTAGGATTTCTAAAAAATTAATTGGTAAATTCCTCGGTAAAATAAGTATTTGGTCACCTACAAACAAGCAAGATTTCTGTCTCTCACAGACCTGTAACTTCTTCTTTAAGGGGCTTCTCTGTCCTCCACTTATTACCTATATTAATGGCACCTGTTTGAACTTATTATCAGTATAAAAGACATCTGTCCACAACAGTCACACTCCAAAGTCCACTATGGCCAAGACCAAAGAGCTGCCTAAGGACACCAGAAACAAAATTGTAGACCTGCACCAGGCTGGGAATACTGAATCTGCAATAGGCAAGCATCTTTGTGTGAAGAAATCAACTGTGGGAGCAATTATTAGAAAATGGAAGACATACAAGAACACTGATAATCTCCCTCGATCTGGGGCTCCACACAAGATCTCACCCCGTGGAGTCAAAATGATCACAAGAACAGTAAGCACAAATCCCAGAACCACACAGGGGGACCTAGTGAATGACCTGCAGAGAGCTGGGACCAAAGTAACAAAGGCTACCATCAGTAACACACTACGCCGCCAGGGACTCAAATCCTGCAGTGCCAGACGTGTCCCCCTGCTTAAGCCAGTACATGTCCGAGCCCGTCTGAAGTTCGCGAGAGAGCATTTGGATGATCCGGAAGAGTACTGGGAGAATGTCATATGGTCAGATAAAACCAAAGTAGAAGATTTTGGCAAAAACTAAACTTTTAGTGTTTGGAGGAGAAAGAATGCTGAGTTGCATCCAAAGAACACCATATCTACTGCGAAGCATGGGGGTGGAAACATCATGCTTTGGGGCTGTTTTTCTGCAAAGGGACCAGGACGACTGATCCGTGTAAGGGTCCATTCACACATCCGTGTGTCTTTTGCGGATCCGTGTAAGGGTCCATTCACACATCCGTGTGTGTTTTGCGGATCCGTGTAAGGGTCCATTCACACATCCGTGTGTGTTTTGCGGATCCGCAAAACACGGACATCGGCAATGTGCGTTGGACCGCACATTGCCGGCACTAATAGAATATGCCTATTCTTGTCTGCAATATGCTGCCCCATAGAAATGAATGGGTCCGCAATTCTGTTCCGCAAAATGCGGAACGAAATTGTGGACGTGTGAATGGACGCTAAAGGAAAGCATGAATGGGGCCATGTATCGTGAGATTTTGAGTGAAAACCTCCTTCCATCAGGAAGGGCATTGATTTGAAACGTGGCTGGGTCTTTCAGCATGACAATGATCTCAAACACACCGCCCGGGCAACGAAGGAGTGGCTTTGTAGGAAGCATTTCAAGGTCCTGGAGTGGTCTAGCCAGTCTCCAGATCTCCACCCCATAGTAAACCTTTGGAGGGAGTTGAAAGTCTGTGTTGCCCAACGACAGCCCCAAAACATCACTGCTCTAGAGGAGATCTGCATGGAGGAATGGGCCAAAATACCAGCAACAGTGTGTGAGAACCTTGTGAAGACTTACAGAAAATGTTTGACCTCTGTCATTGCCAACAAAGGGTATATAACAAAGTATTGAGATGAACTTTTGTTATTGACCAAATACTTATTTTCCACTATAATTTGCAAATAAATTCTTTGAAAATCAGACAATGTGATTTTCAGGTTGTTTTTTTTTTTCTCATTCTGTCTCTCATAGTTGAGGTATACCTATGATGAAAATTACAGACCTCTCGCATCTTTTTAAGTGGGAGAACTTGCACAATTGGTGGCTGACTAAATACTTTTTTGCCCCACTGTATAACCTTGTATTTCATTCATTCCCTCTATGACTGTGTATATAAAGAGAGCTGTCAATCACTGATAGGACCGCCTCCTTGACTGACTGTGTATACAGAGATAGCTGTCAGTCACTGATAGGACCGCCTCCTTGACTGACTGTGTATACAGAGATAGCTGTCAATCACTGATAGGACCGCCTCCTTGACTGACTGTGTATACAGAGATAGCTGTCAGTCACTGATAGGACCGCCTCCTTGACTGACTGTGTATACAGAGATAGCTCTCAATCACTGATAGGACCGCCTCCTTGACTGACTGTGTATACAGAGATTGCTGTCAGTCACTGATAGGACTGCCTCCTTGACTGACTGTGTATACAGAGATAGCTGTCAATCACTGATAGGACTGCCTCCTTGACTGACTGTGTATACAGAGATTGCTGTCAGTCACTGATAGGACTGCCTCCTTGACTGACTGTGTATACAGAGATTGCTGTCAGTCACTGATAGGACTGCCTCCTTGACTGACTGTGTATACAGAGATTGCTGTCAGTCACTGATAGGACTGCCTCCTTGACTGACTGTGTATACAGAGATAGCTCTCAATCACTGATAGGACTGCCTCCTTGACTGACTGTGTATACAGAGATAGCTGTCAGTCACTGATAGGACCGCCTCCATGACTGACTGTGTATACAGAGATTGCTGTCAGTCACTGATAGGACTGCCTCCTTGACTGACTGTGTATATAAAGAGAGCTCTCAATCACTGATAGGACCGCCTCCTTGACTGACTGTGTATACAGAGATAGCTGTCAGTCACTGATAGGACTGCCTCCTTGACTGACTGTGTATACAGAGATAGCTGTCAATCACTGATAGGACTGCCACCTTGACTGACTGTGTATACAGAGATAGCTGTCAATCACTGATAGGACCGCCTCCTTGACTGACTGTGTATACAGAGATAGCTGTCAATCACTGATAGGACCGCCTCCTTGACTGACTGTGTATACAGAGATAGCTGTCAGTCACTGATAGGACTGCCTCCTTGACTGACTGTGTATACAGAGATAGCTGTCAGTCACTGATAGGACCGCCTCCTTGACTGACTGTGTATACAGAGATAGCTGTCAGTCACTGATAGGACCGCCTCCTTGACTGACTGTGTATACAGAGATAGCTGTCAATCACTGATAGTACCGCCTCCTTGACTTCAAAGCCCAGAATGAGCAGGAATTGAAATGAATAAATGACAAGTGTTACTAAATATCTTCCTATAACTCAATCAATCTGCTCAGCTCCTCCTGCTCCATAACATGCTGCTGGTAGCTTACATTGTATTTTCATGCTGACAGGTTCCCTTTAAGTGTACCTTTATTTAAATTATTGGATATTTAATCTAGGTCTGTATACCAATAATGTCAGGATTTATTTTTCTGAACAAGTATGTATATACACTCTTACTAGCAGTCCAGTTTACTTGGGAAGCTGGGACTTTCTAAAAAATGAAGCAAGGGTTTGCCCGGTCTTTATTCTTTCCGTTTTGAACTTCTGCTTTTATAACTTGCGTAACAGGTTATTTCCCAGGTCCCTTATGATTATGGCTTTACCAGTGTGACGTTGACTTCTGTCATTGGTACTCTTTGTGTCATTGCAGGGTCTGTGATTTAACTGAAGGTACAGAATAATATGCCATTAGTTCAGAGCACTATGGGGGAGACTTACCGTCTGCCTCTGCAAATGTTTTGGTGTTAAAAAAAAAAAAAAAAGTTGCAAAACCCGGTCTTACGACTTTTTAAATGTAATTGTAACTAAATCTAGTCACAACTGCCTTTTTATTTTATTTTTATGCCTGCCTTGCCAGCTTACAAAAAGGGGGTGTGCCATGAACAGGGACATCAGCCTTGGCACAGTAATCATTTATGCCAGGAACTGGCATATATGATAACTGAAATCTGCGCCAGCTACATGCTTGAGTAGGTTTCATCCTGGCCCACTGACTGCTGGAGGAAGCATTTCATTTATGACTAGGCCTGCATCTTGTCACATATTAAAGGGTTTTCTAAGACTTTTATACTGATGACCTATCCAGGGGATAGGTCATCAGTATCTGATCTGTGGGGGTTCAACGCCCGGGACCTGCGCTGATCAGCTGTTTGAGAAGGCACTGGCGCCGTACATTGTATAGCAGCTGTACTTGGTATCGCAGCTCAGCTCCATTCACTTCTATGGGGCTGAGGTGCACTTAGGCCATGTGACCAATGAACCAGCTGATCAGAGGGAGTCCTGGGTGTCAGACCCCCACAGATCAGATACTGATGACCTATGCAGAGGATAGGTCATCTGTTTAAAATAAATAATCTTGAAAAGCCCTTTTAAATGTCTCCTGTGGCCCATTAAGACGGATGTAGCGCACACCTGTGCTAAGTCAGCGCCTATGGTTTTGTGAGCAGTTTGTCCTGTCAGTAAGGGTCCATTCACACGTCCGTTTTTTTTTTCCTGATCTGTTCTGTTTTTTGCGGAACAGATCTGGACCAGATCTGGACCCATTCATTTTCAATTGGTCCTGGAAAAAAATCGGACAGCGTTTCCGTTGTTCCGTTCCGCATGTCCATTTAAATATAAAACATGTCCTATTCTTTTCCGCAAAATTCGGATCCTGGTACAATAGAAAGTCAATGGATCCGCAAAAAACGGAAGACATTCGGATGTCATTACGTATGTCATCCGTTTTATGCGGATTCCGTTCCTGGAAATTACATTTAAATTATTTTTATTTTTTTTTCAAAGAAATCCAAACAACTTTATTTGCTTATTGAAATTTATACATGTTTCCGTTTTTTGTGGATCCGCAAAAAACGGATGACATACGGAAACATTTTCAGGAACAACGGATCCACAAAAAACGGACCGAAAATCGGGATATAGTAAAATACTGACGTGTGAATGTAGCCTTAGGCTACCTCTGCGTTCTGCTTACAATTTTTGTTTGCTGCATACATCTGTAAAGCTCCTGGCGTATTTTATGTTATTTTTATTTTTATTTTTTTAAATATTCCCCAATATTTCTTGTGCCTCCCCTCTACCGCATGGCTTTAGGCTACTTTCACACTAGCGTTCGGGTGTCCGCTCGTGCGCACCGTTTGAAGGGGCTCACGAGCGGCCCCGAACGCATCCGTCTGGCCCCAATGCATTCTCAGTGGAGGCGGATCCACTGAGAATGCATCCGCCTGCCAGCGTTCAGCCTCCGCTCCGCTCCGTGAGCGGACACCTGAACGCTGCTTGCGTTCTGAACGCTGCTTGCAATGTAAGTCAATGGGGACGGATCCGCTTGAAGATGACACTATATGGCTCAATCTTCAAGCGGATCCGTTCCCCATTGACTTTCAATGTAAAGTCTGAACGGATCTGCTCAGACAACTTTCACACTTAGAAAATTTTCTAAGTTTTAATGCAGAACGGATGCGAACGCCTGCATTATCGGAGCGGATCCGTCTGATGAAACATCAGACGGATCCGCTCCGAACGCTAGTGTGAAAGTAGCCTTACACTGAAGCAGCTTGGTTTCTTTCTTTTTTTATTTTTTATTTTTATCCTATACTTTTTAGTATAAATAAAAAATAAAATAAAGTAGTATTTCCAAGGATAGGTGATGTGTCTGATCATCGGGGGCCCCACTGCTAAGAACAACACAGAGAATGGGTGTCGGGTGTCCCACAATCCACTGCATGACCACATTGAGAAGTCTGAATGGAGCAGCCATCAAGCAAAGCCTAATTGATGCTAAATAGTATATGTCTGTGCAGTTGTTTTAGTAACGTTTGACTGTACACTCATATCATGTGCTTTTCCTCCTTATATGAAGTAGGCTCTCCATGTCACATTGATGTAATGATAAGCCCTGCAGAACTCCACAACCTTCTATTAACTGTCTCGGGTCATGTACGGACTTGCAGGCACACCCCACAATTGTAAGCTAGATGATTAATGTGCACAGTCATAGTAGTACAAGGAAATCTGGAAGTCCTTTAAGTATTTTGTTGGATCTTGAATCAGTTGATTGCTTTTTGATCTGCAGCCTTAATTAATAGGTGCTTTCATTCTGTATTTAGTCGTCTTTTAGTTCTCACACGTTATTTGAAGTTAAACTGCACATGTGCCCTCCCTAAATGGTACAGTATAGATGTGGCTGCTTTCTTTTCTCTTGGTGGTGTGCATTCATTTCTGATGTTTGAGCAGTATTCCAGTGATTTCAATTTCACAGCAGTCTGCAGGATATAATTATTAGATTGTGGGGGTCCTACCTCTGAGACTTATCATCAAACATCCTCAAACACCCTTAGGCCCCTTTCACACTGGCGAGTTTTCCGCGCGGGTGCAATGCGTGAGTTGAACGCATTGCACCCGCACTGAATCCGGACCCATTCACTTCAATGGGGCTGTGCACATGAGCGGTGATTTTCACGCATCACTGGTGCGTTGCGTGAAAGTCGCAGCATGCTTCCCTTTGTGCGTTTCTATGCAACGCAGGCCCCATAGAAGTAAATGGGTCTGCGTAAAAATCACGAGCATCCGCAAACAAGTGTGGATGTGGTGTGATTTTCACGCACGGTTGCTAGGAGACGATCGGGATGGGGACCCGATCATTATTATTTTCCCTTTATAACATGATTATAAGGGAAAATAATAGCATTCTTAATACAGAATGCATAGTACAATAGGGCTGGAGGGGTTAAAAAAAAATAAAAAAAAATTCTAACTCGCCTTAATCTACTTGTTCGCGCAGCCGGCATCTTTTCTGTCTTCATCTTTGCTGTGCAGTAGGAAAAGGACCTGTGGTGACGTCACTCCGGTCATCACATGGTCCGTCACATGATCTTTTGCCATGGTGCTGGATCATGTGACGGGCCATGTGATGAGCGCAGTGACATCACCACAGGTCCTTTTCCTGTGCACCGCAAAGATGAAGACAGAAGAGAAGCCGGGCTGCGCGAGCAAGTGGATTAAGGTGAGTTAAATATTATATATATTTTTTAACCCCTCCAGCCCTATTGTGCTATGCATTCTGTATTAAGAATGCTATTATTTTACCTTATAACCATGTTATAAGGGAAAATAATAAAATCTACACAACACCTAACCCAAACCCGAACTTCTGTGAAGAGGTTCGGGTCTGGGTACCAAACATGCCGAATTTTCTCACGCGCGTGCAAAACGCATTACAATGTTTTGCACTAGCGCTGAAAAATTGTGCATTTTCCCGCAACGCACCCGCATCTCATCCGGGCCAAAAACATGACTCCCGTGTGAAAGAGGCCTTACTACTTTCTGAAAAGGGAGTGTGGTGAGGGGGGGGGGGGGGGGGGGGGGGGGGAGAGAGGGTTGGAGCCAGCAGGCGTAACACATTTATGACGGACATCTATGGCCATTTTGAGTTGCCGTAGATTTTATTCTGGCATATAGGCTGCCCAAACATGCACCTAATTTATGACAAGGGATGCGCCTCGTCATAAATTAGGTGCATCCTCCCTCAGCACAGGGGATATCATAGACTGGCGTAGAACGCAACTCTGTGATAGATCTCCCCCTTTGTGCCCTAGATTCTGGTTACCTGCAGCTGACACTAAAAGGAGCAGAGCAGCGTACTTGTTTGTTTTATATTGAGAACAATAATAAGACTGTATTCATTAAGCTCCTTTGTCCCCCTCTAGTGGTGGCTGCAGGCAGCACTTCCATAGAAGAAACAGTAAGTGGCAGGGGGAGCAGGAGCTCATGAGTAATCTCCATAACCCCTTTACAATAACAGATAAGTGACAGACCACTTGTCACTTCCCAATGCTGCTCTGTGAGGGCAGCATAAAGTGGATGACAGGTTTCTCTGTCTATGCGGCAGTGCTGTAGGCCAAAATGAATAAGAATATCAAAAATGAAATGATTTATTTTTTTCGCAACCATTTTAGTCACCATCTGGAGCTCTACAACCATGCACCGTTCAAAAGATTGCCATTTCCTAGATGATCGAATGTTAAGTGTATTTACTGTGGAGTAGGGCACTAACATTTTAAAGTTTTGTTCCACAATGGAAGATATTTCTCTCATGGATCATACCAAACATTAGGGTTCTTTCAGACGTCTAATCTGAAATCTGCTTAAATTCTGATGACATTCCACATCCTCTAGATCAGTGATGCCCAACCTACAACCCGCGGGCCACATCCGGCCCGTGAGGCCGAGTCATGTGGCCCGCACAGTCATGGAGCTTGCTCATAGTGGAAGATGAAGGGGACACGCCTGGGCGGCTGCAGTAGCCCAGTACTGACACGATCAGCTACGCCCACCTGTGCCCGGACGCACAGCAGCGAGGGTTTACTGCCTTCAGTGGGAGGAAAGCTGGCGGACCACGACTCACGCTCCCAACCCCCTCCCCACGGGGAACACTGCACACGCGAGAGCCATCAGATCCTGACCGCGCTACGTGTACGCCGAGGAAGCGACCCCAGCGCAGTACAGAGTAAGTGGAAAAAAGCCTCGGCCACACAGCCCTACACTGGAGCAAGCCTGGCTGCCGCTAACGGCACGATAGCCTCTGTCCCGTATCCACACTGCACCTCGCCATGTACATACAGGTTCCTGGGAGGGTTACACTCTGATCTGCCCCAAAATAACCTGCATGTATCCCAGTTACTGGCTTGTAACCATGATGACGCCCATAAGTGGATAGCAGGTCCTCTCCTTACAGGCTGGATATCAGGACCCAAAGCTGTAGTAATGCACACATGTGCCCCCTTCGCTGTAGTAATGCACACATGTGCCCCCTTCGCTGTAGTAATGCACACATGTGCCCCCTTCGCTGTAGTAATGCACACATGTGCCCCCTTCACAGTGTTTGCATTTCTTTCTGGCAAAGCTACCTGGTTCTGGCCCGCAAAATTTATACCATGTCTAGTGCGGCCCTGAGACGAAAAATGGTTGGGCACCACTGCTCTAGATAGTAATGCGGTGTCCACAACCCTATTCACATTCTACAGAAAATTTTTGTGCAGTAATGAAATGTATGGGAAGAAGTAGAATGCTACTTCGTTCCTTGCCTTCAGTATGGAAAAGCCAGAGGATTAACCCCATTGAATGAGGCTATTACTTGTGGAGATCGGCAGCAGAAATTCCAGTGCTTGCCTAACATTTCTGCTGCAGATCTTGGAGTGAAAAATGATCTTGGATTCAGCTCTTTACTTGACTGTTTCTGTAAGCCTCAGACGAGGCAGGATACATGCGTGGCCACTGCTCCATTCAAAGATGGGACTTCTTCACTAGTGATTGCTAGGCGTTCTAGCAAAAGGGTCTCCAGCAATCAGACATTTTATTGCCTATTTATAATGCCTTGTGTGGGCCAACCCCTTTTAACCACTTAAGGACCACAGGTTTATACCCCCCTAAAGACCAGGTCCTTTTTTACAAATCGGCACTCCACAATTTTAGCGGTTTATTGCTCAGTCATGCAACTTACCACTCAAATGAATTTTACCTCCTTTTCTTCTCACTAATAGAGCTTTCATTTGGTGGTATTTCATTGCTGCTGACATTTTAACTTTTTTTGTTATTAATCGAAATTTAACGATTTTTTTTTCAAAAAAATGACATTTTTCACTTTCAGTTGTAAAATTTTGCAAAAAAAAACGACATCCATATATAAATTTTGCTCTAAATTTATTGTTCTACATGTCTTTGATAAAAAAAAAATGTTTGGGTAAAAGTTATAGCGTTTACAAACTATGGTACAAAAATGTGAATTTCCGCTTTTTGAAGCAGCTCTGACTTTCTGAGCACCTGTCATGTTTCCTGAGGTCCTACAATGCCCAGACAGTACAAACACCCCACAAATGACCCCATTTTGGAAAGTACACACCCTAAGGTATTCGCTGATGGGCATAGTGAGTTCATAGAACTTTTTAGCGGAAAATGATGTTTTTTTTTTTTTTTTTTCTTACAAAGTCTCATATTCCACTAACTTGTGAAAAAAAATAAAAACTTCCATGAACTCACTATGCCCATCAGCGAATACCTTGGGATGTCTTCTTTCCAAAATGGGGTCACTTGTGGGGTAGTTATACTGCCCTGGCATTCTAGGGGCCCAAATGTGTGGTAAGGAGTTTGAAATCAAATTCTGTAAAAAATGGCTGGTGAAATCCGAAAGGGGCTCTTTGGAATGTGGGCCCCTTTGCCCACCTAGGCTGCAAAAAAGTGTCACACATCTGGTATCTCCGTATTCAGGAGAAGTTGGGGAATGTGTTTTGGGGTGTCATTTTACATATACCCATGCTGGGTGAGAGAAATATCTTGGCAAAAGACAACTTTGTATAAAAAAATGGTAAAAGTTGTCTTTTGCCAAGATATTTCTCTCACCCAGCATGGGTATATGTAAAATGACACCCCAAAACACATTCCCCAACTTCTCCTGAATACGGAGATACCAGATGTGTGACACTTCTTTGCAGCCTAGGTGGGCAAAGGGGCCCATATTCCAAAGAGCACCTTTCGGATTTCACTGGTCATTTTTTACAGAATTTGATTTCAAACTCCTTACCACACATTTGGGCCCCTAGAATGCCAGGGCAGTATAACTACCCCACAAGTGACCCCATTTTGGAAAGAAGACACCCCAAGGTATTCGCTGATGGGCATAGTGAGTTCATGGAAGTTTTTATTTTTTGTCACAAGTTAGTGGAATATGAGACTTTGTAAGAAATTTTTTTTTTTTAAAAAATCATCATTTTCCACTAACTTGTGACAAAAAAGAAAAACTTCCATGAACTCACTATGCCCATCAGCGAATACCTTGGGATGTCTTCTTTCCAAAATGGGGTCACTTGTGGGGTAGTTATACTGCCCTGGCATTCTAGGGGCCCTAATGTGTGGTAAGTAGGTAAATGACCTGTGAAATCCTAAAGGTGCTCTTTGGAATATGGGCCCCTTTGCCCACCTAGGCTGCAAAAAAGTGTCACACATGTGGTATTGCCGTATTCAGGAGAAGTTGGGGAATGTGTTTTGGGGTGTCATTTTACATATACCAATGCTGGGTGAGAGAAATATCTTGGCAAAAGACAACTTTTCCCATTTGTTTATACAAAGTTGGCCTTTGACCAAGATATTTCTCTCACCCAGCATGGGTATATGTAAAATGACACCCCAAAACACATTCCCCCAACTTCTCCTGAGTACGGCGATACCAGATGTGTGACACTTTTTTGCAGCCTAGATGCGCAAAGGTGCCCAAATTCCTTTTAGGAGGGCATTTTTAGACATTTGGATACCAGACTTCTTCTCACGCTTTGGGGCCCCTAAAATGCCAGGGCAGTATAAATACCCCACATGTGACCCCATTTTGGAAAGAAGACACCCCAAGGTATTCAATGAGGGGCATGGCGAGTTCATAGAAAATTTTTTTTTTTGGCACAAGTTAGCGGAAATTGATATTTTTTATTTTTTTCTCACAAAGTCTCCCTTTCCGCTAACTTGGGACAAAAATTTCAATCTTTCATGGACTCAATATGCCCCTCACGGAATACCTTGGGGTGTCTTATTTCCGAAATGGGGTCACATGTGGGGTATTTATACTGCCCTGGCATTCTAGGGGCCCTAAAGCGTGAGAAGAAGTCTGGAATATAAATGTCTAAAAAATTTTACGCATTTGGATTCCGTGAGGGGTATGGTGAGTTCATGTGAGATTTTATTTTTTGACACAAGTTAGTGGAATATGAGACTTTGTAAGAAAAAAAAAAAATAACTCCACTAACTTGGGCCAAAAAAATGTCTGAATGGAGCCTTACAGAGGGGTGATCAATGACAGGGGGGTGATCAATGACAGGGGGGTGATCAGAGAGTCTATATGGGGTGATCACCCCCCCTGGAAGGCTCCAGGGAGACGCCTGTATGTGTTTTGCGGATCCGATCCATGTATCCGTGGATCCGTAAAAATCATACGGACATCTGAATGCAGCCTGACAGGGGGGGGGTGATCAATGACAGGGGGGTGATCAGGGAGTCTATATGGGGTGATCACCTCCCCTGGAAGGCTCCAGGGAGACGCCTGTATGTGTTTTGCGGATCCGATCCATCTATCAGTGGATCTGTAAAAATCATGTGGACATCTGAATGGAGCTTTACAGGGGGTTGATCAATGACAGGGGGGTAATCAATGACAGGGGGGTGATCAGGGAGTCTATATGGGGTGATCTCCACAGTCATTGATCACGCCCCTGTAAGGCTCCATTCAGACGTCCGTATGCGTTTTGCGGATCCGATCCATCTATCAGTGGATCCGTAAAAATCATGCGGACATCTGAATGGAGCTTTACAGGGGCGTGATCAATGACAGGGGGGTGATCAATGACAGGGGGGTGATCAGGGAGTCTATATGGGGTGATCAGGGGTGATCAAGGGTGAATAAGGGGTTAATAAGTGACAGGGGGGGGGTGTAGTGTAGTGGTGCTTGGTGCAACATATTACTGAGCTACCTGTGTCCTCTGGTGGTCGATCCAAACAAAGGGGACCACCAGAGGACCAGGTAGCAGGTATATTAGACGCTGTTATCAAAACAGCGTCTAATATACCTGTTAGGGGTTAAAAAAATCACATCTCCAGCCTGCCAGCGAACGATCGCCGCTGGCAGGCTGGAGAGCCACTCTCTTACCTTCCGTTCCTGTGAGCGCGCGCGCCTGTGTGCGCGCGTTCACAGGAAATCTCGGCTCACGCGAGATGACGCCAATCGGCGTTAGTGTGACCTGGGAGCGCCGCAGAAATGACGCCTTTCGGCGTTAGCGTGGCGGGAAGTGGTTAAGAGGCCCAACCTATAATCAAGCATACAGTACATATTAATTCTAAGGGAGATGCAAAAAGTTAGCATTAAATTAGACAAGAAACCTTTTCTCCACATCTCTGATGCTACTCATTTGTCAGCTCCTCGGCACTCTTTATCCATTTAGTTAGCCCTATCAATTAGAACTTGGCAATGATGTCCTCCACCAATTGATAGTCCAATCGTTTTGTGTGTTTATGTGCCTTATGAAAATGTTTGTGCTGGATTTTTAACCCCTTAGGGACATTTTTTGCAAATCTGACCAGTGTCACTTTAAGTGCTGATAACTTTAAAACTCTTTTACTTACCCAGGCCGTTCTGAGATTGTTTTTTCGTCACATATTGTACTTCATGACACTGCTAAAATTGGGTAAAAAAAGTAAATTTTCCATAAAAAAATACCAAATTTACCAAAAATTGCTAATTTTAAAGTTTGTTTCTCTACTTCTGTAATACATAGTAATACCACCAAAAATTGTGATGACTTTACATTCCTCATATGTCTACTTCATGTTTGGATCATTTTGGGAATGATATTTTATTTTTTGGGTATGTTACAAGGCTTAGAAGTTTAGAAGCAAATCTTGAAATTTTTCTTAAATTTTCAAAAACCCAATTTTTAGGGACCAGTACAGGTCTGAAGTCACTTTGCGAGGCTTACATAATAGAAAAAACCACCCAAAAATGACCCCATTCTAGAAACTACACCCCTCAAGGTATTCTAAACTGATTTTACAAACTTCATTAACTCTTTAGGTGTTGCACAAGGGTTATTGGAAAATGGGGATGAAATTTTGGAATTTCATTTTTTTGCCAAACTTTCCATTTTAACCCATTTTTTCCACTAACAAAGCAAGGGTTAACAGCCAAACAAGACTGTATCTTTATTGCCCTGACTCTGCCGTTTACAGAAACACCCGATATGTGGCCGTAAACTACTGTACGGCCACACAGTAGGGCGTAGAGGGAAAGGTGCGCCATATGGTTTTTGGAAGGCAGATTTTGCTGGACTGGATTATTTACACCATGTCCCATTTGAAGCCCCCCTGATGCACCCCTAGAGTAGAAACTCCCTAAAAGTGACCCCATCTAAGAAACTACACCCCTCAAGGTATTCAAAACTGATTTTACATACGTCGTTAACCCTTTAGGTGTTGCACAAGAGTTATTGGCAAATAGGGATGAAATTTGAGAATTTCATTTTTTTGCCAAATTTTCCCTTTTAACCCATTTTTCCCCACTAACAAATCAAGGGTTAACAGCCAAACAAGACTGTATCTTTATTGCCCTGACTCTGCCGTTTACAGAAACACCCCATGTGTGGTCGTACACTACTGTACGGCCACACGGCGGGGCGTAGAGGGAACGCAGCGCCGTGTGGTTTTTGTAGAGCTGATTTTTATGGACCGGTTTATTTACACCGTGTCCTGTTTCAACCCCCCTGATGCACCCCTGGAGTAGAAACTCCCTAAAAGTGACCCCATTTTGGAAACTACGGGATAAGGTGGCGTTTTTTTGGGGACTCTTTTTAGGGTACATATGACTTTTGGTTGCTCTATATTACATTCTTGTGAGGCAAGGTTAGCAAAAATTGAAATTCTGAAATTTCATCTCCATTTGCCATTAACTGTTGAGGAACACCTAAAGGGTTAATAAAGTTTGTATAATCAGTTTTGAATACCTTGATGGGTGTAGTTTCTTAGATGGGGTCACTTTTAGGGAGTTTTTACTCTAGGGGGGCTTCAAAAGGGACATGGTGTCAATAAAAAAGGCCATCAAAATCGGCCTTCCAGAAACCATGTCGGTCCTTTCCTTTTGCGGCCTCCCTTTTACTGATACAGCAGTTTACGACCACAAATGTGGCGTTTCTGTAAACTGCAGTATCAGGGTAATAAATATTACCTTTTGTTTGGTTGTTAACCCTTGTTTTGTTACCGGAAAAAACTGATTGAAATGGACAAAAATAGCGGTTTTTAGCACCGTTTTTATTTTTGACCATGTTGATCTGGACGGTTAGGTCATGGGTTATTTTTATAGAGGAGATTCTTACGGACGCGGCGATACCTAATAACAACTTTTTTTTTACAATTATTTAGGTTTTAGTTTAAGAGTAATTTTATTTTTTTGCCGATTATCTTGTGGGGGCTCATTTTCTGCGGGATGAGAGGACTGTTTTATTGGCACTATTTTGGGGGCTATATGACTCTTTGATCGCTTGCTATTAAACTTTTTGTTATGTAAGGTGACAAAAAAAATTCTTTTTTTGGACAGTGTTAATCTTGGGGGTTGGGTCATGGGGTATTTTTATAGAGGAGATTCTTACCGACGCTGAGATACCTAATTTGTATACTTTTAATAAATTTATTTTAGTTTTTACAATTTTTTTGGGGTGTCCAGTCTGAGAACCAGTTTTTTTTATCCGATGTCAGTGCTAAATTGGGATATAAATTTAGTACTCCATGGAAGTGTGGTACTCCTTGGGCCTCTGCATTATTGGTTGCTTCGTGTCACATTGAGTAGTGGTGTCCTTCCGTATCTCCCTCCTGTGACACACTCTGCACCTTTTTTGGGTTCGTCCCTTCTTTCCAGTATGGGGGACCACACCTGGAAAGTGTTGGCCAGGTACTCCAGCCTGCTCTTTCCCGGTCCGAAAAGATCAGGGCCTTGAGGACTGCCTCATAGAACTGAAGGAATGTCCCTGTGTTGCCAGCGCTTCGGGACAGCACAAAAGAGTTGTACATGGCAACCTGTACCAAGTAGACCGCAACTTTTTTGTACCATGCCCGGGTTTTGCGCATGGCATTATATGGCTTGAGGACTTGATCAGAGAGATCAACTCCTCCCATATACCGTTTGTAGTCGACGATACAATCGGGCTTGAGGACCGTTGCCGCGGTACCTCGCACAGGGACAGGGGTGATGCCGTTACCATGAATTGTGGACAGTACAAGGACATCCCTCTTGTCCTTGTACCTGACCAGCAACAGGTTTCCAGTGGTAAGGGCATGGGTCTTACCCCTGGGGAGATAGGTACCTGGAGGGGGAGGGCAGGGAGGCCGCGATCTAGCGGCAAGGGACTGGAACAAGGGGATACTAGTATAAAAGTTATCCACGTAAAGGTGGTAACCGTTATCTAGCAGTGGGTACATAAGGTCCCACACAAGTTTCCCGGTAACGCCCAGAGTGGGGGGACATTCTGGGGGTTGAATCCGGGAATCTCGCCCCTCGTATACACAAAACTTGTAAGTGTACTCTGAGGTACTCTCACAAATTTTGTATAGCTTCACGCCATACCTCGCCCACTTGGAGGGCACATACTGGCGGAAAATGAGTCTCCCCTTGAACGCAATGAGAGACTCATCAACCACGACCTCCCTTCCAGGTACATAGGCCTCCATGAATTTGGCCCCGAAGTGATCGATGACTGGCCGTATCTTATACAGACGGTCATGGGCAGGATCACCTCGGGGGGAGGGGACATGCTGCATTATTTGAATAATGCAGACATTTCCGGATGGCCTCAAACCGGGAGCGTGTCATGGCCGTACTGTAAAGTGGGGTCTGGTAGAGGACGTCCCCACTCCAGTACAGCCTGACACTGGGTTTCTTGACCAAGCCCATATGCAGCACTGGGCCCCAAAATGTCCTCATCTAGGCTGCACTGACCGGGGTCCAGCCACCGGGCCTGGCCAAAAAGGAGCCCGGGTGTTGAGCAACGAACCCTGTTGGGTTCGTCTGCTCCACCATCAGATTTACCAGTGGGTCACTGAAAAAATGACAGTCATATTCAGTGTAGCCCACTGTGGAAATCTGGATTCCTGATTGGCCTACAAAATCAGGAATCACGGGCTCGTATCGCTCTGGGCTACACCAGACTAGTTCACCGGCAGGGTGCTCCGGTGGATTTAACTGGTGGGCCGGAAAACTAGTACGAGCCCCAGAGCTGCTCGTACTAGGGTGGGCCACAGGGTCTCTAACATGGCGGGCCCCTTGCTCCGCCTGGTGGCGTCTCCGCCGCCTTGGGGGCTCATCATCATCGCTAGATGATGAGGACGCGGATAACAACAGGAAAGTGGGGTCATCCTCGTCCTCACTGGGACTCTGAGTCTGAGGCAAGCTGGGCGTATGCCTCCTCGGCCGAGAACGTCCGGCGGGCCATAGGGGAGTGTGTGTCTGCGTGTGTATGTGCGTGCGTGTAAATCTTTATTTGGTGTGCGTGTGTGTAAAAAAAAAAAAGGGGCAAAAAAAATAATTCTAAACCGTTGATCAGCGGTGGGGTGTGCGATTCGCTAACAGTGGCCGGACGCTGAGAGTGCCGGCCACAGTCAGCGTACACAAAAAAAAATAATCCTGCACCCCAAAAAAGTTGGGGGGGGGGGGCAAGCGACAGCACCCCTGGGGAGTCTAGGGTCACACAGCTGTGGACCCCAGACACCCTAACTTAGGGTGATGCAATCAAAGTTTTTCAAACTAACTTTCCCTTTATTTTCCCTGCCTAGCCCATCCTTTCCCTATACTTTCCCTAAGTACCTGCTGTTCAGATGGGGGGTGCTGGGGCACAGATCGGGTCCTGGGGGGCACAGATGAGGTGATGCTGGCACAGATCGACTACGTGCAGGCAGCTCCTCTCTCCTCCGGCTCCGGGACACAAAAGGAGGAGGAGAGGAACGCTTGCAACATTTGAATCTGCCGCCGTCCCGCTCACCAACCAATCAGAGGCGATCCTGAGAGGGGATGTCACCATCACCCCTCAGGATCGCAGGATGGTGATTGGTGGGGTAAAATCACACCACCATCACCATCCTGTTCCGGGTTATCGGGTCTTCAGAGACCCGAATAACCCGGAAACGCAGAAAACCGCAGGTCTGAATTGGTTTTCTGCGATCGCCGACATGGGGGGGGGGGGGGGCGCATTTGGCCTAGGTGCCTGATTCTGGTACGTCATGTGTCCTGAAGAGGTTAAAGGATGATTTTATTTGATGTATGAGGACTTTCCATTGGAGTGAAATATCTGTCAATCTCATTAGGCACAGTTCTATAGATCACTGCTTTTGTTTCATGTGTGAACTACTGGTTAAAAGTGCATGCAATAAATTTGTAGAAAGTATAACAATTCAGTATTAATTATTAAATGCATTTTATATTTTAATAGCTTTTTTTTCTATATTGAATTGATGTAATAATAATTTTATTTAAAGGGGTTTTTGAGGCCTGTACTTAAAGTCTCTTTTAGCCAACCTGTGGACAGAAGACACTTTGAGCAGTATTGTTCCACTGATTCCGCTGTCCTGGCTGGGATCACATGACACCTGACAGGCTGTGAATACTTCCACTGACTTTGTGACCAAAAGTGCTCCCCTTTTTTTTCCTGTTCAGCTGCATAATGTAGATGAACAGGAAGCAAGAGGACCACACCAGTCAAGCAGTGCGTAACCCCACCGGGATCGTGGGATTGGTGGAGTAATGAAAAGGATAAGTACTGCCCAGGGTCTTCTGTCCACAGGTTGACTGAAAGATATATATATATATATATATATATATATATATATATATATATATATATATATATATATATATAAATATTTTTTTTTTTTTTAGATACATGACTTAAGAACGCCTTTAAATGTATACATTTATTGAACTGGTTTAAAAACTTTACATTATTGAATTTCTTCTTTCTTCCTTATGTTTTTAGGCCAAAAACAAGGAAACTGGCATCTTGGCTGCTGCCAAAGTTATAGACACAAAGAATGAAGAAGAGTTGGAGGACTACATGGTTGAGATAGATATCCTCGCCACCTGTAATCACCCCAACATTGTGAAGCTACTTGGTGCTTATTATTTTGAGAACAAGCTCTGGGTGAGTATCAGAACACACTTGTCACAGTGTAACATTTCTTCTCTTTCCTTGGCAATGCATACATGCGTATCCACAGAGCTTTTCTGCATTGGACATTGCATGCGGAAAATTGGTAACATTTTTGGTTACTTTCACACTAGCGTTTTTCTTTTCCATCCTAGGGGCTCTATACCGGAAAAGAACTGATCAGTTTTATCCCCATGTATTCTGAATGGAGAGCAATCCGTTCAGGATGTCTTCAGTTCAGTCACTGAACGGTGTTTTGGACTGAGGAAATACCGCAGCATTCTGCGGTATTATCTCCGTCCAAAATTCCGGATCAGTTGCCGGAATGCCAGATACGGCATTAATTTACATTAAAATGTATTAGTGCCGGATCAGGCATTAAAAATACTGCAATGCTGGATCCGGAATTAAAATCACTGCAATGCCGGATCCGTCCTTCTGGTTTGTGCATGCGCAGACCGGTAAAGTGGAAAAAAAATATAACTGATCCGTTTCTCCGGATGACAAGTTGGTATCTAGTCTAACTTTCCATTTAAAGAGAATCTGTCACCAGTTTTATGGTGTCCTAACTAAGGGCAACATAAACTAGTGACAGGTCTCCTTGGCGAAATGATGGGTCACTTTCTTTAATTGACCCAGCCATTTGCCAAACTCTTGTATTGTATAGCTCCATCAGATGCCAACGAGTCCCCATATTCATGACAATAGGATTAAATACAAACCTCTGATTGCCAGAGATGTATTCATTTTTATATTCTTTTTTTACACAAGCACTTTGGGTCACTTCACAGGGCCCCAGTGAGCTTCCTGTTTTCCACACAGAAAGATGCTGAGGTAATTAGCAAGGGCACTCCTATGGGAGTAAAGTGTGACTGTGTGACATGCGACACGCCAGCCCTGCCTAGCAGTAGATATACTTGTGTATATTTTAGTCAGTGTGTGTTGGTTTACTAAAGGTTGAACTTGGTTATGTAAGTATCTGGAGCATGTGTCATAGATATGAAATCGAAGGATAATTGTACTGCCGCTGTGAGGGCACATTCACACTGCTATATTATTGAACCATATAACCAAAGCCCATACTGTTCCCCCATGTGCGTTTTGGTTTTATACAAAGACGTGCTGATTTTTTTAAATTTTTTTATTTTTTCCTTACAGATTTAAATCAAAACTTAAAGGGATTCTGTCACCAGGTTTCACCCCCTCCAGATAAAAATATGGTTATGTTCAGGGAGCTTTCACGATTCCTAATGTGGTCTTATAAATGTAATCTGTAGGCTCATTTTGCTAAAAAAACGCTATTACTAACCTGTCATTCAACAAAATAAGGTGCCCAAGGGGATGTAAATGGATCCAAGCTGCCGCCCGCACCCACCGCCGTTTGTGCCCAGCTCCGCCTTTCCCGACCTCAGCGCCGCCTCATAATCCTGTGTGACGCCTCCGACTCTCCCCCCCCCCCCCCCCCCTCCTTCTGCTCTAACATCTCGCGCGTGCGCACAGGGCTCTGCCACTGTGCAGGTCATCGAGAGGTTGAGCGAAGTGCCGGCGCATGCGCACTTCGCTCTATGAAGCCGAACGGAGAAGTCCGCACGGGCGCATCAGGCAGAGCCCTGTGCGCACGCGCGAGATGTTAGAGCAGAAGGAGGGGGGGGGGAGGGAGGGAGAGCCGGAAGCGTCACAAAGGATTATGAGGCGGCGCTGAGGTCGGGAAAGGCGGAGCTGGGCACGAACGGCGGCGGGTGCGGGCGGCAGCTTGGATCCATTTACATCCCCTTGGGCACCTTATTTTGTTGAATGACAGGTTAGTAATAGCGTTTTTTTTTTTAGCAAAATGAGCCTACAGATTACATTTATAAGACCACATTAGGAATCGTGAAAGCTCCCTGAACATAACCATATTTTTATCTGGAGGGGGTGAAACCTGGTGACAGAATCTCTTTAAAGGGGTTATTCCCCCCTGGGGTCCTTTCGGCTAGAGTCCCCAGTGTGACAGGACCTGCTGTGGGAATCGTACTTGCCTGATCCCTGCCGTTGGGCTCTACCACCCCTGCAGATCTCCAGTATTTGGTTTTATGCGGGTTATGTGGGCCTCTGCTCTGTCAGGACAGTCCTGCTCTAATGGCCCTGATTGGCAGAGGAGCTGAACCCGGCCATTACAGCAGAATACACAGCACTATAAGGCCTCATGCACCCGACTGTTGTGTGCATCCGTGGCCGTTGTTCCGTTTTCCGTGATTTTCTGTGGACCCATTGACTTTCAATAGGTCTGTTGAAAACTCGGAAAATGCACCGTTGTTCATCCGCGGCCGTGATCCGTGTTTCCTGTCCGTCCAAAAAATATGACCTGTCCTATTTTTTTTTTTGACGGACAACGGTTCACCGACCCATTCAAGTCAATGGGTCCGTGATCCGTGGCCGTAGGCTACTTTCACACAGACGGATCGCAGATCCGTCTGCATAAAAGCTTTTTCAGAGCTGAGTTTTCACTTCAGATCTGACAGTATATTCTAACACAGAGGCGTTCCCATAGTGATGGGGACGCTTTAAGTTAGAATATACTAAGAACTGTGTACATGACTGCCCCCTGTTGCCTGGCAGCACCCGATCTCTTACAGGGGGCTGTGATCCGCACAATTAACCCTTCAGGTGCCGCACCTGAGGGGTTAATTGTGCGTATCATAGCTCCTGTAAGAGATCAGGTGCTGCCAGGCAGGAGGGGGCACACCCCCCTCCCTCCCCAGTTTTTAAATTCATTAGTGGCCAGTGGGCCCCCCCTCCCTCCCCTGTATTACTGTACATTCATTGGTGGCCAGTGGGCCCCCCCTCCCTCCCCTGTATTACTGTACATTCATTGGTGGCCAGTGGGCCCCCCTCTCCCTCCCCTGTATTACTGTACATTCATTGGTGGCCAGTGCGCCCCCCCCCCCCCCCCCCTAGGCCTAAGTAGTACAATGCATCATTGACGCAATCTGAAGACTGCATGGCAAGGTCCCCTTGCGAGACACCTTTTTTTTTTTTTCAGTTAAAAAATGCTTTTCAATGGAAAAAATGAATATAAAGAGTCCCCTCCACATATCATCTGGCATTGCCACATCTGTAACAACCTGAATTATACAGTTATCAAGGTGAACACTATATAAAAAAATGTCAGAATTAGTTTTTTGCATATCTGCCACAGTAAAAAAACAGAATTCAAAGCAATCAAGAAGTCTTATGTACCCCAAAATGATACCACTGAAAACTACAAATTGCCCCCACGCAGCTCCATAGATTTTTTTTTTTTTTAAAGTGCTATGGGTCTCGGGATGCGTTGATGCAAATACATTAATTTTATTTATTTTTTAAAAAAAAGGGGGTTTTATTGTTGAAAAGTAGTAAACCGTGCCGAAAGTATCATGTTATGTATGCCACACAATGAACAGCTCAAAAATTCACAATGTAAATAATCAATGGTGATGTTGCTGTTTTTTTCCGTTCCACCCTAGAAAGAGTTAATAAAAGTTAATAAATTATAATATGTACCTCAAAATAGTGCCATTAAAAAAAAAGCTACATCAATGGAAAAATAAAGTTTTAGATCTTGGAATGTGACCTTCAAAAAAATGAAAAAAATTGTTTGCTCACTATTGGGGTCGTTTATCAAACTGGTGTAAAGTAGAACTGGCTTAGTTGCCCATAGCAACCAATCAGATTCCATCTTTCATTTTTGACAGCTGCTTTGGAAAGTTTACGGGGCAATTATTATAATTTTTTAACCACTTCATTACAGGCGTGTTTATCCCCCTTCCTTACCAGGCCAGTTTTTCAGTTGTAGCGTCTATCAAACTGCAAATAACTAATTTCTGAGCCAGCCTACATGTTTTTGATAAAACTTCGACATCTCGTCGTTTTATTCCTGCCGCCTCTCGGCATGTTTCCCGTCTCCGGCCCGCCCCCATCATAGTCAATGGGGCCGGAGGGAACCTCTGGCGGCACGCGTGCACTAGCGGCAGCACGGATCCAGCCGGCTGTTCACCCGCCGGAGAAGGCTGCTGCTAGTGTGAAAGACGCCTAAGGTTCCGGAAGTACAGTATTGCTTTAGGCCAGCATAGTTTATTATTTGTGTTTTGTTCTAAAAGCTAGTCACTGTATTTTCTGGTGTTTCTGTTGTATCCAAACTTGACTCTGCAGCTAGGTTATTGTTTGTCTTGTGGGTGACTCTCCTGCAGGTGATGTGTGGATGAGGCTTCCATAGCGTTCCAGTGGATTAACTCATGATGTCCCTGCTCACATACAGTAGAATAGCATGGTAGAATTCGAGACTAGCAATCATTAGGTCTCAGCAGTGCCGAGGGGATGTAATGATGATGGATGTGTAAATGCCTGTAATTGCTGAGTGGACCGACTGGTTAAATAAACCTGTTCTCATGAATGTTACTCCCCCCCCCCCCTCATAGCTGTTTACATAGTCTTGCCTTTACGTCTAAGAAATGTTACCAGTTCCAGTAGCTCTTTGACAGATGCTTGTTGTACTGCTTTCTTGAACAAGGCATTGCTTTGTTTACTGTCTAGGAATACATGAAAGTTGAAAACTGAACTAAAAATTCAACCATTTTGTAGCACAAAAATGTGCATATGTGCCGTATTCCATAGCAGGCTTCATCTTTGTAATTATTAAAGGGGTTTTCCAAAATGACCTATCTTCGGGATTGGTCATCAATATCTGATCTGTGGGGGTCTGACTCCTGGCACCACCACCAACCACCTGTTTGAAGAGTCTGCGGTGCTCCAGCCTCTTCACAGCATACCAAGCACACCACAGTTCATTGTATAGCAGGTGTGCTTGGTAATGCAGGCCAGACCCATTCACTGACTTTGTACTGAGCTGCAAATAGGCCGTATTACCTACGAGCTTGATGTTACTGGCCTAGGAAGACTGCTGCTGCTCTTGCCCAAGAGCAATGGCTTCTGGTGGTCCGGACCCTCCTACCTCTCTCCTTTCTGGCATGCTTGGGTGCCATAGTAGCTCTGTCTGTAGCCTCTTTTTCTGCCTGTAGGGCAGCGTGCTCTTGACGGCACGCTTATAGCCTAATCTTTACCAAACCATGGCTGGCTACTTTAGAGTACCCAAAGTGGTTTTCCGAAATTTACATATTGATGACCTTTCCTCAGCGTAGGTCAATCATTATGAGATTTGCTGTGCGACTCCCGGCACCTCGCCGATCAGCTTTTTCAGGAAGGCTGTTTTACCAAAGCTCCAGTGAGCACTGCGGCCTCTGCGCATCTTATCAAACACAGCACTGCCCATTTGATAGCAGCTGTGCTTGGTATTGCAGCTCAGCCCCATTCACTTGAATGGGGCTGAGCAGCGCCTAGGCCATGTGACCAATGAATGTAACGTCACATGGCCTAGGAAGAGGCTTAAAGGGGTTCTCTCACTTCAGCAAATGGCATTTATCATGTAAAAAAAGTTAATACAAGCCACTAACTAATGTATTGTGATTGTCCATTTTGCTTTCTTTACTGGATAGATTGCTTTTTTCATCACAATATACACTGTTCGTTTCCATGGTTATGACCACCCTAAAATCCAGCAGCAATAGCAGTATTTGCATAGTATAGGGAAAAAGTGTCTGCTTCTCTGGTGGCTGGGCCAGCGGGAGTACTTCTTTTTTTTTTTGTATAGTGTACAAGCACGGCCACCACTGCTGGATTGCAGGGTGGTCGTAACCATGGAAACGGGCAATGTATAATGCGATGGAAAAATGAATCCAGCCAGCAAAGGAAGCAATATGGACAATCACAATACATTAGTAAGTGGTCTGTATTAACTTTTTCTACATGATAAACACCATTTTCTGAAGTGAGACAACCCCTTTAAGCTCTCACATGGCGTCGTGGCCTCTTCATACAGCAGATCGACAGGAGTCGAACCACCACAGATATGATATTGATGACCTTGGTGCTCCAAATCGGTATTTCTTGATCCTGGTGGGTCAGCAGTCATTTAAACAGCGTCTACTCCAAGAGGTAGTAGCCTAGTGGTTTCCCTGCAGCGAAGTCCAATGACTTAGTTTGGTGAGAGAGCCTGCTCTGAAAGCCTTGCGTGTTCCAAATGGCTTTTATTGTAAGAATAACAGAGGCCAGTGTGCTCTTGGGAACTTTCAGTGGAGCAGATACTTTTGTTCCCTTCTCCAGGTTTGCGCCTCCACACTATCCTGTCTTTGATCTTTACAGTAAGTTCTTACCTTCTCATGGCTTGGTTTTTGCGTTGGTATGCCTTGTCAACTGTGAGACCTTATACAGACAGGGGTATGTCTTTCCAAATCGTGTCCAGATAACTGGATTTACTACAGCAGACTCCAATCAAGGTGAAGAAACATCTCAAAGATGATAAAGAGAAATGGGAGGCTTCCAGATCAAAATTTCAAGTGTCATTAGCAAAGGGTCTGAATACTTATGCAAAGTTTTTAGTTTTTCCTTTTTAATAAATTAGCAAAAAACATTTCTAAAATTCTGTTTTTCACTTTCTCATTATAGGGTATTGCGTGCAGATTGATGGGGGGTGGGGAAACTTCAAACTATATGTGCGGTAATTTGTTTTTCGTAAAGTGCTCTTTACACATGTATGTGTAAGGCTACTTTCACACTAGCGTTCGGAGCGGATCCGTCTGATGTTTCATCAGACGGATCCGCTCCGATAATGCAGACGTTCGCATCCGTTCAGAACGGATGCGTCTGCATTAAAACTTAGAAAATTTTCTAAGTGTGAAAGTTGTCTGAGCGGATCCGTTCAGACTTTACATTGAAAGTCAATGGGGAACGGATCCGCTTGAAGATTGAGCCATATTGTGTCATCTTCAAGCGGATCCGTCCCCATTGACTTACATTGTAAGTGTGGACGGATCCGCTCGCCTCCGCACGGCCAGGCGGACACCCGAACGCTGCAAGCAGCGTTCAGGTGTCCGCTCACTGAGCGGAGCGGAGGCTGAACGCTGGCAGGCGGATGCATTCTCAGTGGATCCGCCTCCACTGAGAATGCATTGGGGCCAGACGGATGCGTTCGGGGCCGCTCGTGAGCCCCTTCAAACGGTGCGCACGAGCGGACACCCGAACGCTAGTGTGAAAGTAGCCTAAGCTGAGCAATGTATTGCTTTTGCATTTTTAAAGGAGAATGTTATGGAAAGTGTTTCTTCGACCTGTGCTATATTTGTCACTACTTCTTGGCATTGACTTATACAAGTTCCTGTAGGACTTGTTTGTGCGAAGGATTCTTTCATCTTGCACCCATCCTCACACTATGCTTTGTACTGTATGCTTTACACGTTGCAGTTCAGCGACAGTGTTTCTAGTACACTGTTTCACCGGTCGTTGACTAGCTATGCATCAGGTTGTTCAAACATGTTTAGCCAGGTCATTTACTAGCTGATATACGCCAGTTTTCTGGCATATATCTGTCGCAGATTGTGGCGCAAAGGTTATTTTTCAACTTTTTCCCGCTCTAAAAAAGGGTGGGTGGGGAAGGGGGCAAGGAAGCTGGCGTAGATTTAGACGAAGTTATGTAGAGGCAGGATCCATTGCCAGCGGGAGGGGAGGGGGGGGGGGGGGGGGGGGTTGTTATTAAGACTGGCATCTTCTTAATATATTACTTCCTATGTACTTTTGTGTACTTGGTGCTGTGCGGGAAATCTTCTCTAGAATGTTTGTGTGCCATATACATTGTGTACTGTGGAAAATATTTTGGTAATGAAGTAGTACTAATATAATCCAAAACATGAATAATCTACAGAAAATTATATTTAAAGAATAGTACATACTAGATGCTGCCATATGGCAATAAAAAGCTGGGTATGTTTTACTGCTACTTGGGCACTGAATATGTTCATATTACCCAGTGGAAGAGAGTAGCCTTAGCAAAGAGCACAAAAGCAGGACGTCTATTCATATGCATGAATGTGCGGAGTTAGTGGGCAAATGAAACTGGTCTTGAATAGGGACATTGTAAACTTCTTGGTACGGTATTCCGAGCACTATACAAAAACCTTATTCTTGCAACCCCACCTACAGAGCATGTTTCCTCAACAATGACTCCTAAAACTTCTTTCCTTCTCAGTATTGTCATCTTTGAAACATTTTGTGCAGAGTAGGGAAATTTACTGATGGTGCAGCAGAAAAATGGCTGAACTATGATGGAGTCAATAACCAGGCTGTATGTTGTAATCTAGTCTTTCTTTAGGCTAGGGCTATATGGCGACACTATTCGCGGCCAGGATCGCTGAGTAGCAGTGATCCCATAGAAATTAATAGGATCGCCGCGGCAGTCGCAAGAAATCCAACACAGCTGAATTTCTTGCGACTGCCACAGCAATCCCATTCATTTCTATGGGATCACCACTACTCAGCGATCCTGGCCGCGACCAGTGTAGCCCTTGCCTTACTGAGGTGAAGATGGGAGTAGTACATACGACAGTAAAAGACACAGTTCAGGCATATATCACAGTTCAATTCTCTCCCAGTAGCAGCGTATGGACAGCAGGAAATGATGGTAATTGTAGTACTCCCTCTCTGTCCCCAAAGACACTTTGCAGTTTCTCAACAAAACCACAGCCATGCAATGAGGTTCATGTTAAACTCCTTCCGCGGTTCCTGGAATATGAGTGGCGATTTCGTCTCAATGTTGCTTTTGCAATTTTCCTCCTCATAGCAGCAAGGTCTTCCAGACATAAATGAGCACAATACCTTGCTGTCTGAATTTAATGCACGGACTGCATAAGGTTCTGGATGTTCTTATTTCCTTCCTGCAAGGGAACTCTGAGACTTCAGCTGCCAAGGGAACAGCTCTACCACCAGAGACCGAGGTTCTCTGACCTTGGGCCTGTCAGAAGCTAGCACATGTAGGCCTTGTATGTAGCTCTGCTAGACTGACTGACCAGGGGAAGGACAGGTATATCATCCCGGCAACCTAACACAATTTGCCAAGCTGTTAACTGTTGGGTTGTTCATACAGTGCTATAAGTGCATATACATAACTAATCAAAACGTTTAACTCAATAACATTGCATTAACTCCTATAACAGTAATTAACCCTTTGCAGTAGTCCTTCTGGTGTACTGCAATAGTAAAAAGTGTTTTTCTGACCATGCTGGAAGAGGCAAAGTCCTCCAGACAGAAGATTCCTATTGCTGTTGAGTTTCTATAGATTTCTATTGGTATTGTGTTAAGGCTTTTTATAACTTGTTTCAGTGTGATACTTTGGTAATGCCAGAAGGCCTAATTCTGGATAGTACATACAAAATATGATTTTAATATGTATTACATGAGGCCAAATGATTATAATATACTTGAGCTGCAGCTGACATTCCAAGACTTTACTGTTTTCAGGTTGTACGAGATTTGAGCTCTACAGTCTAACCATTTAATGAACTTGGTATAATGAAATGTTTTCCATGAGTTTTTTTTTTTTTTTTTTTTCATTTTGCTTTGACACCTAACAATTTCTGTAAAAGCAATTTTTTACAGTGAAACCTCTCCGAAAGACCAACTCCCTATTCAGACCTGTTTTTCTGTGACAGATTTCCACCCCTAGAAGACCAATTTTCATGCAATTGTGGGTGGTCATCTCAAAGAGGTTTAACTGTAGTTTATTCTGTTTTACATTCTATAGTTGGGAAATAAGGGCTCTGACTTCTGAATGGTTTGTGATTCTCATTAACACTCCTGCACCTTTTAGAACTGCTCTTCATTGTGGTACCATGATTACGGTCTTAAAGTGTAACTGTCATTATTTTTATTTATTTTTATTTGCCAGTTTATTACAGCTAGGCATGTATACCTGAGTTAAGTCTCATGCACACGTCTGTGAAACACGGTCCATGTGATACGGCCTGGATTTCTTCTGAGTGCAGGAGCGCACGGCGTCAATGGTTACTATGACGCTGTGCGCTTCCTGCTGCCGCCGCAGTACGGTAGTTCACTGGTATGATCTATACCAGCATATTACTGTACTGCGGCGGCAGCAGGAAGCGCACGGCGTCATAACAACCAATGACGCCGTGCGCTCCTGCACTCAGAAGAAATCCAGGCCGGTATCACACGGACCGTGTTTCACGGACGCGTGCATGAGGCTTTATTCTGTCAATGATTGTCAAAAGATCTGTAATTACCTTATAATAACGGCTTTCATTAATGACCTCTGTCCCTTTCCACTGCTCCCTTTAAAAGACCGTTGCTATGGATCATCTGTCTCCGGCTAGGAAGACAGAAAGGCGGTCCTTCACACTGCATGCCTGCATTAGGCTTCAGAGTGAGGAGGCGTGTCTCTCAGTAATCTAATCTGATTGGCTAGCAGGGAGCTGCTGGCTTCAGCAAGTGTGTATGGGAAGAGAGGGAAAGCAGTTTTGGCCTCAGAACAGAGGCATACTTTTCTTAGTTTTTCCCCTTAGTTACGGCTGTTTAACCTCTACAATATGAGGACCTTCTCAAGATGGCAGAGGAGCCATCTTGAGAAGGTCCTCATATTGTAGAGGTTAAACAGCCGTAACTAAGGGAAAAACTCAAAACAGTGGTATGTGAAGAAACTAAAGATTGCTTTATGCATAATCCTGCAGTAACATATGCTAAAATTGATATATATTTTTTAAAAACATGGCGGTTACACTTTAAGGACGTGCATAATTACCATAAAACCTCTAACTACTTTTTGTCTGTACGTTGAACTATAGGTTACTTGCATGAAAAGAAAAGCAATGTTAGGGTTACCAATTCACAGAACATGCTCCCATGTGGTCTGTGCGGCTCAGAGGAATGCCTGTGAAGGATCTTCGTGTTCAGCTTTAGGAAGCTCCAGTATGCAAGTTCAGCAGGGCAGAGGACCTATTAAATGTTTTTACTTCCTGAGCATACGTTCTTCAGTCGTATTTCTTAGGAATGTGTTACTAGATGGCAATCAGAATTTGCATTCTGTGGGTCCATATAGAAATATGGAGATTATTTAGGTTTAAGCAGTCTATAGGTATGTCAAAAGTGCACAGAGAAGAGGTAAATATGTAGAAAAGTATCCATCAGAAAAGGGAGCTTTGATACAGTGCCTAAGGGCTCACACATACCTGTCCATGTTACGGTATACGGGAGTTATAACTGGACTGCCATAGAGGTGCTTTAGGCCTCTACCATGCAATTCCAGCAGAATCCAGTTGTGACATGCTCCTTCAGATGCTGGATGTGGAGGTGTTTGTACGCATTATCTGTACATATATTGTAGCACCCAAAAGAGGCTTTGTAGCATTGGAGGACTTGTGTGAGGCCAGTGCTCTGTGACCTGTCACATGAACTTTAAAGCGGTTTTCCACAAATAAAAATCTCTTAGATGCCCCTCTTACCACACAGGCTACTTTTAAAATCAAAATACTCTTTTTTTCCTAGCCTAGTGTCCACATTGGAGGATCTAACTATTGTACTGTTTGTACAAAATCAGGGCATGCTATGTGCTTCCAATTAGGGATCGACCGATTATCGGTTCGGCCGATATTGAGGATTTTGAACGTTATCGGCATCTATTTTGCCGATTTACCGATAACATATTGGGAACACAGAACGCGCTGCTCTCAGCGCGTTCTGTGTTCCCTCCGCAGCACAGGGGAGAAGGAAGCAGTGTCTCCCTCCCCCTGTGATGCTGCTGCCGCCAATGACAGGAGAGAAGACAAGAGGAGGGGAGGGGCTGTGGCCGCTGCACCACCAATGAAAATGAGTCTTTCATTCATTCATATACAGGAGGCGGGAGCTGGCTGCAGAATCACATAGCCGGCTCCCGACCTCTATGAGCGATAGCTGCGATCCGCGGTAGTAAACCCCTCAGGTGCCGCGGATCGCAGCTACCGCTCATAGAGGTCGGGAGCCGGCTATGTGATTCTGCAGCCAGCTCCCGCCTCCTGTATATGAATGATTGAGAGACTTATCTTCATTGGTGGCGCAGTGCGCCCCCCCCAAGCCCCCCAGTATTAATCATTGGTGGCGCAGTGCGCCCCCCACCCCAATCCCAGCCAATAGTAAAAACATTGGTGGCGCAGTGCGCCCCCCCCCCCCACCCAGTATTACTCATTGGTGGCAGTGGCCACAGGATCCCCTCTCCCCTCCTCCTCCGATCGGAGCCCCAGCAGTGTAAGCCTGGTGCTCCGATCGGTTACCATGGCAGCCAGGACGCTACTGAAGCCCTGGCTGCCATGTTCAGCTCCATGCTGCTGTGTGCACAAAGCACAGAGCAGCTTGGACAGTGTGAGATCCTATTCACCCTGATAGAGATCTATCAGGGTGAATAGGACAAGGGTTCTAGTCCCTAAGGGGGCTAAAAATTAGTAGAAAACACAAAAATGTTAAGTATAAATGAAAAAGATTTATAAAAAAAAATACACATTAACAATAAACAAAAAAATACACATTAACAATAAACATATTAATTTTCAGCAGATTTGTGTAGGAATTTTTTTTTTCCTCAAAAATGAAAATTCCCAGAATATCGGTATAAGCTATCGGCCTGAAAGTTCACAAATTATCGGTATCGGCCCTAAAAAATCAATATCGGTCGATCCCTACTTCCAATGATGTGCTGTTACTCACCCCATCCCTATAGGGGTACATGCACACGTTCAGGATTCATGTGCGCAGAATCCGCACTGAAATCCGCAGGTGTTCGCAGGCAAATCTGTGCGGTCAATCCGCATTAATTGGTGCGGATTTGCATACGGATTTGCGTGCGGATTTGGTGCGGATTCGGTGCGGATTTTCCGCATGCGGATTTCACTAAGTGAATGAAGAAAATACGGTCAGGAAAAAAAAATTTGACATGTCGCGGATTTTAAAATCCGCACCGCAGGTCAAAATCCGCGCGGAAAAAATCTGCATCGTGTGCATTGAGAATTTCAAATTCTCATAGAATACAATGTACATGACCTACGGTGCGGATTATCCGCGCGCAAAATCCGCACGCAATCCTGATCGTGTGCAGGGGGCCTAGTAGTTCTCCATGCCCCAATGTTGCATGGTTTCCACAGTACCCTCCACACCAGGGGTCAGCTACCTTTGGCACACCAGCTGTTGTGAAACTACAATTCCCAGTATGCTCCATTCTTTCCTAGGGGAATTTGAGAGCAGCAGAGCAAGTATGCATGTTGGGAGTTGTAGTTTCACAACGGCTGGAGTGCCGGAGGTTGCTGACCCTGCTCTCCAGACAGTACTTGTCTTGTGCAAGTGCAGAAGATGTCAGACACGAGTATTGCAGGGAGGATCCAGGTTGAGAACTATGCATATGTGATCCCGTATTTGCCTTGCTTGTCTCTTCTTAGATTTTTGGTTTGGTTTTTACAATATGCAATCAGCCATATTGACTTATATACAAGCCAGATCATATACAGTATATCGCCTTAAAGGGCACCTGTCAGCAAATCTGTACCTATGAAACTGGCTGACCTGTTACATGTGCGCTTGGTAGCTGAAGACATCTGTGTTTGTCCCTTGTTCATACTGCAGTGCCTGCATCGCTGAGAAAAATACAGTATTTTTATATATATGCGAATGATCCTCTAGGAGCAACAGGGGTGTTGCCTTTACTCCTAGAGGCTCTGCTCTCTCTGCAACTGCTGCACCCACTGCACTTTGACTTAAGGAGAGGTCAGGGCGTAATAATGTTTACACTGCCTGGCCCTGTCAATCAAAGTGCAGTGGGTGTGGAAATTGCTGAGCCTCTGGGTGTAACAGCAATGCCCCTGTTGCTCCTAGAGACTACTTTGCATATATATATAATTTTTCTCAGTAATGCAGGCACATATGAACATAGGACCAACACAGATGCCTTCAGCTGCCAAGTGCACATCTAACAGGTCAGCCAGTTTTATAGCTACAGAACTGCTGACAGATGCACTTTACAGGGGTTATCCCTCAAAGACGGTCACAGAAACCCCCACCAGTCCTAAGAATGCAGGTCCTCAGGTCCCCTCTCTAAATGGTGTGGTGGTGCGCATGTCGATCCAGTTTTCTGTTCAATTCTGTGTGAGAGCACAGTCTGAGTCGGTCACTTAGAAGTCAGTGGAGCAGTACACGACGTACACTACAGCTCCAGATGATCCGATATTTATCATCTATCCTCCGGATGACCTTTTTAATTGCTTTCTTAAATATTGTACCCTTTTAGTATACAAATTTACTGGCTTTGCCCACCTAGTGGATCTTTTAGGGATAACCAGCTTTTGGTGTTTGAGAATCAAGCTCCTTTTGTACTTGTAGATTCTTTTACTCCTTTGTATTTTAATCCAGATGAAACTTTTTACTGTATAACCTTTTCAGGATGTCAAAAGTGGTTTGATAAAACACCAGCAAGCTATAAAGCTGGATTTTTTTTTTCCCCTTTGTGCTAAATGTATTAATACTGCATTATAGATCAGTATTCACTAAACCCCTAAAGAATGCGCCCCTTCTACTTCTATAGAGGAACAGCTTTAGTCCTGTGGCATGCGTGACTGCCTCCTACACTGGAGTCACGCACATTCCCTGGATACCAGGAGTCAGTGTGGTGTTTGGCTTGGAGCAGAATAGCGAGAACCGAGTCTTACATACTAATATGACTTTAGTTTGCACACATGCTCTGGCTGTCTGTTTATGGACATGTCTTGGTTTTGTGCTATAGTTGTCCAGTTCTTCTACCATTGCATTTGGTTTGATTGAGTGGATGCATATATTACAATGTGAAAGTTGTCTGCAGTACAGTTTCCTAACCCTCCTAGTAGTGGCCTAGGAGGGACTAAAAGGACACAAAATGCTAGTAAGAGAAGTTGTCGCATTACTTGATCTACAAAAGGTCAATCGGTCTCTTCTGTCATGTGGAGGACCTGCCAAGCAATGCTATTTCACCACGGAGCACAGTTTGCACTGGAGCGGGAAGACCGCGAGTATATTTACACATACTGGTTTTGTGGCATTTTTTTGCAGCAGCTTATAAGGTGCTCATACACATTCCATAAATGTCAGGCAGACCCACCAATTTCAACTGAATTAGCGGACTACCTAGTGTCAATGGGGGGTGGGATTGATCCCGCGGGAAGTAGTGTTGCCAGAGGAGTCTGGCAGCAGCTTGGTTCCCTCTCCCCATTGAAAAAAACATGTACACTTTGGTAAGTATATAGGGGAGTTGGAAAAAGTAGCTGTTGGGCAAACAAGGTGTATGGGCACTTTTAAAAAATTGTGAGTTTGAGTAATGCAGATATTCAGCTATTTTAAAAACCAAGCATTTTTGTTTAAATCCATAGATTTACAGTAAGCAAGCCATTACATACATATATGGCTTCACTTTGTGGCCTCTTTTGAATAACTTTCTGCAATTAACAAAAGTTTGGATCTCCCAGTGTCATAGAAATAAATATAAATATATTTTATATATATATCTATATATAATATAATATAATTTTTTTTTTTTAATTCTAAGCCTTACAGAACCACTCACTCATTTCAAGTTCTTGCCTTCAAAGCACAAAGTCTAAAGCTGTCCGTACACGTGTGGTTTGTGGGCATATCAAATATCCACTCTCTGAACTCAATGCAGTGGTTCTTAGACGGTTCTAGAGGTGTTGTGTGGCCACTTATCTCCACCCCTCTATATTAGTAACGTAATGAAATTGCCATATTGATTGTAGAGCCTGCTCATGGCCAGCTTTTGGACAGATGGTTGTGTGGGTAAAATCTGGAAGGGGTTGTGATCAGCTGATTGCCCCAGGTCATGTTTGTGTCATCCTGGCAAACAGCTGATTTTGCTGGGTAAGGCTGTGGCAAGCCAGGTCTTTTTTTTTTTTTTTTTTTTTTCTTTCTGGATCAGAAGGAGGTCCCGAAAAGGGCATATGAACAGGACTGACCTCATGAGACAACCCATTTAACAGGCTGAGAAGTGTGAGGTTAGGCCATTTGGATGTCTTAGGCCCCTATTACACTGCATGATTTCTGGCCAATTATTGGGAATATGAACACGTGTTCCCGCTGATCGTCATCTTTGATCAGGATAAAAGCTGCCCAATTTCCGGCAGCATATCTCCCTGTGTAATCAGGGATGTGCTGCCGATAATAAATAGAACAGAATGAGGGAGGAATGACTTCGGTAGCAATCATTTCTCCCAATTTCAATATACAGACTATGTAATAAGGCCATTGCAAACGAGCACTGATAGATGTGTTCTCTTCCATTGGCGCTCGCATTTCCCAAAGATTGGGCAGTGTAATGCTAGCATTAGTGAAAGATACACTAGAGGATCACCCTCACTATATACTTAAAGGGGATGGCCACTTTCTGGCTATTGTTGACCAATGTGTTTGAGATGATTTTATGGCAACTTACTAATGTAGCCTTTGTTCAAATTCTATATTATTTTCTATATTTTCTAAATTATATTTCTGTGGATAGGGGATAACTTGGTCTAACGGGAATACCAGTTATATTCGCACAAAAAAAAAAAACTATTAAAAACTGATAAACTATAGTTAATCACCATTTTGCATTAGTATGTGCATTAGAGATGAGCGAATCGAAGTTGACAAAGTGGAATTTGATGCGAATCAAATTTTTCCTGAAATTCGTATCTAATCCGAACTTCCGGACCCTTCGTGGTAATGAATCACATTTTTTCCTAAAATGGCTGCTGCACATGTTAGGACATGGAGCAAAGAACTCTGGGAACGAGGGATCACCCACAATGCCATGCATCCAGCCAATCAGCAGCCAGCCAGCCCTGTGATGTCACAGCCTTATAAATAGCCTCAGCCATCTTGGATTCTGCCATTTTCCAGTGTACTTGGTGCAGGGAGAAACGTCAGCAGGCGCTAGGGAAAGTGCTAGGAAAGACCTAAACTTTTATTTTGCTGAATAGAAGTTAAGGGAAAGATCATTAGAAGTGTCGGGAAAGGATAGGGAGGAATTATTCCACACTATAAAAGGAGAACAGGGTCCAATAGGGGAGTGTACAGCTTGGGTTATAGGAACAATCCTATTACACCTTGCTGAACTGGCTGTGGATCGAAATTTCAATCATACTGCTGCTTTCAGGTTTGCCATAGATGATACCTCTGTAATTCCAGCAAACCTTGCTTGTTATTGGGGTGCAAGTGCTGTGTGATACAGCCATTAACAGGGTGTATTACTAGGAAATATTTATAAGTCTTATTAGCCCTTGTGCGGAGCAGTTATATATTCGAAAGCCTTTTTTGGCGTGTATTAGTGGAAAAAAATAAGGGTTTATTTGCCGTTCAGCGGTGCAGTTAGGCCCCTTTCACACGGGCGTTGCGGGAACACCCGCGATTTTTCCACGCTAGTGCAAAACATTGTAATGTAAACATTGTAATGTTTGATACCCGAACTTCTTCACAGAAGTTCGGGCTTGGGATCGGTGTTCTGTAGATTGTATTATTTCCCCTTATAATATGGTTATAAGGGAAAATAATAGCATTCTGAATACAGAATGCAAAGTAAAATAGCGCTGGAGGGGTTAAAAAATAAATAATTTTTATTTTTAACTCGCCTTAGTCCACTTGATAGCGCAGCCGGCATCTCCTTCTGTATTCTTTCTTCAGGACCTGGGTAAAGGACCTGTGGTGACGTCACTCCAGTCGTCACATGGTCCATCACATGATCTTTTACCATGGTGATGAATCATGTCATGGACCATGTGACGACTGGAGTGACGTCACCACAGATCCTTTACCCAGGTCCTGAAGAAAGAATACAGAAGGAGATGACGGGCTGCGCTATCAAGTGGACTAAGGTGAGTTAAATTCTTATTATTTTTTTAACCCCTCCAGCGCTATTTTACTTTGCATTCTGTATTCAGAATGCTATTATTTCCCCTTATAACCATGTTATAAGGGGAAATAATAATGACCAAGTCTCCATCCAGATCGTCTCCTAGCAACCGTGCGTGAAAGTTCCATTCACTTCTATGGGGCCTGCATTGCATGAAAAACGCAGAATATAGAGCATGCTGCGATTTTCACGCAACGCACAAGTGATGCGTGAAAATCACCGCTCATGTGAACAGCCCCGTAGAAATGAATGGGTCGGTATTCAGTGCGGGTGCAATGCGTTCAACTCGCGCATTGCATCCGCGCGGAATACTCGCCCGTGTGAAAGGGGCCTTATATGTTCTTAAGCCTTTTTTGGCGTATATCAATGGGGAAAAAAGGGCTTATTAGCTGTTCTGTGTTGAAGTGAGAAAATTACAGCCTTTTTTGGGGTGTTTTTGCAAATCTGACCAGTGTCACTTTAAGTGCTGATAACTTTAAAACGCTTTGACTTATCCAGGCCGTTCTGAGATAGTTTTTTTCGTCACACATTGTACTTCATGACACTGGTAAAATGAAGTAAAAAAAAAAAATTTGCAAATTTCAAAGTTTCAGTTTCTCTACTTCTGTAATACATAGTAATACCTCCAAAAATTGTGATTACTTTACATTCCCCATATGTCTACTTCATGTTTGAATTATTTTGGGAATGATATTTTATTTTTTGGGGATGTTACAAGGCTTAGAAGTTTAGAAGCAAATCTTGAAATATTTCAGAAATTTACAAAAACCTAATTTTTAGGGACCATTACAGGTCTGAAGTCACTTTGCGAGGCTTACATAATAGAAACCACCAAAAAATGACCCCATTCTATAAACTACACCCCTCAAGGTATTCAAAACTGATTTTACAAACTTCGTTAACCCTTTAGGTGTTGCACAAGAGTTATTGGCAAATGGGGATGAAATTTGAGAATTTCATTTTTTTTTTTTTGCCTAATTTTCCATTTTAACCCATTTTGTCCACTAACAAAGCAGGGTTAACAGCCAAACAAAACTGTATCTTTATTGCCCTGACTCTGCCGTTTACAGAAACACACCATATGTGGCTGTAAACTACTGTACGGGCACACAGTAGGGCGTAGAGTGAAAGGTGCGCCGTTTGGTTTTTGGAAGGCAGATTTTGCTGGACTGGTTTATTTACACCATGTCCCGTTTGAAGCCCCCCTGATGCACCCCTAGAGTAGAAACTCCATAAAAGTGACCCCATCTAAGAAACTACACCCCTAAAGGTATTCAAAACTGATTTTACAAACTTTTTTTTAACCCTTTTAGGTGTTGCACAATATTTAATGGAAAATAGAGATACAATTTCAAAATTTCACTTTTTTAGCAGATTTTCCATTTTAATATTTTTTTTCCAGTTACAAAGCAAGGGTTAACAGCCAAACAAAACATTATTTATGGCCCTGATTTAGTAGTTTACAGAAACACCCCATATGTGGTCGTAAACTGCTGTACGGGCACACGGCAGGGCGCAGAAGGAAAGGAATGCCATACGGTTTTTGGAAGGCAGATTTTGCTGGACTGGTTTTTTTGACACCATGTCCCATTTGAAGCCCCCCTGATGCATCCCTAGAGTAGAAACTCCAAAAAAGTGACCCCATTTTAGAAACTACGGGATAGGGAAGTTTTGTTGGTACTAGTTTAGGGTACATATGATTTTTGGTTGCTCTATATTACACTTTTTGTGCGGCAAGGTAACAAGAAATAGCTTTTTTGGCACCGTTTTTTTTTTGTTATTTACAACATTTATCTGACGGGTTAGATCATGTGGTAATTTTATAGGGCAGGTTGTCAAGGACGCGGCGATACCTAATATCTATACAATTATTTTTATTTATGTAAGTTTTACACAATGATTTCATTTTTAAAACAAAAAAAATGTTTGTGTCTCCATAGTCTAAGAGCCATAGTTTTTTCAGTTTTTGGGCGATTATCTTAAGTAGGGTCTCATTTTTTGCGGGATGAGATGACTGTTTGGCACTATTTTGGGGTGCTTATGACTTTTTGATCGCTTGGTATTACACTTTTTGTGATGTAAGATGACAAAAAATTGCTTTTTTTACACCGTTTTTATTTTTATTTTTTTACGGTGGTCATCTGAGGGGTTAGGTCATGTGATATTTTTATAGAGCCGGTCGATACGGACGCGGCTATACCTAATATGTATACTTTTTTTTTCTTCATGTTTTAGTGTTTCCATAGTCTAAGAGCCATAGTTTTTTCAGTTTTTGGGCGATTATCTTGGGTTGGGTATGATTTTTGCGGGATGAGATGACGGTTTGATTGTTACAATTTGGGCAAAATTTCAATTTCACCATAGTTTTTTCCACTTTTTTTACTTTTTTTTGACCCAGACCCACTTGGTTCTTGAAGATCCAGTGGGTCTGATGTCTGTATAATACAGTACAGTACACTATATAGTGTTTTGTACTGTATTTTACTTACACTTTGTCTGAACAGATCTATGCCTTTAGCACAGATCTGTTCAGCACCATGGACAGCAGGATGCCTGAGAAGGCGTCCTGTTGCCATGGGAACCTTCCCCGTCTGCTCAGTAGTGGCCAGAACTGCGCAGACAGGGAAGGGTAGGGAGGGGGCTCCCTCTGTCACCCCATCCTGTCGGGGGGCTGCAAAGGCACAGCAGCCCCCCGATGGGAGAGGGAGGAAGCCCCCTCTTACTGTTAACTTACTGTTAACTTTTTCCATACAGCGGTCCGTACGGACCTCGGTATGGAAAGGGTTAAACAGCTGACATTGCATCACAGATGTCAGCCGTTTATACCAGGGTGTCAGCAATGTGCTGACACCCTGGTATACCCACTGGCCACCAACGATTATTCAAGGGGAGGCGGGCGGGGGATCGCGATCACGCCTGCCGCACCGCCCACAACCCCCCCCTGCACCTCCCGCCACCATAAAATTATTCGGGGGTGCAGGGGGGGGGGGGGGGTGAAACATATATATATTTTAGGCATGTTAAAGTTTCAGAAACTGCAGAAAGCGCAGGTCTGAATTGACCTGCGGTTTGTTGCGATTGCCGACATGGGGGGGGGGGGTCACGGGACCCCCCCGAGCATTTTAGCCGAGATGCCTGCTCAATTATTTGACAACGGGAAGAATATGGTATCAGCGCTGTGTCAAGCAAGTCTGAGCCATGTGCCCTGCATGGCGCACGTGTTGAATATGGTTGTCAAGCGGTTCCTGAAGACTTTCACCCATCTGCAAGATATCCTAAAAAATGGCCAGGAAACTTTGCATGCACTTCAGCCACTTGTACACCGCCAAGCACACCCTCCTTGAGCTGCAGCAGCAGAACGGCATCCCCCAACATAGGCTGATATGTAACATTTCCACCCTCCATATGTTGGACTGACTATACAAACAGAACGAAGCCATAAACGATTTCTTGATTATCCAAGCGGACAGGAGTACTCCCCTGTGTAACTTCAATGTCAGCCAGTGGCCCCTCATGCGTGACACCTGCCATTTGCTTAGGCCCTTTGAGGATGCCACATTATTTGTCAGTTGCCAGGACTACAGGATGAACAACGTTATTCCACTGCTTCATATCCTGGAACAGATGCTGGTAAATCTGGCTGGTCAGGGGACTGGAGACGTGGCGCCTACATCTCACGGCCACATGAGCCCTATGGGGGCTGAACTGGAGGAGGAGGACACAAGAAATGGGTGTTTTTTCTACACAGGAGAGGAGGAGCAGGAGCAGCCAATGGAGCAAGAGGGAGATGAGGCAGTTGACCCAGGCACACCGTGGCAGTATGCAGTGGACATGGAGGCAGGGAGTCCCTCCAAGTCACTTGCGCAAATGGCCCACTGCATGCTCACTTGCTTGGGTAGTGACAGCGGAATTGTCACCATTCGGCAAAGGGATGACTTCTGGCTCTCCACCTTTTTTACACCCGCTAAGAGGGAGGACAAACTGAACTACTATAGAGACATCCTATGTAGTCAGTTGGCCGCTGCCTATCTGCGCCATCGTCCATCTTCTCGCAGGGCTAACTGGGGGGCCCTCTGCGCTCTCCTTCCACTGCCATGGCTGCTGTGACAGAGTGGGGGGGGGGGGGGTAGGAGCAGTACCAGCTCCATCAGCAGCAGCCTGAGTCTAGAGTCGATGATGAGCAGCTTTATTAACCCGTCTAGTTACCAGCATCAGTAGCTAGACCTAGAGCAGAACCTGAACCAGTACTTGGTGGCATACTTGGACAGCACCCTGCCACCCCACTTTGAAGATCCGCTGGACTACTGGGCAGCCAAACTGCCTTTGTGGCGGCAACTGGCCGAGTTTGCTCTGGAAAAGCGCTCCTGCCTGGCCAGTAGGCATCAGAGTGGGTGTTTAGTGCGGCGGGGGCCATAGTAATCCCAAGAAGAACTCGCCCGTCCACCCAAAATGTGGAGAAACTAACCTTTTGTCAAGATGAATCGGGCGTGGATTAGCCAGGATTTCCACCCAGCAATGCCTGATGCATCAGATTAGATCATCCATGCTGCCTCACCGAAACCTTGACAGTAAAGACTGATTTCTTCTGGCTACCTGCCTCAGCTACTATTCTGATGCTGCCATCCGCCTGATGCCACATATCTGATGCAAAGTGCATCTTCTTACACCCACCATCGTCAGCGGTTATTGCCACCCACCTCCCCACTTTGTCACCCAGTCACTCTGTGGTCTCCTGATGCTGCTGCCACCTCACCACTCAGGTCTCCTCATGCTGCTGCCACCTCCAAACTGTCATTGTGCCAGTCTGTTGCCTCCTCATGCTGCTGCCACCTCCACACTATGTCATTGAGCCACTTTGTGGACTTCTCAATCTGTTCTCCCACCCTTCCCACTCCATGACTGGGCCACTATTTTGCCTTTTTGGCTTGGTTGGCATCATGATTTATTTGACCCTTCTTCTGATCTGTCAGAAGGAAGGAAAAATGAGACGCACAACGGATCTTGTCTGTGTAGCAGCTGTAAGGCCTGTATGGTCCCATCAGAATTGGCTTATGATTTGGTAGCCAAAAGACATGTGCCATCTCTGTTTTGGATCCACTCCTGTTTTTTATTTTATTTATTTATTTTTTGCTATAGAAATACTGATGGATTGCTGACCGAGGCGGATGCTCAACAAACAGGATCCGTTTTTTGGGAGGTTATTGTTCTGACTGAGCAGAGGAAGGGCAAAATAATCAGTGACGTCAACACAAACTTACTGCTGACACCCTCTCCACTCTGTCAGTGGGGTTCTACTTGTATAAGCGTTTAATAGAACAGGTTCTGTAGACATTTATGTGGAATCAGCTGACGACGGTGTAAAAGGAGTGCGCTCTTTCACGCTACAGTAGGATCTTGGGCCTCTGCACAGCTCTTTATACCTGGCACTAACATCGACCTATAAGGTTGATGCATCTACTATGCATTTCAAAAAGAGCATGCAGGAAATGGGTGATGACTCGAATGGCATGCACCTGCCCAGCATATTTTGCATTGATTATCACATGTTATACATATGTGGGACACACCTAAGCATACAATGAACAAAATGCTAGTCATATACAGTAGATGCTTTATCAGATGGAATAAGATGTGCTTATATACGTATTCTAATTTTCTGATCTGCACACTAAATTTATATTAATTGGAAGTAAGCTTAGCAAAAATGGGCAATTTGTAACAATTTGACCAACAAAAAAAACCTGTATTGCTTTATTCTTATGGAGTTTGGTTGTCCAAACTGTATGCCAACACTGCATCAGACAAATATTTTCCTAAATATTCTGTCCGTTTTCTGTCGTGTCTTCTAGACCTGTGTTTGAGATCTACAGCACATTTTACTAACCAGCTAATGCTGTGGAGTAACATCAAGTGGTCTCATATCTTCCATTGTTTTTCTGTGTGATTTCTCATGCAGAATTCAGTACCAGCAAAGTGAATGAAACTAGACAAATCTCCTGTAAACTTAGCATTTTTTTTCATGAGGAGATTGACCCTGCGTGCGGATTTTGTAATCCACAGCATGTCAGTTATTTGTGCATGGTTAGTGTTTTTTTGTGTGCAGATTTTAACATTTTTAATGCAATGATGAAATCTATGGAAAATTTGTATATAAAATGCAAGCAACACATGAAGATCTTGTGCAGAAACCCTCACTAAAAGCCACACAGATGTTCTGTTTTGAAACCCGCACCGGTGTGCAGATAGCCTAAAGGTACATAAATATCAGAATTTTACTGCACATATAGCTTTGTATATGAAACATAAGAGGACGGTGTCCAAATAATTACATGAAGGCATCTACTCGGTTATTCAAGTTGTGGCTGTATGACTGCAGGTTATCCCCCTAAGTAAATGTATTGTATCTAAAGGAAAACTGAACCAATTATTTACAGATTATGGGTTTTCAGCAACAAAATATACAGGTGCAGATTTTTACCAAGTTGCGGATTTTGCTACAGACGTTTCCGCAGCGGGATAGGATGGGTACTTGCTTGTGAATGATGATGCGGATTTCTGTGCATTATTTGAATTCTGTTCCAGAACAGAAGGCAGGTATTGACGCTTCTCGTCCCCATAAACTAACATAGGAGATGACTTTGTTGTGGATTTTGTTGCTTTCAGCAGCTCATTCCCCCTTTCAAATTCGTTCAGATGAGACTTGACAAAGGTCATCTCGACCGAAACGTCGTCCTTTTATTCCTCTTGATGCACAATTATACACTGCTGATATTGGAAAATGATATGTACACATTAGGCTACTTTCACACTAGTGTTTTTTGCGGATCATTCATCGATCAGCAAAAACGCTTCCGTTGCAATAATGCAACCACATGCATCAGTCTTTGGCTGCAGCTATCGATTAATAGAGTACTCTAATAACAAAATACTAATTTAAAAAAACGTTTTCCTTTATAAAAACTCATCAGCCCCAACAACCCCCCCCCCCAAGTGCCACGGGGACCACGGAGCGTGACGAATAGCAAGTGCTTCACTCACGCTCCGTGGTCACGTGACACAAGAGAATCCTCGATGCAAAAAATTTGCATTGAGGTTTTTTTTTGGTGTTGAGTTTCAGCCATGCATCCGTCATGAACGAATCTGATTGTATTATGTCCGCCAAGACTGATCCGTCATGAACACCATTGAAAGTCAATGGAGGACGGATCAGTTTTCTATTGTGTCAGAGAAAACGGATCCGTCCCCGTTGACTTAGGCTACTTTCACACTAGCGGCAGGATGCTGTTCACCCTGTCGGATCCGTCCTGCCGCTATTTCGCCGAACTGCCGCTCCATCCCTATTGACTATAATGGGGACGGGGGCGTAGCTCCGGCGCAGCACGGCAGTGCATGGCGAAAGGCCGCCGGACTAAAAGTACTGCATGTCTGACTTTTTAGTCCAGAGACCTCTCACCGCGCACTGCCGTGCTGCGCCGGAGCTCCGCCCCGTCCCCAATATAGTCAATGGGGATGGAGCGGCGGCACGGCGAAATAGCGGCTGGACGGATCTGACAGGATGAACAGCCTATTGGATCTGTCCTGCCGCTAGTGTGTAAGTACCCTTACATTGCGTGTCAGGCCGGGTCTGTCTGTGATGAGGGCGCAACCAAATGGAACGGAATGCATTTTGGTGCATTCAGTTTCATTCAGTTCCATTTTGTTCCCATTGACAATAAATGGGAACAAAACTTAAGTGTCTTCTTACACTATTGAGATCCTATGACTGATCTCAATAGCGGAATTGAAAACGCTAGCGTGAAAGTAGCCTTAGACTATGCAATAAATACGGAAAACCTATTTATGCGTGTGCACTCAAGTCTTACTAGACTATTGGTTGGGTTGAAGGACCCTTCTGGTTGCACCGTAGCCCTATTTTTTTTTGTGTGCTATTTCAATGTACCTACACATAAAAAAATTTAAACCGGTACGGTCTTGCATTATGGGATGACTTGCAGCCGAATTGCGACCCCATCTTAGCGTATACTCACATGTCAGTGAATCATGGATGTGTGCTGTCTGTATTGTCCACGGACAGGACACATGTATCCATTGATTTTAATGTGCTTGTTCACACCTGATCAGTGGAATAACAATGGAGACATGCACAAGGTTTTTTGTAGTGTATGGGAAGGATTTATAGAAGGTATTACGCCACTATTCTGGTGTAAAGAAAGTCACAAATTATGGCGCATGCCCTATATGCAACTTATTAAGCTTCTCGCCAGTTCTCTAAAGTGGCAGGAAAAGGGGCTGGTTTTCCCTTCCCCGCAAGATTTACTATAACTTGAACCAGAAACTGGCATAAGCTATTGCTCAAGTGTACGCCAGTCCCTAGTTGGCATAGATTTGAGTTTCTGGCACACAGCAGGGCAGAGATGCGCCTAATTTGTTAAAAATCATTTGCTTAGCAGTGCACATGGAAAACTGATGACACATAACAAAAACTGACCCTTCATGGACATTGGTGCCAATGAAACAGACATCCGAGATGTCGACACGGATATGTGAAAGAGGCCTAGGGCAACGAATGCAGCAAACAGCCGGGTGCATTTATCAGAAGCTGATTAACACATTGGGGGTTATTTAAGACAGGCGCAACTTAAGTTTTTGGCATTAAAAGTCACAAAATCCCACTGGAGAGTGGTGAGCGAGTGACGGGGGCGTGGCTGGCGCCAGGACATGGGGCCCGACATATTTCCTATCTTTTACACCTGGAAACGGGCATAAAAGCGGAGTGAAAACTACTGTAGTCGGGGGCTGGAGTAGTTTTTACTCCAGGCACACATACTACCAGCACAGGGAGGAAAAACACCAGTCTTTGTAAATGACCTTTATAAATAGCGTTGCAGTGGAACACAGAACCAAGAACGTTTAAACTTTGCATTGCTGCCAGAATTAAGAGAGGTTCACTGAAGAAAGTTACCTCTTGAAGGAGGTTCTGTGTGTGGAGACTTGGTGACAATGGTTCATTGGGAAATAATATGGAAAGAGGGGTCACCTTCTGGAAGTGGCTCTCTGAGTCAGTGGGTGACTTTTTAACAAGCCTCGAAACATGGTAAGTAGTGTTGAGTGCACTTCTGAGTATAAGGTTCAGGTTCGGGATATCTAAGAATTCCATTATGGATTCTGCTACCATGGACCATAACTTGTGGTCCGCAGTAGGGGAATCCATAACGGAATTCTTAGATAACCCGAACCTGAAAACAGAAGTTTGCTCAAGACTACTTACCATGTACCAAGGCTTGTTAAAAAGTCACCCACTAACTCAGAGAGCCACTTCCAGAAGGCGACGCCTCTTTCCATATTATTTCCCAATAAACCATTGTCACCAATAGTGTTGAGCGAACTTGTGTTTTAAGTTCGGCGTCTAAAGTTCGGGTTATCAAAGAATCGCGTTATGGATTCTAAATACCGTTATGGTCCGTGGTAGCGGAATCCATAACGCGATTCTTCGATAACCTGAACTTTAGACGCCGAACTTAAAACACAAGTTCGCTCAACACTACTCACCAGTCTCCACACACAGAACTTCCTCCAAGAGGTAACATCCCTAATGGTAAGGGAAACTAACCATGCCATACGTCTTTCCATTTGTAGAAAGCTGTTTGGGGATGGGATGTTTGTCCCTCATCAGTACAAAGTAGAATTCTGGATGCTGGAATACAGTGCCTTGGACGCAGATGAAAGGAAGTATTTGGCCTCCTTAAAGGGTGTTCTGGTAATTTTGGGATTAATAGCCTATCCTCAAGAAAGGCCATCAATCTCCTTAGCAGGAGTCTGATGCCCTGATTTGAGCTGGATCTGGTTACTGTAGCGCTGCTTGTATTGAAATGAATGGGAGCAGTACTCCAGTAACCAGCTACACCCACTACACAATGGACACGCTCTGTAGTCCAGTTCCAAAGCTACTGCAGAACAGCTGATTGGCAGAGGTACTTTATAATCAGATATTGATAAATTACCTGAAATCCCCTTTAAAGAGACCAGCTGTATATGGAGACTTTGAATCAGTTGTCTGTGGGTGAATTTATGGCTTGGCTATTTTCCCTTGTCGTATTCCATGGCTTGTTAAAAAGTTGGGCATGGACTCATAGGGAGCCACTTTCAGAAGGAGGCACTTATGAAAGTTCTTTCTCTGGGAGTTACCTTTTTATATAGTGAAGAAAGTCAGAATACATTCACCTATGGACACGTGCGTGTCTTCAGTGGGTTAATGTAAGATGTATAATTAAGATAAGTGGGCACTTAACCTTTTTGGTTCTATATCATTTAATGAATATATAGATGTGCGTTTAACTAGGATAGGTTTATTCACATCCTAATATACTTAAAATACAAAAATTGGATAAAATATACTAAAAAGGTTAAAAACCCTACAGATCAAACATATATTAGTACATGATATTAGTTATTACTAGAATGTTAATAACATTTGCAGATTGAAGTATCTATAGTATTTACTGGTGGTAAGTTCTTTTGGTCACAACAGTGCAGACCGGAGACTAGTATTCCATTAGCAGCATTAGTAGTTAGTGTTAATAATTGATGATGGTAATATTGTTAGCTTCATATACACAACAGTCTGCAGACTTGTTTATCCTTATTTCCAGTGAGTGTTAATAGCAGTGATGGAGATTGCTTTGTAAGATCTTTTACTCACTGTTCAGTTGGTTTGTATCTTCCGGTGGCATCCCACCTAAGGATAAATACTCACCCCACTTGAGCATACGATGTGTATTGCAATCCGGACTCGGCGTCCCACACGGTGGTGGTGGTTTGCTGTGTTCCGGGTTTTCGGCGTGTCACGTGGTAATCTCCTCTGTGGTGTTGTCTGCTTTTTTTTCTTTATTAAAGAGCCAATTGCTCGTGCCTCGGTTTGCTCGATGATTCTTGCGCTGTTTATCAGACAGAATATTGCAGAGTATCTAATATATTCTTGATGGGTGTTATATTGAGCTTGCTAAACGCGTTTCGAGGTTCTCTGACCTCTTCCTCACTAGCTATGTTTAGGACAAGAGAAGAGCTTCCTTTTTATACCCATCTAGGTTACCTCCAAAACCCGATATGGGCATACTCATAGGTTGCCTTCAAAGCCCGACATGGAGCCAACTGATTATGTTACATCCAACAACCATAATATACATACTAAAAAACTATATAAAAAGACTTTGTAGTGAGTATAAATTGTTGAATGAAATCTGTTTCTTGTTGGTATTTTTCACTTTGTTTTCTATTTTCTATTCTCGACTTGATGTCTTGTGAAACGCACAGAAACCGCATATGCGTTTATGTAAATCAATGAATCCAGTCTGCACTGTTGTGACCAAAATGGATACTTCAATCTGCAAATGTTATTAACATTCTGGTAATAACTTGTCATTATATTTAAAACCTTTGTCTGCAAGAGAAATAACCTCCTACAGTATAGTGGGAATAACGCTATAGCAGTGATGGCGAACCTATGGCACGGGTGCCAGAGGCGACACTCAGAGCCCTCTATGTGGGCACCCGCACCCAGGAAAAACTCTATGGCTTACCAATATGCTTTAGACTTTTCCTGCCATTCATCAGCACAGGACGCACTATGAACAGCACAGGCAGCACCCTGAATGTGGGCTATTAAGCTATTATAGCTATATGATAAAGTACATGAAAGATATACTATATTGGTATTCAGGTTAAATTGCCATGTTGGCACTTTGCGATAAATAAGTGGGTATTTGGTTGCAGTTTGGGCACTTGGTCTCTAAAAGGTTCACCATCACTGCGCTATAGAGTAAAGAGCTGATTTTATGTAATAGCTATTACAAATAGCTACTTTGGTCATCAAAAACATCTCTTAGGCCTCATGCACAGGATCCACAAACCGCGGATCCGCAAAAAACTGAAGCAGCCCGTGTTGCCTTTTGCAATTTCCGAAACGGGCGCAAAGCGCTGACAAGAATAGGACATGTTATATCTTTAGCGTGGCCGCGGAACGGAGCCACAGATGCGGACAGCACACGGAGTGCTGTCCGCATCTTTTGCGGCCTCATTGAAGTGAATAGGTCCGCACCTAAGCCGCAAAAACTGCGGCTCGGATGCGTACCGTGACTAGGGTTGTGTGCATGAGGCCTTAGGGTGAGCCACTATTATTTCTCTCTTAATGTAGCAGAGTGGGAAATAACAGGGTAATCATTGTGGGAAGTTACAAAAGATGCAGTATGTGGCTAAATAAGAGAACAGGGGTGCTTTTAATCTGCTGTTATTTGCACAATCATGTGGTATAGGCAGACAAAGCTATTGAGCTTCTTAGACACATTAATACTATTATACAAGACTGGATAAATATTATTTTGGTCTAGAAGCCATCTCGAAAACTTATGAGCTAGTAGTGAAAGTATGTTGGGCTAGATCCAAAAAGCTGGATGAGTAGTAAGATAATTGTACAATTAAAGTCCAATACTGTACTCCCTCCATGTATGCAATGGTTTTAAAGGCTTGTCCCATTACAAGCACTTTTCTCTTATCAAAAGGATAGGGCATAAGTGTTTAATCGGCAGGGATCCAACTGCTGGGGCCCCCGACAATTATGAGAACATTGTTCTCACATTTGAATGGAGCCGTTTTCCCGCATATGCACTGCCACTTTATTCATGTCTACATGACTGCTGGAGAAAATGCAGCGCTCATACTTGGCTATGTCTTCACCAGCGGACCACCGCTGATCAGACACTTATCAGCAGACCTGCGGTGAGATGGGAATTCACAGCATAATAAATCCTTATGCTGCGAGTTCACTTCAGAAGAGGAGTGGTGTCCAGTCTGGGAAATACAGCTCCAACACGGAACATGTTTCCCGGACTGAATATGCTTGTGTAAAACTGGCCTATGGGGGGGGGGGGGGGGGAGGGAAGTAATTTTGGAAATATCTTTGAGATGTAGTGATTTTAAAAAATCGCTAGCTACTCCCTTCTTTGCAGCGATATCGCAGCGATTTTATTCCTAGCATTTAAATCACTCCAGGAATACTCACTTGTAGTGAGTGATGGACGAACATTGGCCAGGACTGTTTGCGAACGCGCGTTCGCGAGCAAATGTTCACAATTTTGCGGCTGGCCCTATTGACTTTAATGGCAGGCGAACCTGAAAACCTTCAGGTCATATTTGCAGCCACCAGATACTTACTAGAAGTGCACAAATAGTCACACAACATGGACAGTGATATACCAGAGGGGGATCATTGGCAAAAATTCCCACAAAAAATATGTATTTTAATCAGGGGCCATTTTTATGCGTCTTAAAGGGAAATTATCAAATGTGCCCCAAAAATTAGGCATTCACCTGACAGAAAAGGCCTTTTATGCCGCTGTATATACATAAGACAAGGACTATTCTTTGTTCTGGGTGGTGGTAGATATGTGTGGGCTGGCATGCGGAAATTCAATTATATGTGGTCGTCACAGGTGTTGATTTCCTCCGAGATCCATGCCTCATTCATTTTTAGAAATGTGAGGTAGTCCACACTGTGATGAGCTAGGCGAGTGCGCTTATCGGTCACGATCCCCCCCTGCTGCTCTGAACGTCTTTTCGGACAGGACACTCTGAGGGGCAAGCCAAGAGTTCCATGGAAAATTGTGCCAGCTCTGGCCACAGGTCAAGCCCGCACACCCAGTAGTAATGGGGTTCCTCGCTTCTCAGAGTGTCCACAACGGCCATTAACCCGATGTAGTCGGACACCTGTCGGTCTAGGCGTTCCCTGACGCTGGATCCGGAGGGCGGCTGTCGATGGGTTGATTGCAAAAATGATCTCATATCTGAAGTGACCAACACATCTTCAAACCACCCTCTTCTTGCAGCGCGCTGGCTCCTACTCATCGCCCAGGAGAATGTCATCCTCTGTCTCCTCCCCCCAGCCACGGACAACACAATGGATCCCTGAAATGCTTAAAGCCTGCTCTTCTTGCTCCTCCTCCTCCCCCCAGGCACCATCCTTTTCTGACTCCTCTTCAGATTCCTGCTGACTTGTCTCAGCTGGAGTAGCCCCCCCCTTGGAGTTCATTCAGCATTGCGACTTCCTCATCTTCCAGCTCCTGCTTCTCCACAGCTTGATCAATGACACGATGCAATGCACACTCCAGAAAGAAGGAGTAAGGTACGATGTCACTGATGGCGCCCTGGCTGTGACTGACCAGTTTGGTGATCTCCTCAAATGGTCGCAGAAGTCTGCATGCGTCGCGCATCAGCAGCCACTGGCGCGGTGAAAAGAAACCAAGTTCCCCAGAACCTGTCCTTCTGAAGAGTTCGTACAGGTAGTCAGGACGTGTGCCATGCACGGCACGTGTGTCATTTTGCCCTGTTTCAGCGCGCTCAGCAGATTAGCACAGTTGTCGCACACCACTTTACCAACTGTCAAATTGAGCGGGGTTAGCCACTGATCGGCCTGTGACCGCAGAACTGAAAGGAGTGCAGGACCGGTGTGGCTCTTAGCTTCCAGGCACAACAGCTGCAGCACAGCATGGCAACGTCTGACCTGGCACGTCGAATAGGTTCTGGGGACCTGGGGGGGTGCAGTGGAAAAGGAGGAGTCAGCTGAGGAGGAGACTGAGGATGGAGTAGGCGAATATAAGGCAGGCCTGCATGCCATCCGTGGCGGTAACACCAAATCCACACAGGTGCCACGGGTTACATGCTTGACAGCCGTCAGAAGGTTCACCCAGTGGGCAGTAAAGGTTATGTACCTTCCCTGCCTGTGTTTGCTAGACCATGTGTCTGTGGTCAGATGTATCTTGGCACCGACACTGTGTGCCAGAGATATTCACTTGCCGCTGAACGTGGCCATATAGCTCTGGGATGCGCTTCTGGGAGAAATATTTCCGGGGACCTTCCATTGCGGTGTGCCATTTTCTAAAGGCCTCCGAGTTCACCAGTTTATATGGCAGTAGTTGGTGGGCTAGCAGTTCCGACAAGCCAGCGGTCAGCCATTGGGCAAGAGGGTTATCCGGCGTCATCAACTTTTTACGCTCGAACATTTGGGCCATGGAAGCCTGCCTTCTGCCAGATTAACGTGACGCCGGCACGGTGTAAGGTGGAGTGGAGGACAAATGGGAGGAGAAGAAGAGCCAGGACGTGGAGCGCCGGGTGTGTGGCTTTGTGGGTTCTGATGGCGTTGCTCCCACTAGGCTCAGTGATGGAAGGCCAGGTAAGTTCTTAAGGCAGTCGTCCCTAGGTGAGTGTTGAGCTTACCGCGACTTATGCGTTGACAGCACAGGCTGCAGATGGCAACACTATTGTCAGCAGCTGAAACGTTAAATAAAAGCCCACACTGCGGAGCCATGTGCCGGCATCCTGGGAGCGCAAGAAATGACCGTGCATGGTGGATGGCTCGCTCCAGATAAATTTGCAGTCTGCTTTTTGCCTCCTGTGCCCTGCTTTGCCTGCTTCTCCTCCCTATCTTCTGCACCATCTCTCCCTCTGAACTCCCCTCCTTTTCCTCTCTTGTGGGCACCCACGTGACATCCATTCCATCGTCACCTTCACCACCACTGACATTTGAGATCTCTGTGTAGGCAGCAACAGCGGGGACCTGGGTGGCGGCCGTTGCTACCTCCTCTTCCTCATCCGATGTCAAGAATGGCTGCGCATCGGTAAGGTCTGGGAATGGATGGGAAAATAATTCCTCTGACTCGAGTGGAGGGGCTATGGTGGTGGTGGTGTATTTGGGTGTGCACACAGCAGAGTGAGGAGGGTGCAGATACAGAGGATGAGGAGAGTGCATAAGCGGAAGGGTGAGTGAGCCACTCAACCAACTCTGGTGCGTCCTTTTGAAGTAATCGCACGCGCCTTCTCCAACTTCCCACTTAGGCTCTGGCCTGGTGCACCTGCCCAACCCCTACCACCCTTGTGGAACGGCCTGCCTCTTCCTCTACCTGTCATTTAAAAAAAAAATTGTCTGTGCCGAAGTCCCTATAGAAGAGCAGTATTTTGTGGAGGTATATTGCAGCCCTCAATCAGTATTTTGTGGAAGCAGGTATATCAAACCCCTTAATCAGTAATTTGTGGAAGTAGGTATATCGCAGCCCTCAATCAATATTTTGTGGAGTCAGGTATATCACACCCCTCAATCAGTTTTTTTGGGGGGCAACAGGTATATAACACCCGTTGCAAATAGTTGTTCCAATAGCGCTTGTCTCTCTATATAGCTGCGGTATCGCAGCAGAACCGCACACAACTGCGCACAATACAAATGCACTATATCCTTTTTATGTTAGAAAGTATATTATAGGGTACTTTCACACTAGCGTTTTTCTTTTCCGGTACGAAGTTCCGTCCTAGGGGCTCAATACTGGACAAAAAACTGATCATTTTTATCCTAATGCATTCTGAATGGAGAGCAATCCGTTCAGTATGCATCAGGATGTCTTCAGTTAAGTCAGTGTATGGTTTTTGGACGGAGAAAATGCCACAGCTTGCTGCGGTATTTTTTCCGGAACAGTTGCCGGAATGCCGGAACCGGCATTATTTTACATTGAAACGCATTAATGCCTGATCCAGCCCTACGTGTTGCGTAAAAAAACTGATCCAGTTTTACAGTCTGCGCAGATCTTTAAAAATGTGAAAAAGATAAATACCGGATCCGTTTTTTCCGGATGACAACCGGAGAGACGGATCAGGTATTGCAATACATTTGTGAGATGGGTCCGGATCAGTCTACAAATGGTATCCGTTTGCATACAGATTGTCGGAAGTACCCATAGGTATATCGCACCCATTGCAATTAGTTGTTCCAATAGCGTGTGTCCCTCTTTATAGCTGCGGTATCGCAGCAGAACCGCACACAACTGCTGCACAATACAAATGCACTATAATATACTTTCTATGTTAGAAAGTATATTATAAGTATATCACACCTATCGATAGCACACCTATAAGGACTTTTGTGGCCCTATTAGCTAGCGTTTGGTGTCCCTAACAGCCTGTTCCTGCTCCACAAAGCAACCTCTCCCTACACTGGCAAAACACAGAATGTAAAATGGCTGCCAGATCGGGTTCTGTCATAGGGTAGGGGGTGTGTCCATGTGCTGAAACGTCTCAATTAGATGTTCTGTCCCATCTGATGGATGTGTCATGGGTCAAAGTTCGGCGCAATGCAAAAGAATATGGCGCCGGCGGACATCGCCATATGTTCGGTGAATCGCGAACGCGCAAAGTTTGCCACGAAACGACCGCTGGGCGAGCTGCAAGGCCATCTCTACTCACTTGGCTGCAGTGATGTTGAAGCAATTGCAAACCACTCGAAGCATTCCCCATCGATGGCAATCTCGGAGCACTTTCACAGCATTTTAATTTAAAAAAATTTTTATTCTGATCCAAGTCCCTGACCACACATTTTCTAGTGCATACAGTCAGATCAGGGTGTTTATTCTCCTCTATCCCTTTAGAATGCAGCCGTACTTCAGGATCGTGTGAAAGAGCAGTCGAGGCCTCTGCTCTCTGTCCTGTTTTCACTCAGCCTTATGCTTCTGGGGCGTTTAGTTGCTTGAGTTCTCATTTGTATAAGAAACTGAATAGCATTCTTATGCTTAACAGTCCTTCAAAGCCTTTTATATATTTAAAGCTATGCAAAGTTCTAAACTGTTTTCAAGATCTATGTTCGCTGTAAGTGAATGGGGAAATTTGTCGTTCAGAGCTTGCAAATACATAATCGAAGACCAAATACTTCTCAAACTTGAGAGTTTGCAACATTTTTATCCATTCCCCTCCCTTAGAAACAAATTACCCTTTTATGCCATTGTGCGTTAAGCTGTATAACGTGAAATTTTTTGAATTGTATGCCGCTTGTGAATAAGACAGTTTTACGCCACTACTAGAGTAGCTCTAAGTAGTATTCATTTGTGTTGAATGTCCAGGGACCTTTTAAATGGGGATCGACCGATACCGATAATTTGTGAACTTTCAGGCCGATAGCCGATAATTTATACCGATATTCTGGGAATTTTCATTTTTGAAAAAGAAAAAAATTCCTACACAAATCTGCTGAAAATTTATGTTTATTGTTAATGTGTAGTGTTTTTTTTTTTTTTTTTCTGTAAATCTTTCTTTTTCATTTATACTTAATATTTATTTATTTTTTTACTAACTTTTAGCCCCCTTAGGGACTAGAACCCTTGTCCTATTCACCCTGATAGATCTCTATCAGGGTGAATAGGAGCTCACACTGTCCCTGCTGCTCTGTGCTCTGTGCACACAGCAGCATGGAGCTTATCATGGCAGCCAGGGCTTCAATAGCGTCCTGGCTGCCATGTTAACCGATCGGAGCCCCAGGACACTGCTGGAGCTCCGATCGGAGGAGCAGGGGAGAGGGGACCCTGTAGCCACTGCCACCAATGATTTAAAACTGGGGAAAGCTTGGGTGGGGGGCTCATTGCGCCACCAATGAACATAAATCTCTCATTAATTCATATACAGGAGGAGGGAGCTGGCTGCAGAATCACATAGCCGGCTCCCGACCTCTATGAGCGGTAGCTGCGATCCGCGGCACCTGAGGGGTTAACTTCCGCAGATCGCAGCTACCGCTCATAGAGGTCGGGAGCCGGCTATGTGATTCTGCAGCCAGCTCCCGCCTCCTGTATATGAATTAATGAGAGAGGTATCTTCATTGGTGGCGCAGTGGCCACAGCCCCTCCCCTTCTCTTGTCCTCCTTCCTCTCATTGGCGGCAGCACAGGGGGAGGGAGACACTGCTTCCTTCTCCCCTGTGCTGCTGAAGGAACACGGAGAGCACTGAGAGCAGCGCGATCTGTGTTTCCAATACGTTATCGGAATATCGGAAAAATAGATGCCGATACCGATAACTCTCAAAATCCTGAATATCGGCCGATAATATCGGTAGAACCGATAATCTGTCGATCCCTACTTTTTAATACCATATTTACTCTAGCTCAGCAAGAAGTAGGGGACAGGTGGAAGGGAGCGTGTCTGCAGGGTCAGACTGCAGAGTATTTGTTTGTAGTCTGTAACCATGGAGACACAAGGGTCAGCATAATAGCCATAGACACATATTGTATATAGGATCTTTTATTTGAAAATAAATGTCTTTTTATTTTTATCAGAGGAATAAAGCATTTGTTGACCTTATCAACCATTTATTTACATCTCATTGTTCATATTAGGGCTGGGTGATTATGGCAAAAAAATCTTGATCATTTCAACTTTATGATTAGAATCTTGTTTTTTTTCTTGGTAAATTAACTATAAAACATGTCCGGGACACTCAATTGGGTTCATCTGCAGACATGATGGTACAGAATAGGAATACAGGGATCGTCGGCAGACATGGTAACTATACCATCATGTCTGTAGATAGACCTTGTACGGTACAGCAAACATGATGATATAGGGTACATATGTGGTGATGATGGCAATGGTTATGGACATACATGTACGCAATAAGCTTATTGGTAACCGTTATATCTGCAGTTCATAATCAGCCCTGCAGTGCACAGTTGGCTGCTTGGCCGAGGAGGAAACTGTATTTGACTAGGACCCTCAGACAGCTTGGAAACACTACATGACTGGGTAAGCACTGCAGGCAACACCTTGTGACAGGCTGATAATTCTGGGACTTGTAGTTCCCACTTACGGCAGAACTGGCTGCATGCTTGGATTTGCAGTTCTCCAGGAGGACCCATGTCATGTTTTTCATGTTCATCTACCTCCTGCATTACAGCAGCACACATGCTGGTAATTGTAGTCCTCTAAATTAGTAAGGGGAGTGAATACCAACCCCACCAACCAGCCCCCAGCATGCTCAGACACCTGCATATTAGGAGTAGGGCTGCCAGGAGGGACAAGCATACACAATGGTTCCCATGCACCATAATGAGGTCAGGCTCTACAGTCACTATACCCTCCACAATTACCAAGCATTCAGTGGTGTCATAGACCCAGACCTGTGACATCCTGCGCCTTTTACCAACGTAAGTGGGCAAGGCGGGAGAGGGGATGTAAGTTGACATGATTTGGGGGGGGCACTGGAAACCCACACAAACATGGGGAGAACATACATACTCCATGAGGATGTTGTCCTTGGTCGGATTTGAACCTGGGACCTCAGTGCTGCCCCAGCTCACCAGCTTTTCAAATGGCCCCGGGATCGAATAGTCACTTTCCTCTGCTTTGTGTTTATGAAACCTGCTTGTGATGTCAGGTTTAAAAAGGTCAATGTGGTGAAACAAGCCAGAGGAGGCCAAAAGTCAATATGCACAGCCCAGTGGCAACCCTACCTTCCACCGTCCTGCGGGATGGCAGGCACCATTTAGCAAAATTCAATTTGGCAGTTCAGCAATAAAATTACATTGCAAGCCACAAAACTGACAAGTTAATCGAATAAAATTGCCTAGCCCTAGTTCATAGTTCACCTGAGTCATACTGTCCAACCTTATTCTTCATGCTTTGCCCCTTTTTTGTCTGTGTATTCTGAGAGTTAGAATGGAGGGGGTATTTTAGACTACCACCATGTGCATAGAGAAGTATGAGAAGCTGGTGGCCATTTAAAAAAACAACCCAAAAAAAACCCAGGTATTTTAATTATGCATTTCATGTGAGGTGAGCTGGAGGGTTGCGATAAATATGTTACCAAACAAGTCTTTAAAATATCAAAAGTCATACCCTGCTTTGACTCTTTCTGGTAAACACAGCTGTGTCTTGACCTTCACAATGGTTGGGTATAGGGAAAGGAAGTGTGCGGGGGTGGAAACCATTTCTGGTAAGGATAATAACTTGTGCTGACTTCTAAGACCATACAGCTCTCCTTGTGGTGCTGTGTCACTTTTCTACATAAATCTTTGTCTGTTCTGCTCCATTGATGATCATAATGGGTTTTTGTGAAGACTGTACATTAAAAGTCAAGGAAAACCCAATCACCCTTTTTATGTCTTGAGAAATGGCAACCTGTAATATTTCTTTCATATAAAACGGTTATAGTTCCAATGATTTAGATGTCGCACCCACTGCCAATTTGGTGTTCTCTCCTGTGAAGCAGTAAAAGATCTAAGTTTAGAACCTTTTGAAGAAGAAATGCAATGGGCAAGATCTTAACTTTCAGTTGATCTCAAGGGTGTTCTTCAAGGTGTCCTAAACGCAGTACAGTTTCAGCCCAGCTTATTATATAGGTTCTAATGATTAGATGACTTTTATATTGTCAAGACTTCATTAATATGCCTTCTCTTCTTGATCTTGCCCTCCCTTGCACTGCTTTACTAGTCGCTGTGATTATTATGTAGAGAACATGGCTGGACAAATTTCAGGAACCAGGCACCTAGAAATCTTTTTCCTGACTCCTAACTTTTTTTTTTCTGTCTTATGTTAATCTCTAAGAGTCTATCTGCGGTGCTGTAAGTGGCCCATAGGTAAAAAAAAAAAAATATGCATCCATTCAGCTCAGTGTATTATTGCACCCGCTACCTATCACTACAACAGGGACACTGTACCACTCAGAGACCCCCCGAAATGAATAGAGCGGCAGGTCTGGCATGCAAACCGCCGATCCATTCTGTGCCAACATCTCTGAAACTCCCATAGAGGTGAATGCTCAACCTGTTCCATTCATATTGGGGGGACTCTGAAGGGTTCAAGGTCCACGTTCTAGTGATTGATGGGGGTCCCAGCAATACGACCCCCACCAATGAAATGGTTATCCCCTATCCTGTTGATTATGTAATAGCCCTAATACCATTTTAAGTCTCCTTCAAACACTTTGATCATTAAAAAGTAGGCTTGGTAAAGGTACATGTAAGAGTCCCAAAAATCCTTAATGACCCTCACGATTATCATGAAGCTGCATGCAGGGGGTTGTAAGATGGCACATTGCCGCTTTAGATCCAACCTGCAGAGCCATAAGAACTCCCGACTGCCACCATATGGTGCCAAATTACAGAGAGAGAGTCTCCCTTTATTGCTTCTAGTAGCAAACCTCCATAATATGGCATCCAGTGGCACCATTTTTTTTTTTTTTTCAATTCATGTGAAGTTTATTTAGTGGTTGCATGGAGCCATAATATGGCCTCATACATGAGCCCTTGGGTCTTTTAAACATGTGTGCCAAAAGCAAATTAAGTCTATTATTTGAGGTTTAGTTAAATACATTGTTTGGGGCCCGCATTTCATCAAATGGGGATTTGGTGTACTCAGTGCTGAGAACTACAGGCAGATTCTTATCCCTCATACAGTGCCATCGGAGAGGCATGCAGTCCTTGTCATTAAGAGCTATCTTCAGAGTAAAGGATATTTGGAAGTGATAGGATTACATAAGGAGAGTGAGACAGAAGGATTTGAGCAAACCTACATCCACAGAACATTTTTGATTTGTTCTCGAAGATGTTTGGAACAACCTTCCTGATAAGTTCCTTCAAATCCTGTGTGCAAGGGAACCTAGAAGAATGGAAGTGTTTTGAAGGCAAAGAGTGGTCACAGCAAATATTGGTTTTAATTTAGATTTCTATTTTGTTTATTCACTTTGCATTTTGTTAATTTATAAAAATAAACTATTAAGACTTCTATTTTTTAAAAGCATTCTTGCTTTGCTGCATTATTTCCTATATCTTTTGCACAATACTGTATATACACATTTTTAAAGCAATGCTTTTGCAGTGTGGTTGCCTACATGTACGAGTACTTCACAGAATCTCTAATTTGCCGCTTTTGTTCTTTTCTAGAAGAGTGTAAAATTGCATGGCTTCCTGTGCAGTATGCAGACATTATCTGGAGGAAGCAGTTGTATCCCAGAAGGCTCTTATAGTCTTTGTATGTGTTGTGTTATCATCTGAGGACATGGCGAAAGCAAACATACTGCCCAATAACTGGCTGATATCTTCAGCATGGTAGCCGAGGCACAGACTGCGTACCTTACCTTTTTGTGCCCGTTTTGCTTTATATTTGAACAAAATAATCAAATAATCCTCAGTATTAAGAGAAGTAAGTAAGAGAATGCAGTTCTAGTATGAGCGCTGCATTCTCTTCAATGTTTAATTACACCACTGCAGTGATGATGGTGAGCAGGTGTAATTACAACTCCGCCGTCCCTTTCACTTTTAATGGGATAGCTCCTTCCTATTCACTGGAATAGGAAGGCGCTATCCCATTGAAGCGAATGGGACGGCCAGGCTACAGTTAAACCTGCACACCGCTGCATTGTTGATGGCGAGCAGGTAGACAGAAGAGAATGCAGTGCTCATATTAGCACTGCATTCTTTTCAAACAGTTGATCGGCGGGGGTGCCGGTAGTCTGCCTCCTGCTGAGTGATATAATATATCAAACACCTCTCTATATGACATCCATATGCCCGAATACAGCATACGGGGCTTCTCACGATCGGACAGCTGCTTTATATTAGTTACAGGTCTAAAATGTTTTTGATATTGTTATTTTAGATGGTATCTTGAGAATAGCACACATATATAGCACACCCTTGCACATAAAATACATATACCTAGGGTTGAGTGAATCAAAGTATCCGAAGTGGACTTTGATCTGAATTTCATTTCAAAGTATCCGAAGTGGAATTTCAAGGAAAAATTGCGTCCCCACGCACCGCATGAGATTTCACACATGATTATCATTCAAGATGGCCGTGGTGGCCTCTTCACACTCAAATGGATTAGGTGAGTTTTTTTTTTGAATGTATTTTTATTTTTTTTAACTCTTGAAAGGTCTCCATTTTCACATCAGATTCCATGATCAGCGATGATTGCATCCGAGGGGTTCCATTACGGGGAGCGGCACAATCGCTGTTCCCTGTTATTGCGCCCGCTACTTACAAAGAAATGCGCTTCGTGACAATGTAATTTGTCACAAAGTGAAATTCGGTGAAGCAGCCAAATCGAGGTTTTCATAACTTCACTCAAGACTACATATAACTAACAATTACGACCAAATGTGGCATGAATGAGCGGCGGCTAGAGAAACCAAAAACTGTGCCGCGGTGCGACCACATGTCATATGTGTAAGTCACATGAAACCATTACAGACCGATATTGTGGCAGTATTAATTATTTATTTAAGGCTACATGCACACAAACCTTCTTTGTTTCCGTGTCCGTTGCGTTTTTTTGCGGATAGGATGCAGACCCATTCATTTCAATGGGTCCGCAAAAAAGGCGGACAGCACACTGTGTACTATGCGCATCCATATGTCCGTTCCGTAGCCCCGCAAAAAAAATAGAACATGTCTTATTCTTGTCCGTTTTTGGCATTGTTACAATGGATCCGCAAAAAAAAAGGATGGCATACGGATATCATTCATTTTTTTTTTTGCGGACGGCAAAACACATACGGTCGTGTGCATGTAACCTAAGACTTCAGGTTACATGTAATGAGCAGATGAGTGAACATCTATTGAGCCTAGTAGCTGAGCAGAGAACTGGAACAAGCAGCTCTCATTCTGGTGGCCCCCGCTCACCCAATGAAGTCTGTGTGGATGTTTTTCCCACAAAGCTGAGTGAGCATCGAGTGTTATGTCCTCTCAGAGGATCCTTGCAGTATGATTTACCAACACAAGTATTTTTTAGGGGACACCCCCTTGTAGTACATTCCTGGTTTGAGTAATATCTGATCTGCTGTTTTTTCCACTTTACTGGTCGAGCAGAACCATTTATTTTAAAATATTGCTCACAATAAACTTTGAGAATTGGTTCCGTCAGCCAGAGAAGACTATGAAATAACATGAAAAGTGATATACTCTAGTCATTTAGTATTTTTTAAATTGTCATTCACTAGAATGACCAGGCCATAAAACATGAAATATTGCAATGATTTTTATGGAGTGGCACCATTTAAACAGTAATAATGATGTATTACAATTGCGTCTTGTGTGTTCTTCCAGTTACCTTATTTTATGAAAAGTGTAGCTGCACATAAAAAAATCTTTTGTTAATGATTGACTTTCCATATTTTATTCATATTGTTCCTTGAGATAGTTTTAAATATATAAATGAAAAAAGGAAATTAAAACAAGGAATAACTAAATTAAAAACAAAGGACGGAAGGTATGTAGAAGAGAATAAAGGGCTAGCCGACTGCCTTAATGAATACTTCTGTTCAGTTTTTACAAAAGAAAAAGGAGAAGGACCTCCACTAGAAAGAATGACTATTAAATCGTTTGATGCATGTATCTTTACAGAGGAAGATGTTCTAAGTTTGCTGTCTAAGGTGAAGACAGATAAGTCACAGGGGCCTGATGAGATACACCCAAAATTATTAAAAGAGCTTAGTGGTGAGCTGGCAAAACCGTTAACAGATTTATTTAACCAATCATTAGTAACAGGAGTCGTCCCGGAAGATTGGAAATTGGCAAATGTCGTGCCCATTCACAAGAAAGGTAGTAGGGAGGAATCGAGCAACTATAGACCAGTGAGTCTGACATCAATAGTAGGCAAATTAATGGAAACCCTATTAAAGGATAGGATTGTGGAACATCTAAAATCCCATGGATTGCAAGATGAAAAACAACATGGGTTTACTTCAGGAAGATCATGTCAAACAAATCTTATAGATTTTTTTGACTGGGTGAATAAAATAATAGACGGTGGAGGTGCAGTAGACATCGCATATCTAGATTTTAGTAAGGCTTTTGACACTGTCCCACATAGAAGACTTATCAATAAACTGCAGTCATTGAGCATGGACTCCCATATTGTTGAGTGGATTAGGCAGTGGCTGAGTGACAGACAACAGAGGGTTGTAGTCAATGGAGAACATTCAAAACAAGGTAATGTTACCAGTGGGGTTCCACAGGGATCTGTACTGGGACCGATTTTGTTTAATATCTTCATAAGTGATATTGCAAAAGGCCTCGCTGGTAAGGTTTGTCTTTTTGCTGATGACACAAAGATATGTAACAGGGTTGATGTTCCTGGAGGGAAACGCCAAATGGAAAAGGATTTAGGAAAACTAGAAGAATGGTCAGAACTCTGGAAACTGAAATTTAATGTGGATAAGTGCAAGATAATGCACCTGGGGCGTAAAAACCCAAGGGCAGAATATAGAATATTTGACACAGTCCTGACCTCAGTATCTGAGGAAAGGGATTTAGGAGTAATTATTTCAGAAGACTTAAAGGTGGGAAGACAATGTAATAGAGCAGCACGAAATGCCAGCAGAATGCTTGGATGTATAGGGAGAGGTATAAGCAGTAGAAAGAGTGAAGTGCTTATGCCGCTGTACAGAACACTGGTGAGACCTCACTTGGAGTATTGTGCGCAGTACTGGAGGCCATATCTCCAGAAGGATATAGATACTCTAGAGAGAGTTCAGAGAAGAGCTACTAAACTAGTACATGGATTGCAGGATAAAACTTACCAGGAAAGGTTAAAGGACCTTAATATGTATAGCTTGGAAGAAAGAAGAGACAGAGGGGATATGATAGAAACTTTTAAATACATAAAGGGAATCAACTCGGTAAAGGAAGAGAGCATATTTAAAAGAAGAAAAACTACCACAAGAGGACACAGTTTTAAATTAGAGGGGCAAAGGTTTAAAAGTAATATAAGGAAGTATTACTTTACTGAGAGAGTAGTGGATGCATGGAATAGCCTTCCTGCAGAAGTGGTAGCTGCAAATACAGTGAAGGGGTTTAAGCATGCATGGGATAGGCATAAGGCCATCCTTCATATAAGATAGGGCCGGGGGCTATCCACAGTATTCAGTATATTGGGCAGACTAGATGGGCCAAATGGTTCTTATCTGCCGACACATTCTATGTTTCTATGTTTCTATGTTTTACTTGGCTTGTTTTTCACATAATGGATTGTTTTATTGGAAGCGATAAACATTCTGTATGTCTTATGTTATGCTGGCACCTGTCATTGTAGGAATGCTGAGCTCATTCTGATCATAGCTTTCATTCTTTTACAGATCTTGATAGAGTTTTGTCAAGGTGGAGCAGTGGATGCAGTAATGCTTGGTATGTAAGCCTTATTTGTACACACACAACTGGTTTTGTTGGAGATAAGCCTACAATTCTGTTATGTGTTTGAAGAAGGAAGTCCTCATTGCTGAAATATTAATCTACTGTCAGGTGTCTGAAAGAAAAGGGTTATTCTTTACATCCATGTAGGGCAGCAGCTATTGATTACTTTAGTGATAAAGTATTCTGCCAACTAATCGAACGATTAATAGAGTACTCTAATAAAAAATAAAATAATTAAGAGAACGTTTTCTATAAAAACTCATCAGCCCCCCATGCCATCAGTCCTTAGCAACATCAGCTCCCCCTCCAGTGCCATCAGCTCCCCTATGCCAGCGACCCCTCCATGCTATCAGTTCCCCCACTCCCCCTCCAGTGCCCAGCCGCAGCACCACTGAAATCAGTCACATGTAGAAACTAATTCTTTATGCAAAATAGCATTTTACGTCCAGACTTATTTTAGCCTTGCGTAGGGTTGTGTTTCAGATTATTGTTTTGCTACACAATCCAGTTACACTGCGCCTGACTGAGGCCATGGATGGTATTACGTCTTCATTTTAGAAATATGTCTGGCATAAGGCAAATGCAGCAGTGAATACTGATCACTTTTATTTATCCATAAAACATGATTATGTTTACATCATTTATTTATTTTATGACGAACACATTACACGACAGGCCATGAGGGGGCACATTATTATTCACTGCACCCATGTCATCAGATGAGACTGTAAGGTGTTACAACGTTCCCATAGTCTTTCATACTCACTGTTATGCAAGTGGGTGAGGACCCACTGCGCCACTGACTGGCTATACCCTGGAGGGGCGCGGCTAAGTAACTCCCTGGTCTTCACTAGAGCCTCTGATGGTGAGGAGAGGCTTGGGCTGTTAGTGTAGTCACCATGTACCACTCCAGAGCAGTCCTTGGGCCAGTGGCAGCTGGCCAGGGGGTCAAAGATATCGGTGGAAAGAACCAAGGGGAAAGACGTGGTCAGGAAGTCTGGAGTCAGGGCAGGCAGTGATTAAGCCAAGTCCGTAATCAAAGTCCAAGGTCAGAGGCAAGCGGCAATCAAGCAAAGTCTGTTTAATCGAAAAGCAGGGTGCAGAAACTTACCAAACCCCTTTACACAAATGTCAAGACTAGCTAGTGACCAAGATTGCTCTGGCAGGAAGCACCTATAAATACATCCTGTAACCCAGCCATAGGCTAGGGAGATAGAGGGCATGCACGTGCTGCTTCACAAAAGGAGGAGAGACACAGCTGCGCACGCCATAATAAAACGGTACAGGGCTCTAAGCGGGAAGGAGGATGCCAGAGACACATAGCTGCACTCGTGCCAGCAAGGAAGGAAACTCCGGCAACGGGGAGCAGATACAACAGTTTAAGCTGCCTGCGCTTGTCAGAACGGCAGCAGGAGGGAGTGAGGGCGCCCATGCCAGCATGTAGGGGCAGCAGCGCAGGCACGGAGTGCTGGGCTAACACTCACCTAATGCATTAGGCTACAAAGGAATTAAGCAACCCCAACATGTCCACATAACACTGCCACCATCTGTCAATATGACTGACCTTGCCCAGGTTACAAATGCACAGGCACACTGCATTTTAGCATGTAACAGGTAAAACCCTAGGACAGTGACCTTCAAAGGTAACCCAGCAAAGAGGTGCTTGGAGGGTGTGGGTATGTTCAGCGCAGCAAGGAACGGACTTATTAAACTTCAGAGTTAGAGTACTGGTGAGGGATCCACTTAGAGAACAGCTCGTTGTGTCTCCAGGGTCTGACCCTGAATGTCTGTTCATGAGACATTTTAAGGGTACTTTCACACTAGCAGCAGGACGGATCCCACAGGCTGTTCACCCTATCGGATCCGTCCTGTGACTATTTTGCCGTGCCGCTGGACCGCCGCTCCGTCCCGATTGACTATAATGGGCATGGGGATGGCGCTCCGGACTAAAAGTACTGCATCTCCGACTTTTTAGTCCGGCGGCCTCTTGCCGTGCTGCGCCGGAGCTCCGCCCTGTCCCCATTATAGTCAATGGGGACGGAGCGGCGGCGCGGTGAAATAGCGGCAGGGCGGTTCCGACAGGGTGAACAGCCTGTCGGATCCGTCCTGCCGCTAGTGTGAAAGTACCCTAAGGCTCATCCTGCTAATGCGACTTAGGGGCTGTGTAATTATATGTAGTCACCAAATTATATGACAAGTTTAAATCGTGCCATACCTTTTTGGTAGACATCTCCTAGAAAGATACGAGCAGCAGTTTTCCAATCATATTTTTTACAAGTCTAGTGGTATCAAGCATGCATCAAGAATTGGAACCAGTATTTGAGTCTTAGGTTCCCCAAGGCCGAAACTTCCAGCACTTGTGACTGAAACAGCATCTCCTGATTATAAATATCTTGGTAGAGTATTTAAAACATGAAATTTGACTGTGGATTTTCCAATATTGTGTTCTTTTGTCCAGTAAAAAGGCCCTAGATCTAAGCCTTTGTGTACCCCCACCCCCCTCCCGAGTAGTTTACAAAGGCTGTTTTGTATCCCTTGATTAGAATTCAGTTCCCAAGAGATCCTAACAGAGAGACATATATTAGTCCTTTTGTTTACCTGGATTAACTTAAGTCTCTTCCTGGAAATTTAATTGCACACCTCTGTTCAGTGATGTGTAGTGGGGTCTGGATTTATACATACTGTAGAAACATACCGGTAGTAGATTGTCGGCAGAAAAATACCACCTGGTCCATCTAGTCTGCCCTTATATTATTTCTTTTTTATCTTCTAGACATGTGTTTCTCCCAGGCAATGTTTACATTCACTTACTGTAGATTTCCCAGCCAGATACTATATGCTGGAAGTTTGTTCCAAGTTTCAACCACTCTTTCAGTAAAATAATATTTCCTGATACTGCTCCTGATCTTACCCTCAGCTAATTTCAGATTGTGCCCCCTTGTTTTTGAGTTCAGCCTCTTACTGAGAACACTTCCCTCTTGAACGTTATTTAAACCTTTAACATATTTACGGTTCAATCATTAACCTTTAACATATTTAAAGGTTTTGATCATGTGCCCCCTTTTCCATCTTTCCTCAAGTCTATACAGATTTAGTTCTTTAAAGGGTTTCTCTCAACAGGAAAATGAGTATTAACCTGGCTGACATTAGTGATGTACTAATGTCAGCTGAACATAACTACACTGCTCAAAAAAATAAAGGGAACACTTAAACAACACAATGTAACTCCAAGTCAATCACACTTCTGTGAAATCAAACTGTCCACTTAGGAAGCAACACTGAGTGACAATCAATTTCACATTCTGTTGTGCAAATGGGATAGACAACAGGTGGAAATTATAGGCAATTAGCAAGACACCCCCAATAAAGGAGTGGTTCTTCAGGTGGTGACCACAGACCACTTCTCAGTTCTTATACTTCCTGGCTGATGTTTTGGTCACTTTTGAATGCTGGCGGTGCTTTCACTCTAGTGGTAGCATGAGACGGAGTCTACAACCCACACAAGTGGCTCAGGTAGTGCAGCTTATCCAGGATGGCACATCAATGCGAGCTGTGGCAAGAAGGTTTTCTGTGTCTGTCAGCGTAGTGTCCAGAGCATGGAGGCGCTACCAGGAGACAGGCCAGTACATCAGGAGACGTGGAGGAGGCCGTAGGAGGGCAACAACCCAGCAGCAGGACCGCTACCTCCGCCTTTGTGCAAGGAGGAACAGGAGGAGCACTGCCAGAGCTCTGCAAAATGACCTCCAGCAGGCCACAAATGTGCATGTGTCTGCTCAAACGGTCAGAAACAGACTCCATGAGGGTGATATGAGGGCCCGACGTCCACATGTGGTCTCACTGGAGCTCTATACAGTGGGGTCACAAGCTCTCTCTTCCTACTGGTTATACTACTACTTGCTTTCCCTGCTGCCTGTCCACACTGTGCACTCATTTTGAAGCTGTCTGATTATCAGGACACCTAAATCCTTCTCTTCTGAAGTCCTCCCTAAGGCCTCTTGCAAACGACCGTATGGCTTTTTCTGTATTTTGCAGTCCGTTTTTAACAGATCCGTTGTTCCGTTTATTGTTTCCGTTGTGTTTCCGTTTCGTAAAAAAATCTCCGTATGGTTTCCATACGCGATCTGTTGTTTGTGGATCGCAAACAGAAACATCAAATTTGTAATCACTACTGCAATGTACAGTAATGGTTTTTAACAGTAAACACATGGGCAAAGTGGACATGGATCCGCAAAAAACGGATGACCTACAGATGTGTTCCGTATACATTCAGTTTTTTTTTGCGGACCCATTTACTTGAATGGAGCCACGGATCGTTATTTGCGGGCAATAATAGGACAAGTTCTATCTTTCAGCGGAATGGATATATGGAAATACAGAAATGGAATACATGCGGAGTACATTCCGTTTTTTTTGGGGTTTTTTTTGCGCAATCATTGAAATGAACGATTCCGCATATGGACCGCAAATGGAATCCGCAAAAACGGAACGGAAAAAATAAACCTTTGTGTGCAAGAGGCCTAACACAGAGCTGCCAATACGATATTCAGACTTGTTCCTTCTCCCCAAGGGCAGACATGTGGATAGAGCCTTATGGTCCTTTTTACACATGACAATTCCTCTGACAAATAACAGAAACAAATGTTGGGTTTATCAAGCTCTGCACTCCAGAATTGTTACTTTTTGAGGTCACTTGCAGACATTTTTTTTGTACTTTTACACCACTGACTCCAGTTTTGAAAAGTAGGTGGGAGTTTTGCTGGGAGTGTGTGGTTATGTTAATTAGTAGCTATGTTTAGTTAGTTTCATTCGTGCTTTGAGTAGTCCCAAGGCCACTCCAGTACGGAAAACTGGAGTAAGATTTGTAGACAAGTGTGAGGTTTAAAGGTGAGCCAAATTTAACAAATAACATGCGTTAGTTGATGAATTTGGTGCAAAGTATGCCAATGCAGACTGATGGAAAACCGACTTCAAATATCACCCTTATGATAAATTCGCCCCATAGTGCTCACAATAATTGCCTGATCAGCAGATGAGATGAAGCTGCATTTACGTGCAACAGGAGGATCTGCTACCCTGAAACGAAGATGTGGTCCAATGAGGAATAAACTTTATAGGGTGATCTACAGCTCCTTTACACAGGCAAATTATGGAGACCAGCGTTTCTACAAACGTTCATCCCTGATAATTTACCCAGTCATCAATCCATATAAATAGAACTTTAGTCTTACTTTTTCACTTGGGTGTTGATTGACTAGTGAGCTCTCATTGTCTAATTTTCCTTTTAGTTTAAAAACCATAAACCATTCAGGGTGATGATATGAAAGGATGAATTATTTACAGCAGCGTGATCTCTTGTGACCAGATCTGTCATCAGTTATTTCACAACATCTAAAATATCTGCCCCACCATTCATTCCAAGGAACTTTAAAACTCTGCTCTCTGCATTGCACTCATTGCTCCATACGGTGTACCATCCTTTGGATTGAATTATTATTTTAATAAAGTTTCCTGTTTTGTTCTCTTATAAATACATGTGGTTAAAATTTGAATAGGGTGGCTTATCATGTGGTTTTTGTTCTACTAACAGAATTGGATCGTGGTCTGACAGAAGCTCAGATCCAAGCCGTGTGCAGACAGATGCTGGAAGCACTGGTATACCTCCATAGTATGAAGATCATCCATCGGGACCTAAAAGCAGGGAATGTTCTACTAACTCAAGATGGAGACATCAAGCTAGGTGAGAGCCGCTTTATTGTCATCTCTGAATGGAACCTGTTTAGAGTGGTTGCCAGGTGCAGTTGCTGCGCTCTTTTTGGAGGTCCCATAGCTGTGATTGGAGAGCAAGCCATGCTATACTCTCCTTCTCGTCTGGTGTCCCCCTTCTGCAGATTGGTGTGGGTCCGACCTCTGGGAGATTAAAATGGCCCCACGTGATACGCTTCCCACATCCCCGTGCTTGGGCTGGAGCAGCACAGGCAAAAGTCTGTCTGCAAAGCACAAGCGCAGGGTGTGAGAAACCGCATCATGTGAACAGGGCTATACAAAAAAATTAAAGATTCAAATAAAATGTAAGCCTGTAGAAAAATCTACATGCGGAAATGGATAACATGGATGACCACAGCTGCAATTTTCATATCATTGTAATAAAATAAAATACAATATAATAAATAAACGTGTTGGTACTTTCACACTAGCATTTTTACTGGATCCGGCAGGGTTCAGCCAAAAACGCTTCCGTTACTGATGATACAACCATCTGCATCCATTAGGCCCCTTTCACACGGGCGAGTTTTCCGCGCGGGTTGAACGCATTGCACCCGCACTGAATCCGGACCCATTCATTTCTATGGGGCTGTGCACACGAGTGGTGATTTTCACGCATCACTTGTGCGTTGCGTGAAAATCGCAGCAAGCTCTATTTTGTGAGTTTTTCACCCAACGCAGGCCCCATAGAAGTGAATGGGGCTGTGTGAAAATCGCAAGCATCCGCAAAGCAAGTGCAGATGCGGTGCGATTTTCACGCACGGTTGCTAGGAGACGATCAGCATGGGGACCCACTCTTTTTTTATTTTCCATTTATAACATGGTTATAAGGGAAAATAATAGCATTCTGAATACAGAATGCAGAGTACAACAATAGTGCTGGAGGGGTTAAAAAAATAAATAAAAAAATAATAATTTAACTATCCTTAATCCACTTGTTCGCGCAGCCGGCATCTCTTCTGTCTTGTTCTGTGAGGAATAGGACTTTTGATGACGTAACTACGTTCATCACATGGTCCGTCACATGATCCAAACTAATTGCAATTGGGTACCTACTCGTGCGGGTTTGCCGCAACGCATCCGGACCTTATCCAGACACGCTCCTGTGAAAGAGGCCTTATGAGCGGATCCGGTTGTATTACCTTTAACAGAGCCAATACTGATCCGTCATGAACTTCATTGAACTCTATTGTGGCAGAGAAAATGGATCCGTCCCCGTTGACTTGCATTGGGCGTCATGCCGTCTTGCTCCGCATCCCAGGACGGAAAGCAAACTACAACATGTTGCGGTTTGCTCTCCGGTATGGGAACTCAACTAAACGGAATGCATTTTGGAGCATTCCTTTCTGTTCAGTTTTGTCCCCATTGACAATGAATGGGGACAAATGGAAGCGTTTTTTTCCGGTATTGAGCCCCTATGACTGATCTCAATACTAGAAAACTAAAACGCTAGTGTGAAAGTAACCTAAGGCCTCTTTAACACGAGCGTGATGGATTAGGTCTGGATGCGTTCAGTGAAACTCGCACCATTTTGCAAGCAAGTTGTCAGTTTTGTCTGCAATTGCGTTCAGTTTTTTCCGCGCAGGTGCAATGCATTTTGATGTGTTTTTTCACGCGCGTGATAAAAAAACTGAAGGTTTACAAACAACATATCTTAGCACTTGCTTGCGGATGCAATGCGTTTTTCACTCAAGCCCCATTGACTTCTATTGGTCCAGGGCTGCGTTAAAAATGCAGAATATAGAATATTATGCGTTTTTCATGCAATGCAGAACTGATGCGTGAAAAAAAACAACTCTCCTGTACACAGACCTATTGACATGATTTGGTCAGGATTCAGTGCGGGTGCTATGCGTTCACGTCACACATTGCACCCGGGCAGAAAACTCGCTCATGTGAAAGGGGCCTAATCCAGTGTAGATGCTATAGTGATCACTGACTGTCTTTATTTAACCCTTTCATGACCGGGCTTAAAAAAAGGCCTAAATGTCCAGGCAACTTTTTGTGACTTTGTGCACTTGGTGGTTTAGTGACCCTAACTTTTATGACTACCCCAAAAAATTATATATATTTTTTTTACTTGACACTTAGGCTACTTTCACACTATACCCAATATATGCCCCAACCAGGGATTCCTATACTATTCAAAACACATGAATAGAATTGCTGACATAAGCCTGTGGTATACACTATAACATAAAACCTACAAACAACTACTAGACCGCTTATGAATTAATGTAATTTTATTGCATAATTACAAAAAGCTATATCACAAACCTGATTAAAAGAACATAGGTGCAGGGAATAGGCGGTATCATCTGGAGGATGAACACAGCGGATACTACGTTCATGGATCTCTCCATCTATACAAACATGATTAACAATAAAGTGCAAGTGCAGAAAACATATTCCATAATAATGGATGACGAACGATTACCCATGCTGTGCTCCAGAAAACTGATCCTCCATTGACTTTCAATCTATCAGACTGCAATGGTCCGTGTGAGCGTGTGTGCATATACTCGGGGAGGATGGAGGATGAGGCGTTGGTCCACCCCTGGGTGTATGCATATATGCAGGGGATGCAGAAATAAGTATTGATGCGCCCTTGGATTGAGGTAGGTGTCTCGGTCACAGCCCCACCGGAGAGTATGTGATTCGTGAGCTGGCGGCCTGTCAAGGGGATCAAACAATAGCAGCACTATTTTTTTTTACATCTAGTAAAAGAGAAAACGTGTGTGTGTGTGTGTGTGTATATGTATATAATACATATATATATCATAATGAGGATATTAATAATGTGAAAATATGGCAATAATTAAATAATTGAAGAATGTCCGCAGTCAAGAGATAGTGTACAGTAACTAAGGAGCCTCTACGCAGTGAGGTCTTTTCCGGTCATGTGATTAGGTCATGTGGTACACGTGACCGAGGAGGGTGGAACCAGAGAAGGACCGCACACAATGACGTTAGCATGCGCAGAGCGAGGAAGAGGACGCTAAACACGCCACGTGAGGTGTAGGATGAATGAGTGAATGGAGCACGCAGTGTACCCTCCATGGATGTGTCCCACGGCCTGAGATAGGGGTAAGAAATGGAGTAATGGATCATTTTAAAGACCAGATGTGTCTATTAAGTGATGTGGTTGACAAAGTATACGTTTTTTAGCCTGAAGGGGGAGGCATCTATATCAAATTAAGGTGGAGCTAAGTCTGACCAATTGTTGGGGTTTGGTGTATGTATGTATATATATATATATATATATATATATATATATATATATATTCACTTGGTATGCATTTATGAATTTGATAAAGACCTAACAGGTCAAAACGTCGCAGATTTCGGTGTAATAAAATGTGAAGCTTTCTATGACATTGGAGTGCCGCAGTTTTCTAGATTATTGCAGTTCATGACGGATCCATCTTGGCAATGTTAAACATAATACAACCGGATCCATTCAGAATGGATGTAGATCATTTTGATTTATAACCTGTTTGATTGAATATTTGACTGGTAATGGTTCCTGCATTTTTAATTTATTTTATAAATTTTTTTTATTAGTATTTTTTTATTTTACTTATTTTAATTTATTTTTGCCACATATTATGTCCCCTAGGAGGTCATTAAAAGACCTCTGGAGGACACTGACTTTTTTTTAATTTTTTTTCATCCACAGCCTCAGTTACAGGGGAAAACAGTCCCCTGTGGGGGACACTACACACAGGCAGAGCTGATAAGGGTCTCCTTAGACCCTGCAGCTCTGCCCCGCCCCAGACACCCCCGGCGGTCACGTGATCGCCAGGACTAACAGAGGAAGCTGCTCTCCCCCTGCGCTCCTGTAATCGTCCAGGGAGCACCGGTAGGAGCAGCAATGTGTGCTCCTGCCCGTTCTCACAGCGCTGCTCCAACACCATTGATAAAATGTACTCCGTACACTGCTGAGCTGTCAGCAGTGTACAGAGAACTGAGTTTTAAGCACACAGTGAATGGTGCGCTTTAGGCAGGGAAAAGTGTAGTAAAAATAGAAAATTGATCAATAAAGTATATTAGAAAATTTAGTTTTTAGGGCATTAGGGAGAGCAAAATAAAAGTTTATATAAAGGTTTAGTTGCTCTTTAAAGGCTGCCTTGATGTGCTGTGTTGCCACATGACCGCTTCAGCCAATCAAATACTGAGTAATTGTCACGAATAATGGGGAGAGGAGGGACACCAGAAAGACAACAGAAGGGAGAAGACAAAGAACTAAGCCTCAAGGCTAGGGAGAATGGAAAGGTCACCTCCTAGGAAACCCCTAGATCTGGCCCTGACTCCTGTCAGTATGTATAGACCCTGAAAGTGGGAAAATACATACGCCGGAACCTAAACCCTAGCAGCCCTGAGATGCCCTAGAGGAAGTGACAGGGAATGAGACTACTGGTTCCTTCCAGGTGAACGAACCAGCGTCTCCCTGAGGCCTAGTAACAACAAGCACAAGGGAACAACCAAATACAAAGAGCAGTACAAAGTGTTTGTTGGGCGTATTTCAGGCACAGATGGTTACAAAGCTGCGGCTTCTCCCTGCTCACTCCATGTCTAAAAAGTGGGCGTGGATGGGACAGGATGGCAGGCCCGTCTCACTCCTCAATCTACACATGTTTCAGGCATAGAAAATGGTCTAAATGTAAAATCCCAATCACACGTCCGTGCTCAAATCCGTGAGCAAGTGGTCAGTGATGCATTTGTGTTGGGTCTATGTGTCTGTTTTTTGCTGTCCGTGTTGCATCCGTGTTTCACTGACACTGAACAGCTGAAAAATCCTTTTCAAAGCATCTCTTCTTAATGATTAGTGGAACACTGATCCAACGTGGATGGCATCCGTGAAGTATCTGTGGTTTTCACGGACGCATAGACTATAATGGACGTGATGGATCTGTGAACACAGACAAAATAGAGCATGCATCTGTGCTAAAAACACTGACCCACGGACCGTGCTAAAATACCGATGTCTGAATACACACATTAAAATGAATGGGGACGTGTTATGTCCGTGGAGAACACGTACAGCACACATCCATGGAACACTGACGTATGAATGAGGCTTATGTCAGTAAGGGAGCTGTCTTACATCTAGATGCGGCGCTCTATGCGCTGAAGTTATGGAGAGCCCAGCTCCTCTATATAACTTCGGCTATCCACCGCCAGTGCGGGGGCTTTATTAAGACCGAAATCTGAAATAAATGACCCCCTATGTCTTTTTTGCAATCTGTACTAGTGTTTAGCATAGTGATTACCTCTGCTGAAGTTGAGGTTAAATCCCCATGTCTCCAACAAACAAGCCATTCACTGTGGCCATTTGTTATGTCACTGACTTAATACTCTTGTAGTAGAGCAGTTTTATGCAATCAAAGAACTACATTTTTTGCCAAGAGGCTATTAATTATAATCCGTTTTTAGTTGAAGTAGAAATATCCTGTGAGGCCCAGCAGTTCTTGGTTACCTAATGGCCTCTGTGCGGCTTCTCAGTCTGATATTGTGTGATACAGATTAAGATATAAATGTAGAAAAGGGAAACTGCTAATCTTCATGTCAAAATGACAGACACCACATTAGAACCCATGTCCTAATACAGGAGAATACAATACTGCATACATCTTATGTCCAGTGATGCCTCTGATATAGTTGTTTTCTCATCTTCTCCATTCGGACCAGATAGCTGTGATGGCTTCCTTCAGTCATGTCTGGTCATGTCAGCCATGCCATCAGTAGAGTTTGCCAGAGACATCTTAGTTTACCTACTTTCCATCATCCTTCCTGCCTTCTGAACACTCTACCATGCCACCCCAATACTATACTGCAGAAACATATAGCCCCCCTGCAAATACTAGTACCACACAGACAGCGCCACCTTCAATAATTATTGCCACAGTGCTCTCAAAAATAACTGTACCCATTAGATAGTCCCCCTGACAGTAATGGTGCTGTAAATAGTGTCCCCCACAAATAATGGAGCCAAGATGAGACTCTGCCAGGGTGCACCTTCCCCAGTAATAGTGCTTCCAAAAGTCCCACCAATAGTAATTGTTTCCCAAAGTGTCTTTAGTAGTAATAGTGTACCTACAGTGCACCCAATGGCAATAATTCCCCTATAGAGCCCCATAGTTACACAGAAGTAAAAAATGCCCCCCAGTAGTAAAAATTGCCCCTGTAGTGCCCCTAGTAAAAGTAGAGCCCACCATAATGCCCCCATAAGTAATAATGCTTGCCGATAGTGCCCTCAATAGAAATAAAGCCTACACAGTGTGCCCCAGTAGTAAATGTCTCTTCATAGTGCCTCAGTAGTACTAAAGCCCACCATAGTGGCCTAGTAGTAATAAATTCACAATAATGCTCCCAGTAGTATTAAAGCTCCCAGAGTCTGCCCCAGTAGTAAATATGGCCTCTTATAGTGCTCCAGTAGTCCTAATTCTCCCTAAAGTGCCTCCAGTAATAATAAAGCCCCCATAGTTTTCCCCAGAAGAAATAATTCCTGCCCTTAGTGCCCCAAGTAGTATTATATAAATATGGCCCCATATAGTGCCCCAGTAGTCATAATGCTCCCAGTATTAATGACACCCACCATAGTGCCCACCAGTAGTAATAAAGCCCCCATAATGTAATAACAAATGCCCCCTTATAGTGCTGCCTGTAGTACTAATGTCACCATAGTACTCCTCAGTTATAATAATGACCCCCTATAGTCCCCTAATAGTCTGCCCCTGTCATATTAATGACTCCCCCAGACCCCTCCCAACAGTCCCCCAATAGTGCTGCCCTAGTTAAAATAATAACCCTCTTATAGTCTTGGGATCAACAAAAGAAAAATAGGGTTTTAATCGGGTGAACCATAGCTATGTGTCTAAGCAAATAGTTTGATATGGAGATTGCTGGTGACAGATTCACTTTAACCAATGACTGAAAATTTGGCTCAAATTCTGGCAACAAAATTGACTTTTCCTCATGATAAATTCCTGTAAGGCCTCATGCACACGATCGTGGCATCTTTTGCGGTCCGCAAAGCGCGGATCTGCAAAAAACGGAAGCCGGCCATGTGCCTTCCGCAAATTGTGGAACGGAACGGGCGGCCGTCAATATAATGCTTATTCTTGTCCGCAAAGCGCGGACAAGAATAGGACAGGTTATATTTTTTTAGCGGGGCCGCGGAACGGAGCAATGGATGCGGACAGCACACGGAGTGCTGTCCACATCTTTTGCGGCATTATTGAAATGAATGGGTCAGCATCCAAGCCGCCAAAACGGCGGCTCGGATGCGGACCGAAACAACGGCCTATGTTTCAGGCACTTATGGGACCATTTATCAAACTGGTGTAAAGTATAACTGGCTTAGTTGCCCATAGCAACCAATCAGATTCCAATTTTAATTATCCAAAGGAGCTGTCAAAAATGGAAGGTGGAATCGAATACAACCATTAGTAACATAGTACATAAGGCCGAAAAAAGACATTTGTCCATCCAGTTCGGCCTGTTATCCTGCAAGTTGATCCAGAGGAGGGCAAAAAAAAACCTGTGAGGTAGAAGCCAATTTTCCCCACTTTAGGGGAATAAAAAATTCCTTCCCGACTCCAATCAGGCAATCAGAATAACTCCCTGGATCAACGACCCCTCTCTAGGAGCTATAGCCTGTAATATTATTACACTCCAGAAATACATCCAGGCCCCTCTTGACTTCCTTTATTGTACTCACCATCACCACCTCCTCAGGCAGAGAGTTCCATAGTCTCACTGCTCTTACCGTAAAGAATCCTCTTCTATGTTTGTGTACATTAACTAGAAATATATTTCCAATGGATCACTTGCCTACAGCGAGTTTTTTATTATTTCGGCTTGTTCACACTGCCTCCAGTTATCTCAGTTGTTCTGCTCCGGTAGAGGAGCAGAACAATGAAAATAACGGAAGTGTCGTATTTGGTGCATAACTGAAATCAACAGAACGGAGCAGATCTCATTAACTATAATTGGGTCCATTCCAGTTTCCGTTCAGGTATCTGCTTTTTTTTTGCAGGACTTTTTTGTCTTTTCTTTTTGACAAAATGTGCGACGGAGGTCTAGGAACCTCCAAAACATCTGTGAACAAGCTCTTTGCCTGCACTGGTGCAGGTTAATGCTGTGCAGATAAAGGGATCTCTGGGCTATGTATCCGCATTGCACATCATAGGATTGCACATAAAGTAATGTAAGAACCATTGAGGTTTACCTAAAATGGCATTGTCAGACTCCACTATAATGCAGACATACCATGTATGACATGGATCCTTTACCCTACAAGCACAGAGCACTCAGATATTCCAGACGCACTCTTTAATGCCTTTATGCAACAGGTCGTTATTTCTTCCGCTTCTTTGTGAGTTAAAGAGCCATAGTTTTATTCTGTAATGTGTCAGGCTCTGCTGTAAGCAGTGCAGGTATGTAGATCTGGCAATGAATGCCTGGATTAAGAACCTATGCACACTGCTGCAGATACATATGATGATGCTTACAGACTGCTTTTCACACACTGTAAACCACCCACTAGCGTTTTTCGGATCTGGCAGGCAATTCCGGCAACGGAACTATGTTTTTTCCGGATCTGTTAGAAGGATCCGGTGATATACCCGATCCGTATCATCCGGAATAATGGATCTGGTATTTAATTTTTTCAAAGATCAAAAGCAAAAATAGCTCCTTCTATGTCCCAGCACATGTGCAGACCAGAAAACCGGATCCGGCAACGCAGCAATTTCTGGAATTCTTGGTACCGGATCCGGCATTAATACATCTCTATGGAAATTAATGCTGGATCCGGCAAGGATTTTGGCTGGAACAAATACCACAGCAAGCTGTACACCGTACAAGGGACGTAACAGAAGACATCCTGAATGGGTTGCTTTCCATTCAGAATGCATTAGGACAAAACTGATGCGTTTTTTTTTTTCCGGTATTGTGACCCTTTACCGGATTTCAATACTGGAAAAGAATAACGCTAGTGTGAAAGTAGCCTGAGGCATCATACGATTTGGAACTACAGGGTCTTCTATATGGTCTATACACATGGGTTTGCTATATGCTGGAGCCTAACATGTAGTTACTTGGACATAGACATTAGAGGAGAGAAGTGATGGTTGGGCATTCTGCCATTGTAATGATATTTTAAAATAAATGTTTAAATAGAACTTGTGAAGAAGGATTAGATTTTTCTGTAGAATTTACACTACATTGTTCTGTAGAGTTTATTGCAGACGTCTATGTTTAGTCACCTAACTGGAATCAAGGACCACAAGAACAGCATATGAAAGAATTCGCTGCCAGAATCCTCCAAACATATTGATAGATCATCAATAAGAGATCGGTTTTCTGGTACTGCAGCTGATACTCTGGCTCCATTTAAGGTTTACTTCCGGAAGCTGCAGCTGCTGCTAAGGACTGATCGGTGCAGATGCCGAGTATCAGAGCCCACTGATCTCATATTGATTATCTGTCCTTTAGATAGGTAATCCGTATGTTAGTGCCAGAAAACCCATTTATTTGAAAAATATTTAATTTGGGCCTTTATGCATGAAACTAAAAATATAGCGACCCTCTGGCTTAAAGGGGTTTTCCAGTTACACACAAAAAAGTAAAATAACACCAACATTCAACTTTACTGCATTATATGTCAAATGATGGAATTCTGAGTGCGTTTCGACTCTTGTTCCTTGTGTTTAAATCCTGGTGCAGGATTCACGTGGAGTGTCTGTAGCATCAGGTCTCTGCCTCTCCTTCCCCTCTGAGCTTAAACATCACAGATCCAAGCAGGGCCGGCACCCTCATTAGTATTTACTTTAGCGCAGTGAATACTAATGAAAATGTTTTGGATATGGGTAGGGGAAGGGCCGCCCTACAGCATATAAAGCAGACAGAAGAGTTACTATTACACTACAGACCTGCTCTGTTTGGCTGAATTGTTTGTGCTGAAAATCTATTTTCTTCATAGGCATGAAACTAATTAAATACCGTAGTATATTGCTAAAAAAAAGGGAACAAAATTGCACCATTTACCAATCATTATACTGTAAATGTGTTTACTGTATTGTAAGGGTTATCATTATTACAGGGATACCACATATGGTTTTCTGACATTTCATACTAAGTACCTATGTTACAAAACTGTTTAATAATAACTTTGCAGCAAATTGTAACTTGCCATAAAAAAAACTAGCGTAAAATTATATTTTTCTATATTTTTTTAGCATTAAGGTTCTGCTTTAAAGAGGTGCTCCCCCCCCCCTTTTAGTACTACTGTTTTTTAATCAATATCCCAAAACAGTATTTGGTACCCCTGTAATCATAATAACCGTACAATATAGTAAACATATTGGTAAACAGCGTAAATAAAAATGGGGGAGGGGTACATAGTGTGCCTGTATTTCTGTGTTTCATCCATGTATGATTTTTGCCATCTGTGTGTCATTCTTATTCCATGGACAATGCTAAGCTGAAAAATAGTTTTAAGAGCATTTCTTAGCAATGATCTGTGAAACACTGACCCCTAGACTATAATGGGTGTGTTTTGATCTGCATCACGAACCAAAGTAGTGCATGTCTCCGTGTTTTTTTTTTATTTATTCATTTATTTTTTCGCTGACCCACGGTCAGTAAAAAAAAAAAACTACTGATATGTGAACAGACCATATTAAAATCAATGGGTACGTGTGCTCTCTGTAGAAAATGCGGACAGCACAGTGAAAAAACGGAAATGTCAACGAGGTCTAAGACACAGCATCATTGTTGACATTACATCTACAGGGCAGGGTACAGGGCATATTCCTGCAAGCCTTGCCACTCCTGACATGTAGACGTGATATCATTGGGATAGTGAACCAATGCAGTGTAAAATATCATATGACCACAATGGAGTACAGGGAAAACTGAGTGCTAACGTGATGTTTCCGCTCTTGCAAAATCGAAATACCCCTTTAACTTTATTTGGGTAACAAACAGAACACTTATATGGTGACCACCTTTTCATATTTTCAGTTGTAGATCCATTAATTCCCAGGCTCCTCTTCTGTCCTCCAAGATGGCCACACAGCTTCTCAGATCACCTGTTGCACACTATGCATGGTTAGTCCAAGACACTTCTTGCTTGTCCAGTCCTAGTTTAACCAGCACTACTCATGTGAGCTATGCTGCCCATTCCAAGGGTAGAAGGAAGTGCATGCACAATATGCTTGGGGTAGACTGAGAAGTGGTGTGGCCTTTTATGAAAGGAGCCTAAGAATTGGCAGATATGCAGCTAAAAAGATGAAAAGGCTTTTAGATGGGTTATACTTGGGTCTGCGGGCAAGGGTTTGCACAGGAGGATACGTATCTAATTCGTTCGTGTTACAAAGGGGAACAAGGCAGGGTTGCCCCCTGTCTCCTCTCCTGTTTGACTTAGCGATAGAGCCATTGTCAAGGTGGTTAGAGTCGGGAGAGTTATTTGAGGGCCTAAGGGTGGGTAAGAAACAGCTGCGTTCGACACTGTTTGCCGATGATATCCTGCTTTTCCTGTCTAATCCTGTAAGAGATATTGGGAGGATTATGGGAGCGTTAGAAGAGTTTAGTCTTCTTTCTGGGTTGAAGATAAATAGATCCAAGAGTGAGGTTTTATTTTTAAAAGGAGGAGGGCAAAGGGTGGCGGGAAGTGATCTAGGGGGTATCCCAATTGCCCGTTCTTACATAACGTACCTAGGTATTAAAGTCGGAACTACTTCTGAGTCCATATATAGACTTAATTATGATCCCCTGATAAACAAAATAGTTCAGGAGTTGCAGAGATGGAGGGATCTTCCGCTGTCGTTGTTGGGGCGGAATCATCTTATCAAGATGATGTCAGTCTCCAAATTACTCTACCCTATGCAGACCATCCCTGTTCTGTTAAAACATAAAGATGTCTCTAAATTAGTAAAAGCGTTCAAGCATTTCTTGTGGCACGGTAAGAGGCCCAGAATTTCAATGCGTTCCCTAGTGAAGGGTATTGAACACGGAGGGATTGCGTTTCCTGACATCAGGAATTACAATCTGGCCTGCATGGCAAGGCATATATGTGACTGGATAAATGGCTCAAACTTTTATTCAGCTTCAATATTGGAAAAGGAATTCTGTGCTCCCTGGTCTCCGGTGGCGCTGCTGCATTCAAGGTTGCAGGTGATTCCTACATGGATTAAGCAATCTTTATTGTTTAAGGACACAATAGCTACATGGAGGATTCTTAGGAAAAAGTACTGGTTGTCGTACAGAATTTCCAAGCATCTTCCATTATGGAATAATCCTGAATTCCCGCAGGGTTATAGGAATAAACAGTTTGAAGAATGGAGACGGAAAGGGATTCTGTATGTGAAGCATCTATTACATGAATCAGAGCCTAGGTGGCTATCTGGAGAGGAATTGATTACTAAGTTCTCTTTGTCTTCCTTTCAAACTATTCAGTGGTCTCAAGTGAAGGTGTCAGTAATAAATCAGTTGGTGTTGGTGCAGAAGGAAGTTCACAAAAATATTCTGGATAAGATTTTAGACTTGAGAGGTGGGAAGATCTCGATTTCTACAATTTATGCTGACATGAGGAGAGAGGATGGGACTAGGGATAGGAATAATTCATTAGGTAAATGGGCGGAGCAATTAGAAGATGGGAATATTGAGCAGAAGATAATAAAAGGATGGGAGGTGGTTAGGAGACATGTAGTTAATGAGTCTTGGAGGGACACTCAGGTTAGACTTATGTATAGGGCTATTTATGGCTTTAATATCCCCCCCTCATCCAGCTAAACCAGACAGGATTACAAATTGCCCTAAATGTGGACTAAGTTTCTTGGATCTATTCCATGGAATTTGGTCATGTCCCATGAGTAAAAGGTTGTGGAAGGACGTAGGGAGCTTGATCCGGGGGATCTGGGGAAGGGAGTTTCCATTGTCTGCCAAATTATATTTATTCCATTATGAGGAGGGAGAGGTAGGACAGTTACCCCGGTTGTTTCATACGATATGTATGTTAGTGAAACGTAGTCTCCTGCAGCATTGGCTTCAAGTTGACACTCCAGGGGTACAGGTTATAATAGAACAATTAAAACGTGTCTTTTTTCTGGAAAGGCTGAACTCTCTTGCGACAAAGGAAAAACAGGCTAAAGGGCTATTTCAGAAATGGAAACCGTTTATTGAACATTGTATGTCAAGTGCAGAAATTCAGCTGATTATAAAACCGTTCACACTTACAGAATGGTATCTAGTGGGACAATTGAAGGGAACACTAGGTCGTCTGTCGCTCAGGTCTGGGAACTCTTCATAACTTTACGTGGGAGTGGTGCTTTAATATATCATTGTATATTGATTGTGAATTTGATCTGTACTAGATCAGTGTACACTATATGCCCTTATGTTTGCTTTTAAAAAAAAAAAAAAAATTTCTTTTGCTCTCATATTGTCAGTCTGTGTTCAGAGATGTATACTCTGAATGTTTTGTTGATGAAAAATGAAAATAAAAAAAAAGATGAAAAGGAGAGCATCATGTAAGTGTTCAGTTTATTCCCCAGTAAATGTTTTTTTTTCTTTACCTGGAGTATTGCTTTAAAGGGGTTATCCCACGAATAATGTAAAAAATAATAATTGCATATCATATAGTACATGACAATCTCGTTCTAACGAAGCTAGAACCAGCCCTGTACCTCACATGGATCCAGAGATCTCCTCATTCATTTCTCTGCTAGGTTCATATCAAGCTGACAGCTCAGGGGGAGTGTCTTTTCTGCTGCAGCTCAGGGGGAGTGTCTTTTCTGCTGCAGCTCAGGGGGCGTGTCTCAGATCTCCCTATCACAGCTCGGGAGCCAGATGTAGGATGAAACTGAGCATGTGCGGCCATCTCAGTGAGCAGGACAAAGAAATTAAGTGGCCGTATACAGATACATTTTAGGCTACTTTCACACTTGCGTTTTGGCTTTCAGTTTGTGAGATCCGTTCAGGGCTCCCGCAAGCGGTCCAAAACTGATCAGTTTTGCCCAAATGCATTCTGAATGGAAAAGGATCCGCTCAGAATGCATCACTTTGCCTCCGATCAGTCTTCATTCCGCTCTGGAGGCGGACACCAAAACGTTGCCTGCAGTGTTTTGCTGTCCGCTTGACGAAACGGATCCGTCCTAATACACCATGTAAGTCAATGGGGACGGATCCGTTTTCTCTGGCACAATAGAAAACGGATCCGTCTTCCATTGACTTTCAATGGTGTTTATGATGGATCCGTCTTGGCTATGTTACCGATAATACAAACGGATCCGTTCATGACGGATGCATGCGGTTGTATTATTGTAACGGATCCGTTTTTGCAGATCCATGAATGATCCGCCCAAAACGAGAGTGTGAAAGTAGCCTTATTGAATAACTCAGTAGCTGTACAAAATTTTTATTTACATGCAATTACAAAAGTATTCAGATCCAGGTGCTGGTTTGAAAATTGTAGAATATTTTTTGTGGGACAACCCCTTTAAGGATAATGCTATTCCTGCCATAAAAAGCAACAGAACCCTAATCGGAAAGAACTTAAAAGTGTGAGCATAGCCTATTGTTAGAAGATGGCAGTGACGGATATTAGGCAGATGTATGCCAAAGGAACACTCTTCTGGTGTGCGTCCTATCCCATATAGAGCATGTGAGAGTGTTTACCAACATATAAACTGAATGCGTTTTGAGTAAACCTTAGGCGCTTAGTTGATTGATCGCTGCTAAAAATCCCTTTTTAATGAAATAGCATTAAGAGGACTGTTTTGTAAAAAAAACTATAAACATGTAAATTAGACTCTTATTTGATTTTTAAACTGGTACCTGTTGAGCAGTTATGAAAGTCGTTGGTTATACACTTAAGGTTAAACTGATCAAAACGGGTGTAAAGTAGAACTGGCTTAGTTGCCCATAGCAACCAATCAAATTCCACCTTTCATTTTTCAGCGCTCCTTTGGAAAATGAAAGGTGGAATCTGATTGGATGCTGTGGGTAACTAAGCCAGTTCTACTTTACACCAGTTTGTTAAAAAGTCTAAGGGGGAGATTTATCAGTGTTATATCTAGTAGGGTGTGCGATGTTTAGTGATATGTATGATGTCCTGTACTTGTGTTTGAATGTAATGGCTACATTGGGTGTGGCATGTCCTATCTCCACCAGACCACGTCTTGGCTGCTGTGGTTGATCAGTGTGGTTTTTTCCACAGTTCTGTTATTTGTGCATGGGAACATTTAATGACGTGGCTTCTCACTTCTGCTGTGAAACTACTACTGCAAACTGTCGAGTCAGCAGATCGGCGCTCGTGGAAGCTGAACTGTTGTGAATTAATCCAATCGTAGTTGTTGAATTAAGGCTTTTGTGGTCATAAACTTTTTATAAACTGTTTAGTGTTAACCATGCAATTGCTTGTCTACTGTAAAGTATTATGAATCAGTATCTGTAAAGTTGCTCCCATGCAGTCTTCAAACAGTGGTGCCCATTAAAAAATGATTGTTGCTTCATATTATTCAATACATATTTATTTTGGATCGAAAAGCATAAAGACTATAGAAATGTGCAAAGAAGGGGCCGTGGCTTGGCTGCTGAACTGGATGGCCACATGAAGTGAGAGCTCCTCTGCATGATAGCTCTATAAGCGACTAAAAACCGACTTATGCTTCAAAATGGACCATTTTTACAGCACCAAGCGATCCAGACACTCAAGGACCAGAGGACCTAAGAATTCTGATCGTTCAATTCGCAGAAATAGATCGTTTTCAAGCCATGAACAGGAGGATCGGGACAATGCAGGGACAGTCTCTGATGCCTCATCGGGCTCTAGCTACAGGAGGGCTCCTGCCTATGAGAAAAGATCGGTTTATAAGACACCGACTAACACAGAAAGAAGAATGCCGCATGTGCCTCCCTGCACCCCGTTTAAAAAGGGGAAACCGACGGATTTATTGAGAGATTTGTCAAGCGCTGGATCCGGCTCCTGTAAAACTCCGCCCGACCTGAACAGAAAAAAGATCGTGGCAGGAGCCGCAGCACCAGCCGCAAGCCTGAATCCCCAGCCATCCGACTCGCAGGAACACAGCGATCGTGAGCAGGGAGAGGCTGCCTATTCTACAAAGAGCCAGGAGAACGCCTCACCGGCACTGAGCCCTCAAAGACAGGAGAAGAAGCCGCAGCAGGACCGGAGCCAGGACGCAGTGAGTACTGTACATACGAGCGAAACTGCCCCTGACACTTTCAGACTTCCAAGCCACAGACAAGGAGCTGTCAGCGACACTTCTTAAAGATATGCTCCTGGCATTAAGGAGCTCTATTAATAACGATTTCAAAGAAACAATATTGCCATTCAACAAGCAGTGGAGGAACTTGGCGACAGAGTATCACACATAGAAAATAAGATGGGAGAATTTGCTGAGTCTCAAAACGAAGTTATAGATCGCCACAATGCTATAGAAGATACAGTGGAATCTCTGCAAGCTAAGACTACTGATTTGGAAGATCGCAGCAGAAGAAATAATATAAAATTCAGAGGAGTCCCTGAGTCAGTTCCCAACAGTGACCTGGTCCCTTATATTACTGATCTGATTAAAGTGTTGATTCCTCATGCTAAAGAATTTGAACTAAGCATTGATAGGGCACATAGGTTGCCCAAACCAGCGTATCTACACAAAGATGTTCCCCGCGACGTGCTTGCACGATTTACTTTTTTTCATGTGAAGGAATTGATGTTGAGGGAAATGAGAAAAAATCCTACTCTTCCTGAACAATTTGCTGGGTTGAAACTCTTTACTGACCTCTCGTCGGCCACCATTAAGGCTAGAAAAGATTTTGCAGTAATTACTAGAACTTTGGCTGCCAACGGCATTAACTACAGATGGGGCTTCCCTGTTAAAGTTTTAGTTTTTAAAGATGGCGCCTTACATGTGCTTAAATCACCTGAAGCTGCATTAACCACCCTTAAAGATTGGAATTTGAAGCTGGAACAACCCCCACTCTACCAGGACAAAGCTTTCAGAAGGCCACAGGAAAGTCAACAATCAAACAAAGCATATGACCAATGAGTCATCCTAAACAAAGGGACGACACCTGAAGCAGCTACAAGGAGCTTGATATAATGTGGAGGAGGGGATCTTCATGTTAGCCGGACTTACCCGCCCTGAAACCTTTATTGATGACACTGGCTCATCCACACATTTTTGCCCTGATTGCTATGGGGCTATTTGTTTTTTCGCTTTCAGTTAATGTTTCAGTTTTAATATCCGATTGTTGGTTTTATGTTATTTTTGCAGGAACACACAACCACTTCAATACCAATGTCCACCTCTATCGTCCTGGACCCATGCACCTAGATGAAGAAAATGATGCAATTTTCAGTGAATGCGACTGGAATAGTGACCTGGAGAAATTGAGGTACTCAGCTATGTCTATTTCTCAATTATGGCTATCACTTTAACATCAATTAATGTGAGGGGTTTGAACTCCCCTTTTAAACGACATCAATTGTGGAGTGAGGCTTTGAACAGGAACTGTGACATACTGTATGCCCAGGAGACCCATATTGCTAAAAATAACACCCCACAGATCCGACATAGAAAGTTCCCAAAAATAGTCTATACTATAAGAGAGGAGTCCTGATAGCATTCAGAGATACTGTCTCAGTTGATATACAAGAGCAACATGTTGATCCTGCAGGAAGATTTATCATATTGATAGCTCTAATCGACAATAAACCTTACACTCTAGTTAATGTATATGCCCCCAATTTAGGCCAGACTAAATTTTTTAAAAAATTGCTTAAAAAAATTAATAAAGTGAAAAAGGGATATCTAATAATGGGAGGGGATTTTAATGCGGTCCTCAACTCTGAAACTGACACCACTCATGGTGGCAGATATAGGGACTCGGCCTTTCAGAAACTGATCGAACAGAACGATCTTTTTGATATTTGGAGACTCCAACATGCCTCAGAAAAAGATTATACCCACTTTTCGCATAAAAGCAACTCCTACTCTAGGATAGATTACTTTTTGATTGAAAGACCCCTCATAGACCTAATTTCCAGAACTGAAATAGGCAATATTATTTGGTCTGACCATGCCCCTATTAATCTGACGATATCCACTAATAGACACCAAACCAACGACTATATGTGGAGAATCAACCCATATATTTTAAATAATGAAAAGTTTGCAGACTCCATTAAAACAGACCTAAAAGAATATTTCAAAATCAACGATACCCCTGACATAGACCCTTTTATTATTTGGTGTGCTCACAAAGCAAAAATCAGGGGCTCATTCATGTCAATAGGTTCTTACATCAAAAAGCAGAGAGAAAGGGAAATTAATGAATCCCTAAAATTAATCAAAGATCTAGAATCTAAAAATAAACTGAAACCGTCTTATATACTTACTCAAGATCTACAAAAAGCGAGATTCCAGATGTACAATCTACTATTATTTAAATATGAAAAAAATCTCAGGCAGTCCAAAGTTAATTTTTACTCACACGACAACAAAGCAGGAGCTCTGCTTGCAAGACGCTTGAAAGCAAGATTCCAAAAAGCTAAAATCCGCCAGATAATTCACCCACATACTAAGCAGATAAGAATTGCCCCTAGAGACATTGCCAATGTTTTCAGACATTATTACGGCAATCTATATAACCTAGCTCCTGATCCCCAGCAATTGATAGGAGAATCAAATATTGTTGAATTCCTGGAAAAACTCAATCTACCTAAAATTAAATTTGAACATCTCCAACAGTTAAATCTCCCGATTTCTTTGATGGAAATCACTAAAGCAATTAAATCTTCACCCAACCAGAAATCACCAGGCCCTGATGGATTCTCTGCAGAATATTATAAAAAATTCATCGACATTTTACTTCCATATCTCCACAAAATATATAATATAGCGTTCAACACGGGCAATTTTCCTGAGGACATGTTGAGAGCGACCATAGTGACGATCCCGAAACCAGGCAAGGATCCGTCGGAAGTCAAGAATTACAGACCCATATCTCTTCTGAACGTAGATGTAAAAATTTATGCTAAAATTATTGCTGACAGATTTCAAAATATTCTTCCCGATTTAATCCATAAAGATCAGGTGGGCTTCTTAAAAAATAGACAGGGCCCAGATAATACAAGACGTATTGTCTCTGCTTCAATACTGCGAAAAATATAGAATACCTTCAGTCTTCCTAACAATTGACGCCGAGAAGGCATTTGACCGCATTAATTGGGCTTATGCGTTTAAAGTGTTGGATGCTTTTGGGATAATCGGACCTATACACTCGGGTATTGAAGCACTGTACAGCAGCCCCTCCGCCAATATATATGTAAACAGCTCCCTATCAGAAACATTCACTATTACAAACGGCACTAGACAGGGCTGCCCTTTTTCTCCTCTACTATTTATACTTTCAATAGAGCCACTAGCGACTGCAATTAGATTAAATCCGGATATACAAGGCGTACGACTAGGACACCAAGAATATAAACTAGCCTTATTTGCCGATGATATTATCTTAACATTAACCAACCCTCAAAATTCACTAAAAGCATTTTTTGATACTGCTCAATCTTTCAGCAACCTATCCTACTATAAAATAAATCAAGACAAATCTCAGGCTCTTCCTCTTAATATCAATCCGACACTTTTGCATAATCTCAAACAAAAATTCAAACTCGACTGGCAGAAATCAGAAATTACCTACCTGGGCATACAGGTGTCACATCCCTCCTCAAAACTGTTTGAGAATAATTACCCCAAACTAGCCTCGGACATGAGCAAAGACATGGCTGACTTCTCAAAGAATACGATCTTCTGGCTAGGCAGAATAGCAGCATACAAAATGTTGCTTCTGCCGAGGCTTCTGTACCTCTTCAGGTCGCTGCCAATTAAAATTCCTGACTCGTTTTTCGCATCACTGAATTCCAGACTGAGGTTATTTATATGGGATCACAAAAAATCTAGAGTGGCCTTTAAGACCATTATCAGACATCAGAAGAAGGGTGGACTGGGGGTTCCTCATTTAAAGTATTATTATTTCTCAGCCATATTGGACCAACTATCCCATTGGTGGTCGAATAATCCGGAGAAATTATGGGTCCAGATTGAGAAACATATCTGTGGTCTCAACACATTGAAAACCAGACTTTTGACACCCATTTTAGGTCTCCCTCTCCCCCCTTCTTATATTAATGTAGTTAAGGTCTCTGACGAAATATGGAAATCCTTCCTTAAATTGAGGAAAGGGAAACTCCATTCGCCTTTATCTGATTGCACGTTGGAATTCCTACAAGATCAAGTAGCCATGATCCCTGTCCAAGAATGGAACACATTGGGAGTCAAGTCCCTTCAGGACTTTTTTATACATGGGAAGTTCTCTTCTTTTTCACATCTTAAAGCCAAATTTGGTCTTGGAAGAGACGACTTTTATAGATTCCTCAACATCAGAGACTTTATCAATAAACGCTTGATAAAGGAGAAGGTACAACTTCCCCACATGGTCACAATTGCTAATTTATTTAAAAAGAGAGGTATCTCTACATTTTACACACAATTAACAGATCCCCTTAACTCCTCTACTAACAGTCACATACTCAAATGGGAACAAGATCTACATATTAAAATAGAGCTGTCAGATTGGCATGCTTCCTTTGCTAATATCCATAAATTTTTCCATAGCACCAACCATAAAGAAGTGATTTATAAAACATATCTTAGGTGGTACCACACTCCAAGCAAACTTAATTTGATTTTTCCCGACACCACTGATAGATGCTGGAGACAGTGTGAAAAATAAAGGGACGCTCCTGCATACACTATGGGAATGTGACGCTATAAAACCCTTATGGAAGGCTACGGAAACTCTCATATACACTGTATTGAAACTACATGTTACCCTAACTCCCCAGCTGGCTCTGTTGTTGTTGGGACTCGATGATCTGCCAAACAATTTCAGGTCAATAGTCGCACATATTGTTATGGCTGCAAAACTAGTCATAACGAGACATTGGAAATCGGTGGACACTCCCCATATAAAAGAAGTCTGGCAGGCTGTGAATAACACTTGTTCATTCGAACAAACTATTGCAAGGGTCCAGGACAAACTTCATACATATCACTATAGATGGGATGAGTGGTTGAACAGTACCTACTATTGCTCTTAGTCTTGAGGGCTGTTTCTGCATTGTTTTGATGTGTTATTTGTCTTTATATTTTTGTTAGACTTTTCTATGTTACTATTCAACTCGCTTATCATTATTGTTCACCTCGGTGATATAAGTTTATTATGCGATTGTAATCAAGTCTGAACTCCTATATTTGATATTTTCTCTGTATCATGGAAAAGCATGTTTTGTTTTATTTGTTTTAAAAACTTTAATAAAAAGAATTTTACAAGAAATGTGCAAAGAAAATGACCTAAATAGAGCGCAACGGACACCCTGTAAAAATGAAAAACATTTGTATATATCAAAGAAAAAGACGGATGGCTTAAACAGAAAGAGAGGGAGACCAATAACATACCCACGGCAATACGAAAACAATATTGGCGATCTGCATGTACCTTAATTCATGACGATGCATGACCATACGCATGTTTCTTAAAAGCCTTGAGCTAATCATGAACATAATCTTTTTCCATCCTTCAGAGGTTTTCAGACAATTTTAAGATCGCTTATGTTTCTTTTGAGTTCTCTGCGTGATGCCAAGTTGTATCTCAAAATTGTGACCTATGGAAGAATAAAGTTTATTAGCCTTTTTTTTTTTTTTTGGAAGAGGTATGGTGCTTTTGATTCATTGTGCTTTTGTTTCTTTATTCAATATAGACACATTGACCAAACAATAGTGCACCCAGATAGGAATGTTGGATTGCTGCCAATCTCTGCATGCAGTTTTGACATGGCCAAATATGTAAATGATGACCGGTGTGGAATGATTAGACACTGGGTCTTGCCACAAGCTGGACCAAAAGTGCTCCCCCAACCTATAAAAAGGCTCTCAGGGGCTACTTTTGTGTAGTGTACCTCTTGATGAGAAATCGTTGACTGCAAGACATGCCTCTTCAATGCACTCAAAAACATTTTGCCTAGTTGACAGACTGAGAGGGGATGCATCAAAAAACAGAGAGAAGCAGGATGGTTCAACAAATCGCCAGTCTTCTAGGCTGTTCTTCCCTCGCTATTAGGTGGTTTGGGAGCAGTGGTTATGTGAAGGCACACACACATGGCAAACAGGTTCCTGATGGCCTAGATAGACCACCAGTAGAGAGGATCTTTTGAACCAGTGACAAGCACGAACGGCTCCCACAGTTTAGTTATCTACTATTAAGATGCAGGTGGCATCTTCATTACACACCCCCTGTCTCTACCCAGACCAATTTCAGGTGCTTAGCAGAAGGATATTTGGTGTTGTGGTGCCCATTACATGTTCTGCCAGCCACCGACGCCTTCATGTGCAGTGGTGTCGTGAAGGAGATACCTAGACTGCTTCACACTGGAACAGTATTCTCTTTAGCAACGAATCCAAGTTCTGCTTGGAATCTAAAAATGTTTGGGTTAGAGTATGGAGGCCTCATGGTGAACACTTCAATGTTGCCTTTGCTATGGAACGACACAATGCCCCAACTGCTGGTGTCATGATCTGGAGAGGCATCACATATGACAGTCAGTTTCCCATGAATGTCTCCATCAGCATTTATTGGACCAACTGGGACTCCAGCTTCAGCAACCTACGAGTGCAGGAACTGCAGGCTCCACTGCAACATCTGTGAGCAAATGTACTGCAGGATACGATATGGAACCTGTATGCCTCCATGCCCAACCATATCTTATCTTGTATACAGGCTAGAGGCTTCTTAGCAGGGTACTAGAGCCTTCTTTCAATTGTACAGTTTTCCCCAATACATGTATCCTTTCGCTCTAAAAGTGTAATTACTTACATATATCATCATTACATTTACACATAGAAAGTTTTGGTTGTGGTAAACTAATATCTACGATTGCTAAAAAATAACACTTGTCCCGCTCTTGTGTTCTTTGTTACAGCTGGAAAATTGATGGACAAGTTTTTAGTTGTACTGCACTTTCCCCTTGTTAGGCTTGGACCAAGTAAAAATCAGCTTCCTAACGTTTCTTTTTCTTTCGTTTTGCAGCGGATTTTGGTGTCTCAGCAAAAAATGCAAAAACTTTGCAGAGGAGAGACTCCTTCATAGGTACCCCTTACTGGTAAGTTGTGAGGTCATGTGGGATTTCACTGTGTGAGCGATGATGGAACATAGAGATAACGTGAAGAACATAGGGTATATATATATATATATATATATATATATATATATATATATATATATATATATATATATATATATATATATATATATATATCTATCCCCTATTCTCTTATATTAGACTGTCTGTCTTTTCTTTATGCGCGACCAAACGACTGGAGCGATCTTCACCAAATTGGGCACACATGTACATCAGGTGATCGGGAAGCTTTCAGACCGGGTCTCAGCTCTCTAGGACGGTACCGTTCCTGAGAGATTCCATAAAAATGACCTACATTAGCCAATAGAAGCCTGCAAGTCTTTCTCTTCATATCCCAACTGAGATACACATGGTCACATGTCCCTTATCATCCAATAGAAGCTCGCTGGTTCTTAGTCTCCACATACACACTGTTTTACTCCAGGTTTCCATAACAACCCAGCCATTTTTCTTCACTGCTGTAGGTCAGCTTTAGGCTAGGGCAGGGGTAGTCAACCTCCGGCTCCCAGCTGTTGTGAAACTACAATTCCCAGCATGCTCCATTCATTTCTATGAGAGTTCTTAGAAGAGCAGAGCAAGTATGCATACTGGGAGTTGTAGTTTCACAACAGCTGGGAGCCGGAGGTTGCCTACCCCTGGGCTTGGGCTACACGACGACGATAAGTCGCACGACACATAGGGCACAACTACACTGCTACATGCATACATCTTGTATGGATTTTTTGCGACGGTCACAGTGCGACACCATAGCCTATCATTATAAAAAAAAAATTGTTGCAACAAAATATTGCGCAACGCATGTCATCATGTAGCCCTAGCCTTAAAGGGACAGGGCGCTGTGGAGGTCACTGTTTAAGGGGTCAGAACTGTGGAGGTCACTGTTAAGGGGGCAGGGGCCACTATTAAACGGCGGCACTGTGGAGGCCAATGTTAAAGGGGCGTTCACTGTGGATGTTACTGTTAAGGGGGCAGGTTACTGTGGAGGGCACTGTTAAGGTAACTGGGTACTGTGGCAGTCACTGTTAAAGGGATGGGTGCTGTGGAGGTCTCTGTTAAGGGGGCAGGGGCCACTATTAATGGGGCAGCTGTTGTGGAGGTCGCTGTTAAAGGGGCGGGCACTATGGAGGTCACTCAAAGGGGTGGGCACTGTGGAGGTCACTCTTAAGGGGCAGGGTACTGTGGCAGTCACTGTTAAAGGGATGAGTGCTGTGGAGGTCTCTGTTAAGGGGCAGGGAACAGTGGAGGTCACAGATAAGGGGGCAGTCCCCTATGGAGGTCCGTGTTAAGGGGCGTAGTGCTGTATAGGTCACTGTTAAGGGGGCGGGCCCCTGAGTAGGTCAAAGTTAAGGGGATGGGCTGCTATATATAGATCCCATTTTAAGGAGGTGGGGCACTGTGGGGGGGTCAGTGTTAAGCGGTGGGGGGCTGTGGAGTTCGCTGTTAAAGGGGCGGGGTGCTGTAGAGGTCAATATTATGGGGGATACTGTTGATATCTTTTAACAACACACACAAATATTAAATGAAATGGCTGAAAAAAAAAAATATATATATATATATATATATATATATCAGTCCTGATCAAAAGTTTAAGACCACTTGAAAAATGGCAAAAAATCATATTTTACATTGTTGGATCTTAACAAGGTTCCAAGTAGAGCTTTACCATGCAACAAGAAGAAATGAGAGTGAGACAAAACATTTTTTGAGCATTCAATTAATTAAAAATAACGATTAAAATGAAACAGGCTGTTTTTCAGCTGATCAAAATTTTAGAACCACATGCCTTTAAAAGGCCAAATCTGTGCAAAGATGTGGATTCATTGTCATTTTCTGTCAGGTAGTCACACGTTGTGATGGCAAAAGCAAAAAAACTCCCCCTTTTTGAACGTGGTCGGGTTGTTGAACTGCATAAGCAGGGTCTCGCAGCGCGCCATCGCTGCTGAGGTGGGACGCAGTAAGACAGTCATTTGGAATTTCTTAAATGATCCTGAGGGTTATGGAACAAAAAAGTAAAGTGGAAGACCCAAAAAATTTCATCAGCACTGAGCCGGAGGATCCAATTGGCTGTCCGTCAAAACACTGGACGATCCTCGACCCAAATTAAAGCCCTTACTGGTGCTGACTGCAGCCCCATAACCATCAGACAGCCTCTGAGACTGAAGGGCTTCAAAAACAAAAAACGTCTTCAAAGACCTCGTCTCCTTGAACGTCACAGAACTGCTCGTTTTGGACTTTGCAAGAGAGCACTACACAAAGGTGGAAGAAAGTTTTATTCTCTGATGAGAAAAAATTTAACCTTGATGGTCCTGATGGTTTCCAACGTTACTGGCATGACAAGCAGATCCCACCTGAGATGTTTTCTTTGCGCCACAGTGGAGGGGGCGGCATAATGGTCTTGGGTGCTTTTTCCTTTAGTGGAACAATGGAGCTTCAGGAAGTGCAGAGGCATTAAACTGCCGCTGGCTATGTCCAGATGTTGCAGAGAGCATTCCTCATGACTGAGGGCCCTCATCTGTGTGGTAACGACTGGGTTTTTCAACAGGACAACGCTACAGTACACAATGCCCGCAGGACAAGGGACTTCTTCCAGGAGAATAACATCACTCTTTTGGCTCATCCTGCGTGTTCCCCTGATCTAAATCTAATTGAGAACCTTTGGGGATGGATGGCAAGGGAAGTTTACAAAAATGGACAACAGTTCCAGACAGTAGATGGCTTCGTGCGGCCGTCTTCACCACTTGGTGAAATGTTCCCACTCACCTCATGGAAACGCTTGCATCAAGCATGCCGAAACAAATTTTGGAAGTGATAAACAATAACGGCGGAGCTACTCATTACTGAGTTCATGTTTGGAAGTTGGATTTCTGTTTTTTTTTTGGGGGGGGGTTAGTTGGAGGTGTGGTCCTAAACTTTTGATCAGCTGAAAAACAGCCTGTTATTCGTTGTTTTCATTAAATTTTATGCTCAAAAAATTCTCACTCCCATTTCTTCCTGTTGCATGTTGAAGCTCTACTTGGAACCTTGTTAAGATCCAGCCATGCTAAATAAGATTTTTTGCCATTTTTCAAGTGGTCTTAAACTTTTGATCAGGACTGTCTATATAGGAAGCTCAATCATGGCAGATACCTATAAGCTATGCAGATTTCCAGCATCCGTTTCTTTTCAGTTGAGCTGTCTTCTAGGACTGGTTGACCTCCATATACACTCCAAGAAATGTTTCCTGTTTAATTTGAAGCTTCAGTGGCTCTTCAGTCATAGGATGTGCTGGTTACTCTCCCTTCTTTCTTTTTCATATGAGGCTGACAGTGTATATTGCAGATCTTGTGGCCTCTACAAGGGTATGCTTATATTGCTGAGAACTGCTAAATGTTTTCCTTATGTAGAGCTGATGTAAGCGCAGAACTATCTTGGTATAAGATTGAATAATATGCTTACAAGGAGAAGCTTTGAGGAATGTGACACATTTAAAGTGCACCTTCAATTTCATGTCTTAAAGAAATTACTATTTTGTTATATTGTAATGCTTTTCTTAATGTCTGAGGACAGTACTATGTTTGCTACATAGCACAGATTCATTGTTCCTTCATATAGTTAACAGGGTTGCTCCGTATTGGGGTAATTTTACAGAATTCCAAAATGTATTGGGCAGAAAACCGATGCTGACGCTTGGATTTCTTCCACAGATGTAGTAGAGGATCCCCAGAAGGATAATCCTATTTATTATCATTCAGTGCCTTTTTCTTGTGGAATCTGCACAATTAATGAGCAAGCCGGGGATTTTAACATGCACAATGCAGTTATTAATCCTTATGGATTTGTATGCTGTATGTAAATTAGGTTCACTTCCATTAGATGCAGAGCGTCAGCGGATTTGATGAGAATTGGCCAAGAATCCACATATAAATCGGCACCATTATTGTCTGAGTTGAGTCTATTAGGTGAAACCCATTGAAGTAAATGGGGATGAGCTTTAGTACAGAAGTCGTAAACAGGACTGAGAGAACGATTGCCACAGAATAATTTTGTTATAACTTTGGCTTTAGGGCAGGAATGCTGAATGTCACACAGTATATACTTATGTGCATTACAGCATGTTGATATCCAGATGTAAGAGGAGTACCTTCATCAACCTATTTCACATGTTCACAGCAATTCTCTTTATCACTGCCTCCCCAGTCATGACAGTCTTAAAGGGCTTCTCTCAGCAGATTTGTACCTATGAGACTGGCTGACCTGTTACATGTGCACTTGGCAGCTGAAGGTATCTGTGTTGGTCCCATGGTCATATGTGTCCACACTCCTGAGAAAAATGAAGTTTTAATATATGCAAATGAGCCTCTAGGAGCAACGGGGGTGTTACCATTACTCCTAGAGGCTCTGCTCTCTCTGCAACTGCTGCGCCCTCTGCACTTTGACAGGGCCAGGCAGTGAAAACGTGATCACATCTGCCCCTGGCTTCTCCTAAAGTATCGAGCTGCACCATGCGCTTTAGTATCCGGTGCAATACAGGAAAGAGGCTCCTGATACAGAAGGGAACTGCCTGGCAGCCTCTTTCCTTTACTGTTCCTGTGCCAGATACTGAAGTGCACAGTGCAGTGAAAGACTTTAGGAGAAGTCAGGGCTAGGCAGGATGCCGATTACACTCAAAGTGCATTGGATGTGGCAGTTGTAGAGAGAGCAGAGCCTCTAGGAGTAATGGTAACACCCCCGTTGCTCCTAGAGGCTCATTTGCATATATTAAAACTTCATTTTTCTCAGGAGTGTGGGCACATATGAACATGGGACCAACACAGATGTCTTCAGCTGCCAAGTGCACATGTAACAGGTCAGCCAGTCTTATAGGTACAAATCTGCTGAAAGACGCCCTTTTAACACACGACTGGTTATACAGAAGTGTGAATGGTCTTGCTTGCTCATATAGACATTTTCCCTTCTGTTCCCAGGATGGCCCCTGAAGTGGTGATGTGCGAGACGATGAAAGATTCTCCATATGACTACAAAGCGGACATTTGGTCTTTAGGCATAACGCTCATTGAAATGGCTCAAATTGAGCCACCACATCATGAACTTAATCCAATGCGGGTGCTTTTGAAAATTGCCAAATCAGAGCCCCCTGCTCTCTCTTCTCCTTCAAAGTGGTAAGTCTTCTGCCTTCAGTTTATGACCATGCCAAAGTTATTCACAAGTTTGCATGCTTGATAGATTATATTAAAAGGCATTACAGACATTTTAGTTTCTTGTTTGGAACATATTTTTGTAGATGCTTAAGAAATCTGCTTCACATTAGTCATTTTTGCTGGTCAGAAAATACACTAGGGCTTTGCAGCAAAGAGTGTACACTTAAAAAAAAAAAATAAATGTTCTCCACGTAGTTTGCCATGTGTCCCCATAAAGTCTTCCCTAAAACTACCTTTGCTGGTTGTATAAGTTTAGACAACCAGCATGTTTGAATGCTCTTCCACTCTTTCAAACCCCTGATCTCCACAGTGTTGATCAGAACTGGTATAGAGTCTGCTAGGGAAATGAGTAGCTGTGAAAAAATATCCTTCATGGGTTTTTTTCACGTTGCTGTCGCATTGTATCTACAATGACCTCACCAACTGTTGTGTTGAAAGGTCTCAGGAGTTACGGGACTTCCTGAAGAAGGCTCTCGATAAGAATCCAGAGACCAGGCCAAGCGCCGTGCAGCTCCTGGAGGTAAGCCAAGCTTCTTCTACCAACAATAAGCATTATCAAGAAGATTACTGTGTTTTGCACATTTATTTCCTTCATGCTGTTCCAGTGTTTATCTCTTTCTTTTGAGGTGTTTATCGTCAATATTTGTGTTAAATCAATGTTCATATCAGCTTGACTGATACTATGTCTGTTCTAGTAAAGCTTTTCTTAGTTTGCATTCTGCGCTTCCGCTGTTACTACTTCTGGAAATGTATGAATAAACTGACAATTGGGTGTTAACCATTCCCCTTGTTAAAGGATGAGTCCCTGTAAAGATTGATGCTGTCAGTACTGATGGGACAGTATGGGAATATGTAGGGACACGCACCCAACTAGAACCGCCCATTTGCTAGTTTATTCATATATTTGTGTGTGGAACATTACAGTTCTAAAAGATATTCCCAAATTTTTATTCTATGAACAACGCTAGTTTTTACTAAACTAGACATGTCAGGGCAGCTGACAGGTCCACTTTAATCTGTACTACAACCTCATATAAAAAAGTCTGTACAATGTATTAATAAGGTTACTGTCCCACATTTTATTTTCCTGGAGTGTCATTCAGATTACCCACAGCATGGACATAATTAATGTGAAGCTGCTGGGTAAAATTGATATGGAAAAGGACATAAGGATAGTAATGGACAACAAACCTAATTGTGGCAGGCTCCAGCTGCCAAGACAAATAAGATTGTGCAGTGCATAAAAAGGCCAAGAAAGACATAGTATAACTGGACCGGTTTAGCTGGTGGGCAACCCAAGTTATACTTGCTGAAAGTGGACTGCAGAACTTGGAAATGTAGGCAAAATTTAAAGCGTACCAGCGTTTAAAAAAAAAAAATATAATAATAAAAAAAAAAGTTTATATAATGGCTGTGATACTTTGTCCAATCAGAACTGTGAATGTCTTTTTGGGCTTCTCTAATGCCTTTTTCAGCCTACTCAAACCTTGTTTCAGCTGCACAGCTAGATGCATTTCTCTCAGAAGCAGGAGGCTTCTCATTTCTGTGGAATCTGCTGTACTGCTGTGACATCCTTTCCTTTACTCCCCACTATGTTTTGTTTTCAGCTCTGGAGCTCACAGAGCACATAGGGAGGGGACACTTAAAGACACACAGGACGCTCTTATAATCTTTGAAAGCTGTGCAGAATCAGTTCTTTTATCAGGCTCAGAATATCAGCTAGCTCTGACACGGCCCCACTTCCTCTCTGCAGTCTTCTGTGTCTGTTAGGCTTTCACATCAGCATTCAGCATTTCCGTTCTCCTACTCTGTTATAGGAGCAGGATAATGGAAAGCACTGAGTTGGCACATAACTGAGCTGAAGGGAGCCTAAGGACCCCATAGACTATAACTGGGTTTATTGGGTTTCTGTTCAGAGGAAGGTTTCTGAAGCGGAGACAAAAGTTGTGCGTGCAGGACTTTTGTCTTCGCTTCAGAAATCTTCCTCTGAGCGGAAACCTAACTGACCCCATTACAGTCTATGGGGTCCTTAGGCTCTGTTCAGCTCAGTTATGTGCCAAATCAGTGCTTTCCATTCTACTGCTCCTATAACGGAGCAGGAGAACTGACACGCTGACTGCTGATGTGAACTCAGCCTTACTACGACTGCAAATTTAGGTGTGAGAAACCTAGTGGCCATGACTTTACAGCTTTCAGGTGGATGCAGGCATGTGTTTTGTTTTTTAGTTTTTTTTTTATGAAGTGAGTTAGTCATTTGATAGTTACACATTTCTCTATTCAGTGAAATGAAATTGTGTGACAGTACAGTGACTCTAAAGTAATATAGTTCAGGGAAAAAAAGTTGTCTGAGGGTTGACCTGATAACTATGTATAAATATATAAAAGTCAATACAGATATCTCTCCCATGACCTATTTATACCCAAGACGGAAAGAAGGGTTCTACACCAACATAAAACGGGGGTTTTACTTTAAGAGCAGTGAGACTATGGAACTCTGCCAGAGGAAATTGTCATTGTTATTGATACGGTTATATTTTCTAGATTTTTGCAGATGGGGTGATGGCCTACATTTTGGTATTTGGGGTGACATTTATTCTCCTAGGATGGGGAAAACTAGCTTCTGCCCCATAGGATTTTTTATTTTATTTTTTCCCTGGTGCTACACTGCAGAATTATGGTTCATAGCCTGTTTAGCTATATTGATGCGGAATATCTATGATATGCATCTAACGTTCTTACAGGCTGGTCTATTGTTTAGAACGACCATCACACTAAAAGCTCTGGAGGTGCTTTACTTTGACTGAAACCTTTGTTTTTTAAGCAGATTTTTCAGCGTAGGGGAAAGCTGACCTAAACATTTTTTACGAGGACTAGTAATTAGCAAAATAATTTTAAAAAGCATAATTTAGTCAATGAAATACCGTACCTTTTGCCGGATGTACGTCTTATTTTCAAGACTGTCTAAGTCACTAGCGTTTTTCTTTTCCGGCGCTGAGTTCCGTCCTCAGGGCTCAAATCCGGAAAATAACTGATCAGTTTTATCCCCATGCATTCTGAATGGAGTGTAATCCGTTCAGGATGCATCAGGATGTCTTCAGTTCAGTCTTTTTGACAGGCTTTTCAGAAAACCGTAGCATGTTGTATTTTTACCTCCGGCCAAAAATCCGGAACAGTTTGACTGATCGCCGGATCTGGCCTTTTTCCTATTGACGCTAAAATGGAGCAAAATAACAAATATTTTATTAGTGCTAATATAGGAAGGGGGTGGAACCTATAGAAATCAACTAAGACTGAACCCGTCTACCCTAATATATCTGGCCTCTACTAAAACTGGGTATAACTCCCTAGCAATTAGGAGGACTATATTGATTATAATGAGGGGATAGACGGACTGATAATATAAAATCCGCAACACTTATACTCGGATATGGTGCTCCGAAAGGCAAGGTGCTGCCTGTACAATTGTGATGTGCTAACGGAGAAAGATACTGTGCGCTATAGCCCCTGGGGAGACTTATAGTATTTTAAGGAATCCCCAACCCACTAACAGGGGCTAACACACACTGCAAGCACATGAACTGACCAGTGACCAGCGTGTCACTGAGCAGCGGCAGTTAGTACTGAGAGCGGCTGTGCACTATGCCGACTCAGAGACTCAAACCACCACATAGGTGAGTTAACCACATAGACAATTGCTGATGCTGGCAGAGACAGACCAACAAACAACAAGTCTAAACACACTGAGCTACGGCTCTACGCGTTTCTGTGCAGTTGGTAAATGCACGTCATCAGGAGCCAGGTAGCCACTGCACCTACACTGCCTAACGCCGATAACATAGGTTTGAGATCGGCTTACTAAGCCATGTAATCAACAAGGAACACCGAAGCCTAGTGTGAGAGACGGTGTACTGTTCGTTGCAAACATAGTCTCGGCTCTGTAATGGCCATTACAGAGCCGAGACTATGTTTGCAACGAACAGTACACCGTCTCTCACACTAGGCTTCGGTGTTCCTTGTTGATTACATGGCTTAGTAAGCCGATCTCAAACCTATGTTATCGGCGTTAGGCAGTGTAGGTGCAGTGGCTACCTGGCTCCTGATGACGTGCATTTACCAATTGCACAGAAACGCGTAGAGCCGTAGCTCAGTGTGTTTAGACTTGTTGTTTGTTGGTCTGTCTCTGCCAGCATCAGCAATTGTCTATTTGGTTAACTCACCTATGTGGTGGTTTGAGTCTCTGAGTCGGCATAGTGCACAGCCGCGCTCAGTGACACGCTGGTCACTGGTCAGTTCATGTGCTTGCAGTGTGTGTTAGCCCCTGTTAGTGGGTTGGGGATTCCTTAAAATACTATAAGTCTCCCCAGGGGCTATAGCGCACAGTATCTTTCTCCGTTAGCACATCACAATTGTACAGGCAGCACCTTGCCTTTCGGAGCACCATATCCGAGTATAAGTGTTGCGGATTTTATATTATCAGTCCGTCTATCCCCTCATTATAATCAATATAGTCCTCCTAATTGCTAGGGAGTTATACCCAGTTTTAGTAGAGGCCAGATATATTAGGGTAGACGGGTTCAGTCTTAGTTGATTTCTATAGGTTCCACCCCCTTCCTATATTAGCACTAATAAAATATTTGTTATTTTGCTCCATTTTAGCGTCCTTTTTCTTAATATTTTGGTGTTATATCATAGGGACGTGTACCGTATATACACAATTTTCTTGTTTTGTATTCTTTTTCCTATTGACTTGCATTAATGCCTGATCCGGTGCCGTGTGTTCCGTCAAACCGGATCCGGCTTTTGCATGTTAAACCCGAAAAATGTGAAAAAAAAAGTTAGTCCATAAATGGCGGATCCGTTTTTTCAATGCATTTTTTCATGGTGATCAAAATCCTGATTAGGATTCAAATGTAATCCGTTTTCACACTTTTTTCCGGATCCGGCGGGCAGTTCCGGCGACGGAATTGCACACCGGATTCAAACAACGCTAGTGTGAAAGTAGCCTTGGTAATGAAAAATGTTAATGTTAACCTGTCTTTGTTTTTGTTACCAGCATCCATTTGTTAACAAAGGGGTAAATAAGAAAATTTTGCGGGAACTTGTGGCAGAGGCGAAAGCTGAAGTACTAGATGAAATAGAAGAGAATGGCGAACTGGACGAAGAGGAGTCTCCTGATGCACTGTCTGTAAGTTGGGCTATCCTTTTCTAAAAGTTTTATTTGTATTTTTTTAAATAAAATTTCTTGTTTGTGGTATTTTTCTTATCTCATATATGGTTAATGTCCCATCTTTATATTAGCCACCTACGAAGAATGGCAACCAGTACTCGTTTGAAGTTGAAAAGGGCAAGTCTAGTTTAACAAAACGCCAAAGCAATGGTCTAAAACGTCATGAAGACCGGACGGATGGCCAAAGCCCAGACAGCACTATAAGCAGCAAATCTGACGGTATAAAGTCTGCTGAGAACTCCACACAGAACATCAATGGTGAAGAAAAAGTCAAACCTGATATCATCATTATCAACCCATTAATCTCCCCTGAATTAAAGAATTTAACAGCTGAGAATCACAGTCTGGACAAGGAAAAAGACAATGAGGTATCTGTATCAAATGGCCACATCCCAAAGAACAGCCAGTATGACCGGCTATCTGCAGAATTGATTCCCAATGGTGGAAGTTTCGACTCTCCTTTCCGTTTCTTCAGTAGTCAACCTAAAAAGGATTCTGATTCAGGCAGTAACTCTGCTTCAGACAGTATGGACCTCAGTATCAACTTGTCGGCTGATTTATCCATTAATAAAGAGACTGGTTCTCTGTCAATTAGGGTAAGTTGGCTCCCTCATTTTCAAATGTTCATGATCTGCAAGAATAATCAATTTTTTTGTTTTTATCAAAGGACAACTTAGACATTAATACGCTGTGTGTTTTGTATTGCTAAAAATATATATTTTGTTATCTTGAAGACCCAAAAACAATGTATACCTATTTTCATATATCAGTACAATGATTAGTCAAAAATTCTACCACATGGGCTAAAGTATGTGGATGCCCAAGTATTACATCCACATGTGCTAGCTGTACATCTCGTACCAATATCATTTACTATTGTATGGTATTAGACAGCCTCAGCCCAACATGTTAAGTCGCACAAGTAATGTGATCAGGTATTGATCTTAAGCTTAATTTTCCGTACGCCTACCCAACGGCACAAAGCAGTAGGGTACCCCACCTCCCAGGGACAGGAAATAACGCGGAGAACAAAGATATAAAAGTCTCCCCCCCCCCCCTTTACCTTCTCCAGTTGTTTCCTGTCCCTCGGGACGAAGTGGAGAACTAGCAGGGTTCCCTCCTGCTTAGACGTAGGGCTCAGCCTTGAGTAAGTTGTCAGGAGGGCTGAAGCAGAGCAGCGGGATCTGGGACTAGATACTGTTCCCTCCACTAGCTTTTGGCATAAGTCCGGCGCTGCGGGCAGCCCCGGGCAAAAACGGTTCATATCGGAGCCGAAGGAGACAGAAGACATGCCAGCAACACAATTCTCCTTCAGGGCCGGAGTCTAACGAGAGCCGGTCACGTGGACGAAACATGCACTGTGTGGCTGCCTACCACGTGACCAGGAAGTCACTCATTGAAAATACCGGCATGGGGATCCGGACAGCGTGCAGTGCCATTCGCATCCTGGATCGAGCTGGAAGCATGTCGCTCCCAGCAGAGAAACCTTCCGACACCCCTAAGGCCCTCAGCCAGGTAAGCCTCCTCTTGTGAGAAATACTTTCTTTGAATATGCACATGGGATGTTGCCTTTTTCACTGGTGCAGGTTCCCCACTCTAATTTTACTCCTTAGTGAGGGGTTGTTTTTGTACTTTTCAGGGTAGAGATGCCAGGAAAAGTGGGGAATCTGCACTAAAGAAGAAGTGCACAATATGTAAAAGGCAGTTAACTGGTCACAATAAAAGACCAACTTCCAAAAGTGCACGGGTAAGATTATGTACAGTGCCTCACCCTTCTTGACTTTTTTTGTATTTTGGTGCCTCACAACCTGGAATTAACATAGATTGTTTGAGGATTTGCATAATTTCATTTACAGAACATGCCCACAACTTTGAAGACGTGTGTTTTTTTTTATTTTTGTATTATTTATTTATTGGGAAGCAAACAACAAATGGGACAAAATAACAGAAAAAGACAATGTGCATAACTATTCACCCCCCCCCCCCCCCCCCCCTAAAGTCAATACTTTGTAGAGCCACCTTTTGTGGCAGTCACAGCTCCAAGTCGCTTTGGATAAGTCTCTATGAGCTTTCCACATCTTACCACTGGGATTTTTGCCCATTCCTCCTTGCAAAACTGATCAGCTCCTTCAGGTTGGATGGTTTGCACTTGTGAACAGCAATCTTTAAGTCTGACCACAGATTTTCTATTGGATTGAGATCTGGACTTTGATTAGGCCATTCCAACACATTTACATGTTTCCCATTAAACCACTCAAGTGTTGCTTTAGCAGTGTGTTTGGGGTCATTGTCCTGCTGGAAGGTGAACCTCCGTCTTAGCCTCAAATCATGCACAGAGTGGTACAGGTTTTGCTCAAGAATATCCCTGTATTTAGCACCATCCATCTTTGCCTCAACTCTGACCAGTTTCCCAGTCCCAGCTGCTGAAAAACATCCCCACAGCATAATGCTGCCACCACCATGTTTCACTGTGGGGATGGTGTTCTTTGGGTGATGTGTTGGGTTAGCGCCAGACATAGCGTTTTCTTTGATGGCCGAAAAGTTCAATTTTAGTCTCATAAGACCAGAGCACCTTCCTCCATACATTTTGGGAGTCTCCCACATGCCTTTTCGCAAACCTCGCTGAAAGTAATGGCTTTCTTCTGGCCACTCTGCCATAAAGCCCAACTTTATGGAGCGTACGGCTTATTGTCGTCCTATGTACAGATACTCCAGTGTCTGCTGTGGAACTCTGCAGCTCCTACAGGGTTACCTTAGGTCTCTGTGCTGCCTCTCTGATTAATGCCCTCCTTGCCCAGTCCGTGAGTTTTGGTGGGCGGCCGTCTCTTGGCAGGTTTGCTGTTGTGCCATGTTCTTTCCATTTGGTTATGATTTGATGGTAGTCCTGGGGATCATCAAAGATTTGGATATTTTTTTTATAACCTAACCCTGACTTGTTCTTCTCAACAACATTGTCCCTTACTTGTTTGGAGAGTTCCTTGGTCTTCATGGCAGTGTTTGGTTAGTGATGGCTCTTGCTTAGGTGTTGCAGCCTCTGGGGCCTTTCAAAAAAGGTGTATACAGTCATGTGAAAAAATTAGGACACCCTTTGAAAGCATGTGGTTTTTTGTAACATTTTTAATAAATGGTTATTTCATCTCCGTTTCAACAATACAGAGAGATTAAAGTAATCCGACTAAACAAAGAAAACTGAAGAAAAGTCTTTTCAAGATCTTCTGTAAATGTCATTCTACAAAAATGCCTATTCTAACTGAGGAAAAAGATAGGACACCCTTGCCCCTAATAGCGAGTGTTACCTCCTTTGGCTGAAATAACTGCAGTGAGACGGTTCTTGTAGCCATCTACCAGTCTTCGACATCGGTCTGAGGAAATTTTACCCCACTCCTCAATGCAGAACTTTTTCAGCTGTGAGATGTTTGAGGGGTTTCTTGCACGTACAGCCCTTTTCAAGTCACCCCACAGCATCTCAATGGGATTCAAATCTGGACTTTGACTTGGCCATTCCAGGACTCTCCATTTCTTCTTTTTCAGCCAATCTTTGGTTGATTTACTAGTATGTTTTGGGTCATTGTCATGTTGCATGGTCCAGTTCCGCTTCAGCTTTAATTTTCTAACTGATGGTCTCACATGTTCTTCAAGCACCTTCTGATACACAGTAGAATTCATCGTGGATTCTATGATGGTGAGCTGACCAGGTCCTGCTGCAGCAAAGCAGCCCCAAACCATGACACTTCCACCTCCATGCTTCACAGTTGGTATGAGGTTCTTTTCTTGGAATGCTGTGTTTGGTTTACGCCAAACATGTCCTCTGCTGTTGTGTCCAAATAATTCAATTTTGGACTCATCTGTCCAAAGAACATTATTCCAGAAGTCCTGGTCTTTGTCAACTTTATCGCTGGCAAATGTCAGTCTGGCCTCGATGTTTCTCTTGGAAAGCAAAGGTTTCCTCCTTGCACACCTCCCATGCAAGTTAAACTTGTACAGTCTCTTTCTGATTGTAGAGGCATGTACTTCTACATCAACAGTAGCCAGAGCCTGCTGTAGTTCTCGAGATGACACTTTAGGGTTTTTGGATACCTCTTTTAGCATCTTGCGGTCTGCTCTTGGGGTGAACTTGCTGGGGCGACCAGTCCTGGGCATGTTGGCAGTTGTTTTGAAAGCCCTCCACTTGTAGACTATCTTCCGGACAGTGGAATGGCTGATTTCAAAATCTTTTGAGATCTTTTTAAATCCCTTCCCAGACTCATAGGCTGCTACAATCTTTTTTCTGAAGTCCTCTGACAGCTCTTTTGCTCTCACCATGGTGCTCACTCTCACTTCAACAGTCAGGAGCACACCAAACTAAATGTCTGAGGTTTAAATAGGGCAAGCCTCATTCAACATGCAGAGTAACGATCTACTAATTATGTGCACCTGGTGTGATATACCTGTGTGAGATCTGAGCCAATTTAAGAGGGAATACATTTGAGGGTGTCCTATCTTTTTCCTCAGTTAGAATAGGCATTTTTGTAGAATGACATTTACAGAAGATCTTGAAAAGACTTTTCTTCAGTTTTCTTTGTTTAGTCGGATTACTTTAATCTCTCTGTATTGTTGAAATGGAGATGAAATAACCATTTATTAAAAATGTTACAAAAAACCACATGCTTTCAAAGGGTGTCCTAATTTTTTCACATGACTGTATATGTGATGACAGATCATGTGACACTTAGATTGCACACATGTGGACATCATTTCACTAATTGCGTGACTTCTGAAGACAATTGGTTGCACCAAAGCTTTTTATGGCCTTCCTAACAAAGGGGGTGAATAGATACGCACATGCACATTTTCTGTTTTCTATTTTTAAACGATAAGTTTATTTATATTTTTTCTCATTTCACTTCACCAACTTAGGCCTCTTTCACACTTGCGTTGTCCGGATCCGTCGTGTACTCCATTTACCGGAAGTGCCCGCCGGATCCGTAACACCACAAGTGAACTGAAAGCATTTGAAGACTGACCCGTCTTCAAAATGCGTTCAGTTCTACTATGGCAGCCAGGACGCTATTAAAGTCCTGGTTGCCGTAGTAGTAGTGGGGAGCGGTGGAGCAGTATACTTAGTCCGTGCGGCTCCCGGGGCGCTCCAGAATGACGTCAGAGCACCCCATGCGCATGGATGGCGTGATCCATGCGATCACGTCATCCATGCGCGTGGGGCGCCCTGACGTCACTCTGAAGCGCCCCAGGAGCCGCACGGACGGTAAGTATACTGCTCCCCACTACACTTTACCATGGCAAACAGGACTTTAGCGTCCCGGCAGCCATGGTAACCATTCAGAAAAAGCTAAACGTCGGATCCGGTAATGCGCCGAAACGACGTTTAGCTTAAGGCCGGATCCGGATTAATGCCTTTCAATGGGTATTAATTCCGGATCCGGCCTTGCGGCAAGTGTTCAGGATTTTTGGCCGGAGCAAAAAGCGCAGCATGTTGCGGTATTTTCTCCGGCCCAAAAACGTTCTGTTCCGGAACTGAAGACATCCTGATGCATCCTGAACAGATTTCTCTCCATTCAGAATGCATGGGGATAATCCTGATCAGGATTCTTCCGGCATAGAGCCCCGACGACGGAACTCTATGCCGGAACAAAACAACGCAAGTGTGAAAGAGCCCTTAGACTATTGTGTTCTGATCCATCACATAAAATTCAGATTAACAAAACATTGAACTTAAGGCTGTAATATAACAAAATACGAAAAAAGTCAAGTGGGGTGAATCATTTTGCAAGGCACTGTAATAAGAAGCCCCTTCTTTGGTGGATTGCCTAAAAACCCTTATTAAGGAGGAGGTCAGCTCGGCTACTGAGGCCAAAATGGCCATCATACCACAAAAAGCATCTACATTAAGATCATATCCGGACTCGCATATGGATTTGGATTTAGATTTTGATGAAGACCATAATTCTTCAGATTCTGATTCCACCTCTTCTGAAAACTAAGCGGGTAGGCCCCTATGTTCCATAGAAGAAACTGAATCGCTCCTGAAAGTAATTAGGGCACCATGAACCTCGAAGAGTCAAAGGAAGCCCAAACAATTCAAGATCAAATGTTTAAGGGGCTAGGGGATAGAAAAAAGAGTATTCCCAGTCCACGGTAACATTAAAATACTAATCTCAGAAGAATGGAGAGACCCAGAAAAAAGATCAGGAACCTCAAGTATTTAAAAGGAAATATCCCTTTAATGAAGCAGACTCTGCCCACTGATACAAAACCCCCAGAGTAGATGCGCCTATAGCCAGGATATCCTAAAAGGCATCCCTGCCGTTAGAGGACGTGGAATTATTAAGAGATACAATGGACAAAAAGTGAGAGTCCATTCTTAAGAGACCTTGGGAGACAAACACTTCTATGTTGAGACCTAGTATTGCAGCCACATACACAGCTAGGACTCTATCCTTACGGTTGTCCCGGTTGGAAGAACATTTGGTTTCAGGCACCCCTAGAGAACATATATTGTCTTCCCTGCCAGTATTGAAACAAGCTTCAAAATTTTTTGCTGGCGCTTCCGCGGACCTAGTAATGTGGTCCACTAGATCTGCAGCTCTTTCCAATACCGCCAGGAGGTCTGTTTGGTTAAGATCCTGGTCAGGGGATACTACTTCTAAGAACAGACTTTGTGGTATCCCTTGTGAAGGAGACAGACTGATTGGGTCCATATTGGATGACATGTATGGGGGCAGCCACAAGGAGACGTTACACTGTATGGGGGCAGCCACAAGGAGACGTTACACTGTATGGGGGCAGCCACAAGGAGACGTTACACTGTATGGGGGCAGCCACAAGGAGACGTTACACTGTATGGGGGCAGCCACAAGGAGACGTTACACTGTATGGGGGCAGCCACAAGAAGACGTTACACTGTATGGGGGCAGCCACAAGGAGACGTTACACTGTATGGGGGCAGCCACAAGGAGACGTTACACTGTATGGGGGCAGCCACAAGGAGACGTTACACTGTATGGGGGCAGCCACAAGGAGACGTTACACTGTATGGGGGCAGCCACAAGGAGACGTTACACTGTATGGGGGCAGCCACAAGGAGACGTTACACTGTATGGGGGCAGCCACAAGGAGACGTTACACTGTATGGGGGCAGCCACAAGGAGACGTTACACTGTATGGGGGCAGCCACAAGGAGACGTTACACTGTATGGGGGCAGCCACAAGGAGACGTTACACTGTATGGGGGCAGCCACAAGGAGACGTTACACTGTATGGGGGCAGCCACAAGGAGACGTTACACTGTATGGGGGCAGCCACAAGGAGACGTTACACTGTATGGGGGCAGCCACAAGGAGACGTTACACTGTATGGGGGCAGCCACAAGGAGACGTTACACTGTATGGGGGCAGCCACAAGGAGACGTTACACTGTATGGGGGCAGCCACAAGGAGACGTTACACTGTATGGGGGCAGCCACAAGGAGACGTTACACTGTATGGGGGCAGCCACAAGGGGGGGGGGAGATTAAACAGGTTCATTACAGCCTGGGAAAAGATCAGTGTCTCCTTGGATCCTGGATATAATTCGTCAAGGATACAGGCTGGAGTTCTCTCTCTCGACCCTTTCCCCCCAAAAAGATTTGTAATAAACAGAAAACTAAAAAAGGAGGGTCATTATTTGGTAGAGTCTCAGATTCTACTTTTGTTAGAGAAGGAAGCGGTTATCCCAGTGCCAGAAGATCAGACAGGGAAAGGATTCTACTCCCCGATATTCCTGGTGGAAAAAAAACAAAACTGCTCCTTCTGAGCTATTATCAATCTAAAACGTCTCAACAGATTCATCCAGTACAAAAAGTTCAAGATGGAGACTGTAAAATCAACCATCAACTTGCTGACCCAGGATTGCTACATGGTAACACTCGATTTGGCAGATGCATACTATCATGTGCCCATTTACCCCAATTACCAGAAGTATCTCCGGTTCACAATCTTCTTGAGAAACCAACTTGTCCATCTGCAGTTTCAGGTCCTACCCTTCTGCCTTGCATCAGCCCCGAGGATCTTTACCAAGTTAGTGGCAGAAATCTCAAGCGTCTTTCATCAAAAATAAATAATAATTATTCCGTACCTGGACAATTTTCTCATCTCGGCATCATCAGAGATTCTACTACAAAGTCAGATAGTACTGATCACCCTCCAGTCACTGGGCTGGAAGCTGAATCTGGACAAATCAGATCTGTCTCCAAGCAGGGGAAATGTTTTTCTGGGAATTCAGTTGGACTCTATCAGATGACGTCCTTTCTTCCGCAAAAAAAGGATATAACAAAAATCTCAGCGTTTCGTCTGCTCAGGAAAGTATCCTTTCGGAAAATCATGAAGATTCTAGGCCTAATGACTTCGACAATACCAGCAGTCTAATGGGCTCAGTTCCACGGAAGAGATCTTCAGCACTTCCTTCTGAAATACTGGAACCGAAGTGCGCTTTCACTGGACAGGACTCTCTAGGTTGGTGGTTGAACCTACAAAATCTGAACCAGGGAGTACAATCAAGTCGTCATCACAAAGGACGCAATCTCTCTATCCTCAAATTCAAAGGAGCTGCTAGATGTATTTCTGGCACTAAAAGCCCTTTCCGCAACCATCTACTCACAGAATGTCAAAGTTCTGTCAGACACCAGGACCACGGTAGTGTACCTAAACAAGCAAGGGGACACAAAGAGCAAAATTCTCTGGCAGATTGCGTCCCAAATCTTCTCCTGGACTTGCATAAAATCAATCTCCTCAGTCCATGGAGAACAAGAAGAAAATACTCTAGCGAACTTTTTGAGCAGAAACAAATTAAGTCCAGGAGAGAGGAGTCTCAACAGGTTGAGATTTCTAAAAATTTGCAGGAGATGGGAGCATCAAAGCCTAGATTTCTTTGCTTCCCAGAAAAACAAGCAGACAGATCAATTTTATTCCCTCTCGTTCAAGAACAGTCCGACAAGAGTGAATGCATTTTCGGGTCCATGGCCTGCAGGGCTTCTATACGCTTTCCCTCCAATCCAACTGATCCCAAGGGTCCTGACGAAGATAGCAGAAGAAGACTCTCATTTAATCCTAATAGCCCCATATTGGCCAAAGAGATCATGGTTTCCCCTACTCCTAAGTCTCTCCAAAGGGGAATACTGGATCCTTCTTCAGATCCTGGACCTTCTCTTACAGGGTCCGACTAGTCACCCAACGACTAACCATTTGAAACTTACTGCCTGGAATTTGAACAATCCATCCTGAAATCAAAAGGGTTATCTGATGCCGTCATAAACACCCTTTTTTATCCAGCAGAAAACCAGTCACGTCTAAGATCTTAGGACATGGAAGACTTTCCTCCAGTTTGGGAGGGACTCTTGGAATCCCACCTTACCACCTGACATTAAGGTAATTTTAGACTTTTATGGAAGTCAGGTTGGCTGAGTTTGATTTAATCAAAAGGTTTTTTTAAAGAGGCTTATAGATTACATCCTTTTTTCAGGTCTATGGTACCTCCTTGGGATCTCAACTTAGTCCTCTCTGTCCTTATGGATCCTCCCTTTGAACCGCTTAACGAAATCTCTCTTAGGCTGTTGTCCTTAAAAAACGGCCTTTCTAATAGCCATTACCTCAGCTAGAAGAATAGGAGAAAGCAAGAAATATCTTTGCCCACCTTTTGCCCCCAGGCTAAATCGGCTGCTGAGAGGAAGATGTGTCCTGGCTTACCTAGAGGCCACAAAAAATATGAGGAGGTCTGATAGTCTTCTAGTCCAATACACAGGACAAAATAAGGGTCAGGGGGCCTCAAACTACAATCTCTCGCTGGGTTTAGAATATACCATTGGATCGAAGTTTTCTCCAATCTGATGGTATATTTTAACTTCAAGCGTCCCCATCACCATGGGAACGCCTCGGTGTTAGAATATACCATCGGATCTGAGTTCACGATCGTGTGAACTCAGATGTGAAAAAGCGAATAGTATTATTTTCCGTTATAACCATCTTATAACTGAAAATAATAAAGTGAAGTTCGGGTCCCCATTGACTTTAATGGGTCTGGGTTCAGGGTCAAGTTCGGGTCCTGAACCGGACTTTGACCTGAAGTTCAGCCGAACCCGGCGAACTCTAACTTCACCGGGTTCTCTCAACACTAGCAGTGACCGAGCAGTGGGTGTAGAGCAGTGACGCAGCTACGGTGAAAGGGAGGGGGGGAGGGGGGGTTGGGGCGTGCTGTAGTGACAGCGTGAGGAAGAAGAAATGACAGAGCTGGAGGGGTGGAGCAATGAAAGGTTCTGTCACGTCTCCGGCTCGGGGGGAGGAGCAGTGACAGAGCCGTTACAGAGCCAGGGGCATTGATAGAACTCTCAACTCTGCCAGCATCCCTCAGAGGACCCCCTTTCTGCAGTTGGGTCCTTTCCATGCCACATCAGCAGCTAATTTTCCTAAACCACCTAGAGGTATGGGTAGTAATGTGCTAAGAGCAAGAGTGTGCACTAAACGAATTGCTGTTATCACATTAAGGCCTCGTTCACACCAGGCAGTGCGTTCCAGCCTGATTCTGTCCAGAATGCACTGCACTGCATTGGCGGCTGGCTAACTATATTGTGGGGCAGGAGGGGGCGTAGTGGTCTAAACTTAGTCATTTCACACCACATAGACTGGAACGCAAGCCAGCCACCTCCCTGCATGAGGAAGCGTGGCGGTGCATTGAAATATGGTTTTGATTTAAAATTATTTTTTGGATCGGGACAAGTAGATTGTCATGAGGGACAAGTAGATCAAGCCCCTGCTTTAGTCCTTCGACAAGTATTTTTTTTTTTTATTTATTTCCACACCCCTGCAGGAAGGTTGAAGGAAAAAACTTAGACCTAGCACTTTAAAAGTGCATATTTTGGCCTTAAGTACCTTGTTTGAATTTTAATTGGCAGGTCATCCCTGGGTTTAGAGGTTCATTACTGCAGTTTCTAAGTTCTCCCCAGTTTGTAAGGATAGGATTTAAATTTAGTTCTTTCAGCATTGACTTCAGATCCTTTTGAGCCGATAACCAGCATTTCCCCTAAGATGCTCTCCCTAAAGCTGGCCTTTCTCCTAGCTATTACCTCTGCTAGAAGGGTTCGTGAGATAGCTGCTCTTTCCATTGACCAGCCTTACTTAAAAATCTTGGCGGATCAGGTGGTTATTATTCCTGATCCTTCTTTTTTACCAAAGGTATCTTCCTCCTTTCACCGTTCCCAGGAGAGAGGGCCTTCGCTTCTATAGAGCAGATTTGTAGGGCTGCCACATGGAGTTCCCGCATACTTTTTTCAAGCACTATAGGCTTCAGCTGCCTTCTAATGAAGGCCTGGGTTTTGGCCGTAAGGTATTTCAGGCTGTTGTCCCACCCTAGATTAATCTCTCTTAAATCTCCATGGGTGCTGTCATAGGCAAAGGGGAAAAATGAGATTACACTTATCGGTAATCTGTTTTCTTTGAACCTATGACAGCACTCAACTAATTCCATATATATATATGGAATTAGTTGAGTGCTGTCATAGGTTCAAAGAAAACCGATTACAGCTAAGTGTATATTTCTCTCACCCAGCATGGGTATATGTAAAATGACACCCCAAAACACATTCCCCAACTTCTCCTGAGTACGGAGATACCAGATGTGTGACACTTTTTTGCAGCCTAGGTGGGCAAAGGGGCCCATATTCCAAAGAGCACCTTCGGATTTCACTGGTCATTTTTTACAGAATTTGATTTCAAACTCCTTACCACACATTTGGGCCCCTAGAATGCCAGGGCAGTAAAACTACCCCACAAGTGACCCCATTTTGGAAAGAAGAGACCCCAAGGTATTCGCTGATGGGCATAGTGAGTTCATGGAAGTTTTTATTTTTTGCCACAAGTTAGTGGAATATGAGACTTTGTATGAAAAAAAAAAAAAAAAATCATCATTTTCCACTAACTTGTGACAAAAAATAAAAAATTCTAGGAACTCGCCATGCCCCTCACGGAATACCTTGGGGTGTCTTCTTTCCAAAATGGGGTCACTTGTGGGGTAGTTATACTGCCCTGGCATTTTCCAGGGGCCCTAATGTGTGGTAAGTAGGTAAATGACCTGTGAAATCCTAAAGGTGCTCTTTGGAATTTGGGCACCTTTGCCCACCTAGGCTGCAAAAAAGTGTCACACGTGGTATCGCCGTATTCAGGAGAAGTTGGGGAATGTGTTTTGTGGTGTCATTTTACATATACCCATGCTGGGTGAGAGAAATATCTTGGCAAAAGACAACTTTTCCCATTTTTTTATACAAAGTTGGCATTTGACCAAGATATTTCTCTCACCCAGCATGGGTATATGTAAAATGACACCCCAAAACACATTCCCCAACTTCTCCTGAATACGGAGATACCACATGTGACACTTTTTTGCAGCCTAGGTGGGCAAAGGTGCCCAAATTCCTTTTAGGAGGGCATTTTTAGACATTTGGATACCAGACTTCTTCTCACGCTTTGGGGACCCTAAAATGCCAGGGCAGTATAAATACCCCACATGTGACCCCATTTTGGAAAGAAGACACCCCAAGGTATTCAATGAGGGGCATGGCGAGTTCATAGAAAAAAAAAATTTTGGCACAAGTTAGCGGAAATTGATTTTTTTTGATTTTGTTCTCACAAAGTCTCCCTTTCCGCTAACTTGGGACAAAAATTTCAATCTTTCATGGACTCAATATGCCCCTCACGGAATACCTTGGGGTGTCTTCTTTCCAAAATGGGGTCACATGTGGGGTATTTATACTGCCCTGGCATTCTAGGGGCCCTAAAGCGTGAGAAGAAGTCTGGAATATAAATGTCTAAACATTTTTACGCATTCCGTGAGGGGTATGGTGAGTTCATGTGAGATTTTATTTTTTGACACAAGTTAGTGGAATATGAGAGTTTGTAAGAAAAAAAAAAAAAATTCCGCTAACTTGGGCCAAAAAAATGTCTGAATGGAGCCTTACAGGGGGGGGGGATCAATGACAGGGGGGTGATCAGGGAGTCTATATGGGGTGATCACCCCCCCTGTCATTGATCACCCCCCTGTAAGGCTCCATTCAGATGTCCGTATGTGTTTTGCGGATCCGATCCATGTATCCGTGGATCCGTAAAAATCATGCGGACATCTGAATGGAGCTTTACAGGGGGGTGATCAATGACAGGGGGGTAATCAATGACAGGGGGGTGATCAGGGAGTCTATATGGGGTGATCACCACAGTCATTGATCACTCCCCTGTAAGGCTCCATTCAGACGTCCGTATGATTTTTACGGATCCGATCAGTCTATCAGTGGATCCGTAAAAATCATGCGGACATCTGAATGGAGCTTTACAGGGGGGTAATCAATGACAGGGGGATGATCAGGGAGTCTATATGGGGTGATCACCACAGTCATTGATCACTCCCCTGTAAGGCTCCATTCAGACATCCGTATGATTTTTACGGATCCGATCAGTCTATCAGTGGATCCGTAAAAATCATGCGGACATCTGAATGGAGCTTTACAGGGGGGTGATCAATGACAGGGGGGTAATCAATGACAGGGGGGTGATCAGGGAGTCTATATGGGGTGATCAGGGGTGATCAAGGGTGAATAAGGGGTTAATAAGTGACGGGGGGGGGGTGTAGTGTAGTGGTGCTTGGTGCAACATATTGCTGAGCTATCTGTGTCCTCTGGTGGTCGATCCAAACAAAGGGGACCACCAGAGGACCAGGTAGCAGGTATATTAGACGCTGTTATCAAAACAGCGTCTAATATACCTGTTAGGGGTTAAAAAAATCACATCTCCAGCCTGCCAGCGAACGATCGCCGCTGGCAGGCTGGAGATCCACTCGCTTACCTTCGATCCTGTGAACGCGCGCGCCTGTGTGCGCGCGTTCACAGGAAATCTCGCGTCTCGCGAGATGACGCGTAGATGCGTGACTGTGCGCAGGGCTGCCACCTCCGGAACGCGAATCTGCATTATGCGGTCCGGAGGTGGTCAATTGTTCCAAAGTTATTTATCCCATAAAGTGGCACATGTCGAATTTGAAATGAGGGCTTTGCCCAGGGGCGTAACGATCGCGGTCGCAGGGGGTGCGACTGCGACCGGGCCCGGCGGGGGGAGGGGGCCCGCTGTACTAACATGTAATGAAGAGCTGTGACGGGGCCCGGCATGAAGTACAGTGACAATGCCAGCCCCGTCAGGGCGCTCCATTACACGTTTAATATTATGAGGCAAGGTGGGGGAGGTTTGCGCAGAGAGGGGGAGGAGGAAGAGGGGGGACGCGCGCACTCACTCATATACACTCGGCCCGGCAGTTCTTGTCACTGCCGGGCTGTCTCCAGATCATCAGTGAAGCAGGAGCTCTAGCGCTCCCTCTGCTTGCCGCACATCGCGCTGCTGGCTGTGGGAGGAGCTCTGAAGGCCCGGGAAACTGCCTTCAGTACAGCCAGCAGCGCGATGTGAGTGTGGCAGTGAAACATCAGGGAAGAGGGTAAGTATGTTTTTTTTTTTTTTGCAGACTGGGGGCAAAGGGGAAGGGGGGGGCACAAAAGTGTGCATCTCTACTGAGGGGGCACCTAATCTGTCATAACTACTGTGAGGGGGGCACATATAAAGGCATTACTATGAGGGGGCACATATATCAACTACTGTGAGGGGGGGCACATAATCTGGCATAACCACTGTGAGGGGTACATATGTGGGCATATCTAATGTGAGGGGCACATAATCTAGCATAACCACTGTAGGGGGGCACGTATCTGGTCATTACTGTGAGGGGCAAATAATCTGGCATAACTACTGTGAGTGGGCACATATCTGGTCATAACTACTGTGAGGGGGAACATATCTGGCCATAACTACTGTGAGGGGCACATATCTTGCTATATCCACTGTGAGGGGCACATATCTGGGCATATCCACTGTGAGGGGCACATATCTGGGCATATCCACTGTAAAGGGGGCACATATCTGGGCATAACTACTGTGAAGGGGGCACATATCTGGCATAAATACCGTGAGGGGGCACATATTTGGCATAACTCCTGTTAGGGGGCACATATTTGGCATATCTACTGTTAGGGGGCACATATCTGGGCATAACTACTGTGACAGGAACAAAGGTGGGCTTAATTACTGTGAAAGGCCACAAGGTGGGCATTAGTACTGTGAGGGGCCACAATGTGGGCATTAGTACTGTGTGGTAGCACTTAGGGGAAATGTCCTAAATTAGCCTGCTATACATTGGCATAGCTCAGTCTACCAGGCCAGCACAGCGCCCCCTGCTGGTGATTTCATAGGGGCAGTCACCATCCCTTCCTTATGTGATTATTCATTTTTTTCTCTATCACCACAGGGACCTTGTTCTGGATCTAGTGGATATCACGCCGAAGCCAGCGACACCCTGGATGAGGTAGGACCAGATTTTATTAGGACTGGGTTAGTGTAGCCATGCATTGGGCTTAGGGCTCTTTAACACAAGCGGATCCCGTGTGGCTAATCCGCTGTGTGAAAGAGTGCCAAGCCGTGCTCCGGACAGCAGAGACACGGAGCAGTAACATAATTGATAATGCTCTGTGCCTCTCTATGATCGTTTTGCTACAAACTCACAGTGACAACTTTATCTCACTGTGATTTTGTAGTAAAAAGGTCACAGAGAGGCACGGAGCATTATCAATCATGTTACTGCTCCGTGTCTCTGCTGTCCGGAATGGAGCTTGGCCCTCATTCACGCAGCGGACTAACCACAAGGGAAAGAGCCCTTCGTAAGAAAATCTGCCGCTTCTTTGTAAAAAGGCGGGGGGGGGGTCCCCGATCCAAAGTTTGCACTGGGGCCCATAACACTCTAGTTACGCCACTGGCTTTGCCAGAAAGGCCAAAACTGGCTGTGGTGAGAAGGGGTTAATATTTATAAATCTTAATCATTTTAACCAACAAAAGACCATGAACACATTTGAAATATGAATGTGTTGTCCTTTTAGATAGAAATGATTTCCTTTCTTGAAACTTATCAAACAGTTCTCCACAATCATAAAATAATTGGGTTTGGTTAAAGGTGACCGACTGCTAAGAAAATGCTGTTTAATTTGCCATCATGTTAAAGAGCAAGGGGAGCTGGGCGGATCGATATAAAGTTATGTCAGGAAAATAATTAGTGTAGCTTATTGATTGAAATCCCTGCTATTTCTATGCTAAGAAGTTCAGTAGATGCTGTCACCGATCATGGTCAGTCTTCCCTATGTAAGCATGCTTTTAAAGATGGCTGTCCGCCACTCATTAGGTCTGCCCACTGGATTCCTAAGGCCAGGGTGAGGAAAGATTAAAATATATAAAATTCCGGTTTTGCCGCAAACTTCAGTGTGGCTTATCTTGCTCTATTCCATGCTGCAGGGAAATCGGATCATATTGACTGTTCACAGGAATCCTCTAATGATGATCTTTACATTTATGGCCAATTTAAGGGGTCCTGACAAATCCAAAACTGCCCTAGACAACGGTTTCCTTCTAACCTTGTTCTCCAACTGGTGTTACACATTTAGGGCTCATGCACACGAACATATTTTCTTTCCATGTCCATTCTGTTTTTTTTTTTTTTTGTTTTTTTTGTGGACCGTACACGGAACCATTAATTTCAATGGGTCCGCAAAAAAAGCGGAAGGTACTCCGTGTGCGTTCAGTGTCCGTATTTCCGTTCCACAAAAAAATAGAACATGTCCTAATATTGTCTGCATTACGGACAAGGATAGTACTGCTCTATTAGGGGCCAGCTGTTCCGTTCCGCAAAATACGGAATGCACACGGACGCCCTCCGTATTTTTTTGCGGATCCGTTTTTTGCGGACCGCAAAATGCATACGGTCGTGTGCATGAGGCCTTAGGCAGGAAGCATTTCCAGATATCCTCTAAAACCAGTTTTTCTGATGGAGGCACATGATTCATCACATGGCAGCCACATGTCTGCAGCTGATCAGCTCCCAATAAACAGGCTATGTGCACACGCATCAAATTTGTTGCAGAATTTTCTGTGACTGATCAGTTTCATTCATCTGGGTTTTTTTTTTTGGCAGCAAGCACATGGATTTCTGCAAGTCTCGTTCAAATGAATGGGACAGTGGCAGACATTTCTGCAACATATCTGCCACGTGTAAATATGCATTTATTGTGCTTGTTTGGCTTCAAGAGTTGGTATTTGGCAGCAAGCATAGCTGCCATGTACAGATGATTTTTACTTGCTTGGTACTCTTCATTCCCGTTCTGTAACTTCGTAGTCGTTTTTTCAGCTAGACGATACACGATAACTAGCAGGGCAGAAATTTGACAAACCAAATCCTATGACATTATCTTGCAAGTGGCTAAACTCTAAGGAAAGTAGTTGCTTGATTTTATGCACGTTATGGCAAGAATTGTGGCAGAAATAGTCCAATCCAGTAACAGGTGGCCACATTTTGACCATGTAGTGTATTTCTTCAGAATTATAAATCGCTGATCGGCTGGCTATATTCTGTATTTAAAGGCTAGTACTAAACAGTTTTTTTATGTTTGCTAAACTGTTAATGATTCATCCATGCTGCTGCCGTGTGTCTGCTCACCTCCACCTCCTGGAACATGGCCACCAACCTGCTCCTTTCCAATCCTGAAATATTATGACCGCATATCCTCTCCATTACTTTGTCAAATAGTGTCTGATTATTAACAGATGACACTCGCAAGAAGAATCCTGGAACATGTGTGCACGGGCATGTAGTCAACATTTGTGTATAAGACATAACTCTACATTGTAGCAGTATCTAGTTACTCAAGATAAAACTATTTCATCAGGGTGAATTGTTCCTTATATCTTAAAGGGTTGTCCGACCATTAAATATCATATTTATTGTATAGATTATTAGATATAAGCAATATTTGCTATTTCCATGCAATTAAAAAATTATCCATTGAAACTGACATTTTCTTACATACTATGGCGCCACCTGGTGTTTAGAGTATACAGCAATGTGCACATCCATTTACTGAGCCGAGTGCTTCTCATAAAATGTAATTTGTTTTCTATAGTAATCTGCAAAACAATAATGCTACTTGTTCCCAATCACATTGTATTATTTTGAATAAATGTGTAAAAGTTGGAAATGTTTTCTTGTTCTAGGAGTCTCGTCTTCACAACAAGACTTTGAAACGCACCAGACGATATGTAGTTGATGGTGTAGAAGTGAGTATCACCACCTCAAAGATCATCGGTGATGATGAGAAGAAGGATGAAGAGATGCGCTTTCTGAGGTACATAGGACTTAATTCTGAATATTCTATGCTTGTTGGATAGACAGTATACGTAAATGTGTAGATGTAGGAAACATTAACTTTACCACATAGTTTTACTTCCCCATGCAGTTATTATTCTGGAGCACCTTTTCATGTAACTCTTTTCTCTTCCTCGGTTATTGCTACTGGAAATTTATTGAAGGGGTTTCTGGGATTTTCATATTAATGACCTATTCTCGGGATAGGTCATCAATATCAGATCGGCAGTGATCTTACACCCGGCACCCCTGCCGATCAGCTGGTTGATGGCGGGCAGGTGTAACAACAAGCCACCCCGTTCATTTCACTTCAAAACAAACAAGGAAAGTCTGTGCTCGCACAGAGCGTGGCCTTCCCTTCAACCAGCTGATGGGCGGGGGTGTCGGGTGTCGGACCCCCGCCGATCTGATATTGATGACCTATCCTGAGCATGGGTCGTCAATATTAAAATCCCAGAAAAACCTTTTACAGAGAACTTAACCTTGAACAGCAATGCAGTTTACAGCCACCATGTTATAGAATATGAGATGCTGAGCAGACTGATATATAGTTTTGTGGGAAAAGATTCTGGAAAACTTTCAATTTTAAACATTTAAATATGTAAGTTTTTAATACATGGGGTCCATCTGATCAGTGACTGACAGTTATACAGAGAATGCTATTAATCACTGAGAACACCTCCGGTGTACAACTATCAGTGACTGACAGTTATCTCTGTATACACCCTTACACAGAGAATAATATCAATCACTGATAACAATTCCCCCATGTACAACTATCAGTGACTGACAGCTATATGTATACACACTTACACAGAGAATACTATCAATCACTGAAACACCTCCCCATGTACAGCTATCAGAGACTGACCGCTATATGTATACACACTTACACAGAGAATGTTATCAATCACTGAAACACCTCCCCATGTACAGCTATCAGAGACTGACCGCTATATGTATACACACTTACACAGAGAATGCTATCAATCACTGATAACTCTTCCACTGTGTGCGAATATTTTCCTAAAGAGCTATGTATCAGTCTACTCAGCTCCTTCTCTATAACATACTACCTACTACAGATCAGATTATTTTGTGGTAACAGGTTACCTTTAATGAATCTGCAGCTGGGTGTTACCAGTGTGTGTAGGGGTGTACCAATATCATCTCACATTGGCAGCTCTGCTTGGACAGTGCCAGACCTGCTTTCCAGCTGCTAATTGACAGTTGTTTCTCTATGCACAGTAACTGGATGGTTGGGTAGAAAACACATCATTTGGCTCATCTCTGGCAGTGCTGTCCACATGCAGCAAAGTTTCTGATAGGAGTTCTCTAAAACTATTTCTTGTTAACACACGGGTTACTGACCTGTTAGAAGACAGCATTAGAGACATGGCAAAGTTCTCTTTAAGAACAGGTTCAATTTATGTTTGTGACCAACTTTTTCCATGAATTGCAGGCGCCAGGAGCTACGTGAATTGAGATTGCTGCAGAAAGAAGAGCACAGGAACCAGACCCAGCTGAACACAAAGCATGTGTTACAGCAGGAGCAGATGATACGTCGCTTTGAACAGGAAATGCATGTAAGAAACGTTTATTAGTTTGTCAGATAAAACCTCCTAATATCCACATTTTCACCTATATTTCAATATGAATAGAGAAAAAAAAGCAAGAGGGCCTAAGTTGTGTATTTGAAAATGGAACCCCCAAAATATCCAAATCTACAACACGAGTACAACTAAAGCAAGTCCCAAACTTCTCCTGGTTGTCTCACATCTCTACTCTCCCTTCTTTCAGTGTTAGACCTAAAGAGAAGTGAGAGTTGTCATGACAGATCAGAGTGTGGAGGGGCAGACAAACCAGCCTGGAAGGCAGGGGTAACACAGGCTGTTGACAGGAAGGAAAGCACACACAAGGTAAAGGCAGCAGCCTCTTGGGCACACACATCTAGCAGATATTCCTGGGAGGTAGATGAGAAACGTCTGTAACCATGAGCCGGTTGCACTAAAAATGGACAAATAAGATTGAAGACTGAAACTAAGTGCAACTTTTTTATTTTAATCAAAGTAACCAGTATATACAGTACAACAAATTTTTCTTCCACTTCAGAGGTCTCCATAGCAAGTACTGCCTTTGTCTAAAATGGCATCATCTCTAACATGGGTTGGTCAATGAAGTACATACATTTTTACTGAAGTTGTGCTTTCTTGTTTCTTCATAGATGTCTAGTTGTCCACTGCTTGTCCATTGCAACACTTATATGTAGGTTAACCAGCTTTATTTAGTAGCATAAAATCAACTAGCAGGCCATTTTTGTACAGCAAGCAGTATTTTGTATACACATGACTCAAACTATTGAACCACTTCAGACTCTAATTTGTTACAGTGCTTATATGAGGCTACATATTCTTTTCAGTAAAGGAAAATTCCATTGTATGCATGCTAACTACTGGGTTGAATTGCTATATTTGTTAAGGCAAAGAAAAAGTTCTATGACACAGAGCTGGAGTTACTGGAGCGCCAGCAAAAGCAGCAGATTGAGCGGATGGAGCAGGAGCATGCTACACGCCGAAGAGATGAGACCAAACGCATCCGTACTGAGCAAGAGCGTGTACTTGCAAAATTCCTTGAGCATCTAAAGCTACGAAAAAAAGAGGTAAGTTGCTGTTTTGTTTGCCATCATCCCTAATATTTTTTCTCTTCAGGACCATGTCCTTGAAATGTGTTGCATGACAAGCAAGCTACGCTCATTCATCAGGTGATCTTATATTTCCTGTGGCACATCATGGTCCTGTGTAAGGGGTGGGTTTACGTAGGTTTTCAGTGGCCTTTTTTTTTTTTGCCTAAAATAACAAATGTTATACTCACTCTTTTCTCTAGTGACAATATCTGTGGCGATGGTCCAGTCCTCCTGCAGCTTCTTAAAACTGCAACAGTGATGTGGTATCTGATATACGGCACGTGACTGCTGCAGTCACAGTGCCCACAACGAATTACCGCTGAGCAAATTTTTTGGGTGCAGTGGTCATGTGGCGTATATCTGCACGTCATGCTTTCAGTGACATACAGGTGTATAGCATGTGACCACTACAGCCATTAACCGTCCTCAGTGGTAGCTTGGCTGCAGCAGTTGTGTTGTATACTGGTACGTCACTGCTGCCGTTTTTAAACAAGCAGCAGCCGGAGAATTGGACCAGGGGCACCAAGAATGGTGCTAAAAAAGGAGCGTGTATAACATAATTTCCTATTTAAGGCAATTAGAGGACTTGCCCAAAATTTTAATTATTTTGAATAACACTATTTAAGGCCTCCTGCACACGAACGTGTGCTTCCCGTTGCCGTATTGCAGACTGCATTTGCGGATCTGCAATACACGGGCACCGTTCCGTGTGCATTCCGCATCACAGATGTGGACCCATTCGCTTCAATAAGTCCGCAAATCCGGAGATGCAGAATGGTGCGGCACGGAACAAAACGGAAGCACTACGGAGTGCTTCTGTGGGGTTTCGTCCTGTACTTCCATTGCGCAAAAAGATAGAACATGTCCTATCTTTTTGTGGAACGGGCAGATCGCGGACTCATTAAAGTGAATGGGTCCGCGATCCGCTGCAGCTGCCCCACGGTCGGTGTTCGTGCATTCGCTTCCCATGAATGGTATGTGCACGTCTATTAACTACAGACAACCTCTTTCTAACAAAAAACAGCCCTGTACCTCACTTGGATCCAGAGATCTCCCCATTTATTGCTCTGCTAGGTTCATATCAAGCTGACAGCTCAAGGGGAGGGTCTTTTCCGCTGAAGCTAAGGGGGCGTGTCTCGGCTCTACCTATCACAGCTCAGAAGGCAGCTGAAGGATGAAACTGAGCATGTGCGGCCATCTCAGTGAGCAGGACAAAGCAATAAATAAACAAAGCAGTTGGCGCTATACAGATACATTTTTATTATATACCTTTTTAAAAGTTGAATTACATGCAATTACAAAAGTATTCAGATCTAGGTGCTGGTTTGAAAAGTTTAGAATATTATTTGTGGGATAACCCACAAAATACACCATCGCTATTAAAATACATTGTCTACCAGAAACATGGCCATTTTGGACGGTTTTATTATGATTTGTGTGCAACGCCACAGAATAAGTTGTTGCTTTGCAAGCAGCAATAAATAAATCTTTCATCTGACTCCTACAGGCCCTATTACATGGAGCAAATTTCGTATAAATCTCGTGCATGTGAGCAAAACTGAATGAGATTCGCGTGATGTAATAAGACTAGCGACAAATCGCTCATTTCTCGTCCATTGTGATCTTTCAAAATTATCACTCCTCGTTAATAGATCTGTTTGTATAATACAGAGTCGTCTACTCGCTAACTATCTCATACATGCCTTTTGATCAAGCATCTGTCCCCCATGTTTACAAGGAACGATTTAAAAGTGAATGGGTAACGACCGCAAGTACGAACGATTATCTAAGTGAAATGTTGATTGTTAACGAGTTGGTACATCTTCGATCGCTTATCGTGATCTTTATGCCATTCTGGTGTAATAGTGAGACCGAACTGTCAGTTCTTTTCATGGTGGATCTCTGTTGTCTAATGATTAGGAAGGTCTGTAGGTTCCCTTTCCTGCTTACGTTTTTCACTCCTTGCTTTTGAAAGAACATCTTTTGGAAATACTATTATGTCTGCATCAGCAGGAAAGTGCCACTAAGATGCTGGTTAGATGTTCACTCACCAGTCTTCTATCCTGTCTTTAGATGAAGGCATCTGTGGAAAATCTACCAAGGTATCAACGCAGAGAACGTATGAAACTGAAAATGGATGAGTTTTCTCAGATGAAGCAAAGTGAGGTAATCCATTCACGGTTACCTGTCTGTGGAAACCTCTAATGACCTATTGCGACTGTTATGCCTGTTTTGATTTGTGGAGAAGAAGCATCATGCTAAGTGTAACAGGATTATTTGCTAATGTGTGCTCCGGTCTAATAATTCTTCTATTTAAACTGGCATTTTAGATTCTTTGGGGTTAGTCAAGAATCAGGTTCCCTGAGAGGGGAGTATCTGTTCTCTATTTCCATAGTGTCATGTTGGGAAAACATATCATTGAAAGGATGCATTCAGCAAGTTTCTGTGCAAGGTGCACACTTTCCCTTACAGGTAACACTGTGTCTCTGTTCTTATAGAACACAGGAACTATCTCATCTAGGTCTTACATCTAGACCTGAAGGTCTGCCAAGTGCTCCTTGGATCAGCTTCTTTGCTGCTTTTGTGTTCCTAGTAATCTGTGGAATGTAACAGAGATCTGCTGTCTGGCCTCATGATGTTATCTCTGTCTTTCTGATATTTCACCATCTGTTTTGTTTACAGGTTATGTCGATCACCAAACTACTGTTTTTCAGATATTTTGTGTGTATTGTACTGATGACTGCACTAATAAAATAATTGTATAACAGTTCTCCATCACTCTTTCTTTTTGTATGCTTCTATAGGAGCAACAGTTCTTAAATAAACAGAAGGATGATATGGCTCTGGTTTTGAGTGCTATTACACTGGAGAACAAGAAAGAGATATATAGCAAGGAAAGGGAATTCCTGAATAAGAAACAGCAGCTTCTCAGAGGTGATTATACAACCAAGTCTGTTTTGCGCACGTTGGCTATAGAAATACTGTAAGGTTCCTGTTAGCAGGTCCCAAAAGATCTCTGTAAAAACTACTAGCAGTCTACTGGGGACTAACAGGTGGTTGTCCGATTCCTTCCATGAAGGGAAACACTGTTCCCACAACTAGATTTTACTTAAGATACCCAAACTACTTTATCTAGGAGAGAAGCGGCTTAGAGCTGTCTTGCAGCATCTTATTGCACTTTCCCAAGCATGTATTTTAATGGAGGAGTATGTGGCTCGGCTCATCCTACAGAAACCCCAGTTCGCTAGGATATTCATCACTTTATGACCGATGAGGGTCTGACCTTTGGGACCACCTCCCATCCCCCACACAATCCACCATACAGAATGTTGCAGCCAGGTGGCTTGGAGTGCTGCTGGCCAGTGAAAACTTAGAAAGAGAAGCGGTGCAAAATTATACAATATAAAAGAAAATTTCAGGTCATCATTACCCATAATTTGATATATAGTGACATGGAATGTCCTTAGTCAAAAGTAAAGAAATCGTGCACACAGTGCTGTTTCAGAGCAGTTTTTACATATATAAGGTATGTTTATTAGATTTTATAGTTTACTTCTGTTTCTGGCTTTCGACCGATAAAATTCTAGGAAAAACAGCATTCAAGCAATATATAAAATTTGCATGTGTGTGCGACAGACCTGAAATTTTTACATTGCATTACATCTTTTCTTCATACAGAGAGGGAAGCTCGCATATGGGAATTGGAAGAGCGCCACCTACAGGAAAGACATCAACTCATAAAGCAGCAGTTAAAGGATCAATATTTCTTACAACGTCATGAACTGCTCAGGAAGCATGAGAAGGTACAGAACAAGCTGAAGCTCTTGTGATAAACTATACTGATACATATCCATGCATGATCTATCACTATGAAGTGACCTACGGTTGCTACGTTTAAGTCCTGCTGACCACCTATAAACCAGTGTTCACCTGCTCTGTTATAAAGCAGGATTGAGTTGACTTTATCAGATCATTGCAACTTGTAAATTAAGGTTTTTGGATGATGATTTATTTATTTTATGCACTTATATAGCGCTACTATATTCCGCAGCGCTTTACAGACATGAGCATCCTTAGACAACACAGTATTTAACTCAGATTTCATAGTATAAACAGCATACATTATTAAATAATTTCTTAGACCTGATGAAGCTGGTGTACTTACTTTGAAAATGCATGTCTAAATGGCTGTGTAATTCTTAGTTTTCCTGCATGATATTAAAATGAGCTTTTTATAAATCTAGCCTCTAGCTGGCCTTATAAATGCTCAAATATGAGATGGTATAGCCATTCTGCCTCAGATTTTCAAAATAGACCAGCCTCGTCAGGTCTAAATTGGTCATTACAAAATAGTTATGTATTGGCTAAACTTTCTGCAGTATTAGCCCACCATTTAATGTGTGTGGTGGCATCTGACTTTCCCCTGACGACTGATGTTGAGGTAAATAAGGATCTAGGCATGTTGTATTTTAACTGCATGATCCTTTTGTTAGTGGAGAGACAGGTCCAGAAATGCCGCAGGCCACAATAGCACATTTAGGCAACGCAGGCTGCTCACAAAAGCACAAGCAACATGTGGTCTGGAGTTGTCCTGTTTAAAAACTGTTCCTAGGACACTTTGAAGAAAAGACAATACCACTGGTTTCACAACCAAATCAATGTAACGCTGAGCTATTGGTGTACCTAAAAAGACGACTAGAGGTATCTGACTGCCGTACATTATGCGCCCCCCCCCACATAATCCCAGGAGTAGTAGCATTGTGAAGGCCTCTTCATGGTGTTGCCCACATAGTCTCCAGACCAATCTCTGGCTAACATTGCCTCCGAGACAACAAACTCTTTGCTGAAGAGGATTGACCTCCATTGAGGTTTGTTGTGCACCGTGATGGCCTTTGAGAGCAGTGGCATGAGGTCAGTGGAACACTTATAGCTCAATGTCTGGCTGGTAGTCTAGTGTTGTGCAAATTTCTTCGGATGGTTTGTGTAGACACTGTTTGCCAACCTAGGCTTTGGATGTGACGTCCAGTTTCACTTGCAGTACAGAATGGATCACTACGCACCATTCTTCTAATCAGACGATTAGTCTGTGCACAGGTTTGCTTCTGTGCACCTCTTGCTGTCATTCAAGTTCATCATTGTTCTCCCAACCAATGGGACATGCAACATTGAAGCAATAGTTTACAAACTGGAGGCATCGCACTATTATCCCACATGACTTTATCCGATTTTTTAAGTTTCATCTGGCTAAAAAAACTTTGCTTTCAGTCTGGCTTTTATGCCCCTTCCACATGCCACAGACTAGAGCTAGGTGCTTGAAAATTTGAATATTTGCAGATCTTAGCAACACCTGCTACTTCCTTGATTTGTGTTGCTTTACGGCTTGTCCTTCTTGATGTGGAGGAGTGTTTTTTATAAACTTTATTCAACTTTTTAAAAGTTGTTTTTGTAGTCTGCTTAGGGAACTTGGCCCTGTGATCATCTGATCGCTTGTACTATACCCTGAAATACTTCTACATTACAATGTAAAGGGATTTTAACAGGCACTCTATTACATCTTGTCAGAGGCAGGATGTAATAGTGGCCTTAACATGGCAGGCCTAGGGACCTTGAGAAGGACCTCGGCTGCCATAAGAACTATCAGCACCCATTCATGGGGTGCCAATGGACTGACAGAGGGAGCTCCCTCCCTATGTCTAATCGCTCATATGCTGCAGCTTTGACTGTGATGCTTGAGGCATTCCGAGTTATCTCTGATTCCGGCAGTGAGAGCAGGGTTCCAGCTATATCATAATACAGCTGGCACCCACAAGTGATGTTGTGGGCCCCCATAGAGCTGAATTTCTGTACCCACGATGCCTGCTGTTCCCAGTCCTCTTTGCTTACATAGGTACGACCAGCTGATCGCCATTGCTGCCACAATCACTATTCTTATCTCTTAACCATATACTTCTACCACATTAGATTTTAAAGCAGTTGGAAAAGTTTTTTTCCCCCATAACAAAAATGGTGCTAAACTTGTACACGTGCTCTGCAAGGTAATGACTTTATATACTTAAATAGGACTGAGATGCAGTCCAAAGACAGGTATGGCACTATTTCTGGTTTAAAATAACATACTTTCTTGCAGCACCTCCACACTTCTTGAACTAGTTCCAAAATTCTACATTATTTGACCACCATTGTTAGGAATATTTGCTGTGCATGCACACTGTGGTATTATCATGTAAAAAAAAATTATATATAGAATTACTCTCACTTTCTAGGAGCAAGAACAAATGCAGCGGTACAATCTGCGCATGATTGAACAACTCCGAATACGGCAGCAGCAAGAGAGAGCACGCTTGCCCAAACTTCAGAGAAGTGAAGCAAAGACACGGTTGGCTATGTACAAAAAAAGTCTTCACATCAGCTCTTTTTCCAGTGGTCCGGAACAGAGGGAGAAGGTTAAGCAGGTAGATATTATGGGGAAGTGCTGCTTTTTTCTAGGAGAGAAATCTGTTACTAATTATTATTAGTAGTAGAAGTAGTAGTTCATTTATCTAGTGCCAACATATTCTGCATCGCTGCATTGAGACCGTCATCACTCACAATGGTAACTATCCTTATTGGAGCTCACAACCTAATTGTGGGCTATGTTTTTTACATCCGTAATATATCTTGCCATACATAGTTTAAAGCAATGAAAGCAATTTCGGTTCAGTCAAAACCCCTCATAATAATTATACAACAGAGGCATAAAAAAATGAGACCGGCATCAAAATATGTTTATCTTTGTATTATTGTCAATTCTGAGATTCAGGGAAAAAATAGACTTAACAAGACTTAGGTGCATAAAAGTTTACTAAAGTATGATTGCTAGATATTAACATACAGAGTAAAGTAAGCAACAGTCAGCAAAAGCCTTGAACAAATGAGCCAGCTCCCATCGTCCAGTGCCCTACATGGCACCTGCCTGACAGTTATGATACAAAGAGAGGTGGTGATGGTAGCAAGACACATCTTACTCAATGGAGCTGAACTCTTTGCTAAATAGCTAGTTGGTTTCTTGCGTCCTGGCTCCTCCTAGCCCCACCTAAAGTTCTTTAGTGTGCAGTACAAATGTACAGTTACTTCATACTTCAGGAACGCCAGGTATCACCATGTACCACTAACCAAATACACTACAAGGAATTAAAGGGACTACTAAAATACCTTACTATGCAATCTGCAAAAAATGTATATATTATAATAATGTGTAGAATTAAATTGCACCTCTGCTATACTTGCCTAATTAAATATCCACTTGTGATGTCTTCTTCCTACCAACCAACATATGGCAACACAGACTGTTCTGTGCATCCGCAGTAAATCTCCTCTCCTCTACCCACGTTCTACAGTCGTGGCCAAAAGTTTTGAGAATGACACAAATATTAGTTTTCACAAACTTTGCTGCTAAACTGCTTTTAGATCTTTGTTTCAGTTGTTTCTGTGATGTAGTGAAATATAATTACACGCACTTCATACGTTTCAAAGGCTTTTATCGACAATTACATGACATTTATGCAAAGAGTCAGTATTTGCAGTGTTGGCCCTTCTTTTTCAGGACCTCTGCAATTCTACTGGGCATGCTCTCAATCAACTTCTGGGCCAATTTCTGACTGATAGCAACCCATTCTTTCATAATCACTTCTTGGAGTTTGTCAGAATTAGTGGGTTTTTGTTTGTCCACCCGCCTCTTGAGGATTGACCACAAGTTCTCAATGCGATTAAGATCTGGGGAGTTTGCAGTCCATGGACCCAAAATGTCAACGTTTTGGCCCCCGAGCCACTTAGTTATCACTTTTGCCTTATGGCACGGTGCTCCATCGTGATGGAAAATGCATTGTTCTTCACCAAACTGTTGTTGGAAGAAGTTGCTGTTGGAGGGTGTTTTGGTACCATTCTTTATTCATGGCTGTGTTTTTGGGCAAAATTGTGAGTGAGCCCACTCCCTTGGATGAGAAGCAACCCCACACATGGATGGTCTCAGGATGCTTTACTGTTGGCATGACACAGGACTGATGGTAGCGCTCACCTTTTCTTCTCCGGACAAGCCTTTTTCCAGATGCCCCAAACAATCGGAAAGAGGCTTCATCTGAGAATATGACTTTGCCCCAGTCCTCAGCAGTCCATTCACCATACTTTCTGCAGAAGATCAATCTGTCCCTGATGTTTTTTTTGGAGAGAAGTGGCTTCTTTGCTGGCCTTCTTGACCCCAGGCCATCTTCCAAAAGTCTTCGCCTCACTGTGCATGCAGATGCGCTCGCACCTGCCTGCTGCCATTCCTGAGCAAGCTCTGCACTGGTGGCACGCCGATCCCGCAGCTGAATCCTCTTTAGGAGACTATCCTGGCGCTTGCTGGACTTTCTTGGATGCCCTGAAGCCTCCTTAACAAGAATTGAACCTCTTTCCTTGAAGTTCTTGATGATCCTATAAATTGTTGATTGAGGTGCAATCTTAGTAGCCACAATATCCTTGCCTGTGAAGCCATTTTTATGCAACGCAATGATGGCTGCACGCGTTTCTTTGCAGGTCACCATGGTTAACAATGGAAGAACAATGATTTCAAGCATCACCCTCCTTTTAACATGTCAAGTCTGCCATTTTTGGGATTAAGTTAATTTCTCGCTCATATCATTGGGGGACACAGGACCGTGGGTATAGCTTGCTGCTGCCACTAGGAGGCGACACTAGGCTGAAAGCTGTTAGCTCCTCCCCTGCAGGCTATACCCCCTCCAGCCTGGAGAGAGCATATCAGTTTTTAGCTTAGTGTCGTAGGAGGCAGACCTCCCTGCTTTGCAGGGTGGCGTTTTTATTTTTCTTTTGATTTTATTATTTTTATCTTTAATTCACAGACTACTGGAAGGGGGCACAGGGTCGCCTGCGTCCCTGTATCCCCGGGAGGCTGGCCGGTGTATCTAAGTCACCGCCTTGCCTCCCCCAAGAAGGCAAAGTGGACCAGGGCAGCCTTGCTCCCCTGCTTCCCCCCAGCAAGAGGGCCACCCTCTCTTCAGCCCTTCTCTGCCCGGACCCCTGTCGCATGGTGCCAGTGGTCATAGGGTGGCTCTGCTGGTGTTGCATCATAGGGTGAAGAACACAGATGAAGACAGGTAAGTAATCTGCTTCATCCCCCTAGCTCCATCTTCCACCCCCCCACCCGCCCGTCCGTCCGTCAGCCCGATCTCCGGCCTCACTGCTCTCGCCGCACGGCCGCTCTGCGGCATATCGGGTCTATTTATTAGAGGCGGCGGCATAGCACACATTACCTTTTAGCCGCAGCGGTTCCAGTACCGCTGCGGTCAGGGCCGGACATGGGGAACATAGGCATTCTGACCTCACTTCAGCATTAGGCTGCCGTTCCTGGGCTGGAAGGGGGCGTGGCTTGCCGGTCCCGGACTGGAAGGGGGCGTGGCTTGCCGGTCCCGGGCTGGAAGGGGCGTGGCTTGCCGGTCCCGGACTGGAAGGGGCGTGGCTTGCCGTTCCAGGCGGGAAGGGGCGTGGCTTATTCTCCCGCCCTGATTCAGCTTCCTGATTCTTCCTCTGCGCTGCGTGGGTAGGACACAGGACCTGGGACCTCCATACTGGTAGGCAATCGATACCCCCATCCAGCAGGAGATTTGACCATGTCTGACCCGGCCACTGACCCCCACCAGGCACCCTGTAGGACCACTTACTATGCCTGCTCCTTATGTTCGGAGAAATTCCCTCGTGGTCAGTCACTATCACTGTGCTCTGCATGTCAGAAACCTGCACAGAGCCATCCCCCTAGGGCACAACAGCCCACAGAAGCCCTGGAGCGGCCTGTCCAGGGGGAACCAGACTGGGCAAGGTCCCTGTCACGGGCAGTGGAAGACCTCTCAAAAATCTCCCATTCCACCCTTTCATTGCTGGGTCGTTTGGTAGAGAAATCACCACCGGCGCAACCCGCACAGTCGCATAGCGCACAAACCAAAGGCAGACTTCCTAGTAAGCGCCCCAGAGCAGGCACCCGTTCCTCCTCTGACGCCTCAGCATCCCCCCCTGCTCCTGGTTCCCATTCACACGCGTCCTCCCTTTTAGGCGACGCACTGTCAGAAGGAGAGCTTGGGGATTCGGATGCAGATATGGATCCGGAGCACTCTTCTCAGATTGCATCCATGGTGGATAGCCTGATATCGGCAATAAGGGACACCTTCCAGGTTCAGGAGGACCTTCCCTCCACTAGCCAACAAGGGGTGTCATTTCTGCGTACGAAGCAGAACCCCAAATCGTTCCCATTACACGGCGATTTTTCTATCGTTGTCACGAAGGCTTGGGACCAGCCAGGTTTGCGTTTCATTATTCCGAAACGCCTAGACCTACTCTACCCTTTTCCACGCGAGTCCGTGGACAAATGGTCCTCCCCACCGAAGGTGGACCCACCGGTTGCTCGCTTGGCAAAATTCACTACCATCCCGGTGGCGGATGGCTCGTCCCTCCAGGATCCAGTGGACCGCCGCATAGAGTCACTCTCTAAGTCTATCTTTACGGCGAGCGGTTCGGCATTGCGGCCGATTTTCGCCTCTGCCTGGGTAGCCAAAGCAGTTTCGGAGTGGTCCCTCCGTTTGAACCAGGACATAGTGTCCGACCTCCCTCCCGCTGAACTTCAATCGTCAGCGCTCCAAATTTCTCAGGCAGGGAAATATCTCTGTGAAGCGGCTCTGGATGCTGGGACTATGATCGCCCGTTCCTCAGCTCTCGCCACTTCCATCCGCCGGGAGTTGTGGCTCAAGGCCTGGAAAGCCGATTCCTCATCTAAGCGCTCCCTGTTGAGGCTTCCGTTCTCGGGGTCTCGGCTATTTGGGTCCAAATTAGATGAGATTATTTCGGAGGCTACGGGTGGAAAAAGCACCCATCTGCCCCAACCCAGGGCAAAGCTGTCTTTTCAGTCCAGAACTTCATCTTCTCGCTTTCAGTCCTTTCGCCGCTTTTCGGGCACCCGTTCAGCACCCACCTCAGCGGCGGGGCCGCCCAATCAGGATCGGCGGAAAGGACCGTCCTTTAAGCCCTAGCAGGCCTGGCGTCCGCGGCCTCAGCAGCCTCGCACAGCCCCAGGTAAGCAGCCTTCAGCATGAAGGTTTGTCCCCACCCTCACAGGTGGGGGGGGGCGTCTTCTCCTGTTTCAGGAGATTTGGCACGCCCATATTCCGGACGCATGGGCGCTCGAGGTTGTCTCCTCGGGCTACAAAATAGAGTACAGGTCTCTTCCCCCCAACCGCTTCTTCCTCTCGCAGCCCTCCAGGGATCCCATCCGGGCCGCGGCTCTTTTGCATGCAGTCCAGTCACTTCTCTCACGGGGGGTGATTTCCCCTGTTCCCTTGGAGGAGCGGTTTATGGGTTTTTATTCCAACCTGTTTGTGGTCCCCAAAAAGGAGGGCGATGTGAGGCCAGTGCTGGACCTAAAACTGTTGAACCGTTATCTGCGGGTTCAAAGGTTCAGGATGGAGTCCCTCCGTTCCGTGGTTGCTTCACTGGTGAAAGGGGAGCACATGGTTTCCTTAGACATCCAGGATGCATATCTCCACATCCCCATCGCCACAGCCCACCAACGGTTCCTTCGATTTGCCATCCAGGCAGCTCATTACCAGTTCGTCGCTCTGCCGTTCGGTCTGGCGACGGCTCAGCGAGTATTTACAAAAGTTCTTGCCCCTCTTTTGGGGATTCTGCGGTCCAGAGGCATTACTCTTCTCCCGTACCTGGACGACATTTTGATCAAGGCGCCTACAGCGGCTCAATGCGAAGAGAGTCTTCAGATTACGATGAGCACCCTCACTCGCTTCGGGTGGATAATCAACCTGCGGAAGTCATGCCTGTCTCCCATCACTCAGATCAGATTCTTGGGCATGAGACTGGACTCTGAGGCTGTCGTAGTACGTCTACCACTGGACAAGAGATCGGACATTCAGAGGACGGTGCGTCTGCTCATTCAGCGCCGCAGGGTGTCTATTCGCAGCTGCATGCGAGTACTGGGCCTGATGGTGGCCTCCTTCGAGGCGATTCCATTCGCCCAGTTCCACACCAGGGATTTTCAGAGGCTCATTTTGTCCTCCTGGGACAAGTCCCGGGATTCTCTGGACCTCAGGATCTCTCTGTCCCACCCAGTGCGCGCGGCTCTTGGCTGGTGGATGGTACCGGACCACCTGTCCTCGGGGAAGTCCTTCCTTCCAGTGTCATGGACGGTGGTCACGACAGACGCCAGCCTCAGCGGCTGGGGAGGGGTCTTCGGTACCCGGACAGCCCAAGGCGTTTGGTCTCCGTCGGAGTCCAAACTACCTATCAATATACTGGAGCTCCGGGCCATCTACCTCTCCCTCTGCCATTGGACCCCCTACTTGCAGGGCCGTCCGGTCAGGATACAGTCGGACAACGCTACAGCGGTTGCCTATATCAACCACCAAGGGGGGACTCGCAGCGGGACGGTGATGAACGAGGCCGCAAGGATTCTGCAGTGGGCAGAAGCCCATGTTCCGGTGATCTCGGCTATATTCATCCCGGGTGTGGACAATTGGACAGCGGACTTCCTCAGCCGAACGACGGTGGACTCGGGGGAGTGGTCTCTCCATCCGGAGGTGTTCGAGGACCTTTGTCTCCGGTGGGGACTCCCAGAAGTGGATCTGATGGCGTCCAGGCAAAATCACAAACTCCCGTGCTTTCTGTCTCGCGCAAGAGATCCGATGGCGTACGACGTGGACGCCCTCGTGGCTCCGTGGGACAACTTTACGTTTCTGTACGTGTTCCCTCCGTTACCGCTCCTACCTCGGATCCTACGCAGAATCAGGATGGAGGGCATTCAGACGCTTCTGATCGCCCCAGACTGGCCTCGTCGAGCTTGGTACTCAGAGCTCATTCTTCTTCTGGGAGACGTGCCGTGGCCCCTTCCACTCAGGCCCGACCTGCTCTCACAGGGCCCAGTCTTCTACCAGGGTTTGAATACGCTACGTTTAACGGCGTGGCTATTGAAACCTTCCTGTTGAAGCAAAGAGGTTTCTCTGATGCGATTGTTCGCACGATGATTAGGGCTAGGAAGCCCTCCTCCGCCAAGATCTATTATCGGACATGGAAATCTTTCCTCAAATTCTGTGAGGACAGGGATCTTTCTCCCAGGCAGTTTTCCCTCCCTACGGTGCTGGCTTTCCTTCAGGCGGGTTTAGAGCTGGGACTAGCTCTGAGTTCGCTGAAAGGTCAGGTTTCTGCTCTTTCCATTTTTTTCCAGCGTACACTGGCGGTGTTGGGTCCGGTCAAGACTTTCATACAGGGAGTGGCTCACACCGCAGTCCCTTATCGGCCACCGTTGCATTCCTGGGACCTGAATCTGGTGCTGGTAGCGCTCCAGTCCGAGCCATTTGAACCTCTGCGATCAGTCTCCCTTCGCATGCTTTCATGGAAGGTTGCGTTTCTGGTTGCAATTACCTCCATCCGGCGGTTGTCGGAACTGGCGGCTCTCTCGTCCAAAGAGCCCTTCTTGGTGTTTCATGAAGACAAGGTAGTACTCCGGACAGTGCCGTCCTTCCTGCCGAAGGTGGTGTCGGCGTTTCATGTTAATGAGGACATTGTTCTGCCCTCTTTTTGCCCTGAGCCTTCTCATCCTAGGGAGGTGGCTCTCCACCGTCTGGATGTGGTACGGGCCTTGCGGATCTACCTGGCAGTGGTGGCCCCTTTTAGACGTACGGACTCCCTGTTTGTAATCTCGGAAGGTCCTCGTAAAGGTTTGGCAGCCTCGAAGGTGACGATTGCTCGGTGGATTAGATCGGCCATTGCAGAGGCCTACCGCTCTAAGGGCAAGGTTCCTCCTCCCGGTATCACGGCTCACTCTACCAGGGCGGTCGGGGCTTCTTGGGCTCACCTTCACCACGCTTCGGCGTCTCAATTGTGTAAGGCAGCGACTTGGTCCTCTTTACACACCTTCACGAAATTTTACCGAGTGCATTCTTTCGCCTCGGCGGATGCTGCTCTTGGCCGCAGAGTTTTGCAGGCCGCAGTGTAGTGTCTGACCGGAGGGAGTTGGTTTTGTTCTGGGCCAGTGGTTGTTTCCCGCCCCGGGGACTGCTTTAGGACGTCCCACGGTCCTGTGTCCCCCAATGATATGAGCGAGAAAACGAGATTTTTGTGAACTCACCTGTAAAATCTCTTTCTCGCTTTATTCATTGGGGGGGACAGCACCCACCCATTTTTTCTTTTATTATGAGGCCAGTGGGTCCGAGTTGCCGGTTGGGGCTGGTGTCCGGTTTGGTTTTTTTGTTGGGCAGTGGTCCTTACTGGTTGTGTTTTTGTTTCGGTACTGTTTCTCCTACTGCTGAAGCACAAACTGATATGCTCTCTCCAGGCTGGAGGGGGTATAGCCTGCAGGGGAGGAGCTAACAGCTTTCAGCCTAGTGTCGCCTCCTAGTGGCAGCAGCAAGCTATACCCACGGTCCTGTGTCCCCCAATGAATAAAGCGAGAAAGAGATTTTACAGGTGAGTTCACAAAAATCTTGTTTTTCATGGCAAAGAAGGACTATGCAATTCATCTGATCACTCTTCATAACATTCTGGAGTATATGCAAATTGCTATTATAAAAACTTAAGCAGCAACTTTTCCAATTTCCAATATTTATGTAATTCTCAAAACTTTTGGCCACGACTGTGTGTGTGTATGTGTGTGTGTATGTATGTATGTATATATATATATATATATATATATATATATATATATATATATATATATATATATTTATTATATATTTTTTTTTTTTAAATCTAGGCATCTATAGTTTAATCTTTACCCCCCTCTAAAAAATAATGAAACTCTCTCTTCTCGATGACTCGCCTGAAAACCCTGCCAGTGCGTCGATGTGCGCAACAAACAAGCAAGAGGTTCAATGGCGATTGCGAATAGCAAGGGTGACAAGGGACATCCCTGCTGAGTACCCCTATGTAGAGGGAAATATCCAGAAAGCATCCCATTCGCCCTAATTCTCACAACTGGGGAATGATATAATAACCGTATCCAGGAAGTAAAACCATTACCAAAGCCCAACCCCTCTAAAAAATAAAATAATAACACATTTGGAGAGACAATGTTGCCTCTCATTTATGTAATTGCTTGAATGTGTCTTTTTTTTTTTCTCCTTTGAAAGGGAAAGGAAGCAGCTTTACATAACATCACTCTCTATCCCAAGGAAATGGATAAAAGTTCAGAAATCATTGCATTTATGGTGCAGTGCATATAGTTCAAATGTTTGTGAAGGCTGGAATTTTCTTCATTTTTCTTTCTTGAAAAATAATTATACATGGCGTTATGCCCGGCATAGCCTTAAGGGGGCAGTGCATAGTACAAGAGTTCAAAGAAGTAAATCCACCAAAGAGGGAAATCCTATGTTATGCACCACCCACTTAGGCTCTGCCATCATAACTCAGTTTTGCATGGAGCATTTCTTTAAATTAGAATTCCTGAGTAGAACACAGCTGAGGATCAGAAGGGAGGTATAACTCACAAATACAGACATTGGTAAGAAATTACATCATGTGCTTTTCTAACAGGTCAGAGAATAACATTTTTGCGGGAGTTCTTCTTTAAAGAGGACCTTTCACCGATTCTTACCCTATGAACTAACTATACAGATATGTACAGCGGCGCCCGGGGATCTCACTGCACTTACTATTATCCCCGGGCGCCGCTCCGTTCTCCCGTTATGCCCTCCGGTATCTCCGCTCACTAAGTTATAGTAGGCGGAGATACCAGTCCCTAAGTTATGGTAGGCGGAGTCTGCCCTAGCGCTGGCCAATCGCAGCGCAGAGCTCACAGCCTGGGAGGTTATTTTCTCCCAGGCTGAGAGCTCTGCAATGCGATTGGCCAGCGATACAGAAGAACAAGGGCAGACTCCGCCTACCATAACTTAGTGAACGGAGATACCGGAGGGCATAGCAGGAGAACAGAGCGGCGCCCGGGGATAATAGTAAGTGCAGTGAGATCCCCGGGCGCGTTCCACATGTCTGTATAGTTAGTTCATAGGGTAAGAATCGGTGAAAGGTCCTCTTTAATGTATATCTGTTTCCACATTTTAATTGCGTGTTGATTTGTGCATTCCCACTTAGCTGTTTCCATGTATCTCATTCACCATGACAGAGAGTGACCATGGATTTGTTTCACTTCTTTGCTGAGACTAGGACACCGAGCATTGGTATTTTAATTATCATGTGTAGGTCCCAGCACTCAGATCTACACAAATCAGACATTTCTAGTATATCCAGTCAGTATGGAATGTATCTTGTTTGTGTTTTCTGTCTTGTTGCCCTAAAAATAACATATGAAAAAAAGTGACCTAGAAATACATTTTTGGCAACAGTTAATTTAAAAAGTTTTTTCCTTGTAGTTCACACAGCAGGAAGACAGGAGACAGAAGGCAGAGAGATCACAGCAACTGCAAAAGCATGAACAGCAGATATTGGAGATGCATGCCCAGTGCGACAGCAATGCAAGAGAGCTGCAGCAGCTTCAGGTAACTGCATCACATCCCATAAAGAAACACAGATATACGGTTAAAGCCAAACAGATTGGCTCATGTTCAGACATGAATCTGGCTGTTGACTTAAAGGTTATGTACGCCTTTGGGAGCTTTTTTTTATTATTGCATTGCACTCTTTTTGAGCTAAAAATCATTTTTTTAAATTGGTCTTTATTAAAAAAATGTTGAACCCCTTTCTCTAGTACCAGGCTTTGTATTCTTACTCTGTTCTGTAAGGCAGCTCAGCTGACAGTTGGTTATCTCTAGGGATGTCCCGATACCGATACCAGTATCGGGACCGATACCGGGCATTTGCACGAGTACATGTACTCGTGCAAATGTCCCCGATACCACTGCCGATACCTGTGCGCCGCTTCTATGTGTCTGTGTCAGTCCGCAGCCCCTGCACCTCGCACAGCTAACAGCTTCAGAGGGCAGCAGCAGGCACTGTGTAATAGGAGCCGACAGTGGAAGCTAGCTCCGCCCCACCCCTCCCCGCCCTCCAACCAATCAGAGACTCACAGCACAGGGAGCGTAGTGCAGAGACTCAGAATCGTCTGACAGTTTATTAGTTAAAAGAATCTAATGAGTCACAGACCGTGGTCATCGAGTCCCTGCCAGGCCTCCTGCTCTGTGGCTCCCTGTAAGTCCGTCCGGGGGAAGGGGGGGGGCATTATTAGCATAGCATGTAGTGGAGCTGGGTGTGTACAGGGTGCATGTAGTGTAACGTCTCCTTGTGGCCCCCATACAGTATAATAGTGGCTGCCCCCATACAGTATAACGTCTCCTTGTAACTGCCCCCATACAGTATAACGTCTCCTTGTGGCTGCCCCCATACAGTATAACGTCTCCTTGTGGCTGCCCCCATACAGTATAACGTCTCCTTGTGGCTGCCCCATACAGTATAACATCTCCTTGTGGCTGCCCCCATACAGTATAACGTCTCCTTGTGGCTGCCCCCATACAGTATAACGTCTCCTTGTGGCTGCCCCCATACAGTATAACGTCTCCTTGTGGCTGCCCCCATACAGTATAACGTCTCCTTGTGGCTGCCCCCATACAGTATAACGTCTCCTTGTGGCTGCCCCCATACAGTATAACGTCTCCTTGTGGCTGCCCCATACAGTATAACGTCTCCTTGTGGCTGCCCCATACAGTATAACGTCTCTTTGTGGCCCCCATACAGTATAATGTCTCCTTGGAATGTTATAGTTCTGTTTTTGGGCCTTTTGGTTGGTCAGTGGTCAGAAAATACATGTGTGTGTATTTTATTGTTAAAATTAGTATCGGTAATTGGTATCGGTGAGTACTTAAAAAAAAGTATCGGTACTCGTACTCAGTCTTAAAAAAATGGTATCGGGACATCCCTAGTTATCTCTGATCTCTTATCTTATAAAAACTCATTATAGCTCAGTTCTTATCTTAATGACATACGGACTTCTCATGGGTGACAGAAGATCTGTGAGACTGGCAACACGTGCTTTGATCTGACAGGTTTCCTTGTGGATCAATAGATGTCTGTTGTTTCTGATACTGGCCATACCTCTAGCCCCTAGGTCTTGCTGTTGTGGTCATTTGAGTTTCCTTATTTATAGTTGCTTCTCCCACAATGTTATGCGGTTTATAGCTTCAGCGGTATCTGTGGTCTACTGGTGTTTGGTTCTCGGCTGAGTTCCTGTTGCTGCCATAGCTACTGGAAAGTTGTGTTTCCTTTATCCTTTTGCATTTTGTTTTGGTTTATCTGTGTGTTGTTTTTCCCCTGCCCTTTGTTGTAGGCCTGAGGGAGACTTCTGGTTGTCCTTCCTTTGTGGAGGAACAGGTAGTCTCTGTCCTGTCACTATCGCCAGTGTCTTATAGGGTGAGTTAGGAGTCTAGGTACTTTTGTGTATTAACTCGCCTACCTTTTGGGGTCTGTTCATACTGATAGCCAGTCAGGACCGTGACTAGAGATTTGACTAGGTGTCCTTCTTTCTTCCCTAGCTTTCAGGCCTTGTTCCCTCTCCTACGTCCGGTGTGGTGTCTTCCTCCCACACACGGGCATGACAGTGGCGTTAATAAGTGTTTATGAACTTTGAGTAATATAGAGATAAGGTTTATCAGATGACCGGCACAAAGTCAAAGTAAAAAGTACGATTCACACAGCTAGACAAACTGTTGACCCTTTGTGACAGAACGGCTGAATATTCTTAATAAAGACCTATTGAAAAAAAAAATTATAGCCCAAAATGAGTAAAATGCAGTCATGAAAAAACTGCCCTTGAAGATGTGCATAGCCTTTAAATCATGTGCTACAGTTGTGTGATATTAACAGAGGCATATAGGAGTCATGTGACAGTTAGGAAGCTGCGTTGGTCCCATCTTCTTTTACCTTGCCACTGTTTGAATAGCTGAGTTGCAGTTAACACGAGACCTAGCATCACAGTTAAATTGTACAACTCAATGCTATGGGCGCATCTTTTCGTCAATCTGTCACCATGACTTTCCCTTAGGGCTCATGCACACGGCCGTATGTATTTTGCGGTCCGCAAAAAATACGGATGACATCTGTGTGCATTCCGTATTTTGCGGAACTGAACAGCTGGCTCATCATAGAACAGTCCTATCCTTGTCCGTAATGCGGACAATAATAGGACATGTTCTATCTTTTGCGGAACGGAAATACGGAAACGGAATGCACACGGAGTAACTTCCGTATTTTTTTTGCGGACCCATTGAAGTGGATGGTTCCGCAAAAAAAAAAACGGAACGGACACTGAAATAAAATACTTTTGTGTGCATGAGCCCTTATACACTAGGTACAATGTCTTGTAGGATTAGCCCAGCTGCATATAATGATACCGTTCATTAGCAATCCTCCTGCTTCTCTGCCAGCATCTCCCTGTCCTTGATTGACATGGCCACTTCATAGTCCTCTTCCCTGGTGTTACATGGTAGAGAATTGGATTGAAAAATATGGCTGAAAAATTCAGTTGCTTTACTTTTTTTTAAAAAAATATTAAATGCGCAGAATTCTATGATGCCTACCTTGACTTTCATGGTGAAAACCAGCTTATGGATTTTTGATTGCAAGACATCAAACTGATTACCTAGGAACTATTTTGTCACAGATTTTTATAGATTTATTTTTATTTTGAGACATTTTATACATATGTTGTTATTTTTGGTCTTATAGAGAAGCTATAGGAATGCCATGCAAAGAGTATGCTGCATTTAAAAAAGAAATGCCACAAATAGTGACCTATTGTTTTTAAATCAGATTGTGTGTGTGTATATATATATATATATATATATATATATATATATATATGTATGTGTATATATATATATATATATTTATTATCTATATCTCTATCCAGAAAATGGACGGCACTCCGGCTAGATGAAAATAAGTGATTCCTTTATTCAACCATACTGTGCAACGTTTCGGCTCCAAAAATGAGCCTTTTTCAAGCTTGAAAAAGGCTCATTTTTGGAGCCGAAACGTTGCACCGTATGGTTGAATAAAGGAATCGCTTATTTTCATCTAGCCGGAGTGCCGTCCATTTTCTGGATCCATTGGTTGGGGTAAGAAGTCGATTCCCCTGGAATGTGCACCCAATTTTTTCTGAACATAGCCAGTGCTGTGTATATATATATATATATATATATATATATATATATATATATATATATATATATATATATATATATATTTTACATTTTGGAAATAATTACATATAATTATCTGCATAAAATGTTTTAATTCTAACAATGTCAAGACTTCCTCTAATGTAAAGGTAACTTTTCAGTAGCTATCTCCTTTTCACAGGTAGGATTGCAATGATAGGTATCACCTTTATATGGATAACACTGTCCATTGTGTGTATGCCCCATGTAGCTTCTTTCAAAGAACAGGAAGTCTTGACATATTTTGGACCTAGTGGCCAGTTGATAACTGCATGATTTTTTTTTTTTTTTTAAAACAGTGACATGAAAAATAAAATTACGATTTCAGTAATAGGTCAGTTTCTGACGACGCATTCGGTCACATCTGGATGCAGCATTTTTGACTTGCAGAAAAAGAAGTTGTAAAAAAAGCCAGTGATAAATTCCCCCCACAGTGTTTTTGTGGTATTATCATAGACCTGGGTTTTACGTCGGTCTATGATATCCCCATGCGCTGCCAGAGACTTCACCTAATTTCTGACGAGGCTCATGCCTCCTCATATGTTAGGTGCAGCTTCAGCAGTGTATATGCCTAACCTGAAATCTGGCGTGGGGGGAATGATGTATTCCCCCTGTGCGTGTATTCAGCCTAAGAGCTGCAACTCTGTTTTTCTGTTACTAGTAGCGCTGTGGATAGTTCTGGTATTACTTATAGTGAATATTTGTTGGCTGACCTTTACTGTTACGCATCAACTTGTTTCTAGAACGAGAAGTGTCATCTTTTAGTGGAGCACGAGACTCAAAAACTAAAGGCTTTGGACGAGGGTCACATACAGATGCTGAGAGACTGGAGGGAAAAGTTAAGGCCCCGCAAAAAGGTAAGGCAAAAAATACTTCTGAATTTAAATGACATGCATGCCATTTGAACAAAATGCTGATCATCCAGTAAGTATCAGACCAAATTAAAATAGTAAAATGCAGGTGAAGGTTTTTGATATTTTACTGGGTTTAAAATGGTAAAATAATGAGGGAAAAGTAACACTTATGTATTAAAAAGTTAAAAAAATTTTTTTATACAAGCCCTGTTTTGTGCAATTTGATTTTATTTTTTCACCCCCTTGTTTGCCACTTTTTTTGTGTGTGGGAGGGGCCTAACTGGCACAACACATTTGCTATTACTTAAACCAGTTTTCTGGTACGTGTGAAAACCTACGCTAGCCAAAAATATAAGAACAGAGTGCGGCGGCAATGCTACAATAACAGCCAAACAATTCAGCCACTACTTCTGGCCATGCGCCGACAATGCGATATTGTGAAACTTCGTATATGGTGCTCAGCAATGAGAGGGAGAGTTGATTCAAACACGGCAGTGTAGAGAAGGTAATAGAAGAAGATGCGGCACTCACCGAAGTAGAAAAGCGATTGTTCTTTATTCAATCCTCTTAAGGACAGTAACAAGTAGGGTGCTGGGGCGGACACACTGTTGCAGGTGGTAGCGGCTACGGCCGTTTCGCGCTTACTATCGCGCTTCTTCTGGCCGATGTAATCGTCATCGCGCAGCATTGCGCTTTATAGAGGCGGCGCTCTACAGCCGGAGCTAACAGCTGCAACTGTGCGCCGCAAATTGGTGACGTTAAAACCATAAAACATAGAAAAGGACAAATGTATGCAAATCAGCACCAGTAATTCATTTCAGATTCTTCCGATATAATACATATTGCTGTGCAGTGATACTACTTGCTCATTTAATGCGCTGAAGTAATGGTAATAACTACGAGAGCCGGAATCCAGCTCTCTAAAACAATAATAGTAAGGGAGTATAGGGTCAAATAGCCGCAATGCAGAGAGACATCTTAAAGTGTAACCTCTAGTCTTAAAGGAACACGGACATATCTTTTCTCTCATTTAACCCCGCTGCTTACATGGCTTTGGTAAGTAAAATCCATCTTGCTTCCCTTTGCAGGAGCAGACGGTGCCGATCACCTCCCCTGGGGATGGGTCGGACTTGTTCCACTCCTGCAAAGGAAAGACAACGCGGACGACCACCATGGGCCGTCCTAATATAGTCGATTAAGCACGGATAGAGCTGACATGTTCGCGTATTCGTTCAAAAAGAGGACGGATTGTTTTGCCTATATAAAATCTCTTGCAAGGGCAAAAGACAACATAAACATAAGGTGTACGACATGTGATGAAATCTCGCACTGTGTGCTTGATTCCTCCTATCTGTAGCCACTTGCTACATGCATTTAGTGCACAAAAAGAACAGTGCCCACACTTATGGTTCCCTCTTGGTTTCTTACTCGTAAGCCAGGTCTCCTCCGAGGTTTTACGGAGGACACTATTGACTAACTTGTCCTTGAGAGTGGGGCACTTTCTAAACGTGACTAAAGGCCGCTGACTAGAGACATTGCTCAGAGCTGGATCCCCTTTCAAGAGGTCCCAGTTCTCATTGATAACCCGCCTAATAACATCCGCAGCGGGACTTTATTTGAATGCGAAGGCGAAGCGTGGTTGTTTGCGATTGTTGTCTGTCTCCACCAGCAATGCTTCACAGTCAAGTTTGGCTGCCCTACGAAGGGCTGCTGAGACTGCTTTCGGCGGGTAACCCCGATCCAACAATCGGCCGCTGAGTTCATGCGCTTGTCTATAAAATCCGACGTCTGTGTCGTTGATCCTCCGCAGACGGACAAATTGTCCGTATGGGGCGGACCCCTTCACCGACGGCGGATGAAAGCTGGCCTGGTGGAGCAGCGAGTTAGTCGCGGTGGTGTGTAATACACCATCCTTCACTGAAACGCGCACATCCAGGAAGTCCAGCGACTCACCCCCAAAATTGACGGTGAATCTCATGTTCATCCTGTTGCGCGAATTAAGACAATCCACAAAATCGTGGCATGACTCCTCGCTGCCCGACCAGACCAGGAAAATGTCATCAACCTAGCATAAAAATAAATGAATGAACCGTAGAAAGGGGTTACCCACCGAAAATACATGGGTCTCTTCAAATACCGCCAGGTACAGGTTCGCAAATGTGCACGACACTGGCGTACCCATTGCGGTACCTGGCGGTACCACTGACCATCAAATTGGAATACATTGCTGGTGAGGACTGCGTCCAGTGCTTCAAGAATGAAGTTGTTAAACATTGCTCCCATGTTACGCCTGTTGAGTACAAGGTTAATGGCCCGGAGTCCTAAATCATGAGGAATCCTGGTATAAAGACTCTCGACGTCCAAGGACACTAGGCTAAACTCCCTCCACCACTCAAAAAACGTAAGTGCCCCGAGGAAGTCCCCCGTGTCCTTGATACGTCGGAGTACCCACAAGGAGTGGCCTGAGGAGCCAGTCCACATAGCCTACGTAGGTGAAAACCTACGCTAGCTCCCAGCTGGTGTGGAGATGTTTCAGATTATGGTGCATGGACCAGCTTAGATGCGCCAAAATTATTAAGTACACCTCTTAATAGTTTTTGCACATCTTGCACCCCAGCAGTGGAGAAGACTGGCATTAGTAACACTAGTCTGGAAAAATCGCCCCCGCAGTTTTAAGTGCTTGGCCTTACAAAAAGAAAAGCTCTTGTTGCCTTGTCAGTTTCTGCAGGTGCACCCTGACCGGTTGTTTGTGGTCATGGATGTCGTTAGTAGAACTTTAAGTTTGTTTTCTTTTTTTATGTCCAATTCAGGCAGCTAAATTGCTATTCACGAAAATATTATGAGTAAATGTATCATACATTAATTAGATGCACTGTACGCTGCTGCCACCTAGTGGACCCAGGAAATGATGAGTTACTATCCAAAGTAAATTAACAAAAAACAGTACTGCAATTAGGTTATTGCCATTCCAGCATTGGTCAGGAATACATGTTAAGGCCTCTTTCACACTTGCGTTGTCCGGATCCGGCGTGTACTCCACTTGCCGGAATTACACTCCGGATCCGGAAAAACGCAAGTGTACTGAAGCATTTGAAGACGGATCTATTAAAGTCCTGGTTGCCATAGTAGGAGCGGGGGAGCGGTATACTTACAGTCCGTGCGGCTCCCGGGGCGCTCCAGAATGACGTCAGAGCGCCCCATGCGCATGGATGACATGATCCATGCGATCACATGATCCATGCGCTTGGGGCGCCCTGACGTCACTCTGGAGCGCCCGGGGAGCCGCACGGAAGGTAAGTACACTGCTCCCCCGCTCCCCGCTACACTTTACCATGGCTGCCAGGACTTTAGCGTCCCGGCAGCCATGGTAACCATTCAGAAAAAGCTAAATGTCGGGTCCGGCAATGCGCCGAAACGACGTTTAGCTTAAGGCCGGATCCGGATCAATGCCTTTCAATGGGCATTAATTCCGGATCCGGCCTTGCGGCAAGTGTTCCGGATTTTTGGCCGGAGCAAAAAGTGCAGCATGCTGCGGTATTTTCTCCGGCCAAAAAACGTTCCGTTCCGGAACTGAAGACATCCTGATGCATCCTGAACGGATTTCTCTCCATTCAGAATGCATTAGGATAATCCTGATCAGGATTCTTCCGGCATAGAGCCCCGACGACGGAACTATCTGCCGGAAGACAAGAACGCAAGTGTGAAAGAGCCCTAAGAGTTTTCCAGTAAACCACATTTCACAACATGGGTGGTAAATGTATTACCGCCTGATAATCATGAGAATGTATCGATCATTTGCTCGAATGAAAAGGAGCAATTATAGTTGCATTCCATCTAGGGGTGGGCGATATGGCCTAAAATCTATATTGCGATATAATTGTAAGCATGTGCGATATGCTATATATCTGAGGGGTTAATTGCGGCGGATCACGGCGCGCAGTAATGGGATATGGCCGGCACAGGCAGTCTACGTTTGTATTCAGGCATATTAACTATATTCATTGGTGGCGCAGTGGCCACAGTCCCTCCCCTCCTACTCTGTTCTCATTGGTGGCGGAGTGGCCACAGTCCCTCCCCTCCTCCTCCTAGTCTGTTCTCATTGGTGGTCAGCGGCAGCCGCACACAGTGGGGAGGGATGGACTCCCTCCTTCTCCACTGTGCCGGCTCAGGAGAACATGGTGCATGCCGAGAGCCGTGCATGCCATGTTCTACCGCAATATAAACAATCTCTATCGTTGGCCAATCGTTTATATTGCATATAGTCTATATCGCCCACCCTAATTACATCCCATTCAAGTGATTGGGACAGCGGCGCTATAATTACAATGCTCAACGCTACAACGTTGAAAACTCTTTTAAAGCACCTTGAGAGGAGGCAGAAGTGTGGAGAGCTAAATCGGGAGACTGAGAGCCAAAAAAGGTCTGTCTGCCTCATGAGGAGACGACAACTATGAATAGTGTGATAGTTGGGGGGCTGTACATATTTTCCAGTGAGCTTCAAGTTGTGCCTTTTGTTGTTAACTATAATTAGGCAAAGATGGCTTATTACTTTATCATTTTTGATAACATAATTATTATTTTTTTTTATTGTAACAGGCTCTGGAAGATGATCTTGAGCAGAAGAAGCTGGAACAGGAAATGTTCTTCCGCATGAGTGAGGGCACAGGAGGACATAACGGTTCAGCTCAGAAACCTGCTAAGTTTTACGCCTACGGTTCAGCTGAGGCCTCATAATGATCAGCAATACTCACTTTAATACCCATCTCCATAGAGGGATCTGGAAAAGGTTTTGTTACAACTTTGCCAATAAACTGTCTTTGCACTTAATGTGAAAGTAAAAAATTTGAAGGAACGCCTGACGCCCATAACATGTCAGAAAGACTTGAAAAACAGAGAAGAGCTTAATGTTGAGGAAATGCCATATCCATAATTATACAATGAAAAGCTGTCTGCCAACCAAAAAATGATGCCCCATCTTAAAAATGCTGATGTCATTTATCTGCTAAATGACCATACTTGCTATTTCTATTTTGCTTCTGGAGAAGTCTTTTGTAATTTTTGTGCCAAAAATGTTCTCCTCATACATGGGACATTAATATAGAATTGACTTTCATTTTAGTGGGCCTGTGTTTGAGTACGTGTGCCTTTTCACTCTGTCACAATGTTGAACCTCATTGCCTTTATATCTTTTGCCATGTTTGTTTGGCTCCTGCATGAACCTCTGGCACTTAAAGGGCACCTGTCAGTAGATTTGTACCCATAAGACTGGCTGACCTGTTACATGTGAACTTGGCAGCTGAAGACATCTGTGTTGGTCCCATGTTCATATGTGCCCACATTGCTGAGAAAAATTAAGTTTTACTATATGCAAATGCACCTTACACCACTGTTTCCCAGCAACTTGGTGATCAAGGCTTAGTCTCATCTCACCCTAGTAAAGCCTCATGCACACGAGCTGTTTTGCGGTCCGTCTATCTGCCTATTCTTGTCCGCAAAACGAACAAGAATAGGACAGGTTATATATTTTTTGCGGACCACGGAACGGTGCAACGGATGCGGACAGCACATTGAAGTGAATAGGTCTGCATCCAAGCCGCAAAAACTGCGGCTCAGATGCGGACCAAAACAAAGGGCGTGTGCATGAAGCCTAAGGGCGAGATGAGACCAATCCTTTAAGTATATTTTATAAAGCACTCCTTACACTTGCCTTATTTGTGCAGACCATAAAAATATTAGTAAGCTGTACTATTTGTGAGCACACCTACTCTATCCACCCATAGACTGACCTGTGTTCAGACTATGGATTTTGCGCTTTTATGGGTATTCTAAAATATACTTTAATTAGGAAAAAATTGACATATCATTTCAGCACGTTTATATGATAGATAAAGAAGAAATTGCACTGTGGATTCAGATATGATGCACAATGGATATTTATCAAAATCTGTGCAAGAGAAAGGTGGAACAGTTGCCCCTACAAACAAATTAGATTTTTTCTCTTATTGGTCTGATACCCTTTGGAAGATGAAAACATCAACCAGATTGGTTGCCACAGGTTTAACTGTTCTCTTAAAGTGGTTTTGATAAATCTCCCCATTAGGTTTTACATTTAGCAGTCAAAACATTAAGCAGAAATGTTGAACTATGAGAAATTAAAGGGGTTTCTGGGTGTTTTATTCTGAGGATAGGTCATCAATATTAGTCATCAGTACCTGATTAGTGGGGATCCTACACCGGCTACCCCTGCTGATCAGCTTTATGACGTAGCCGCAGTGCTCCACTAAGCACTGCGCCCTCCTTGTAGCTAACCAAGCACCGCGCCATCCATTGTATAGCAGTTGTGCTTGGTATTGCAGCTCAGCCCCATTCACTTGAATGGAACCGGGCTGTTCCTAGGCCATGTGACTGAGCATGACATCACCAGCCTAGTAAGAGGCCGCAACACTCACACAGATGATCAGTGGAGGTTCCAGGAGTTGGAACCCCACCAATTAATATTGATGACCTATCCTAAAGATCAATGATCAATATCTAAACACCTGGGTAACCCCTTTAAGAGCTGTGTAACTAAGGCTTCGTTCACATCACCGTTCTGGCTTTCCGTTCTCCTGCTCCGTCTAGGAGCAGGAGAACGGAAAGGACGGAAAAGGCACATAACTGACGCCAAACTGAGTCAAACGGAGCCCTTTGGACCCCATACATTATAATGGGGTCCGTTATGTTTCCGCTCAGAAGATGATTTTTAAGCGGAGACAAAAGTCCTGCATGCAGGAGTTTTGTCTCCGCTTAAAAATTATCTTCTGAGCGGAAACATAACGGACCCCATTATAATGTATGGGGTCCAAAGGGCTCCGTTTGACTCAGTTTGGCGTCAGTTATGTGCCTTTTCCGTCCTTTCCGTTCTCCTGCTCCTAGACGGAGCAGGAGAACGGAAAGCCAGAACGGTGATGTGAACGAAGCCTAAGAAAAAAATAATGCTACTGAATTGTTAAACTAAGTATTGAGATATTGGTGGATGGGAAAATAACATGTATAGAGGTCCTTATTAACAGTTTTGAACGTGAAGCTGTGTGTTTGGTGCATTTCTGTGTAGTAATTGAGAAGTAGTGACTGCTGGCCAGTCTTATAGTAGGCCACATTTATCAAGTGGGTACTTTAAAAATATAGAAATATTAGTCTGACATTCTCTAATGGCACAACCATGAGCTCCCTAGTTAAGGTGCCCTGCGACCTAATATTGTTACATTGAGCTTGGGATGTCTGTTTGCTATAAAGTATCACATTTGGCAGAGAAAATTATATTGCATAGAAAATATTTAATCTGTTGGGAAGCAGATAAAGTGGCCTTTTCATATATAAGTGTACAGCCACATGGTCAGGTTTGTAGCTAAAATGAGGAGTGAATTAAAAAGGTTGTATGTGTCCTGTATTTTGGCTTCCAAAACCACAGAAATCAGACTGTACCCATTCCCTAAGTAATATTTCTTGACTAATAATTTGGCGCAGTTGTGATACTTGAATATTGTGTTTCCTCTTCTCCTCCTAGTCGCTGCTAACTTCATTTCTAAGTTTCTATAACAAGTGCTGTAAGAACAAGTGCATAAAGAACTAAATAATATATTTTCCTCCAAGCTTATTTTCATATGTGCACATGTGTATTATTTTCATAAGGGCTTTCTGCTGGGGTGAAACACTGTAAAATGTAAATAAGATTCTAATAAAGTAATAAGAAAACAAATGGTAACTTTTTATTGAGTTGTGAAATTTATTTGAGTTGTGAAATAAGACTCTACTGTTGCAAAATATTTATCAGCCATACAAACAGTGTGTAGAAATGATGGTGGATTCTAAGAAATGATACATGACCAGAGCTGTCCCGCTTGCATTTCTCCTAGGAAGAAACATAAAATAAGGCAAGTATGGCATTTTTTGGGAACATTTGTTTCATAAAATTGGGCCCAGAAACAAATTTCTCATAAAGCGGAGTTTCAAGTAGTATTCACCACTTGGGGGCGAAAGAGTCAAGTCAAAAGTGTGAGGTCGGAAAGTCAATGCGCCCTCCTGAAACCCACCCTTATTATGTTACAGCCAGGGAATAATGTACAAGAAGCTTGGAATGTGCATCTTTTTTGAACTGGGTATGCTAATTTGTAGGGTCATACAGTTTCATAGGGCTAAAACCTCATCGCATAGCAAAAGTCTGGCTCTCAAGTGCTTCATTAACCCTCATAAGAACAGTTCATCTTTGTACTCAATCCCTATGGTCTCAGCACACATCAAAATGACTTCTCTGTAGGTCATCTTACAAAGTCTTATTGTAAGACCAAACTTCCAGTGCTGTAACGTACATGGGATATTTACTTTAATAGTAGATGGTGGTTCAGTAAACCTTTAATTCTATTACATCAGAAGTCCAAACATGGAAATGTAACTTGATATTTTAAGAAAAATATCATTTTTTTTTTATACGGATGGATCGGATAGGGTTTGACCCCTGATGATGGTTAAAATAAAGTCTCAGCAGAGCCAAAAAATACCTTCCTCTTCAACAGCCACCGTTTTGCAAGAGACAGTGATCAGACAGGCTAGATCAGGGATGGCCAACCTGCGGCTCTCCAGCTGTTGCAAAACTACAACTCCCAGCATGCAAAGACTGCCTACAGCTATCATCCTACAGCAGGGCATGGTGGGAATTGTAGTTTTACAACAGCTGGAGAGCCGCAGGTTGGCCAGCCCTGGGCTAGATTATATTCTCTCCAATTTTATTGTTTACCCTAAGGCCTCATGCACACGACCGTTTTTTTTTTTTCCGTGATCCGTGACCGTTTTTTCGTCCGTGGGTCTTCCTTGATTTTTGGAGGATCCACGGACATGAAAAAAAGTCGTTTTGGTGTCCGCCTGGCCGTGCGGAGCCAGACGGATACGTCCTGAATTACAATGCAAGTCGATGGGGACGGATCCGTTTGACGTTGACACAATATGGTGCAATTTCAAACGGATTCGTCCCCCATTGACTTTCAATGTAAAGTCAGGAGTTAATATACCATAGGATCGGAGTTTTCTCCAATCCGATGGTATATTTTAACTTGAAGCGTCCCCATCACCATCGGAACGCCTCTATGTTAGAATATACCATCGGATTTGAGTTACATCGTGAAACTCAGATCCGACAGTATATTCGAACACAGAGGCGTTCCCATAGTGATGGGGACGCTTCTAGTTAGAATATACTACTAACTGTGTACATGACTGCCCCCTGCTGCCTGGCAGCACCCGATCTTTTACAGGGGGCTGTGATCAGCACAATTAACCCTTCAGGTGCCGCACCTGAAGGGGTTAATTGTGCGTATCATAGCCCCCTGTAAGAGATCAGGGGCTGCCAGGCAGCAGGGGGCCGGCCCCCCCCCCCTCTATTGTAATATCATTGGTGGCCAGTGTGCGGCCCCCCCCCTCTATTGTAATTTCATTGGTGGCCAGTGTGCGGCCTCCGTCGCCCCCCCCCCCCCCCCCCTCCCTCTATTGTATTATCATTGGTGGCCAGTGTGCGCCCCCCCGGCTCCCCCTCTATTGTATTAATATCATTGGTGGCCAGTGTGCGGCCTCCCCTCCCCCCCCCCCCGATCATTGGTGGCAGCGGAGATTCCGTTCGGAGTCCCAGTTTAATCGCTGAAATTACAATATAGGGGGGCCGACGGAGGCCGCACACTGGCCACCAATGATATTAATACAATAGAGGGGGGGGCCGCACACTGGCCACCAATGATATTACAATAGAGGGGGGGAGGGGGGGGCGCACACTGGCCACCAATGATATTACAATAGAGGGGGGAGGGGGGGCGCACACTGGCCACCAATGATAATACAATAGAGGGAGGGGGGGGGCGACTGAGGCCGCACACTGGCCAATAGTGAAATTACAATAGAGGGGGGCCGACGGAGGCCGCACACTGGCCACCAATGATATTAATACAATAGAGGGGGAGCCGGGGGGGGGGGACGGGACACTGGCCACCAATGATATTACAATAGAGGGAGGGGGGGCCCGCACACTGGCCACCAATGATATTACAATAGAGGCCACCAATGAAATTATAACTGGGGAGGGAGGGGGGGTCTGCTGCCTGGCAACCCCTGATCTCTTATAGGGGGCTATGATATGCACAATTAACCCCTCAGGTGCAGCACCTGAGGGGTTAATTGTGCGGATCATAGCCCCCTGTAAGAGATCGGGTGCTGCCAGGCAGCAGGGGGCAGTCATGTACACAGTTCGTAGTATATTCTAACTAGAAGCGTCCCCATCACCATGGGAACGCCTCTGTGTTAGAATATACTGTCGGATATGAGTTTTCACGAAGTGAAAACTCATCTCTGAAAAAGCTTTTATGCAGACAGATCTTCGGATCCGTCTGTATGAAAGTAACCTACGGCCACGGATCACGGACGCCAATCTTGTGTGCATCCGTGTCCTTTCACGGACCCATTGACTTGAATGGGTCCGTGAACCGTTGTCCGTCCAAAAAATAGGACAGGTCCTATTTTTTTGACGGACAGGAAACACGGATCACGGATGCAGTTGCAAAACGGTGCATTTTCCGATTTTTCCACGGACCCATTGAAAGTCAATGGGTCCGAAAAAAAACGGCACAACGGCCACGGATGCACACAACGGTCGTGTGCATGAGGCCTAATTAAAGGGTTTTGTGGGACTTGGATATTGATGTCCTACCCACCGAATAGGTCATCAATATCAGATCAGTGGGAGGCAGACCCCATCTATATAAAAATATTGAGCAACCTCTTTAAGACCTCTTTCACATGAGCAATATGGAATGTGTCACTTTGATCAATAAAAAAATATATATATAGTTTGAATCATGAATCATTGAATTTATAAGTTGAATCAATTTTTTCTGTGTTTCCATTCTGTGGCTCAATCTTTTCTGTCAGAATTGCATCCTCTTTAGGCTACATGCACACGACTGAATGTATTTTGCAGTCCGCAAACCACAGATCTGCAAAATACGGCTACAGGTTGTGTGCATCCCGGAAGCGGGCAACATGGATGACATCCATGTGCTGTCAGCATTTTTTGCAAACCCATAAAAATGAATGGGTTTGCGTGTGATCAGCAAAAAATACATATCGGACGCAGACTGAAAATACAGTTATGTGAATAAGGCCTTACATCCGTTTTTCACTCATGTGATGAAACACTAAATAACATACAGTATTTCCTAGCAACCATCCATGAAAAATGGACTGCATCTGGATGCTATACGTGTGCTATCAGTTTTGTTTTTTTCATTGACCCACTGATTTGAATGCACCAGTCCTGTGTGAAGAACAGACAATACAGGACATGTTGCAATTTTTCCTGAACGGAAAGATGGTCTGTGAAAAACAATGCTCATGTGCATATACCAATTAAAATAAATGGGTCAGGGTTCAGTCAGAATGCTGTCCGTTCACAAAATGGAACACATCTGGATGAAATATTTGCTTGTGCAAAATTAACCTAAGTGTGTAAAATGGACAATCCTTTCCAGTAAAGAAAACTCACTACCACAAAAAATTCCATAAAGAGCTGAGACAGAGTATTTAGATAACAATACATAGCATATGAATAAAGTAACCGACCCTTAACAAAAGCATAAGGCCCTATTCACACAGTCTGTGGTTGGTCAGTTGATCGGTGAGTTCCATCAGTAATTCTTAGCCAAAACCAGGTGTGGCTCTAAACACAACAGGAACAAATCTTTCATTGTGCCTCATCGGTTTGTAGCCTCCAGTCCTTGTATTGGCTCGTGATCACTGATGGGAGCACAGACTGTGTGAAAGCAATCTAACAAGGATGTATAAATTTAAATAGACAGAAGACAAATAATATTGTGGCAGTGCTGGTCAGTAATACTATAAGGGTCCATTCACACGTCTGCAACTGTTCTCCGGTCCGCAAAATTGCGGATCCGCAAAACACGGACACCGGTCATGTGCGTTCCGCATTTTGCGGACCGCACATGGCTAGCACTATAATAGAAATGCCTTTTCTTGTCCGTGCCTGCGGACAAGAATAGGACATGTTCTATTTTTTTTGCATCTTTTGCGGCCCCATTGAAAATGAATCGGTCTGCACCCGTTCCGCAAAATTGCAGAACGAATGCGGACCCAATTTGCGGATGTGTGAATGGACCCTAACACTGGGGACATCCAGCCTGTTCTTCCAAGGCATAGCTAAATAGCGGTCATCTATCCTGCAAGTTACTTTGGCTAAGAATATTTCATAAAAGTTATATTTAATTTATTTATTGCATCGCCTTTTCCCCTACTATTTTCCCATCCTCCTTTTTAAAGGGCCCTTACACTGAGAATCTCTCAGATAATCGCTAACAAGATTTCATAAGACCGCTCGTTAGCGGTTATCTGGCGGTGTAAATGTGCCATTACCTTTTGAATGAGCGAAAATGCTTGTTCATCAGGTAGTAGTAGATCATTACAGTCACAGAAATTATCGTTTGCTGACAGCAGATCATGCTGTGTAAACATGATCTGCTGCCGGCAAACAATGAGTCATTATGGGGACAAGCGATGGCATTAGTGATCACTGTTCCTCATACTGTGGAGGAGATCACTGCACATAAATGCAGCGGTCTCCTCCACTGATAAGCAGGCAATTATCAGGAAGGAACACTTGTAAAAGTAGCTACCGCGGGTGACAGTGGAAGGATGGAACTGAGCATGTTACGGAGGTGCGCAGAGGAGTAATGCACACAAACGTATTTTCTTTCAATGCGTCTGCAAAAAAAAAAAAGGAAGTTGCTCCATGTGCATTCCGTTTCCGTGTGTCCGTTCCGCAAAAAACTAGAACATGTCCTATTATTGTCCGCATTCCAGACAAGGATAGGACTGTTCTATTAGGGGCCAGCTGTTCCGTTCCGCAAAATACGGAATGCACATGGATTTCATCGGTATTTTTTACGGACTGCAAAATATATACGGTTGTGTGCATGAGCCCTAAGGAAAAGGGTAAATACAAGGTGGCGCTATACAGCTACACTGCGTGCAGAATTATTAGGCAAATGAGTATTTTGACCACATCATCCTCTTTATGCATGTTGTCTTACTCCAAGCTGTATAGGCTCGAAAGCCTACTACCAATTAAGCATATTAGGTGATGTGCATCTCTGTAATGAGAAGGGGTGTGGTCTAATGACATCAACACCCTATATTAGGTGTGCATATTTATTAGGCAACTTCCTTTCCTTTGGCAAAATGGGTCAAAAGAAGGACTTGACAGGCTCAGAAAAGTCAAAAATAGTGAGATATCTTGCAGAGGGATGCAGCACTCTTAAAATTGTAAAGCTTCTGAAGCGTGATCATCGAACAATCAAGCGTTTCATTCAAAATAGTCAACAGGGTCGCAAGAAGCGTGTGGAAAAACCAAGGCGCAAAATAACTGCCCATGAACTGAGAAAAGTCAAGCGTGCAGCTGCCAAGATGCCACTTGCCACCAGTTTGGCCATATTTCAGAGCTGCAACATCACTGGAGTGCCCAAAAGCACTAGGTGTGCAATACTCAGAGACATGGCCAAGGTAAGAAAGGCTGAAAGACGACCACCACTGAACAAGACACACAAGCTGAAACGTCAAGACTGGGCCAAGAAATATCTCAAGACTGATTTTTCTAAGGTTTTATGGACTGATGAAATGAGAGTGAGTCTTGATGGGCCAGATGGATGGGCCCGTGGCTGGATTGGTAAAGGGCAGAGAGCTCCAGTCCGACTCAGACGCCAGCAAGGTGGAGGTGGAGTACTGGTTTGGGCTGGTATCATCAAAGATGAGCTTGTGGGGCCTTTTCGGGTTGAGGATGGAGTCAAGCTCAACTCCCAGTCCTCTTTCTGGAAGACACCTTCTTCAAGCAGTGGTACAGGAAGAAGTCTGCATCCTTCAAGAAAAACATGATTTTCATGCAGGACAATGCTCCATCACACGCGTCCAAGTACTCCACAGCGTGGCTGGCAAGAAAGGGTATAAAAGAAGAAAATCTAATGACATGGCCTCCTTGTTCACCTGATCTGAACCCCATTGAGAACCTGTGGTCCATCATCAAATGTGAGATTTACAAGGAGGGAAAACAGTACACCTCTCTGAACAGTGTCTGGGAGGCTGTGGTTGCTGCTGCATGCAATGTTGATGGTGAACAGATCAAAACACTGACAGAATCCATGGATGGCAGACTTTTGAGTGTCCTTGCAAAGAAAGGTGGCTATATTGGTCACTGATTTGTTTTTGTTTTGTTTTTGAATGTCAGAAATGTATATTTGTGAATGTTGAGATGTTATATTGGTTTCACTGGTAAAAATAAATAATTGAAATAGGTATATATTTGTTTTTTGTTAAGTTGCCTAATAATTATGCACAGTAATAGTCACCTGCACACACAGATATCCCCCTAAAATAGCTAAAACTAAAAACAAACTAAAAACTACTTCCAAAAATATTCAGCTTTGATATTAATGAGTTTTTTGGGTTCATTGAGAACATGGTTGTTGTTCAATAATAAAATTAATCCTCAAAAATACAACTTACCTAATAATTCTGCACTCCCTGTATATCTTATTGAATAATTTAGTGGCTATACTAAACTTTTAATTTAATGCAATTACAAAAGTATTCAGATCCAGATGCTGGGGTCTGTCGACCAGAGGATGGGTTGGCAGGACCCTGGGAGCAGGTGGTTGTCCGGGCCTTCCACTTGGTTCTTGCGGCAGGTGCGTGTGCTGCTCCAGCGGAGTGAGGCCACGTGATGTCCAGTGTTTTCAAGGATCAAAGGAAGCAGCCTCAGGAGGGGGATGTTGCGTTCCACCCCATGCGGCCCAGATCCATGGGAGAACATGTCTTTCGGAGCCTCCCCTCAGCGTGTGGTCCAAACAGGGAGAAAGCGCAAGCGTTCCGCTGGAGCGTGCTTTTCACATGATGCACTTCCGGTTTGAACATGTGGCCAGATATGTGTTCCAGACGTGCTGGCCTTCCGGGGGAGGGAGCAGGAGAAGTTTAAAAGTGCAGGATGGCCGGCAGTGTGCCTGCGTTTTTTTCTCTGGCTGCTCTCACCTAGATTCTGATTCTGCTGGTACTCCTGCTTCCTATATTGATATATATATATATATATATATATATATATACACTCACCTAAAGAATTATTAGGAACACCATACTAATACGGTGTTGGACCCCCTTTTGCCTTCAGAACTGCCTTAATTCTACGTGGCATTGATTCAACAAGGTGCTGATAGCATTCTTTAGAAATGTTGGCCCATATTGATAGAATAGCATCTTGCAGTTGATGGAGATTTGAGGGATGCACATCCAGGGCACGAAGCTCCCGTTCCACCACATCCCAAAGATGCTCTATTGGGTTGAGATCTGGTGACTGTGGGGGCCATTTTAGTACAGTGAACTCATTGTCATGTTCAAGAAACCAATTTGCGACATGTGACATGGTGCATTATCCTGCTGGAAGTAGCCATCAGAGGATGGATACATGTTCTCATTCTGTTTATGCCAAATTCGGACTCTACCATTTGAATGTCTCAACAGAAATCAAGACTCATCAGACAAGGCAACATTTTTCCAGTCTTCAACAGTCCAATTTTGGTGAGCTCGTGCAAATTGTAGCCTCTTTTTCCTATTTGTAGTGGAGATGAGTGGTACCCGGTGGGGTCTTCTGCTTGTTATAGCCCATCCGCCTCAAGGTTGTGCGTGTTGTGGCTTCACAAATGCTTTGCTGCATACCTCGGTTGTAACGAGTGGTTATTTCAGTCAACGTTGCTCTTCTATCAGCTTGAATCAGTCGGCCCATTCTCCTCTGACCTCTAGCATCCACAAGGCATTTTTGCCCACAGGACTGCCGCATACTGGATGTTTTTCCCTTTTCACACCATTCTTTGTAAACCCTAGAAATGGTTGTGCGTGAAAATCCCAGTAACTGAGCAGATTGTGAAATACTCAGACCGGCCTGTCTGGCACCAACAACCATGCCACGCTCAAAATTGCTTAAATCACCTTTCTTTCCCATTCTGACATTCAGTTTGGAGTTCAGGAGATTGTCTTGACCAGGACCACACCCCTAAATGAATTGAAGCAACTGCCATGTGATTGGTTGACTAGATAATTGCATTAATGAGAAATAGAACAGGTGTTCCTAATAATTCTTAAGGTGAGTGTATATATATACAGTACAGACCAAAAGTTTGGACACACCTTCTCATTCAAAGAGTTTTCTTTATTTTCATGACTATGAAGGCATCAAAACTATGAATTAACACATGTGGAATTATATACATAACAAACAAGTGTGAAACAACTGAAAATATGTCATATTCTAGGTTCTTCAAAGTAGCCACCTTTTGCTTTGATTACTGCTTTGCACACTCTTGGCATTCTCTTGATGAGCTTCAAGAGGTTGTCCCCTGAAATGGTCTTCCAACAGTCTTGAAGGAGTTCCCAGAGATGCTTAGCACTTGTTGGCCCTTTTGCCTTCACTCTGCGGTCCAGCTCACCCCAAACCGTCTCGATTGGGTTCAGGTCCGGTGACTGTGGAGGCCAGGTCATCTGGCGCAGCACCCCATCACTCTCCTTCATGGTCAAATAGCCCTTACTTTCAAAGTTTTCCTAATTTTTCGGCTGACTGACTGACTGACCTTCATTTCTTAAAGTAATGATGGCCACTTGTTTTTCTTTACTTAGCTGCTTTTTTCTTGCCATAATACAAATTCTAACAGTCTATTCAGTAGGACTATCAGCTGTGTATCCACCTGACTTCTCCTCAACGCAACTGATGGTCCCAACCCCATTTATAAGGCAAGAAATCCCACTTATTAAACCTGACAGGGCACACCTGTGAAGTGAAAACCATTTCAGGGGACTACCTCTTGAAGCTCATCAAGAGAATGCCAAGAGTGTGCAAAGCAGTAATCAAAGCAAAAGGTGGCTACTTTGAAGAACCTAGAATATGACATATTTTCAGTTGTTTCACACTTGTTTGTTATGTATATAATTCCACATGTGTTAATTCATAGTTTTGATGCCTTGGTCTTCTATGTGAGTATTGGAGACGAATCTTGATTCCCCTGATCTGCTCTTCTTCTTTACATTATAAGATTGTCCTGATTGGATGCAATGGAGAAGGAAAAGAGGCCTGATCCGGCAGAAGGGGAGATCCTTGCTCCGGTACCGGTTCTGTTTTGGAATGAGTGGGTAAGTGCCCAACAAGTAATACTGTGTTGATATTTGGTGATTTCTTTTTTTTAGACGAGGCCTAAGAAAGTTTTGGCTAAAAGAAAGAATAAAGAATGTGCGTTATGTGAATGTCCCTTATCTTCCTCATATACTAAGAAGCTTTGCCAACAATGTATAGACAAGACAGTAGTGGAGGAATCTCCATGTTTTCTGAAGAATATAAAAACACTCATTAGGTAAGAGGTGAAAAGTTCCTTGAAATCATGTAAACGTCAGAAAAGATCTGCAAAAGGCTGGTTATCAGATATGGATTCTGCAGTTGATAGTGAGGAAGTGGTGGACTCAGATTTTTCCTCATCCACTGAAGCTGATATGGAGGGTAGAGCTTTATTTCCTGTAGAAGATACTGACAAATTATTGAATGCTATTCGTTCTACGCTGGATTTAGAAGATGTTAAAGATGATAAATCGCTGGTCGATTTAATGTTTGAGGGACTTCAGGAAAGGAGGCATAGATGTTTCCCGTTACATAAAAGTGTTTCGGCCCTCATAAACATCGTTATCACAATTCATGCGATTCTCATCTTCTTTGTGTGGTGCCAAACAGGGGCGGACTGAGAACCCTCAGGGCCCCCGGGCAAAATAAATCAAGGGCCCCCTTACAGGCCCCACCCATGTTCTGCTGCAAGCCCCACCCTTGTCCCGCCTCCATGCCCCACCTCCAGCCACACCCTACACAATCTTTAATAAGATTTCAAAGTTAAAGCGACACAAAAGGCACCCAGACCACTTCAGCTCATTGACGTGGTCTGGGTACAGTGTCCCTTTTGCAAATCGAGCTGCAATGTTCTAGAGAAGCTGCATTGTTTACGTCCCAGCAATAAGTCGGCCTCTAGTAGCTGGCAGCCACCTGAGGGCTTCCTGGAGTAAAACAGACCTTTGGTCCGGTATCTGACGCTGGACGTCCTCACACTGCCTGATGACCTCCAGGGTCAGATTTTTCCCCTACAGGAAAGCATTGATTTAATGTCAGTCACTTCGGTGCGCAATCCCATCCTGCGGAGCGTGATCCCACGAGACCCGTGACCTACAGCGGCAGGTCTTGCGGGATCACGCGCTGCAGGACGGGATTGCTCACCGAAGTGACTGAACTCATTCCCGCGCAGCCCACAAGTAGCGGAACAATTACAAGAGGGGTGGGGAATAGCCAAATTAAAAAATATTTTGAACCAAAAGGTGTTATGGGGGCTCTGTGGATGTACCTTATGCTATATATGTGTCATCCACAGATCCCCCCATAACAGTGTCCCTGTGAGTGAATGATCCCCAATACAGGGTCTGGGGGCCGGCATCTGGTGCTGTAATGGCAGCGGGGCCCGGTGCAGTCACTGTATTCTATTACACCGGGCCCCGCTCACTGTAATACTAATATTCATATGTGAACAACTTGAAATCCTCTGTGATCCTGTCCCTCTGAGCTCTCTGTACTCACAAACTCAGGTAGCAGGCCGGGTGGCAGCGCAACTCACTGACGTCACGCGCCTGCTTCGCCTGCTTCATTCATAAAGTGGGAGGAGCAGGCGCGTGACGTCAGTGAGTTGCGCTGCCGCCCGCTCTGCCTGCTACTGAGTTTGTGAGTACAGAGAGGGAGAGGATCGCAGAGGATTTCAAGTTGTTCACATATGAATATTAGTATTACAGTGAGCGGGGCCCGGTGTAATAGAATACAGTGACTGCATCGGGCCCCGCTGCCATTACCAGGCCAGCATAACATTTGGAATCGGGGTGCTGGGCACAGTGCTCCAGACTAAAAAAAATACCTAGTAGCCATTGGCTCCTGAACTGAAAAATTTAGGAGCCAAATTACATTTTTAGTCGCCAAATCAAAACTGAATCAAAATTTGGTATCGTGACAACGCTACGCCGATCAGATTGGCGTAGGGTTGTTTCGATACCAAAGTTTTGATTCGCTTTCGTCACCATAAAAAAGTATTGCGATACTCAATACCGTGCAAAAAAAAAACACCAAAAAAAGCTGCGTGCATTTTGCATTTTATGAAACGTTCGGCCCATAATAGAACCGTCCTATCCTATTTTTTGGGGTGACAAGGTGACTAAAAATGGCGAATGCTCACCGCATAGGAGATATTTTTTAATAATTTAATAGTTTGGACTTTTCGGACCCAGCGCTATGTAATATGTTTATTTATTGTTTATATATTTTATATGTAAAATTGGGAAAGGGGGGGATTTAAACTTAATATTTTAGGGTACTTTCACACTAGCGTTTTTCATTTCCGGCATAGAGTTCCGTCACAGGGGCTCTATACCGGAAAAGATGTCTTCAGGTCAGTCTTTTTGACTGATCAGGCAAAAGATAAAACCGCAGCATGCTACGGTTTTATCTCTGGCAGAAAAAAATGAAGATTTGCCTGAATGCCGGATCCATCCTTCCGGTTGAACCGTGCGATTTTCACGCATGGTTGCTAGGATGAAAGTCTATTCACTGTATTACTTTCCCTTATAACAACATGGTTATAAGGGAAAATAATAGCATTCTTTAATGCAGAATGCGTAGTAGAAGGTCAATATAATAAACATTGGTGGCGCAGTGCGTCCCCCCTCCCTAGTATAATAAACATATAAACATTGGAGGAGCAGTGCGTCCCCCCCAACATAATAAACATTGGTAGCGCAGTGCGCCCCCCCCCTCCCTAGTATAATAAACATATAAACATTGGTGGCGCAGTGCGCCCCCCCCAACACCCCAGTATAATAAACATTGGTGGTGCAGTGCGTCCCCCCCCAACATAATAAACATTGGTGGCGCAGTTCGCCCCCCCCTCCCTAGTATAATAAACATATAAACATTGGTTGCACAGTGCGCCCCCCCCTCCCTAGTATAATAAACATATAAACATTGGTGGCGCAGTGCGCCCCCCTCCCTAGTATAATAAACATATAAACATTGGTGGCGCAGTGCGCCCCCCCCAACACCCCAGTATAATAAACATTGGTGGCACAGTGCGTCCCCCCCCAACATAATAAACATTGGTGGCGCAGTGCGCCCCCCCTCCCTAGTATAATAAACATATAAACATTGGTGGCACAGTGCGCCCCCCCTCCCTAGTATAATAAACATATAAACATTGGTGGCGCAGTGCGCCCCCCCCTCCCTAGTATAATAAACATATAAACATTGGTGGCGCAGTGCGCCCCCCCCAACACCCTAGTATAATAAACATTGGTGGCGCAGTGCGTCCCCCCCCAACATAATAAACATTGGTGGCGCAGTGCGTCCCCCCCCCAACATAGTAAACATTGCTGGCGCATTGCGCCCCCCTCCCTAGTATAATAAACATATAAACATTGGTGGCGCAGTGCGCCCCCCCCAACACCCCAGTATAATAAACATTGGTGGCGCAGTGCGTCCCCCCCCCAACATAATAAACATTGGTGGCGCAGTGCGTCCCCCCCCAACATAATAAACATTGGTGGCGCAGTGCGCCCCCCTCCCTAGTATAATAAACATATAAACATTGGTGGCGCAGTGCGCCCCCCCCAACACCCCAGTATAATAAACATATAAACATTGGTGGGCAGTGTGCCCCCCCCCTCCCTAGTATAATAAATATATAAACATTGGTGGGCAGTGCGCCCCCTCCCTAGTATAATAAATATATAAACATTGGTGGGCAGTGCCAATGAGGGTTAAAAAAATAAATAAAAATTAACTCACCTCCTCCAATTGATCGCGTAGCAGCCGGTCTTCTGTACTTTCTTCAGGACGCAGGACCTGTGGTGACATCACTGTGCTCATCACATGATCAATCACATGATCAATCACATGATCCATCACCATGGTAATGGACCATGTGATGGAGCTCAGTGACGTCACCACAGGTCCTGAAGAAAACAGGAGACCGGCAGCTACGCGACCAATTGGAGGAGGTGAGTTAATTTTTATTTATTTATTTTAACCCTCATTGGCACTTCCCACTGCGCCACCAATGTTAATTATACTGGGGGGGGGGGCGAACTCAATGTTTATTATACTGGGGGGGGGGGGGGCGAACTCAATGTTTATTATACTGGGGGGGGCGCACTCAATGTTTATTATACTGGGGGGGGGGGGGCGCCACCAATGAAGATGACTGAGCTGTTAATACAAATGCAGGAGGCGGGTGCCGGAATCAAATAGCGGCACCCGACCTCTATGACAGGGAGCTGCGATCAGCGGCAGTTAACCCCTCCGGTGCAGCTCCCTGTCATAGAGGTCGGGTGCCGCTATTTGATTCCGGCACCCGCCTCCTGCATTTGTATTAACAGCTCAGTTATCTTCATTGGCCACAGCCCCTCCCCCTGTCCCTCTTCTTATTGGCCGCGGCAGCAGCAGCACAGGGAGGAGGGAGAGACTCTTCCACTGCGTTGCTGATAATAAATAATATTATTCTGCGGCGGGCCCCCATCCCGCCCGGGCCCTCGGACCATGCCCGAAGTGCACGACCGGTCAGTCCGCCCCTGGTGCCAAATCATTTAGAAGTATAAGTATGCACGAGCCATACTGCTTTCATAATGATACCAGACACACAAGTTGGTTTCATGAAAGCATCTTTTCATCCCCCCCCCCCAGCCAGAGCAAGAAGAGAACTTTATTCAAGTTGCATTTACTTAAATAGCAGACATGACATCACAAAAGGGAAGTTCCTTAAGAAAAGACTATTGGCTCCTTAACTTGATAGGAGTGGTTTGAACAACTTCAACTCTGAGTTTCATTGGCACATTCAAAAATGTCAACCACACTCTCCCTCCCCATCCTCCAGTGACCTTAAAGGGGTATTCCTATCTTAATGATCACTGTTAAATCTGTTAATGATTTAACAGTGATCATTTTTCAAAATATATTTAATTAACTAATTCCCACCCCTTAGAAGAAAATGAACATATACTTACCTGACTGTTGTCTTCCGTCTCCCCTGGTTATGGCCACCGCTCTTCTCAGGAATCGCGGTGGCCGCGCTTGCGCAGACTTCTTCTTCTCTTCTTCCGGCCGGCCGAGCGCAGTCCCGAAAGCGCACACAGAGGCCGCGCATGCGCTATGGTGATTTCACCAGGGCGCATGCGCGGCGGCGTGCGCGTTCAGTCCAGCGCGCGGCCGGGAGAAGACTTCAATAAAGATGGAGCCCGCCCCCTGCCGAAACCAGGAAGTGGACAGCGCGCCGGGAGCAGGTAAGTATAAAACTGTGTGATGAGAATACCCCTTTAAGAATAAAGAAATGCACATGAGGCTCATATATCTGGTTTGCTGCCATCTAGTAGACAGAAATGAGTACTACAGGATGTTCACATTATATATAACGAGAAATAAAACCTATTTCTCACAACATAGAGTGGAAAAAAACCTGATTAAACTGCATTTATTCCAAAAAGTTTTAAAAGAAAGTATCCCTTAGAATAAGAGGCCTCTTCTTGAGATAAAGCACCAAAGATTGACATAGCTATGTCAAAGATTTCTAAAAAGTCTTCCCTTCTATTCGAAGATATGTGGTTCCTATGGGACCCATTAGATAAAGTAGATTCCTGTTTCAAAAACACCTGGGAAGCGGCTTCCACATTTAGACCAAATATTGCGACCATGGTTACGGCCAGATCCATGATTATCTGGTTGAAACGATTAGAATGTCAGATTAGGGACAAGTGTCATAGAGAACAAATTCTAGCCTCCTTGCCCACTTTACAGAAGGCGACTGATTTTATTGCGGATGCTTCAGTAGATTCAGTAAAACTGGTGGCACAGGCATCATCCCTTTCCAATTCTGCTCACAGAGCACTCTGGTTAAAAAAATGGAAAGGGGGTGATTTGTCTTCAAGCAAAACTCTCCTTGTCAGGGAGAGTTTTTATTTCGGCCTGATTTAGATTCCCTTTTGGAGAAAGCTGCAGATAGGAAAAGGAAATTTCCTGGTCTTTCTCCAGGTTGTTCTTCTACTTCCTTTCAGATCCAGATGTCCCCTTCGTTCCTCATCTAGATTTCGGGGAAGAGGTCAAAATATCGACTGAAACCAAAGTTTTATATCTAAAGGGTTTGGGGGTTGAGGCTTCCTGTTTGGAGGTTCCTCTTCACAGCCAAAGTAGCCACCTCAGCAATGACGCCAGGGGTGGTGTGGGAGGAAGACTGAGGTTCTTTCTTCCGGCATGGGAAAAAGTAGCAGGTCCAGAAGCTCATAGGAGAAGGTTTAAGGTTAGATTTTCATTCAAAACTCCCTTTAAAAATTTATGGTCACAAAGGCTCAAGGTTCGTCACTAGAAATGTCTGCTATGGGTAGAAGTCTTAGAGTTGTTCAAATTCCAGTTCCAGTAGCAGAACAGGAAAAGGGGTTCTACTCTCCTCTGTTGCTGGTAAAGAAACCAGACAACTCTTTCCGCACGATTATAAATCTAAAACAACTAAACAAATACAGTACCTTCTTTTAAGAAAATTCAAAATGGAGAAGGTAAAATCAGCAGTTCATCTACTGTATCCCAATTGCTTTATGGCAATCTTAGATCTGAAAGACGCGTATTATCACGTCCCCATGCACCCTTTCCATCAGCACTTCCTCAGAGCAGCAGTGACTGTCGAAGGAAGTATTCGTCACCTTCAGTTTCAGGCGCTTCCATTTGGCCTCTCTATGGCCCCCAGAATATTCACGAAGGTGATAGCAGAAGTAGCCTCATTTATAAGGAGAGAGAACATTTTATTCCTGCTTTATTTGGACGACTTTCTAATTATAGCAGGCTCTCAGCGGGACTGTATGATGGCAGTGCAAAAGGTGACAGGAATTTTGGAAGATTTAGGCTGGATGATAAATCTAAAGAAATCCTGCATTCTCTTGGATTCGGAATTCCAGAGAGTTTTTCTGACCAAAGAGAAGAGATCCTGTGTCCATACAAAGTTGCAGATGCTGGCCTTGGAGACAGCAATACCCTTTATTCATTTAAAACATATGAGAATAATGTCGGACAATCGGTCAGCTTTAGCCTAAATAAATCATCAGGGGGGAACAAAATCAGTTTCCCTCATGAAAGAAGCACATCTGGAGCGGAAGGTCAGTCATATTTTTGCTCTGCACATAAGAGGCAAGAACAACTTCCAGGCGGACTTCCTGAGCCGTCATCAGCTGAGACTGCAGCCCTTCAGTTTTCCTCAACCCTTCAGTTTTTTCGGAGATAGTCAGGCTGTGGGGGGGCCCCATCCATCAATCTTTTTGCCACCATAACAAACAGAAAGGTGGAGAAATGGGTTTTCCCCTTAGGCTGCGCTTTTCCTCCCTTCCAGCTTATTCCACTAGTTCTCAAAAAGATCAGAGACAAGGGTGCAAGAATGATTATGATAGCCCCCTTCTGGCCGAGAAGGGCATGGTTCTCTCTCCTGAGTTCCATGTCAATAACAGACCGCTGGATTCTTCCGGAGATAGCGGACCTTCTGAAGCAGGGCCCAGTTTGTCATCCAAATGTCAGGGGCCTACACCTTACAGGCTGGAATTTGAAAAGTCATTATTGATTAGACAGGGGTTTTCGTAAGCTCTAGTATCAGACTTACTAAATAGTAGAAAAGCTGTAACAGTTTCCATCTATGTTAGGGTTTGAGAAAAATTCTTCGAATTTACAGGGATTAAGGCAAGTTCTTTGCCTTCTGGAACTTCTGTCATTCAGATCCTGGAGTTTCTCCAGGGCGGGTTGTCTCTGGGGTTAGCAAAGAACACTCTTAAAGTTCAGGTTCCGCCCTGTCAGCCCTCTTTGGTCTAAATTTTGCTAATGACCCCTGGGTGGTAAGGTTCTTTAAAGCAGTAGATAGATTTACTCCGGTTAAGGCGGCTAGGATTCCCCCGTGGGATCTAAATCTAGTATTAAATGCTTTGACTAGGCCTCCCTTTGAACCATTGACCTCTTGTTCAGTGAAGCTCCTTACCTTTAAGTTAGTCCTATTGGTAGTTTTAACTTCTGTGAGAAGGGTCAGCGAAATTCAGGCTATCTTGATCAATCCTCCCTTTATGCCCATCCTGGATGATAGGTTAGTTCTTAGACCAGATCCTTCCTTTTTACCTAAGGTTCCTTCCAAATGCAACAGACTACAGGAGATAGTCCTTCCAACTTTTTTTGATAAATCCAAAAACCAGGAGGAAAGAGTTTTCCACTCCCTGGATGTTAAGAGATGCCTTCTGGGTTACCTAGAGGTAACCGAGGATTGGAGAAAGTCTTCTGCACGATTTGTAAATAAAGGTAAGGTGGCCTCAAAGAATTCACTACCCAGATAGATTAGGACAGTTATTTCCTTGGCTTACACCTCTTCTGGAAGTTCTCCTCCTCTTTCTCTGAAAGCACACTCTACTCGCGCAGTTTCTAACTCTTGGGCTGAAAGAGCTAATGTTTCTATTGAGTACATTTGTAAGTATACAGAATTAGATGAACTAACCTAGGTTGGAGTCACTCTCGCGCTCTGTAAACCACTGAGGTGGGAGAGAGGCTCCACCTATTTATTCTGCAGGTTTCCTGTCCCTGGGGGCGGACCCTCTCTCTCTCTCTCTGTGGTGCTGTCGTGGGGTCTGGAAACCGATTACCGGTGAGTGTAATGATCATTTTCTTCACCTTTTTTTCAACATGCTTGGAAAAGAGGCGGGGCTTCAATGGAAAAAGGCATGACCCAACATACACAATTTTGCACCAAAATTTTGGAGCAATTATGGCATAAAAGTAAGCACATAGTTTGTATAGAGTCACAGAAAAGTGTCTATCCATGTACCAAATTTATCATCCAGCTTGAGTCGCTGTAATAAATCTGGTTATACCATCTTTACAATTAGTAAATCTGGGCCACTGTTTGCCACTATTTTTCCATGCCAAGAGCCTCCCTACACACTCACATACCCATACACCCAGGTTACAATCATGGATCTGCCTAAGATTGCAGATGGCACTAAAAATCCACAATTCATAAGCCATGTGTGAATGTGACCTAAACCATATGTAAATGGGTACACTGAACAGGCAATATCCTTCTTTTAATGACGCATTTAAAAATGTGTAAAAAAAAAAAAATTAGAATTTCATAGTACCCATGTGAAGCCTTTCTCTAAGACGATTTGCCATGTTTGGGCTGAGTCATACATGACATTTTTTATTTATTGTTTTAAAATGCTTGTAAAAATGCTGTACATACAGTGGTTAATGGCTTTTTTATTTTGCACATGTTTTTTTAAAGGTCTATAAAGAAGTCTATAGCAAAAACAACAAAAACGTACCAAATATAGTATTAAAACAAAAAAACACACAACCCAATATACTTTTTAGTAGACTTTTAAATACTTAATATGCATTTACAGAAACCAGCAAGGGAGGCACAAGACAAAAAAAAATGAGTATCTAAACCTGCTTTCTCTGACATGCCTGCATTTCAGGCTGCAAGCGTTAAGCACAGTGGGCATTTTCTGTGACTCTTTGAAACTTGTGGTCGCTTTGCTACTCCCATCCCTCAAGTCTCTGTGTTTCCTCTCACGCTGACATGCCTATTCACGTTCCCATGGGTTAAATTTTACACGGATCTCTATGCGTATTCCACAGTGAAGTCCATGTGACAACTGCCGCAAGTCTGCATTGCCATTCATACAGCCACGGATTTGCAATCCACATTGAGAGGGGTCATGTGAACTTGACCTACTGTAAGTTCCATGCGAAAACGCAGCTCAGAAGTCTAGGCTAGGGCAAACCATTCCCAGTATACTCGTATGCCTGATTCAGAAGCTGTTCCAGTTTCCATCTGAAAAACTCGGGATGTATTTGGCCTCTGGTTGCGTAATTTTTTTTTTCTATACCCATTTAATTGATTGAGTCTTGGATGGAAATATTAAAGGATATCTGCCCCTTTGGGATGGGGAGGGGGTTGGCTGCATCAATACGGAAGTTTACATACTGGAAGTGCAGCTGAGGAGAGAAGGAGTGGGGAGTCAGCGTCAGGAAGAAGGTAGGTATGCTTCCCTTCGCAGGAAAGGGTTGAAGGAAACCCATGCAAACAGAGGGAAAGAACATAAACTCCAGTTTCCTACCTTGGTTGGGTTCAAACCCAAGAACCCTGAGCTGTAAAGCACCAGTGGTAACCTTTGAGCCATTTATGGTCACATCAGTATTTGTAAAACCAGAAGTGGAAGCTACAGAGAAACAAAAACAAAAAAGCATAATGGAAAGATCTGCACATGAAACATTTTCCATGTTTTGGACCAAAGCCTGGCTTTAACTTTTAAAGAAGGTGTCCCGTGACAACAACATATCCCTTATCCACAGGATTAATGTCTGATCAGAGGGAGTCCGACCACTGTGGCCCCCGTTTATCACTAGAACTGTGAATATGTCCCCCAATTTGAATGGTGCGGAAGACACACATACATGTCTGTCACTCCATTTAACTTTAGGAGACTGCTGGAGCTAGAGAAAGCTTGGACTCTGCTATCTCTGGCATCTCCAAGGAGTTGACTGGAGCGGAGCACATGTATGTGTATCTGTCGCTCCATTCATACAGGGGAACATGGCCCCCGTTCCAGTGATCAGCAGGGGCCCTATCTGTTGGCAGTGGCGTGCCTAGGGTGTTTGGCACCTGGGGCAGGTCCTTTCTCTGCCCCCCCCCCCCCAAATACTTCACCACATACCTCTTACATCCAGAGACATCTCCTGTCATTTAGACCTTCTCTTTCTTCTTCTCCTCCGTTAGACCGCCATGACAAATTCTTTTAGCTGCATCTCGTCTCTAAAGAGTTTGTACAACAGACGTTAGATTTCTCAGTTTTTACATCAACCTCCCCATCCTGGTGTCGACACAGTGTCATTCTGCTGCCACCCCCAATACTGTTATGGAATTCCATTGGAGTTCAGATGTAAAGAAGAGGCCAATGTGGTTGGAATTTAGTCCGCATTGGTGCCCGACCCAAAAAACTGAATGTCATCTATAAAACGGGACCACAACGTAATGTATTTGGTGAAGTGGGACAGGGCATCAGAGAATACAATAGTGTCCTGCCACCAGCCCAGGAGCAGATTAGCGTACGTGGGCGCACAGGGGCTGCCCATAGCGGTGCCCCTGAGCTGATGGTAGAATTGGCCCTCAAAAAAAAAGTAATTGTTATCGAATTACTGAACTTCTTCCTTACTCACAAAGTGATTATTTGAACATACATCCCTAGATCTTGAGTCAAGGAAGTTCTTAACAGCCGCCAATCCCTTGTTGTGGAGGATTGAAGTATATAAAGCCTCCACATCTATTGAGCCCATCCACATCTCTGGTTCCATAGTGATCCCCTCCAAGCGTTAGAGGAGATCAGTGGTGTCCTGTAGATATGATGGCAAGGCTAGAACAAAGGGCCGAAGTACCTGATCTATGTAGGTGCCCGCATTCTAGGTAAGCCGGAGACTATAGGACGTCCTTTAAGTGGATTGAGACCTCTGTGCACTTTGGGAAGTGCATAAAAAGTAGCTACCTTCGGGAGCGTGGGGGACAGGAACTTCAATTCCCTCCGATCTATAAGTCTGCAGTCAAACGCTGCTTTCAATATTTGAAATAATTCACATGAAAACGTGTTGGTAGGATCAGTCCTTAATCGTTCATAGTTCTGGTTATCTGATAATAGAGACCGACACATATCCCTATATTGGGGGACTGTAAGAATAGTTATATTCCCCCCTTTGTCTGTGGCTTTTATTACAAGGTCTTTATTGTTGCTCACTAGTTGTAGAGCCTCCATTTCCCCTGGGGTATAGTTTTTCGGAGATTGAGTTGGACAAATATGTTTAAGGGCCCTAATTACAGATTTTAAAAATATATCAATATTAGCGTCATTGAGTTTTAGGGGGCATTTTGGAACTTTTGTTCCTAAGGGTGGTGAATGGACCCTGTCCCTTGGGTAATCATTTTCTCCAAGTAGTTCTACCAATGTGTCAAGACCCTGTAAGTCTCCTGGTTCAAGACCGAGCTCGACACATCTTTTTTTATCTGTCGAGGCAAGAGTTTTCTTTTAAAAAGGTGTAGGTCCTTAATCCAATCAAATAGTTTGAACCGAGTTGTTGGTACGTAGGATAGACCTTTTGCTGAAATGTCTCTTTCAGCTCGGGACAAAAAAATCCCTGAAAGATTTAATATGATGGAGTCATCGACAGAACTCTCGAGGGTTTCTTTGGTTGTTGCGAGTAAGGTTATGGTCGGTCTCTCAATGTGTAAGTGTTGGTTGGGCCTTGGGCTAAAAAAGGCGTTGAGTTGGAGTAGGAGGAAACTGATGTATATAAGTCTGAGGAGGCTGGTGGTCTCTCTATCTCCCCCGGTTGTTCTTTTCTCCTCTCTGTGTTCGCGATGTCTCCTAGACTGTGGGTACATTTAGGGGTCCTATTGTTCAGAGGGATACATAGATGTAGACCAATTCTCCCGACTGTTGGATCTTGTTCTTGGATACCTCGAGCCCCCCCTATTCCCCTTAGTTAGTTTTGGTTACGTGATTGTTGATTAGAGTCAAAGTCTGAACTCTCAGTCTCAGAGAGAGATGTGTCTGTGGCAGACCCCTTCTGATTCAGTGATATGTTATCGTATGCTGATTTATTTTTTTAACTCCGTAAGGTCCTTAACCCTCTCTACCCCAGGCCAGTTTTCACCTTCCTGCCCAGGCCATTTTTTCCAAATCTGACATGTCACTATATGTGGTAATAACTTTGGAACGCTTTTACTTATCCAAGCCATATTTCACACAAAAAAAAAGATGTTTTAGTGTCTCATGTTCTGAGAGCTATAGTTTATTTTTTGAGCGATTTTCTTATGTAGGGGCTATATTTTTGCGGGATGAGGCGACTGTTTTATTGGTATCATTTTGTGGGACATACACCTTTTTTTATTGCTTGGTGCTGCACTTTTTGTGGTGTAAGGTGACAAAAATGGCTTTTTTTGACAGTTTTTTTTTTTTTTTTATGGTGTTTATCAGATGGGGTGGATAATGTGATATATTTATAGAGTCGTCGTTATGGACACGGCGATATATAATATGTGTGGGGTTTTTTTTTCAATTTTTTTATTATAAAATCAGGGGAAAAGGAGCGTTTTCTTTTTTCACTTGAAACTTTTTTTTAATTAAAAACTGTTTTTTTTTAACTTTATTTCTGACTTTAACTTTTGGGGGTCTTAACCCCTCTGCAATGCATTACAATACATCTGTATTGTAATGCATTGCCTGTTAATGTATTACACAGAGTAATACACTAACAGGTTGCCTAGGAGACCGAGCCTATGGCTGGATTTCCTGGGCACCCGTAGAAGGCAGGTCCTGATGCCGTGCAAGACATTGGGCAGCCTCTGCACGGCATCGGGCTATCTTCTCACCAATCGGGTCCCCGCCACAGCAGCGCGGGGATCCGATGGGCTCCCTCACCCGCAGCAAACCCCTTGTATGTCGCGGTCAGCGTTGACCGTGGCATAGAAGGGGTTAAAGCGCCGGCATCAGTGTTTTCACCGATGCTGGCGCATACAGCAGGGGTCTGGCTAACAGGAACAGCCGGTCAGCCTGCAGCTGATCAGGCGGGTGCAGCTCCTGCACCCGCCCGATCAGTGCGCCGTAATAGTACTGCGCAAGGCGGCAAGTCACATCCCACTGCGCCGTACTATTACGGCGCTGGTTGGGAAGGGTTTAATAAATTGCCTGTGTTTACGTTTGACCAACGATGTCTTAAATCTCTCAACACTCTGTTGTAGTTGTAACGGATCTCCTGGCACCCCGACTGGGTACCTCCATTGATGGATGCTCCTGGTGCTTCCCGAGGGCTCCAAGCACTCCACTTGACACCATAACCACCATAGACCCCTCGAACCGCCGCAGCTTCATTGGGGTCTCACTGTCCTCCACCAACGCTGGACCCAAGACCGGGCTTCAGCTTCCAGTGGGTGAACCTCTCCTAAATCCAGAGAGCAGGAACCAGGAACAAGCTCTTACAAGAGCTTATACACAGGGGAGTATTGTGATATAGCAATCCCCAAGAGTGTAGTTATCCCATCCCCCAAACATGAGCCAAGACTTCATGAAGGGGTAAAGCAGGTCTGTTTAATAAGCACAAATGCATTTCTTATATACAGTTTTCCCCACAATGTTACCACCCACGTGGACCTTGTGGAGCACAGGACACAAAGTCACAACAGTCAATCAACACAGCATTGTACAGTTACACACTCCCAGCTAATGTACACAAACCCCCCTCTGCCTGGGATACAATCAACAAAATACAATGGGCATTGTCTGTGACGCAATCAACAAAATACAATGGGCATTGCCTGAAAGACAACTTAATCACTCACAGGCAGAAAACACATATTTTTCCCAACCACAGAAAACGCCCCAAAACACCACATATCCCCATAAAAGTCACATCTCCTGATCGCCTCGATCTGGGTGAACAAACTATCCAAAAATCACCCAGATCGGTTCAGGGGTTCAGGAATTTCCTGGAAGTCTTATTTTTGCCCCACCATGCACATGGTCCCATGCCCAAAATAGTTCCATACACTCAACGGCAAAACACTGCTGGACAATTTAAGATGGCCGCTGCCACATGTTTGAATCTGTTCCAGTTACAGCCTTATTTCACCTTAAGGACCAGGCCATTTTTTGCAAATCTGACCAGTGTCACTTTAAGTGGTGATAACTTTAAAACGCTTTGACTTATCCAGGCCATTCTGATATAGTTTTTTTGTCACATATTGTACTTCATGACACTGGTAAAATGAAGTAAAAAAAAAAATAATATGTATTTATAAAAAAAATACCAAATTTACCAAATATTTGTAAAAAATAGCAAATTTCCAAGTTTCAATTTCTCTAGTTCTATAATACATAGTAATACCTAAAAAAAAAAAAAAATTACTTTACATTCCCCATATGTCTACTTCATGTTTGGATCATTTTGGGAATGATATTTTATTTTTTGGGGATGTTACAAGGCTTAGAAGTTTAGAAGCAAATCTTGAAATTTTTCAGAAATGTTCAAAAACCCAATTTTTAGGGACCAGTTCAGGTCTGAAGTCCCTTTGCGAGGCTTAGATAATAGAAACAACCCAAAAATTACCCCATTCTAGAAACTATACCCCTCAAGGTATTCTAAACTGATTTTACAAACTTTGTTTTTTTTTTGGTAGAAATATCTTTATTGCTTTTCTTACATAGAAGGGACAGTATAAAACAAATATCTAATCATAGAGAATGAGCACGTATGGCAGGTACATTTAAGCGATATATCGCTTCAGTACTAAACAACGTATATACATACAAAAACATCTATATCCAGGATTACCCTGGATTAATAACAACTTTCTGTCATACATATCAAAAACCCAAAAGCCCATCCCCCCCTCTCCCCCCACCCTGCATACCTGACCCGGTGCGGCCGCCTCGAGGGGCGGTAGGGCGCTCATATCCCTCTCTTGGGCAATTCTCAAAACTTCGTCAAATCGGATCCTATTCCTGTTTGGTGTGGACTGGTATAATGGTATTTATTGTTTAAGAATATCTGGCAGTTTGTTTTTTGTTTTTTTATTTTTTTATTATTATTATTATTAGGGCATAGCCACAACTCATGGGTGGTCATCAGTTCCAATCAAGGCGTTGCCTCTCGCCATTTCCCCTCTCAATGCTCCCGTCTCTGTAGGATAGCTCACCCCACGCCGTTTCATGTCCTCAAAGTCGGTTATTCTTGCCATTAAACTTTGCCATTCCTTTATTGTTGGGGATCTATCTTTCACCCATTGTCGCAGAGTCATTACCTTAGCCAACAGGAATCCCTTCAGCCAGTAGATCTGTTCATTTTTGGTAGCTTTTTTTTTATACTCAGGGGGGAGAAGTCCTAGCACGACTACTTCGATAGTTAAGGGGGGGCTATTCCCACTTCGTACCGCCATCTCCTGAAATATGCTACCCCAAAAGATCTTAATAACTGGGCAATCCCACAGCATATGCACAAAACCGGCAGCGACAAAAGAGCATTTCAAGCAACTAAATTCCTGACCCTTATTACTATACATTTTAGATAGAAGACTCGGAGTAACGTATAGACGATGTATTATTTTGAATTGTGTCAACCGGTGTTGTCGTGAAAGGGAGGCCTTCTTGATATTTTGATATATTTCCCGCCATTGTGAAGGGTTGCATTCCCCTATATCCGCCTTCCATTTATCTACACTTTTAAATTTAGTAACCGTGCTTAATTCCTCAATAAATCTCCTATATATTAGTGAAATCTTAACTTTATTCCCGACTATATTATAGCAAAGTGATAAAAACCTCTGAATAACTGTTATCAAAGGTATTTTTTTAAGCGTGCATGCTAATGCATGTTGTAATTGATAATATCTATAGTGTTCTAATGCCGTTATTGGTGTATGTTGAAACAGTTCCCCTATTAATTTAATTTTCCCTTTTGTGCATATATGTGAGACTAACGTAATACCTCTTCGAGTCCAATATTCATTTTCATTAAGTGTCGAGAACTCAGTTAACGCCGGGTTATCCCATAACGGGGAAAAATCCAGCACTTGAGGGGCCTGAATAAGCACCTTAATTTTATTCCAGGTCTTCTGTAGCGCCGCCCCAATGGGGCAGGGAAGGTCCACACGCTCGAGAAGCCCGGATTCCAGTATACTAAATATATTATGTGTATGCTGTTGAAGTTGCCCTGAAATATGGGATAATAATACTCCATCCCCAGTATTGATGCACCACTGTAGTTGTAAAGACAGGTAATAAATTTGGAAATGGGGCAGGCCTAGGCCACCATTACCTGCCGCCATTCGCAAATATTGTAACTTAATACGGACCCTTTTTCTGCCCCATATCAGGTCATTTATCAATCGATCAATCAGATTGAAAACACTATCCTCAATCCAGGCGGGGCAGGAACTAACCGTGTACAATATCCAAGGCAACAGAACCATTTTAATCAACGCAATCCTATTAATCTGCGAGAGTGGAAGTTTCTGCCAAACCCTTATTTTTTTCCTTATTTTCGCAACTAAAGGGGTGATATTTAATGTACTATAGTCCCTGATGGTATTGCTAATTTTTATCCCTAAGTAGTCTAAATGGTCTGTTGGAGCGATAATTCTGACCCTGAGATCGTTAGGTGCAGGCATCCGATTCAGGGCGAAGAGCACAGACTTTACCCAGTTTATCTCATATCCGGCAATTCTACCAAATTCCTCTGTTATCCGCATAACATCTGGGACGCTTCTCCATCCATCATTCAAATAGAGCAATACATCGTCTGCATATAGACAGATCTTATCGTCCGTCCCTCTCCCCCCAAAGCCCAATATACAAGGATCAGCCCGTATCCTACAGGCGAAGGGTTCCATAAAGATTGAAAAGAGGAGCGGAGAGAGGGGGCAACCCTGCCGTGTCCCCCGCATTAGGGAAACGGCAGGGGTGAGTACCCCGTTTACCCTAATTCTGGCCGTTGCTTCACTATATAGCAATTTAACCCATCCAATAAATTCCTGGCCCAAGTTCATCCTATGCATGACGCGCCAGAGGAAGGACCACTCCACCCGATCAAACGCCTTGGCGGCGTCCAGAGACAGGATGGAGCGGTCCTCCCCCCCTCCAATCTGAATGTTAAGGATGGTCCGGCGTATATTAGTCTGGATCTGTCGCCCGGGGATAAACCCTGTCTGATCTGTGTGGACTAGGCCAGTTATTACTTTTTTTAACCTGTTGGAGAGGACTTTAGCGATTACTTTGTAGTCTGCATTAAGCAGCGATATAGGGCGATAATCCTCAACTTTATTGCCATTTTTCCCCTTCTTAAGAATCAGGGTAACCGCTGCCTCCGTCAAAGACGGGGGCAGCTTTCCACATTTACTAGATGCATTCAGAACCTGCAGCAGCCCGGGCAGAAGCACCCCCGCATGGCACTTGTATATGCCGAACGGGAGCCCATCCGATCCGGGCGCCGAGGAGCCCCTGGTCTCTTGTAAAGCCGCCTGTAGCTCATCCAAAGAAATGGGGGCACTCAAGGGGGCCGAGACCGAATCCGAGAGCGCCGGAATCTCAACCTGATCTAGGAAGTCGTCTATCTTGGTCCCTGTAACATCCGCACCGGAGCAATATAAATTGCCAAAATATTTTAGAAACTCTCCCTCCATCTCCACTCCTCCTTCCAAACGACGCCCATCATCTGTCAGTATTTGTCTAATTTTCTGGGTTTTTTTTTTATTCGCCATGATAGAAGCCAATAGCTTGCCAGAGGTACCACCCTCACAGAAATCCTTATAGCCCATAAAGAATAGTTGATTCTGGGCTTTTTTCCTCATAAAAGTTATATAGTGGTCTTTAACGGCTTTTAACTTGGTACGTGTGCTCACGTCATTCTGTGTTCGAATACAACCCTCCAAGTATGCAATGTTTGCTTCCAACTTTTTTTGCTCCTCAAAGAATTCATTTTTTTTCTTTTTAATTCTAGAGAAATATAGCCCACGAATAAACGCCTTCATGGCATCCCAAACATAGTGAACGTGTGTTGTACAAATGTTCTCTTGCCAAAATTGTATAAGTTCTTTATCGATCCCTACCGAGTCGTTTAATATGGTTAGCCAGTGCTCGTTCAATCTGAACGATCTACTAATACCAGCTTGTTGCCCGGTCTTCATCACCAGTAGAATCGGTGAATGATCAGAGATGCCGTGAATCTCGTATGTCATTTTTAGGATACAAACTTTGTTAATCCTTTAGGTGTTCCACAAGAATTAATGGAAAATAGAGATACAATTTCTAAATTTCACTTTTTTGGCAGATTTTCCATTTTAATATTTTTTTTACTTTTACAAAGCCAGGGTTAACACCCAAAAAAAACTCAATATTTATGGCCCTGATTCTGTAGTTTACATAAACACCCCATATGTGGTCGTAAACTGCTGTTCGGGCACACGGCAGGGCGCAGAAGGAAAGGAATGCCATACAGTTTTTGGAAGGCAGATTTTGCTGGACTGTTTTTTTTTACACCATGTCCCATTTGAAGCCCCCCTGATGCACCTCTAGAGTAGAAACTCCAAAAAAGTGACCCCATTTTAGAAACTACAGGATAGGGTGGAAGTTGTGTTGGTACTAGTTTAGGGTACATATGATTTTTTGTTGCTCTATATTACACTTTTTGTGAGGCAAGGTAACAAGAAATAGCTGTTTTGGCACCGTTTTTAGTTTTTGTTATTTACAACATTCATCTGACAGGTTAGATCATGTGGTATTTTTATAGACCAGGTTGTCACGGACGCGGCGATACCGAATATGTATACTTTGTTTTTATTTATGTAAGTTTTACACAATGATTTCTTTTTTTAAACAAAAAAAATCATGTTTTAGTGTTTCCATAGTCTGAGAGACATAATTTATTCAGTTTTTGGGCGATTACCTTGGGTAGGGTATGATTTTTCCGTGATGAGATGACTGTTTTATTGGCACTATTTTGGGGTGCGTGTGACTTTTTGATCGCTTGCTATTACACTTTTTGTGATGTAAGGTGACAAAAAATTGCTTTTTTTACACCGTTTTTATTTTTATTTTTTTACGGTATTCACCTGAGGGGTTAGGTAATGTGATATTTTTATAGAGCAAGTTATTGCGGACGCTGCGATACTTGATATGTATACTTTTTTTTATGTAAGTTTTACACAATAACAGCTTTTTTAAAACAAAAAAATGATGTTTTAGTGTCTCCATATTCTGAGCCATAGTTTTTGTTATTTTTTGGGTGATTGTCCCAGGTAGGCGCTCATTTTTTGCGGGATGAGGTGACTGTTAGATTGGTACTATTTTGGTGGGCAAACGCCTTTTTGATCGCTTGCTGTTGTACTTTTTGTGATGTAAGGTGACAAAAAAATGGTTTATTTGGCACAGTTTTTATTTTTTATTTTTTACGGTGTTCATCTGAGGGGTTAGGTCATGTGATATGTTTATAGAGCCGGTCGATACGGACGCGGCGATACCTAATATGTATACTTTTTTTTTTCCCCCTATTTTTTTTTTACTTTATTTGGGGAAAATTACGTTTTAGTTTATTTTTACTTGAAACTTTAAATTTTTGGGGGGGAAAACTTTTTTTTTCAACTTTTTTTCACTTTATTTTTTGTCCCACTTTGGGACTTGAACTTTTGGGGGTCTAATCCCTTTAGAATGCATTCCAGTACTTCTGTATTGGAATGCATTGGCTGTATGAGTAATACAGTGAGTATTACTCATACAGCTTCCAGCCTGAGATCCAGGGGGCTGGATCTCACAGGCTCATCACCGGAAGGCAGCACGATGCCTTCCTTAGGCATCGCGCTGCCTTCCTTAGGCATCGCGCTGCCTTCCATGCCATTGGGTCCCCCCTACAGCCGCATGGGGACCCGATGGCACCGCCGATTGCCGCCGCAAACCGCAGGTAAAAGCCGCAAATTGAATTGACCTGCGGTTTGCTGCGATTGCCGACACGGGGGGGGGGGTGGGGGGCACGGGACCCCCCCGCGCATTTAGCCAAGGTGCCTGCGGGCGGCGGTGATCGGAAATACACATGACGTACCGGTACGTCATGTGTCCTTAAGTACCAGGACAACATGCCGTATCGGTACGTCATGTGTCCTGAAGAGGTTAAAGGGGTTCTGCACTTTGTTTAAACTGATGATCTATCCTCTGGATAGATCATCAGCATCTGATCGGCGGGGTTCGACACCCGGGACCCCCGCCGATCAGCTGTTTGAGAAGGCAGCGGCGCTCCAGCAGCGCCGCGGCCTTCTCACTGTTTACCGCTGGCTTAGTGACGTCACGACTAGTATCAACTGGCATGGGTGGGGCTAAGCTCCATTCAAGTGAACAGAGGCTGATTCTAAATGTCCGCACGGGCGCATCAGGCACAGGCCTGTGCGCACGCGCGGGATCTTTGAAAAGGAGGAGGGGGCACTGAGCGAGAGCCGGAGGCGGATTTCTTTACATTCAGGCGGCGCTGAAAGGATCAGGGGAGGAGCTGGGCACCAACGGCGGCGGGCGGCAGCTTCAGACCTTCAGAAACGCCCTGGGCACCTTATCCACAAGATTGACAGGTTAGATAAAAGGTATTTTTATCAAAACGAGACGGCGAATTTATGTTATAACAACACCTTTGTAATCACAAGGGCGCCATGGAGAGAACAATACTTTTAAAAGGGGGGGTTAGAAAGTGGTGACAGAGTCCCTTTAAGCCTCATAATTTTATGTGGGCACTGCAGCCAGCCACTCAGAGCCTGCGGCTCCATACAGCGCTTGGCAGGCTCTGAGTGGCTGGCTGCAGTGCTCGTCTTATGAGGAGGTTGAGCGAAGTGCGCGCATGCGCACTTCGCTCAATGAAGCTGATTCTAAATGTCCGCACGGGCGCATCAGGCACAGGCCTGTGCGCACGCGCGGGATCTTTGAAAAGGAGGAGGGGGCACTGAGCGAGAGCCGGAGGCGGATTTCTTTACATTCAGGCGGCGCTGTAAGGATCAGGGGAGGAGCTGGGCACCAACGGCGGCGGCGGGCGGCAGCTTCAGACCTTCAGAAACGCCCTGGGCACCTTATCCACAAGATTGACAGGTTAGATAAAAGGTATTTTTATCAAAACGAGACGGCGAATTTATGTTATAACAACACCTTTGTAATCACAAGGGCGCCATGGAGAGAACAATACTTTTAAAAGGGGGGGTTAGAAAGTGGTGACAGAGTCCCTTTAAATTTCTGCAGGGAAACCATTGCTAGTCTCCCATGCAGAAATAAATGTAGACAATTTTACATTTATCCAACATCCTACACTATACATAAGACCACTGCTGCCATACACTGCGCCCACCTGACGCTGCCATACACTGCGCCCACCTGACGCTGCCATACACTGCGCCCACCTGACGCTGCCATACACTGCGCCCACCTGACGCTGCCATACACTGCGCCCACCTGACGCTGCCATACACTGCGCCCACCTGACGCTGCCATACACTGTGCCCACCTGACGCTGCCATACACTGCGCCCACCTGACGCTGCCATATACCGCGCCCACCTGACGCTGCCATATACCGCGCCCACGTGACGCTGCCATACACAGCGCCCATCTGACACTGCCATACACAGCGCCCACCTGACCCTGCTAAATACATATTACATACACAGCTCTACCACATGCCCATTACACAGATAGTTTACTATATACACATTGCACACACAGCTCTGCTACATGTCCATTTAACTACTGTGTGTAAAAACTGTACAAAAGGCTGGTTACTCTGACATAGCCCTGCTTTATACAAACCTTCCACAAATAAAGTACCTATGCATTCTCCACCAGCACAGTCCTACACAGAGGCTGTGTTCCCCTAACTCCTCCCACACATAGCTGATCACATGACTGTGACATCACCACAGGTCCTGTAACCACAATGTAGTCTGGAGCTGCTCCTGGTGTGAGAGATGTCTGTGAGGGGTGGGGCTTCTCGGGAGAGGGGCGGGGCTTCATGTGTTCCAGACCTGGCAGCTTCTGATACAGCACTCCTGACTAGAAAAAGACCATGCGTAAAAATAAAGGCGTCTATGAGGCTTGTACAGGCGTTATTGCGACCTCTGCAGACATCAGTGATTTAAATCAGTGACTGTGAGCCAAATCTAGGAGTCTAAACACAGAACAGGTGCAGATCTTTAAATTCTACCTTATGTCTGTGCAGCTCCACTCCTGGTTTTGGCTCACAAGCACTGATGGAAATCACTGACCAAAACACTGACGTTTGAATGAGGCTTTAGAGAGATGAGCTTATCAGTGCAGGTTGAGACATATGTGGACATGCAACACACAGTAGCAGTTCAGTCTGATGAATACACTGGAAGTGACAGGATGGCAAGTGCAGTACAGTGTGGGTCTACAAAGAAAGTAAAGGATTTCGGCCTCTTTCACACGAGCGTGACGAATTGGCTCCAGATGCGTTGAGGATGCGTTCAGGGAAACTCGCACCATTTTGCAAGCAAGTTGTCAGTTTTGTCTGCAATTGCGTTTCGATTGCATTTCGCGCGGGTGCAATGCGTTTCGATGTGTTTTTGACACGCGTGATAAAAAAAACGGAAGGTTTACAAACAACATCTCCTAGCAACCATCAGTGAAAAACGCACTGCATCCGGATACAATGGTTTTTTCACTGAAGTATCATTCACCAGTATCATTCATGTTTTGATTATGTCAAGAAAACCAAAAAATCTGTCGCCGAAAATTCAGCCAAGAGAATTTAGACCTGCTTAGAGAATATCCAGGAGACTTCTATTCTCAAATTATTATGAGTGATGAAACATGGGTCCACCACCAAACAAAAGTCTGTGCAATGGAGGCACAAGGGGTCACAAACTCGTGTGAAGCAGTCAGCTGGAAAGATCATGGCAACATTTTTGGGGGATACAGAAGGTTATTTACTACTAGAATTCATGCCACACAAGACAACAATTACTGAAGACACTTATGCTTGTGGGTATAACTACTGTGAAGGAGCACATGTGGGTATAACTACTGTGAAGGAGCACATGTGGGCATAAATACTGTGAGCGGGCACAATGTGGGCACTGCTGCTGTGAAGGGCATTGTGTGGGCACTACCACTGTGAGGGGCACAATGTGTGCACAACTACTGTGAGGGACACAATAGAGGCACAACTACTGTGAGGGGCACAACTATTGTAAAGGACACAGTGTGGGCACTACTACTGTAACAGGGCACAATTTGGGCATAACTACTGTGTGATGGCATAAAGGTGGAATAATTACTATATGTGGGCATTAAGGGGACTGGGACGGATTGAGTGTATGTATATATATTTTGGGCGGAGTCAGAGGCGTGGCCTAGTATGAAAAAAAACTTGTAGCGGCACACTACACAGTTCCTCTTTTTGCTTTTCAAGGTTTGAGAGGTATAAGACCATTTTGGCTTTTGCAGCACTGATTTTGATGGATTGGTTTATGGGTACCATGTTGCTTTTGAAGTTGAGCCGCCTCTGGGGTAGTAGTGCAGCCTTTTTCTGACAACCATACATTTAGACAACCCCTTTAAGGCAAGCTCTCAAAACGACACCCTCTTCACAATGTAAACTTGGCAGAATTTTTTTGTTGGGAAATAGACAACCCTACCATAGGTCAGAAGCTAGAATAAGGGCTAATGCACGTGAACGTGTTCCGTCCGCACCGTGCACTGGGGACCATAAATTGTGGTCCCCAAGGCCCGGGCACTGTCCTTTGGCCGGCGCTGACTCATTCAAGTTGAATGGGTCCAAGATCCGTCCGCACCACATAAATAGAACATGTTCTATTTTTTTGCAGTGCGGAGACACGGACCAAAATGCCACAGAAGCTCTTTGAAATGCTTTTGTGGTCCTTCCGTTCCGTATCTTCCGGATTGCGGACCTATTCAAGCGAATGGGTCTGCATCTGTGATACGGTGCGCACACGCAGGGCCACACCGCCAATTAGGCAAGATTATCACCTCAGGCTGCAGGGCCCTGGTACCAAGTGGGGGGCAGCAGTGCAGCGGGAGATGAGCGCTTCCATTGTGGAAGCGCTCATCTCTATAGGCGATACAAATGGATGCTGTGGCGGGACAGGGGAGAGGTGTCTCCCTTCCCGATTCCTCTGATAGCCTGCAGGCCTGACATCATCGCGCCGCCTGAGGCATACTGCACGGGACACAGGCCGGAAGAGGTCTGCATCACATCCCTGAAAGCTGCATGGAGGTAAGTATTTGTGTTTATTTTTTTATATGGCACAATGCAGGAGAGGATTGTTATGGGGGCATCTAGGGGCACTTCTTACTGTTACATTATTGGGGGCACTATAGGGGCATCTGCTAAGGGCAGAAAAAAGGGATATTTTGTATTGGGGGCACTATAGGGAAGGGGGGGAAGAACACTATGGGGGCATCTACTGAGGGCACAAAGAAGTGGTATTTTATACTGGCAAATTATGGGGGACACTGAGGGCATCTACTGGGGCACTATATAGAAGCATTTTATACTGGCATATTATGGGGGCACTATGGGAAAAGGGGGGAGAGGAGTAGTATGGGGGCATTGACTTGGGGGTATTTTATACTGGCACACAGTATGGGGGCACTATGGGGACATTAGCTCAACTGGGGGCATTAAAAGGGGGTATTTTTTGCACTGCCACGAATTATAAGGGGGCATTTTTCTACTGTCACATTATGAGAATTATTACTACTGGGGGCATTATGGTGGGCTTTATGACTACTGGGGGACTATGGGGAACATGATTACTAGTATGGGCACTATTATTACTTCTGGGGCACAATGGGAACATGTTGGTGGCCCTGTAGAAGCACTATTACTACCAGGTGTGCTCTGGCAGAGAATTATTACTATTGCTGACTTTGAGGAGCACTATTACTGTGGGTGCACTCTGGCACAGTATCAGCTTAGGGTACTTTCACACTTGCAGCAGGACGGATCCGACAGGCTGTTCACCATGTCGGATCCGTCCTTCCGCTATTTCGGCGTGCCGCCGCTCCGTCCCCATTGACCATAATGGGGACAGGGGCGGAGCTCCGGCGGTGCACGGCGAAAGCCGCCGGACTAGAAAGTCGGACATACAGGACTTTTTAGTCCGGCGGCTTTCGCCGTGCTGCGCCGGAGCTCCGCCCCCATCCCCATTATAGTCACGACTAGTATCCACTGGCCTGGGCGGGGCTAAGCTCCGTTCACTTAAATAGAGCTTAGCCCCACCCACGCTAGTTGATACTAGTTGTGACGTCAGTGGGCCGGCGGTAAACAGTGAGAAGGCCGCAGCGCTCCTGGAGCGCCGCTGCCTTCTCAAACAGCTGATCGGCGGGGGTCCCGGGTGTCGGACCCCCGCCGATCAGAAGCTGATGATCTATCCAGAGGTTAGATCATCAGTTAAAACAAAGTGCAGAACCCCTTTAATTAATTTTTTTTTTGGCCGGAGATAAAACCATAGCATGCTGCGGTTTTCTCTTTTGCCTGATCAGTCAAAAAGACTGAACTGAAGAAATCCTGATGCATAGTGAACGGATTGCTCTCCATTCAGAATGCATGGGGATATACCTGATCAGTTCTTTTCCGGTATTGAGCCCCTGTGACGGAACTCTATGGCGGAAATTGAAAAGAATAACGCTAGTGTGAAAGTAGCCTAAGGCAGCAGAAAGGCTAGGCGCACCCCTGCCCACATGGCCAGTGCCCATATATTGCAGACCCACTGTTTGAGGGTCCCAATATGGGCATGTTTGTGTGGGAGGTGCTCACGGAAAAGCCTGTAGTTGCAACTGTTAAGAGACTGTGCCACAAAACATCAGTGCCAAAGGACCACCAGCTCTGCCAGTCATGACTGGAGGGGATGAAGATGTGGACAGTAGAGGACAAGTATGTGGCCATTGGGATCAGCCACACGCACTGCCGCCTGGTAATAGGGGATAGCACGTACTGAGGCAGTGGAGGGGCTGTGCTGGAATGAGTGGGCCGCTCCTCCTCACACAGAGGGGAGGGAAGAAGCGCTGAGGGAAGAAAGACGGGCTGGCCGCTGATCCTGGCAACGGGACCGCTTTCTCCCAGCTCGTCGTGAAGAGTCAGGAGCCCACCGCCAGCTCACCTCTGCCCTGTCCGCTGCCCGGCTCAGCCATGCCCAGGAAAAGCATCGTGCAAGTCAGCGTGCAGAACGTGCAGAAGAGGCGCAGCCCCAACAAGCACTATGTGAGTGGCCTTTGTATGTGAGCCGGGGCTGACTGGCCAGCCTGGGGGGCGCTTACCTCAGGGTCCTGGGCTGGGAGTCATTGTCCTCAGGACCTCAGTCATTTCCTGGTGCACTTCTCTAGTGCATGGCACAGCAGATAGTGCTGCCACATGGAGGTCGAGGGCACTTGGCTTATACTGAGATTGCTATTGGGGGTCCTTTACTTCAGGGGTCCACTGCCTGTAAGTGATTGTTTTGAGATGTGATAGACTGTTTCCTATGTATACTGTACGCAGAATACATCTATAGGCGATGATGCAGTCAGTATGCGGCGGTTGCTTATTGGCAAGGACTTTTTTCAGTTGGGCGTGTTTGCCAATGTGCAACAGACTAATCCTCCTAATTGCAGCCTGGCGCTGGCTCTGACATGGCAGATGATGCTCCCAGAGGAGCTGACCGTATCTTTTCGAGCTGGATATAGCAATGAAATCTGTGCTGCAGGATATGAGATGGCGGACGCGGGATGGGTAGACCCAGGGAACATTGGGGTCACTGGGTTGGTAGTTGAGCTAGGTAAGTGGCTGCTTCTCCACAAAGGAGGTTTATTAGTGTTCTGCTGGGACCGACCCTAACCATATGATTTGTGGCGAAGCGCTCGCCCCTTCCACCAGCGTCACGCAGATCAATAATAGGGAAGACGTTTAGCAAGGATCCTCTGTCTTATTGACTGCTGGTTTACATACCGGTAAAGTGAAGCTCCATTTTAAGGGCTTATGCACATGGCCATGGCCCTACAACAAAAATTTAAATAAAACATGGCCTATTCTTGTCCGTTTTGCAGACAAAGATAGGACTTTTCTACATAAGTGAAAAAAAGAAAGTTTCCTGCCCTCGGCCGGGATCCATGTTTGGTAGATCTGCGATTTGCGGACCGCAAAAAGCCTACGGCCACGTGCCTGAGCCCTAAGGAGGAGCTCCATGTATACTGTGAGTCAGTATATGTGTGCCGGTTACCATGTAGTCTGTACAGATTAGAGCGTCTTCACACAGGGTGGAAAAATCTGCCAGAAAAAACCGCCACATAAAGACTTTCTACATGTTATCCTATGAAAAGTGTCGCTCCCTGCCCTGTGCTCCTCTGCAGGATAACATCGTGCCGCATACGTAATGATGGGTGGCCACTTTTCTCCATTCATTTCAGGGGGGCTGTAATCTGCACAGAAATCTGCATCAAAATTCTCAAAGAAATCCGTACCTTTTGTTAAAACCTGCACTCTCGTAATCGTTCCGCCCTTGATGTATTGTATGGGTCCATCATATAAAGTATTCTAATACAGAATGCTCCATATGGGGCACCCCGTTACCTGTAGACAATGCATGGCACAGCCAAGAAGACCTTGCATGCCCGTGTATCTGCCTGTACAATGACCGTAGAGTTTGGCTACATGGTGACGTGTGTCGCAGAAGTCGTACAACACATGTACTACTTGTCTGCCTGTCGTAAGTCCCTGACGAGTTGCACGCAGGTCTTCTATTAAAGTCAATGGATAAAAAGTGGTGTGCGACCTGCGACACAATCCAGCATGTCTGGATCTTTTGCGACTGGCGCGTTGCAGTCACGGCATGTTGCATTGTAACACCATAGGCAATCGTCACATGAAATGTTGCGGAGTAGCCGTACCCTTAGGGCTCATGCTCACGAACGTATTTTCTTTCTGCTTCCGTTCCGTTTTTTGGGCGGACCGTATGCGGAACTATTCACTTTAATGGGGCTGTAGAAAATACAGAAGTTACTCCGTGTGCATTCAGTTTCCGTTTGTCCGCATGGCCGTTCCGCAAAAAAGTTGCGCATGTCCTATTATTGACCGCAAATCACGGTCCGAGGCCCCATTCAAGTCAATAGGTCCTCTAAAAATACGGAACACACATGGAACACATCCGTATTTTGAGGATCCATACTGTAGAAATGCTATGCCAAGCCCATATTGCTCATGTGTTTGGTGATTAATAAGTTACTGTTTCCGATCCGCAAAAAATGGATCAAATACAGAAACCATACGGATATGTTTTGTGCAATAACGGAACGGAAGAGGACTTAAATGAGAGGAAAAAAAACCTCAGATACGGAACAACGGATTCGTAAAAAAAAAAACCGCAAAACAACAACGGTCGTGTGCATGAGCCCTTAGGAAAATCATCTTGTTTTCTACAGGGCTTTTATGTTCAGTCGGCGTTTCAAAGCCCGTCGCGTGTCCCCTGGCAGAGACTGCTGCGGTTTCTTTCGTGGGTTTTCACGTAGACCCGCTGTAAGTTTCGCTCCACTGAATAGAGCTAAACAGCGAGCAGGAGCTGCCACTTTGCAAGGCGTCTGAGCGGTAACAGTGCCAAGAATGGACCTGTGCATTTTTGGGCCGGTATTGAAAAGCGCGGCAAAAATCCCCGGCTGCATGATCCGGGGCGCGGCCTCTCTTTGAATCCGGTGGGGGGGGGTGAGGTGGGGGGGGCGGTTTCATTGAAGATTTGTTTTTGGCATCAAATCTGCGCCCAGAATCCTCCGTCTGAACATACCCTTACAAGGAGGCTGCATGGCTTCTCTTCTGGATTATTGGCATCATACCCATCGAAGGAGCAACATGATGTGAGAATTCTCTTCTCTGATACCATGAAGGCCAGCGTGAAGGTCTCCGTTCTTGCTGGTGTGCTTCTTCTGAGAATAGTTGTGTCTTGTGCCGTGACGGAGCTGTTAATACATGTTCTTATCTGGCAGGTATCATTTCCAGGTAGAAGGTGCCAGGAATTTGCCTTCAGGTCACTGATTGTAGTGATAGCAGTTACCTCTGAACTTTTGGAAGATGCTTTGGAATGTGAACAGTGCCCTCTGCTGGACAACTCCTGAACTAGATGAAGGCTAGGGCTAAACCGCCGCGTTATATAGCTGCAGAAGAATGCATTCAATAGTTAGTCGTGCTACAAAAAGTCGCAGTGTAGCCCAGGCCTAAAGGAGATATATGTTTTTTTTTTTTTTTAAATGCCACAATTAATACATTTACAAAAATATTGATGCCTTTGTTTACTAAAATAACATACAAATTGTGACCATAGAGCAGTATGAAGAGTAAAAAGATCACTTTTATTTCTGTATTTTGTAAGAAAACTCATGGCAGGGATGTAACAAGTAAACCTGAGGCCCCATAGTAGAGCTTCCTATAGCACTGTAGGACTGAGCAGTCATGTCTCAGATTGAGAACCTTTCTCGTTGACTTTAGGAAGCCACACCATAGATCACTTTGTCAGGATCCTGCAGACACGCTGGTCAAAGAACCAGGATTAAAGGGGTTTTGCCATCTCAGACAATGGGGGCATATCACTAGGGACCCGCATCACTAGTCACCTTTGGGACCCGCATCTACAATGAGAACAGAGTGGGGAAATGAACGGAGGGCACACTGCGCACGCGCAGCCGCCCTCCATTCATTTCTATGGGGCCGCCAAAAATAGCCGAGCGCTGGCTCGGCTATTTCCGTCTGCCCCATAGAAATGAACGGGAGCAGGGGCCGCGCGTGCGCGGTGCGCTCCCATTCACTTCTATGGGAGCAGCACTTGGTGGTGGATGGACCCCGGGAAATCCAGGGTCCTCCAGCCACAGCGCTCCCCGCCCCTCGTTGCAGGTGCGGGTTCCAGAGGTGGGACACGCTCCTATCAGACAATGGGGCCATCTCCTAGCGATATGCCCCATTGTATGTGATGAGAATACCCCTTTAAGGCTTGCTATTGAAGTGCTACAGTAGAAAGGCCTTCCTAACATGTCAAAGATGAAAGAGATCACTGCCCATCTGTATCTTTAATGCTCTCCATGTGTGGTGTCCGCTGATCACTTTGAGGCTTTTTATGTATATTGCAGATGTTCCTGAAGGGAACGGTTCTTCTCCTCCTGGCACTCACTTATCCTCATTTATCATTACCCATGTTTAAGCCTAGGTCTTAGTTAATACATACAGTGGAGGAAATAATTATTTGACCCCTCACTGATTTTGTAAGTTTGTCCAATGACAAAGAAATGAAAAGTCTCAGAACAGTATCATTTCAATGGTAGGTTTATTGTAACAGTGGCAGATAGCACATCAAAAGGAAAATCGAAAAAATAACTTTAAATAAAAGATAGCAACTGATTTGCATTTCATTGAGTGAAATAAGTATTTGAACCCCTACCAACCATTAAGAGTTCTGGCTCCCACAGAGTGGTTAGACACTTCTACTCAATTAGTCACCCTCATTAAGGACACCTGTCTTAACTAGTCACCTGTATAAAAGACACCTGTCCACAGAATCAATCAATCAAGCAGACTCCAAACTCTCCAACATGGGAAAGACCAAAGAGCTGTCCAAGGATGTCAGAGACAAAATTGTAGACCGTCACAAGGCTGGAATGGGCTACAAAACCATTAGCAAGAAGCTGGGAGAGAAGGTGACAACTGTTGGTGCGATTGTTCGAAAATGGAAGGAGCACAAAATGACCATCAATCGACCTCGCTCTGGGGCTCCACGCAAGATCTCACCTCGTGGGGTGTCAATGGTTCTGAGAAAGGTGAAAAAGCATCCTAGAACTACACGGGAGGAGTTAGTTAATGACCTCAAATTAGCAGGGACCACAGTCACCAAGAAAACCATTGGAAACACATTACACCGCAATGGATTAAAATCCTGCAGGGCTCGCAAGGTCCCCCTGCTCAGGAAGGCACATGTGCAGGCCCGTCTGAAGTTTGCCAATGAACACCTGAATGATTCAGAGAGTGACTGGGAGAAGGTGCTGTGGTCTGATGAGACCAAAATAGAGCTCTTTGGCATTAACTCAACTCGCTGTGTTTGGAGGAAGAAAAATGCTGCCTATGACCCCCAAAACACCGTCCCCACCGTCAAGCATGGGGGTGGAAACATTTTGCTTTGGGGGTGTTTTTCTGCTAAGGGCACAGGACAACTTATTCGCATAAACGGGAAAATGGACGGAGCCATGTATCGTGAAATCCTGAGCGACAACCTCCTTCCCTCTGCCAGGAAACTGAAAATGGGTCGTGGATGGGTGTTCCAGCACGACAATGACCCAAAAAATACAGCAAAGGCAACAAAGGAGTGGCTCAAGAAGAAGCACATTAAGGTCATGGAGTGGCCTAGTCAGTCTCCGGACCTTAATCCAATCGAAAACCTATGGAGGGAGCTCAAGCTCAGAGTTGCACAGAGACAGCCTCGAAACCTTAGGGATTTAGAGATGATCTGAAAAGAGGAGTGGACCAACATTCCTCCTAAAATGTGCGCAAACTTGGTCATCAATTACAAGAAACGTTTGACCTCTGTGCTTGCAAACAAGGGTTTTTCCACCAAGTATTAAGTCTTTTTTTGTTAGAGGGTTCAAATACTTATTTCACTCAATGAAATGCAAATCAGTTGCTATCTTTTATTTAAAGTTATTTTTTCGATTTTCCTTTTGATGTGCTATCTGCCACTGTTACAATAAACCTACCATTGAAATGATACTATTTTGAGACTTTTCATTTCTTTGTCATTGGACAAACTTACAAAATCAGTGAGGGGTCAAATAATTATTTCCTCCACTGTAGATACAATCTACACAAAGTTATACTACACAAAGATCACCCAAAGCTGCCATGTTGGTTGCACAGTACCCTGTCTAGTAGTGCTCTGTGTCAGATTCTACAACCGTGGACCACCTGAGCATGGTCAGAGCAGACATTAAAGGGCTTGTCTGAGATTTTGATTCTGATGGCTTATTCTCAGGATCCGTCTCCTGGCACCTCCACCAAACAGCTGCTTGAAGAGGTCTCAGTGCTCTGGGTAGTGCTGTGGCCCCTTCCTAGTGACGTCAAGTTCATTGGTCACGTGGCCGAGATGCAGCTCAGTCCCACTCAGGCCGAATGCACACTGCCGTGTTCCGCGGCCGAGAGCGGTCCGTGGTATGCCGGTCTGGATTCCTGTTGAGAGCAGGAGCGCACGGCGTCATTGGTTGCTATGACGCTGTGCGCTTCATGCCGCCGCTGCACTACAGTAATACACTCGTATAGTGTATAGTGCGGAACATGGCCGTGTGCCATTCGGCCTCAAGTAAATAGTCCTGGGTTGCAATTCCAAGCACAGCCACTGTACAATGGACGGCACTGTGCTTGGATAGCTGTGAACAGGCTGCAGCACTCACTGGAGCACCGCCGCCTCTTGATCGATGGAGATGCCGGTAGTTCAACCCTCAGCGATCAGACACTGATGACCTATCTTGAGCATAGGCCATCAATATCAAAATCTCAGACAACTCCTTCAAACAAGCAGGGAATGTGGGCAGATCTGAGAAAAGAAGCTAAATATGTTATAACACATATTACAGGTACAGTACAGAAACAAACTGGTGTGAATACAGAGTTACTCTGCTTTTTATGTGGGTTTTATCTAGGTGAACATTGCACTGGAGAACAGTGTCTTTTGCATTGATATAATTAAAGGGTTTTCCGGTTTCCTATACTTATGACCTGTCCTCAGCATAAGTCATCAATGTCAGATCAGTGGGGCCGTTTACAAGGCCCCTTTACATGGACCGACTGAGCAGGGAAATTTTGAGAACGAGACGTTGTTCCCTATAATTGCCTGGTTGTCAGTGGATGTGAAAGCTGTATGCACATGCAGCAATCGCCTTCATTGGATGGGGATGAGCGATCGCTACTGCAGACAGTTGTCCCCATTAGGGCTGCAGCTAACGATTATTTGAGTAATCGATTAGTTGTCGATAATTTCATCGATTAATCGGGAAAAAACACCAAAATGACAAAAAAAGGGGTTTATATGATTTTACTTGAAAAATTATGTTCAAAGGCCATATTAAAACAAATTGTGGATGCCACTGTTATGGGGGATCTGTGGATGGCGCTGTTATGGGTATCTGTGGATGACACTGTTATGGGGGGATCTGTGGATGGCACTGTTATGGGGAGGATCTGTGGATGGCACTGTTATGGGGGAGATCTGTGGATGGCACTGTTATGGGGGGGTCTGTGGATGGCACTGTTTTGGGGAGGGGGATCTGTGGATGGCACTGTTATGGGGGGATCTGTGGATGGCACTGTTATGGGGAGGATCTGTGGATGGCACTGTTATGGGGGAGATCTGTGGATGGCACTGTTATGGGGGGGTCTGTGGATGGCACTGTTTTGGGGAGGGGGATTTGTGGATGGCACTGTTATGGGGAGGGGGATCTGTGGATGGCACTGTTATGGTGGGGATCTTTGGATGGCACTGTTATGGGGAGGGGGATCTGTGGATGGCACTGTTTTGGGGAGGGGGATCTGTGGATGGCACTGTTATGGGGAGGGGGATCTGTGGATGGCACTGTTATGTTATGCAGGGATCAGCAACCTTCGACACTCCAGCTGCTATGAAACTACAACTCCCAGCATGCAAACATGCTCGGATGTTCTCGCAACTCCCAGTGAATGGTGCATTCGGGGAGTTGTAGTTTCAGAACATCTGGAGTGCCGGAGGTTGCTGATCCCTGTCCTAATGTGTAACTTCAGCTACAACTGACCAAACTCTTCTTATTCCTTCTGACCAGTGTGGGGAGAGGGGAGTAAGCCTCCGGCAGCAAGTTAGGGTACTTTCACGCTTGCGTTGTTGGATTCCGGCAGGCAGTTCCGTCGCCGGAACTGCCCGCCGGATCCGGAAATCCATATGCAAACGGATAGCATTTGTAAACGGATCCGTCTCACAAATGCATTGCAATACCAGATCCGTCTCTCTGGTGTCATCTGGAAAAACGAATCCGGTATTTTTTTTTTTCCACATATTTAAAGGTCTGCGCATGCGCAGACCGGAAAACCGGTTCAGTTTTTCCAGAACACTTGGTGTCGGATCCGGCATGTATGCATTTCAATGGAATATAATGCCGGATCCGGCATTCTGGCAAGTGTTCCGAAATTTTGGACGGATAAAATACCGTAAGAGTGACTGAACTGAAGACATCCTGATGCATCCTGTACGGATTGCTCTCCATTCAGAATGCATTAGCGTAAAAACGAAATAATTTTTCCCCCGGTATTGAGCCCCTGTGATGGAACTCAATACCGGAAAAGAAGAACGCTAGTGTGAAAGTACCCTTATCTGTCCTGAGGATTAAACAACAACATTGTGAGTGCTGAAATCCAACAGCCTTGATCCTTCTTTCTCCCGACATCTGTCCTCATGGGGAAAGTCCTGACACACCCATACACGTTAATAGGTTGGTTGGTCCTGGCAAAATTGGCGGGTTTGGCAACATTAATGTGAATGGCCAGCTTAGTTATGTGACCCATAACTTTTTTTTTTTTTAATTTTGCGATTTTAAATCTCATATAAGACCTATTGTAAAATTGTAGAGCCAGTACACTATTGCTAGTGGGTTTTAAGGGCGATTTGGGCTAGCAATGCGGAGTCAGAAAGCTGTCCTACAAGAGATATCCTGTCTGATCATATGTGACTCAGACGTGCAGGCTTTATGGCCAGAGCGGTGATTATAGAGCCAGACACTAAGCAGAGGTCATTAATATGAAGTCATTTCCCTTATCTTACATTTAAATTTTTGAAGGATTCTATAATGTACACTTCAAAGGCTTGTGTGGTTACAATTATATGATGAAAGAAACTTGGACACAGCGTTTTAAGGTCAGATAATTAAAGGGAGTCAGTACCTTGTAGGGCTAGCTTGGCTGAATGTAATGATAACTTTCACATAGTGATCTGTTGCTCCATTCTGGAGAAAAAGTACTTTTAATCCATATGCAAATTAGTGGTTAAGTGCACCGAGGGCAGGCACAAGCTACTCCTTTGCCAGCCCCTCTCTCTACTTCTTGAGTGACAGGACTAGATTCCTGCATAGTCATCTCACCTGGCCATGGAGACAGGTTCCCTTTAATCCTCAGGTCTACGCTGTTATTGGCATCTCTTAAATCAGGCTCATATTCATCTCCTTTATAGAAACCCAATTGCATTCTCATGCTTTTGGCAGTAGCTTGTGCCTGCCCTCCTATAAATTAATGTTCGACCCTTTAAATAGGCCTTGAGACATGACTCGGCTGTCTGCAGATGAGGTGCTGGGTTATTTAATATCCGAGTCAAGTCTCAAGGCCTATTTAAAGGGTCACATCTGCCTTACATCTGGTGGCATTAGAGGCAGAGCTTGTAAATAACTTATTTGCATCCCCTTCTTCCCAGAATTCCAGAGGAGCATGTATGGCGTATAAGTCTCCTCATGCCGATTGAGGCGCTTTCTCCCTAAGGAGAGATAGTATCCTGTCTCCCTTGAGACACTTTCTTGTTATCTTGAGAAATGACCAAATGAGACCTTTAAACTGAATATTCTGCAGCCCCTACATAACCTGTACTAGACATTGGCTGTTACATGGCTATTAATGAATGTGAATGAACCCAGGATAATGACCCTTTGCTGTCAACCCCCAGTTGGTGACACAGCCTCAGTGGGAACACCTTTTTTGGGAAACAGTATGGGTATCCTACACATAGCACAGATTGAAAAGGGGGGACCATGTAGGACCTTATGTACCACTGAAATTTACATGCAATAGCACCCCATTTTCTGGAGGAAGGGGTGCTTTAGGGATGGAGTTTTGTTTAAATCATGTAATTCACTAGCCCTCTTAATCTAAATCAGTGGTGCCCAACCATTTCTCGTCTGAGGGCCGCACTAGACATGGTATAAATTTCGTGGGCCGGAACCAGGTATCTTTGCCAGAAAGAAATGCAAACACTGTGAGGGGGCACGTGTGAGCATTACTATTGTGAAGGGGCAAATATCTGGGCATTTTTTCTGTGAAGGGGCACATGTGGGCATTACCCCTGTGATGGGGGAACATCTGGGCATTACCTCTGTGAAGGGGGAACATCCAGCGTTACTTTTAGTTTTTCTGCTCGGGTAACTGAGCAGCACAACATAAATAAATAGTGATGGTGAGTATTTATGTGGGGGACCATTACTGATCTGAATAACAGCAGACAATTATAGCCAAGTGATAAAGTCTAGTCCAATATGGCAAATCTTCCCTGTACTTTATCACTTGGCACTCCACACTGCACCACATACATCACACACCACACTGGTTAAGGTCATGATCAGGAGAATGGAGCGGTATGAGGGAAATGTAAGGTTTATGGATGCTGTTAGATTTAATGAAGCCATAACACAGAATGTTGTTGGAGCGGGAATGTGTTACTTAGGTCCATTATAGGGTTATTAATATTTAAAGGAGCATGGATGCTGCGGTGGGTGGAAGGAGACACTGTAACCTGGTAACTTGGGCGTCCTCAGCTGCTCTGCTTGCTTCCAGGATTTTATCTCAGCCTGGGGTGGCATTATCTTCCTTTTTCAGGTCACAGCACGTTTTGCTGAGCACCAAACTGGGCCTTGGTTGGCATCGCGCCCGTCACTCCTTGCTGCAGCCACCCCCGGGAGCCGGCCCCCCCTCCTTCCAGCTCCCACCGGCTTCCCCTCCTATAGGACATGTATCTCTCCAGCACCTGCCCAAAATAACCTATAACAAAGCTTCTTGCTGTGAGGAGCTTTGCTATTGGTTATTTCAAGCACAGGCAGCATCGCTGCGCTGCCCGTGTCGTTCACAGCGCTCACTGCGCTGATGAATGTGAGGGAAAAGTCTAAGGTGTACCGGTACGCCTTAGACTTTTTACAGGGAGTAAAATTGCAACCTCTTCTGCACGGGCCGCATGACACAGCTTCGCGGGCCGGATGTGGCCCGCGGGCTGTAGGTTGGGCATCACTGATCTAAATTAATAAGACTAAAACTAGAAATAAAAGTGAGCAGGAGTTGTCTTCTCTGTTGGGGAGTCTGTTCCAGGATCATGCAGGAAATTGCTGGAAACAGTCTTGTAGAAATTCTGCTGAGACCATGGGTTAATCTTCTACCGGTCTCTTCCATCTTTGGATGGTGGCCGACAGAGGGTGTGGGACTGAAAGATGTTCTTGTCCTACTGCGCACAGAAAAGAGGGAGGAGGCTACTGCTCCAGCTGCTGGTCTTAGACTTATTTCACACCAGCGATATGGAATGAGTTAAGCCAGGGCTCGACAAATCCCAGGCGCCAGGTCGCCATGGCGACTAGGAATTTAGTCCTGGCGCTTGGGTATTTGTCAGCCCGTTTTCAAAGGTGCCCATGCGATGGGTGCGGAGCTGCCGTTCTGTCCGGAGCCAGCACCGAATTGAAACAGCTCGGTCACAGCACACAATAGCAGAGACGCTGGCAGCAGGGAGGGGAGGGGCTCGGGAGGAGTGTAATCTGATCCTAGAGTGGAAGCTGCTTCTGCCAGCCCCTCCCCTCCCCGCCCACCAACCAATCAGAGCTGAGGCAATGCAAGGACTAGCAGCTCTGAGTCACTGACACAAGTACAGGGAGAAGAAAGAATCGAATGAGTCACAGGTTAAAAGAATCTAAAGATCTGACTCATTCGATTCTTTGAGTTAAAAGAACCGTCAGTCAGACTCTAGAACAGTTTACACTGAGACTGTGCTGATGCTTTTGCAGCAGTGATAAGATTAAGTGACAGGACACAGAGTTTAGATTACAGTTTGAATTAACCCTTTAGGATCAAATTGGCTTCTCAAGGAGATCTATATGTTAAAGGCATCCCTTCTTCTGTCTCATTCAGTAGCTATAGAACTAAGGGTACTTTCACACTTGCGGCAGGATGGATCTGGCAGGCTGTTCACCCTGTCGGATCCGTCCTTCCGCTGTTTCGCCGGACCGCCGCTCTGTCCCCATTGACTATAACGGGGGTGGAGCTCCTGCGCAGCACGGCAGTGCATGGTGAAAGGCCGCCGGACTAAAAGTACTGCATGTCCAACTTTTTAGTCCGGCGGCCTCTCACCGCGAACTGCCGTGCTGTGCCGGAGCTCCACCCCCGTCCCCATTATAGTCAATAGGGTCCGGGGACGGAGCGGCGGTATATGTAACATGGTATACAGCATTATTGGGGGGGCTCTATGGAGAAGTGGGGGGGGGGGGGGCACTATGGGGACACCTACTAGGGGCTTTATGACGCGGCTCCGCCTGGCTCCTAACTTTTTTAGCTGGCTCCTAGATTCCAAGGAAATTTGTCAAGCCCTGAGTTAAGCCCCATTCACACGTCCATGCTCAAATCCGTGAGCAGGTGGTCAGTGATGCATCCGTGAAGGATCCGTGTTGGGTCTGTGTTTCACTGACATTTAACAGCTGAAATTTTTTTTTTCAAAGCATCTCTTCTTAATGATCCGTGAAACACGGATGCAACACGGATGGCATTTGTGTTGCATCTGTGGTTTTCAAGGACCCATAGACCATAATGGACGTGATGGATCCGTGAACATGGACAAAATAGAGCATGCATCTGTGCTAAAAACACTGACCGTGCTAAAACACTGATGTGGAGAACACGGTACAGCACACGTCTGTGAAACTCTGACGTGTGAATGAGGCTTTAGGACCTGTATTGAAAAACGAATGGTTTTGCATGCAAGTTTAATCAGTTGTGTCTTCGATTGTGTTCAGTGTTTCTGTTTTTTCTGAACGGATGCAATCGACTTTTGAAAAATAACACTTCATATAATTTCCTAGCAACCATCAGTGAAAAACGCTTTGTATCCAGATGCCTTCCGCTTTTCACTCAAGTTCCATTTGCTTCCATGGCACCAGGGCTGTGTGAAATAGGCACAATATAGGTCTGTGATGGCTAACCTCCGGCACTTCAGCTGTGGTAAAACTAAACTATGATTCACAAGATGTAAACTCGCTTGGATGTTCTCAGAACTCCAAAGAAATGATGGAGTGTCGGAGGTTAGCCATCACTGATTTACAACATGCTGCGATTTTTCCTAAACACAAAGATGATCAGTGATAAACGGCGCTCATGTGCACAGACCCATTGAAATGAATGGGTCAGGATTCAGTACAGATGAAGTCCGTTCACAACACGCATCGCATCCGGAAAGAAAACTTGCTTGTGTGAATGAGGCCATACAGTCATACACTGGACGCTGAGGAGAGGGGGGGTGGGAATCGGATGAGCTTCTGGGACACATAGAGAAGAGTTCTCTATATATTCTAATTAATTGTAATACGAGACAAAATAGGACCTAGGCCTATTGCACACGACCGTAGGTTTCCCATGCTGCGGACAGCACATGTGGATCCGCAATTCATGGGCGCCGTTCCGTGGGCATTCCGCATCACTTCAATGGGTCCGCAAATCCGGAGATGCGGAATGGTGTGGAACGGAAGCACGGAACGGAACACTCTGTAGTGCTTCCGTGGGGTTTCGTCCCGTACTTCTGTTCCTCAAAAAGATAGAACGTGTCCTATCTTTTTGCGGAAAGGGCGGATCCCAGACCCAATAAAGTGAATGGGTCCGCGATCCGCTGCAGCTGTGTTCGTGCATTGCCAAGCATGGCCACGGGGCGCACACGTGTTTAGTGTTGCTATAATAAAGCAATATCCAAGAAAATGTATTTGAGAGTTTCTTTTATTTATATATATATATATATATATATATATATATATATACAGTACAGACCAAAAGTTTGGACACACCTTCTCATTCAAAGAGTTTTCTTTATTTTCATGACTATGAAAATTGTAGATTCACACTGAAGGCATCAAAACTATGAATTAACACATGTGGAATTATATACATAACAAACAAGTGTGAAACAACTGAAAATATGTCATATTCTAGGTTCTTCAAAGTAGCCACCTTTTGCTTTGATTACTGCTTTGCACACTCTTGGCATTCTCTTGATGAGCTTCAAGAGGTGGTCCCCTGAAATGGTTTTCACTTCACAGGTGTGCCCTGTCAGGTTTAATAAGTGGGATTTCTTGCCTTAGAAATGGGGTTGGGACCATCAGTTGCGTTGAGGAGAAGTCAGGTGGATACACAGCTGATAGTCCTACTGAATAGACTGTTAGAATTTGTATTATGGCAAGAAAAAAGCAGCTAAGTATTGAAAAACTAGTGGCCATCATTACTTTAAGAAATGAAGGTCAGTCAGTCAGCCGAAAAATTGGGAAAACTTTGAAAGTAAGGGCTATTTGACCATGAAGGAGAGTGATGGGGTGCTGCGCAAGATGACCTGGCCTCCACAGTCACCGGACCTGAACCCAATCGAGATGGTTTGGGGTGAGCTGGACCGCAGAGTGAAGGCAAAAGGGCCAACAAGTGCTAAGCATCTCTGTGAACTCCTTCAAGACTGTTGGAAGACCATTTCAGGGGACTACCTCTTGAAGCTCATCAAGAGAATGCCAAGAGTGTGCAAAGCAGTAATCAAAGCAAAAGGTGGCTACTTTGAAGAACCTAGAATATGACATATTTTCAGTTGTTTCACACTTGTTTGTTATGTATATAATTCCACATGTGTTAATTCATAGTTTTGATGCCTCCATAGTCATGAAAATAAAGAAAACTCTTTGAATGAGAAGGTGTGTCCAAACTTTTGGTCTGTACTGTATACCGGTATATAATGGAAGTGCACAGATTCATGGTGCTTAGCCTTGTATCATGTGGTAGAGAGATGTTAATGATGCTGATGCAGTTGTTAGAAACATTTATACGCTCCCAGAGGAGACATGCATCCCATCCTGGATGTATTATATCCTTTACTGATAGTAAAGCTACACCAGCTCCTTTCCTTCCATTACTCCGCACTTTGCTGTGACACATTTAGATGAGCAAATTGTGAAACGCTTCCTGTCTGATGCAGCACCGAGAAATAACAACTAATTTCAAGTTATTTGATTTATAGTCCCTGTGACCTTCATGAAACCTGAATGGAAACAGTGAGGGTATGTTCACATGTGACTTAAAGGGGTTTTCCAAGAATTCAATCCTCTGGATAGGTCATCAGTATCTGATCAGTGAGGGTCTGGCACCCAGGACCCCCACCGATCAGCTCTTTGAGAAGGCACTAGCGCTCCTGTGAGCACCGCTGCTTTCTCCATGCTCACCAAGCACAGCGCCGTACGTTGTATAGCGGCTGTGCTTGGTATCGCAGCTCAGCCCCATTCACTTCTATGGGGATGAGGTGCATCTAAGCCACATGAACGTGACGTCACTGGCCTAGGGAAAGCTGAGAGAAGCATTGGTGCCTTCTCAAACAGCTGATCGAAGGTGGTCGACGGTTATCAGACCCCCACCGATCAGATGCTGATGACCTATCCTGAGGAGTTAGCTTTTATATGGGGGAGGGGTGGAAAGAATACTTACTGATATACACCAGGAGAGGGAGGAGAGACATACGGAGGGGGTTATGTATGTAGGAGGTGACTGGGTGACAGAAGCCAGATGTCTTCCCGATAATAGTAATATTTCTGTTACTGTTGCTTTTTGTGGCTGATAGATATTTACTATGACAGTATGGTAAGTTTCGCTCCTTGTACTGTCCAAAAGTGATGGCCAAGTGACTCTCCTTGTCCCGTCTGCGCTGTCGAAGCTTTGGGCTGCTCTGTCTGTGAAAACTGGCAGGGAAAATTCTGATGAGGTGAAAAATACAGCTCAAGAGTTAGAGTCCTGGCATGGCTATAGATAGTGTGGTACTGAGCGCGCTCACTCTTTTCCTTGCTATTTTCTAGCTCTCTCGCCCTGTCCAAACTCCTTGTATGGTTCTAGTTCAATAACTGGAGGTGAGCAAATGATGGGAGTATTCGGCTTATCCACAGCACTGTAAACAGGGAGAGCTGCAGACTGAATGAATGCAGGGTTTATTACCCAGCTATGTGTAATAAACGTCTTTAAAAGTAGACTACTCAAGGTAAGAGGGAGGATAGGAGAGAAATATGAGCGTTCCACAGTACTCCAGGCAAGTCAAGGGGAACTCCCCCCTGTATCCTCTCTCCTGCCCAAATTGGATATAGTACAGTACTGGCCACATTATGAAGGAGATTAGAGAGAAGTATCTGGGTGGAACGGTCAGGAGGTCACTGATCACTTCTTATCCCACACACATCTGTTGAATCCTTTCCTGGCCCTCTTCCCACATAGACAGATCTTTACTAGCTCAATGAGGTGTTTATCCTGCTTTTTGGCAGGGTTTTTTATTTTTATTTTTTAGTCCTTGAATCAACCTTATACTAAGCTCTGTGCACATCAAATTTGGTTCATGTATAGTTGAAGCATATTATTTTTTTTTCTCTTCTAGTCCAGATCTAAATGTATTCTTTAATGGGGTATTCCAACTTTAGGGACCTTTTATAGATTCAGCTGGTACTGCTTTGTACCTAAACAAACAAATCCACCCTCATGCTCCCTGCCATTGAATGCCAGCGCAATGCTTCTCTCAGATATGCTGGACTTCGGTCACGTGCGCTGCTGCAGCCAACCACTGGCCTCTGCAGTGAGGCGTCTCCAAGAGTCACATTAGAGCTTGGTTACATAGTGTGGCCTCTTGACTCTCCCAGTTGGATTTCAACATCTGCCACATTTGTGCTATGAAGATAAACCGTCGCCAACAGCTGTGTACTCTTCTCTGAGCGTGAATGTGTATAAGTGGTTGACGGTGGGGACAGACGGCTATCTTATGTGTATGGCCAGCCTTAAAGGTCTTTTACATAGGGTGATAATTGCCCGAATGACCAATACATCGAACATTCCCAATCATTGTCCAGTGTGGACATGTGCAGCGAGTGACGACAGAGAAGTGATCAGATGAACAAGCGCAGTTACAAAAAAATACACACTATTAGGGCTCATGAACACGACCGTTTGTATTTTACCGTCCGCAAAAAACGGATCCGCAAAAAACAAGGATGACATCCGTGTGCATTCTGTATGTTGCAGAAGAGCTGGCCCCTGATAGAACAGTACTATCCTTGTCCGTAATGCAGACAATAATAGGACATGTTCTATTTTTTTGCGAAACGGAATTACGGACAAACGGAATGCACATGGAGTAACTTCCGTTTTTTTGGCGGACCCATTGAAATTAATGGTTCCGTATATAGTCCGCAAAAGAAACGGAACGGACACAGAAAGAAAATACGTTCGTGTGCATGAGCCCTTAGGTTGTATTCACATGGCTGTGTCCATTTGACGTACCATAAACCGTGGATCCGCAAAACATGGACACCAGCCGTGTTCACCTTGCATCTCGGTGCGGACTCATTGACTTCATGGCTCCACGATCTGCTTATTGCGTCCAAAGATAGGACATGTCCGTGTGAATACACCCTGTTGTAACTTATGAATCCAAGCTCTGGGAATGTTAACCACTTGCTAATACCATTTGTCTTCTGATGTTAATGGACCATAACATTAGGATCAAACTGCCCCTTGCCTTTTTTTTTTTTTTTTTGGGGCAGTTTTCCCTTAGCAGTTTATGCTATTCATATTGTAAAGATGTTCCTTTTCCTGCCTGCATTACTCCTCTGAGTACTCATAAAGTATGTGATTTACATGCTCTTTTATGTATTTGTGGCTTTTTATTATATGACTGCCAAACAAAAAGAACTTTTCAGGTTGAAGACTGAGGTTGGTATGTACTGAGCTAGTCCTGCAGCACATGCTGTTTATTCCAAAGCTTACAGTCTATGGTGGATAATACAGTCCTGATCAAAAGTTTAAGACCACTTGAAAAATGGCAAAAAAGCATATTTTACATTGTTGGATCTTAACCACTTAAGGACCACAGGTTTATACCCCCCTAAAGACCAGGCCCTTTTTTTACAAATCGGCACTACACTACTTTCACCGTTTATTGCTCGGTCATGCAACTTACCACCCAAATGAATTTTACCTCCTTTTCTTCTCACTAATAGAGCTTTCATTTGGTGGTATTTCATTGCTGCTGACATTTTTACTTTTTTTGTTATTAATCGAAATTTAACGATTTTTTTTGCAAAAAAATGACATTTTTCACTTTCAGTTGTAAAATTTTGCAAAAAAAACGAGATCCATATAGAAATTTTGCTCTAAATTTATAGTTCTACATGTCTTTGATAAAAAAAAAATGTTTGGGTAAAAAAAAAATGGTTTGGGTAAAAGTTATAGCGTTTACAAACTATGGTACAAAAATGTGAATTTCCGCTTTTTGAAGCAGCTCTGACTTTCTGAGCACCTGTCATGTTTCCTACAAAGACTTTTGTGGGTATATGTAAAATGACACCCCAAAACACATTCCCCAACTTCTCCTGAGTACGGCGATACCAGATGTGTGACACTTTATTGCAGCCTAGATGCGCAAAGGTGCCCAAATTCCTTTTAGGAGGGCATTTTTAGACATTTGGATACCAGACTTCTTCTCACGCTTTGGGGCCCCTAGAATGCCAGGGCAGTATAAATACCCCACATGTGACCCCATTTTGGAAAGAAGACACCCCAAGGTATTCAATGAGGGGCATGGCGAGTTCATAGAAATATTTTTTTTTTGGCACAAGTTAGCGGAAATTGATATTTTTTATTTTTTTTCTCGCAAAGTCTCCCGTTCCGCTAACTTGGGACAAAAATTTCAATCTTTCATGGACTCAATATGCCCCTCACGGAATACCTGGGGGTGTCTTCTTTCCGAAATGGGGTCACATGTGGGGTATTTATACTGCCCTGGCATTCTAGGGGCCCTAAAGCGTGAGAAGAAGTCTGGAATATAAATGTCTAAAAAATTTTACGCATTTGGTTTCCGTGAGGGGTATGGTGAGTTCATGTGAGATTTTATTTTTTGACACAAGTTATTGGAATATGAGACTTTGTAAGAAAAAAAAAATAATAATTCCGCTAACTTGGGCCAAAAAAATGTCTGAATGGAGCCTTACAGAGGGGTGATCAATGACAGGGGGGGTGATCAATGACAGGGGGGTGATCAGGGAGTCTATATGGGGTGATAACCACAGTCATTGATCACGCCCGTGTAAGGCTTCATTCAGACGTCCGTATGCGTTTTGCGGATCCGATCCATCTATCAGTGCATCCGTAAAAATCATGCGGACATCTGAATGGAGCTTTACAGGGGGGTAATCAATGACAGGGGGGTGATCAGGGAGTCTATATGGGGTGATCACCACAGTCATTGATCATGCCCCTGTAAGGCTTCATTCAGACGTCTGGATGCGTTTTGCGGATCCGATCCATCTATCAGTGGATCCGTAAAAATCATGCGGACGTCTGAATGGAGCTTTACAGGGGGGTAATCAATGACAGGGGGGTAATCAATGACAGGGGGGTGATCAAGGAGTCTATATGGGGTGATCACCACAGTCATTGATCACGCCCCTGTAAGGCTTCATTCAGACGTCCGGATCCGTTTTGTGGATCCGATCCATCTATCAGTGGATCCGTAAAAATCATGCGGACATCTGAATGGAGCTTTACAGGGGGGTGATCAATGACAGGGGTGTAATCAATGACAGGGGGGTGATCAGGTAGTCTATATGGGGTGATAACCACAGTCATTGATCACGCCCCTGTAAGGCTTCATTCAGACGTCCGGATGCGTTTTGCGGATCCGATCCATCTATCAGTGCATCCGTAAAAATCATGCGGACATCTGAATGGAGCTTTACAGGGGGGTAATCAATGACAGGGGGGTGATCACCACAGTCATTGATCATGCCCCTGTAAGGCTTCATTCAGACGTCCGGATGCGTTTTGCGGATCCGATCCATCTATCAGTGCATCCGTAAAAATCATGCGGACATCTGAATGGAGCTTTACAGGGGGGTAATCAATGACAGGGGGGTGATCACCACAGTCATTGATCATGCCCCTGTAAGGCTTCATTCAGACGTCCGTATGCGTTTTGCGGATCCGATCCATCTATCAGTGCATCCGTAAAAATCATGCGGACATCTGAATGGAGCTTTACAGGGGGGTGATCAATGACAGGGGTGTAATCAATGACAGGGGGGTGATCAGGGAGTCTATATGGGGTGATCACCACAATCATTGATCATGCCCCTGTAAGGCTTCATTCAGACGTCCGGATGCGTTTTGCGGATCCGATCCAACTATCAGTGCATCCGTAAAAATCATGCGGACATCTGAATGGAGCTTTACAGGGGGGTGATCAGGGAGTCTATATGGGGTGATCACCACAGTCATTGATCATGCCCCTGTAAGGCTTCATTCAGACGTCCGGATGCGTTTTGCGGATCCGATCCATCTATCAGTGGATCCGTAAAAATCATGCGGACGTCTGAATGGAGCTTTACAGGGGGGTAATCAATGACAGGGGGGTAATCAATGACAGGGGGGTGATCAGGGAGTCTATATGGGGTGATCACCACAGTCATTGATCACGCCCCTGTAAGGCTTCATTCAGACGTCCGGATGCGTTTTGCGGATCCGATCCATCTATCAGTGGATCCGTAAAAATCATGCGGACGTCTGAATGGAGCTTTACAGGGGGGTGATCAATGACAGGGGGGTGATCAATGACAGGGGGGTGATCAGGGAGTCTATATGGGGTGATCAGGGGTGATCAGGGGCTAATAAGGGGTTAATAAGTGACGGGGGGGGGGTGTAGTGTAGTGTAGTGGTGCTTGGTGCTACTTTACTGAGCTACCTGTGTCCTCTGGTGGTCGATCCAAACAAAGGGGACCACCAGAGGACCAGGTAGCAGGTATATTAGACGCTGTTATCAAAACAGCGTCTAATATACCTGTTAGGGGTTAAAAAAAACACATCTCCAGCCTGCCAGCGAACGATCGCCGCTGGCAGGCTGGAGATCAACTCTCTTACCTTCCGTTCCTGTGAGCGCGCGCGCCTGTGTGCGCGCGTTCACAGGAAATCTCGGCTCACGCGAGATGACGCCTATTGGCGTTAGCGTAGCCTGGGGGAGCCGCCGCAATGACGCCTTTCGGCGTTACAGTTGCGGGAAGTGGTTAACAAGGTTCCAAGTAGAGCTTCAACATGCAACAAGAAGAAATGGGAGTGAGACAAAACATTTTTTGAGCATTCATTTTAATGAAAACAACGAATAAACTGAAACAGGCTGTTTTTCAGCTGATCCAAATTTTAGGACCACATGCCTTTAAAAGGCCAAATCTGTGCAAACATGTGGATTCATTGTCATTTTCTGTCAGGTAGTCACACGTTGTGATGGCAAAGGCAAAAAAAACTCCCTTTTTGAACGTGGTCGGGTTGTTGAACTGCATAAGCAGGGTCTCACAGCGCACCATCGTTGCTGAGGTGGGACGCAGTAAGACAGTCATTTGGAATTTCTTAAATGATCCTGAGGGTTATGGAACAAAAAAGTCAAGTGGAGGACCCAACAAAAATTTTCATTAGCACTGAGCCGGAGGATCTAATTGGCTGTCCGTCAAGACACTGGACAATCCTCGACCCGAATTAAGGCCCTTACTGGTGCTGACTGCAGCCCCATAACCATAAGACGGCATCTGAGACTCAAAGGTGGAAGAAAGTTTTATTCTCTGATAAGAAAAAATTTAACCTTGATGGTCCTGATGGTTTCCAATGTTACTGGCATGACAAGCAGATCCCACCTGAGATGTTTTCTACGCGCCACAGTGGAGGGGGCGCCATAATGGTCTGGGGTGCTTTTTCCTTCAGTGGAACAATGGAGCTTCAGGAAGTGCAGGGGCGTCAAACGGCCACTGGCTATGTCCAGATGTTGCAGAGAGCATTCCTCATGACTGAGGGCCCTCGTCCATGTGGTAACGACTGGGTTTTTCAACAGGACAACGCTACAGTACACAATGCCCGCAGGACAAGGGACTTCTTCCAGGAGAATAACATCACTCTTTTGGCCCATCCTGCGTGTTTCCCTGATCTAAATCTAATTGAGAACCTTTGGGGATGGATGGCAAGGGAAGTTTACAAAAATGGACAACAGTTCCAGAAAGTAGATGGCCTTTGTGCGGCCGTCTTCACCACTTGGAGAAATGTTCCCACTTACCTCATGGAAACGCTTGCATCAAGTATGCCGAAACGAATTTTTGAAGTGATAAACAATGTTTGGAAGTTGGATTTCTGTTTTCGGGGGGTTTAGGTTTTTTGGAGGTGTGGTCCTAAACTTTTGATCAGCTGAAAAACAGCCTGTTTCAGTTTACCTTGTTAAGATCCAGCCATGCTAAATATGATTTTTTGCCATTTTTCAAGTGGTCTTAAACTTTTGATCAGGACTGTACCTTAGTAGCCGGTACCACGCCTGAGGACTACCCAAGCAATACAGATTTGGTGCTGCAGAACATCTCCAGGTTGTAGGTTGTGAGATAACTGGGTTGTGCAAGACAGAACAACTCTGTTGCCCATCAAAACCATTCAGATTCTAAATGCAATTTCTGTTTTTTTGTACAGACTGAAGAAATTGAACCATTGCAAATTGTTCTAAGAGGTTGAGTGCTCGAAACGCTGCCTCCATTCTAATGAACTACTGCTAAAGCTGGATGCAGTCACGGCCTGGCACAGGGATGCTTCATCCTGTCTACACAGCTTATACAGTCAGGTCCATAAATATTGGGACATTGACACAATTCTAACATTTTTGGCTCTATACACCACCACAATGGATTTGAAATGAAACGAACAAGATGTGCTTTAACTGCAGTCTGCCAGCTTTAATTTGAGGGTATTTACATCCAAATCAGGTGAACGGTGTAGGAATTACAACAGTTTGCATATGTGCCTCCCGCTTGTTAAGGAACCAAAAGTAATGGGACAGAATAATAATAATCATAAATCAAACTTTAACTTTTAATACTTGGTTGCAAATCCTTTGCAGTCCATTACAGCCTGAAGTCTGGAACGCATACACATTACCAGACGCTGGGTTTCATCCCTGGTGATGCTCTGCCAGGCCTCTATTACAACTGACTTCAGTTCCTGCTTGTTCTTGGGGCATTTTCCCTTTAGTTTTTTCTTCAGCAAGTGAAATGCATGCTCAATCGGATTCGGGTCAGGTGATTGACTTGGCCATTGCATAACATTCCACTTCTTTCCCTTAAAAAACTCTTTGGTTGCTTTTGCAGTATGCTTTGGGTCATTGTCCATCTGCACTGTGAAGCGCCGCCCAATGAGTTCTGAAGCATTTGGCTGAATATGAGCAGATAATATTGCCCGAAACACTTCAGAATTCATCCTGCTGCTTTTATCAGCAGTCACATCATCAATAAATACAAGAGAACAAGTAACATTGGCAGCCATACATGCCCACACCATGACACTACCACCACCATGCTTCACTGATGAGGTGGTATGCTTAGGATCATGAGCAGTTCCTTTCCTTCTCCATACTCTTCTCTTCCCATCACTCAGGTACAAGTTGATCTAGGTCTCATCTGTCCATAGTATGTTGTTCCAGAACGGTGAAGGCTTTTTTAGATGTCGTTTGGCAAACTCTAATCTGGCCTTCCTGTTTTTGAGGCTCACCAATTGTTTACATCTTGCGGTGAACCCTCTGTATTCACTCTGGTGAAGTCTTCTCTTGATTGTTGACTTTGACACACATACACCTACCTCCTGGAGAGTGTTCTTGATATGGCCAACTGTTGTGAAGGGTGTTTTCTTCACCAGGGAAAGAATTCTTTGGTCATCCACCACAGTTGTTTTCTGTGGTCTTCCGAGTCTTTTGGGTTGCTGAGCTCACCGGTGCGTTTCTTCTTTTTAAGAATGTTCCAAACAGTTGTTTTGGCCACGCCTAAAGTTTTTGCTATCTGTCTGATGGGTTTGTTTTGTTTTTTCAGCCTAATATGGCTTGCTTCACTGATAGTGACAGCTCTTTGGATCTCATCTTGAGAGTTGACAGCAACAGATTTCAAATGCAAATAGCACACTAGAAATGAACTCTGGACCTTTTATCTGCTCATTGTAATTGGGATAATGAGGGAATAACACACACCTGGCCATGGAACAGCTGAGAAGCCAATTGTCCCATTACTTTTGGTCCCTTAACAAGTGGGGGGCACATATGCAAACTGTTGTAATTCCTACACCGTTCACCTGATTTGGATGTAAATACCCTCAAATTAAAGCTGACAGTCTGCAGTTAAAGCACATCTTGTTCATTTTGTTTCAAATCCATTGTGGTGGTGTATAGATAAAAAAATGTTAGAATTGTGTCGATGTCCCAAAATTTATGGACCTGACTGTACATTTTGGTAGAGTAGCCTCATGGTTAGTGATGTAAGTAACATTTCCAGAGGAAATGTTTTTTTTTTCCTTCTGCTGGAACCTGTTCCGGTTTTTATGTATGATGGGATCTAAAGAAGGGGGGGGGGGGGGGGGGTCTGAAGTTAGTATGGGATGTATAAGCCACAGACACATACAGGAAACTGAAGACATTTAAAGTTAATCTGTCAGCAGCGACTTCCCGATCTGTGTGAACAGACAAATAGCTGTGGTTCACCTGATTAAAACGCTGTTTTTCTTAGGTTGATCCGAGACTCTGTTACCGAGTTTTAATACTTTTGTTCCTGATATGCAAAGCAGAACTTTGGTGCAATGAAGGCGAACCATTGGTACAGGGAGAAGGAGACGGAGGCGTTTCTCAGGGGGCGTCTCCTTCTCCCTGACTGTGGTGCGGTCTAATCGCAGCAGACCACGTTACACGTGGTTGGCTGCGATTGGACAGCTCAATGCCAGGGAGAAGGAGACGCCCCCTGAGAAACGGGTCTGTCTCCTCCTCCCTGTACCAATGCTTTTGATTAGAATACATTGTGGCAAAGCAGAAAGGGGGCACAGCGGCGCAACAGAGCAGTGTATGACAAAAAAATAGCGATATCATATCTCCTAATCTTGGCCTACAGTGCCAGGTTTTGATTTTAGAAAGCACAAATTGATGAAAGGTCCTCTTTATTCAGACGGCCGTAGTGCTTTGCAGATCCGCAAAACACGGATACCGGCCATGTGCGTTCCGCAATTTGCGGACCACACATGGCCGCAACCATAATAGAAAATGCAGTTTCTTGTCCACGATTGCGAACAAGAATAGGACATGTTCTATCTTTTCTGCAGAGCTGCGGTATGGAATAACGGATGCGGACAGCACACGGTGTGCTGTCTGCATCTTTTGAGGGCCCATAGAAATGAATGGATCCGCAGATCTTCCGCAAAATTGCTGAATGGGTGCGGATCTGTTCATACGGCCGTGTGAATGAGCCCTAATGCTGTAATTCTGCACCACAGCAATATTAAGTGTCTGTTCCTCTAGAATGGGCTGGGTCCTGTTCTGGCTCCTAGAGAGGGGAGACCTTAAGAAAGGGGTTCTGAAATTTTTATTGAGTTATTGTAGAGACATTCTTCAGTATGTACTGTGCAAAAGTTTTAGGCAGGCATGGGGGGGGGCACCAAGTAAGAATTCTTAAAAAAAAATAAAGTGCTAATAGTACATTTTTATCAATTAACAAAAGGCAAAGTGAATTAACAAGAGAAATCAAAAGCAAACCAATATTTGGTGTGACCATCCTTTGCCTTCAGAACAGCATCAGTTCTTCTAGGTTCACTTACACACAGTTTTGGAAGGAACTTGGCAGAGAGGTGGCTCCAAACATCTTGGAGTACCACAGATCTTCTATGGAGGTACTGTAGGCTTGCTCAGATCCTTCTCTTTTCCTGTAATCTCAAACAGACTTGATGATGCTGAGATCAGGGCTCTGTGGGAGCCAGATCATTATTCCAGGACTCCTTGTTTTTCTTTACGCTGAAGAAAATTCTTAATGACGACATTGGCTGTATGTTGGGGGTGGTTGTCCTGCTGCAGAATAAATTTGGAGCCAATCAGGTCCCTTTCTGATGGTATTCCATGGTGGATAAGTATCTGCCTGTATTTCTCAGCATTGAGGACACCCTTAATCCTGAACACATTTTTTCCACATCTGCCTCAAACTTTTGCAGTATTGTTTATCATGTGACAAATTGTTCATCATTCCCCCTGTGCCATAAAACTGGCTCCAAAAACTGTGTTTCACACTGTTGTTGTGCAAAATATTGTAACTTTTTGGTGGTTTTACTCACCGCTGTTCACTTTTCAAAGTGGCGAGCGGTGAGGAGCCGAAGTAGCCGGTCTGTCACATCTATTATAATCTACGCCAGTAAACTGGCATAGACTGTAACGGAGTCCTACACCAGATCACTTGCTGGTTTAGATCTCCGCTTTGACGCACGGACCTGAACAGATGCAAATATTAACAGTCATGCACTTTTTATTAATTGTGCCGCCTCAATGCCAGCGGAGAGAGATTAAGACTGGTGTGTAAAACGCCGGTGTTGATAACTGTCCCCTAGAGTCTTGCCATTTTTGGAGTGATTTTTTTGCTGCCACATTGCACTTGAGCTATAGTCCCCCAAGATCAGCCTTTGGGGTCTGCATTTTGACTGAGCATATTAGAAAGTTGAGGCACGTGCAGCCCTCGGCTGTATAGATGCTATTATTTATCCCTTCCTGTAGAGGATGCAATCCAATTTAACAGACTGTGCATTGATTTTTGCTGTTCATGTAAAACTCTTCAGAAATGTTGAGGTACCAGTAGCTGAACGTTACCTTCCGAAGCCTGGAGCTCTCGTCCCAGTTGGATGAGGCTGTTTTGCAGTAGTGAAGCAGAGTTTGTGTTTTCCTATGCAGCCTTGGACTCCTAATGTGGGATCTGGACGAGCGCTCGTGAGGGCGTGGACCTGAGCCAGCAGTCATCCCAGCCAAGAGGAGAAATCTCTTTGTTTCCTGGCATCTCCATCATTACTCTTTTTTTTCCCTCCTTCTGATTTTCCACTTTCTTTGTAACCCTTTGCTGATAAAGTATTATTGTGTTTTTCTCTTTTTTTCAGTCTACACTGCGTGCAGAATTAGGCAAATGAGTATTTTGACCACATCATCCTCTTTATGCATGTTGTCTTACTCCAAGCTGTATAGGCTCGAAAGCCTACTACCAATTAAGCATATTAGGTGATGCGCATCTCTGTAATGAGAAGGGGTGTGGTCTAATGACATCAACACCCTATATTAGGTGTGCATAATTATTAGGCAGCTTCCTTTCCTTTGGCAAAATGGGTCAAAAGAAGGACTTGACAGGCTCAGAAAAGTCAAAAATAGTGAGATATCTTGCAGAGGGATGCAGCACTCTTAAAATTGCAAAGCTTCTGAAGCGTGATCATCGAACAATCAAGCGTTTCATTCAAAATAGTCAACAGGGTCGCAAGAAGCGTGTGGAAAAACCAAGGCGCAAAATAACTGCCCATGAACTGAGAAAAGTCAAGCGTGCAGCTGCCAAGATGCCACTTGCCACCAGTTTGGCCATATTTCAGAGCTGCAACATCACTGGAGTGCCCAAAAGCACAAGGTGTGCAATACTCAGAGACATGGCCAAGGTAAGAAAGGCTGAAAGACGACCACCACTGAACAAGACACACAAGCTGAAACGTCAAGACTGGGCCAAGAAATATCTCAAGACTGATTTTTCTAAGGTTTTATGGACTGATGAAATGAGAGTGAGTCTTGATGGGCCAGATAGATGGGCCCGTGGCTGGATTGGTAAAGGGCAGAGAGCTCCAGTCCGACTCAGAAGCCAGCAAGGTGGAGGTGGAGTACTGGTTTGGGCTGGTATCATCAAAGATGAGCTTGTGGGGCCTTTTCGGGTTGAGGATGGAGTCAAGCTCAACTCCCAGTCCTACTGCCAGTTTCTGGAAGACACCTTCTTCAAGCAGTGGTACAGGAAGAAGTCTGCATCCTTCAAGAAAAACATTATTTTCATGCAGGACAATGCTCCATCACAAGCGTCCAAGTACTCCACAGCTTGGCTGGCAAGAAAGGGTATAAAAGAAGAAAATCTAATGACATGGCCTCCTTGTTCACCTGATCTGAACCCCATTGAGAACCTGTGGTCCATCATCAAATGTGAGATTTACAAGGAGGGAAAACAGTACACCTCTCTGAACAGTGTCTGGGAGGCTGTGGTTGCTGCTGCACGCAATGTTGATGGTGAACAGATCAAAACACTGACAGAATCCATGGATGGCAGGCTTTTGAGTGTCCTTGCAAAGAAAGGTGGCTATATTGGTCACTGATTTGTTTTTGTTTTGTTTTTGAATGTCAGAAATGTATATTTGTGAATGTTGAGATGTTATATTGGTTTCACTGGTAAAAATAAATAATTGAAATGGGTATATATTTGTTTTTTGTTAAGTTGCCTAATAATTATGGTAATAGTAATAGTCACCTGCACACACAGATATCCCCCTAAAATAGCTAAAACTAAAAACTACTTCCAAAAATATTCAGCTTTGATATTAATGAGTTTTTTTGGGTTCATTGAGAACATGGTTGTTGTTCAATAATAAAATTAATCCTCAAAAATACAACTTGCCTAATAATTCTGCACTCCCTGTATATGTATAATCTAAGGCATCTTTTTCCCTTGGCTTGATTTATTCTTTACTGTACAGGAAAACATACAAAATGGTCATGAAAAAAACCCAACAACTTATCTGTGCACTACAATGGTAGTCGATGGGTGACATAAAACTGTAAAGCATTGATATATGAAGATGGGAGCACCTCAGTTATGGAGCAGAGAAGCTGTATGTGCTGCTCACCCATTAGCAGATGCAAAAATAGGTCAATACAGCATATATTTGAGTATAGGCTTATACTATAACTCTATGGGACAGAGGTTTTTTTTGTTATGGATTCTGCATGACTGCAAATTGTGGTCTGCTGCATCACATGCATATTATACACAATATAGCAGTACACTAATATGGGCCTATAGGCACGCTATACCACTGAACTGTGTTCATGTTCACAGCATTACCCTAATTTGTTTTTCTATACACTTTTTGGAATTTTTCTTTTACATTTTGTACATGTCATGAATCTTCTTTGAGCAAAGGGGGTAAGTGTAGGCCTCTACTCTATTGTATATGTAATGAAAGTCATTTGAGGCAGTGGATTTCAACTGACTCATCCCCATACACAGGCACAGTCAGTTCATCTGGGTGCACATGTGTTCTCAATGGGAAGAGTAAGGGCATGCACACGGCCGTTGCCCAGCCATGGTTGTATTGTGGCTTGCAAACAGGAAGTTCGGGGCGGAACGCAGGCACAGAATCACCACGGAGTGCTTCCATGGGGTTTCTGTCAGTGCCTCTGCACCACAAAACAGTACTGCATGCACTAATGTTTTGCAGTGTGGTATGACTACATTGATACCTGTAAAGCCATACTTAAAATCCTAGATAAATCTAAAATTGTTTGTCATGTTTTAGAGATCATAATAATGTCCCCTGATGTCACTGAATACTCTAGACCCAGTAGATGATGTCATCTCACCCATAGTCTTTACATAGGTATACTTCCCTCATTAAATAGTCTAGGCCTCCACAATGCCTTTTCTTTTCAGAGACATGTCCAGTAACCTCATCTGTACACAGACTGTTTTACAAAGAAATCAATCTTGAGATTGACATTTTAATTTAAACATAGTGATGACTTCCCTAAGCTGCTCATACAGGAGATATGAGTCATTGGCCAAATTCTTTGTTCAGTTGAGAGCTACTGTGTCTCTTCAGGCTTCCCCTTCCCCCAAACCGTACATGTTTATGTCAATGGAGAGAAAGGAGTACAGCAGCTCCAGTTTCTTCCTTCTGGAAATGGCAAAGGAATTGAACCTATACCATGGAACAAGTGTCTGGAGTGGTGTTATCACCCATTGTTCCCTGTATAGAGATTATGGGGGTCTAAGACACCAATGAATGATACTTAACCACTTCAGCCCCCAGTGCTTAAACACCCTGAAAGACCAGGCCACTTTTTACACTTCTGACCTACACTACTTTCACCGTTTATTGCTCGGTCATGCAACTTACCACCCAAATGAATTTTACCTCCTTTTCTTCTCACTAATAGAGCTTTCATTTGGTGGTATTTCATTGCTGCTGACATTTTTACTTTTTTTGTTATTAATTGAAATGTAACGATTTTTTTGCAAAAAAATGACATTTTTCACTTTCAGTTGTAAAATTTTGCAAAAAAAACTACATCCATATATAAATTTTGCTCTAAATTTTTTGTTCTACATGTCTTTGATAAAAAAAAAATGTTTGGGTAAAAAAAAAATGCTTTGGGTAAAAGTTATAGCGTTTACAAACTATGGTACAAAAATGTGAATTTCCGCTTTTTGAAGCAGCTCTGACTTTCTGAGCACCTGTCATGTTTCCTGAGGTTCTACAATGGCCAGACAGTACAAACACCCCACAAATGACCCCATTTCGGAAAGTACACACCCTAAGGTATTCGCTGATGGGCATAGTGAGTTCATAGAACTTTTTATTTTTTGTCACAAGTTAGCGGAAAATCATGATTTTTTTTTTTTTTCTTACAAAGTCTCATATTCCACTAACTTGTGACAAAAAATAAAAACTTCTATGAACTCACTATGCCCATCACGAAATACCTTGGGGTCTCTTCTTTCCAAAATGGGGTCACTTGTGGGGTAGTTATACTGCCCTGGCATTCTAGGGGCCCAAATGTGTGGTAAGGAGTTTGAAATCAAATTCTGTAAAAAATGACCTGTGAAATCCGAAAGGTGCTCTTTGGAATATGGGCCCCTTTGCCCACCTAGGCTGCAAAAAAGTGTCACACATCTGGTATCTCCGTACTCAGGAGAAGGTGGGGAATGTGTTTTGGGGTGTCTTTTTACATATACCCATGCTGGGTGAGATAAATATCTTGGTCAAATGCCAACTTTGTATAAAAAAATGGGAAAAGTTGTCTTTTGCCAAGATATTTCTCTCACCCAGCATGGGTATATGTAAAAAGACACCCCAAAACACATTCCCCACCTTCTCCTGAGTACGGAGATACCAGATGTGTGACACTTTTTTGCAGCCTAGGTGGGCAAAGGGGCCCATATTCCAAAGAGCACCTTTCGGATTTCACTCGTCATTTTTTACAGAATTTGATTTCAAACTCCTTACCACACATTTGGGCCCCTAGAATGCCAGGGCAGTATAACTACCCCACAAGTGACCCCATTTTGGAAAGAAGACACCCCAAGGTATTCCGTGAGGGGCATGGCAAGTTCCTAGAATTTTTTATTTTTTGTCACAAGTTAGTGGAAAATGATGATTTTTTTTTTTTTTTTTCATACAAAGTCTCATATTCCACTAACTTGTGACAAAAAATAAAAACTTCCATGAACTCACTATGCCCATCAGCGAATACCTTTGGGTCTCTTCTTTCCAAAATGGGGTCACTTGTGGGGTAGTTATACTGCCCTGGCATTCTAGGGGCCCAAATGTGTGGTAAGGAGTTTGAAATCAAATTCTGTAAAAAATGACCTGTGAAATCCGAAAGGTGCTCTTTGGAATATGGGCCCCTTTGCCCACCTAGGCTGCAAAAAAGTGTCACACATCTGGTATTGCCGTACTCAGGAGAAGGTGGGGAATGTGTTTAGGGGTGTCATTTTACATATACCCATGCTGGGTGAGATAAATATCTTGGTCAAATGCCAACTTTGTATAAAAAAATGGGAAAAGTTGTCTTTTGCCAAGATATTTCTCTCACCCAGCATGGGTATATGTAAAATGACACCCCAAAACACATTCCCCAACTTCTCCTGAGTACAGCGATACCAGATGTGTGACACTTTTTTGCAGCCTAGGTGGGCAAAGGGGCCCATATTCCAAAGAGCACCTTTCGGATTTCACAGGTCATTTTTTACAGAATTTGATTTCAAACTCCTTACCACACATTTGGGCCCCTAGAATGCCAGGGCAGTATAACTACCCCACAAGTGACCCCATTTTGGAAAGAAGAGACCCCAAGGTATTCGCTGATGGGCATAGTGAGTTCATGGAAGTTTTTATTTTTTGTCACAAGTTAGTGGAATATGAGACTTTGTATGAAAAAAATAAATAAAAAAAAATAAAAAAAATCATCATTTTCCACTAACTTGTGACAAAAAATAAAAAATTCTAGGAACTCGCCATGCCCCTCACGGAATACCTTGGGGTGTCTTCTTTCCAAAATGGGGTCACTTGTGGGGTAGTTATACTGCCCTGGCATTTTCCAGGGGCCCTAATGTGTGGTAAGTAGGTAAATGACCTGTGAAATCCTAAAGGTGCTCTTTGGAATATGGGCCCCTTTGCCCACCTAGGCTGCAAAAAAGTGTCACACATCTGGTATCTCCGTACTCGGGAGAAGTTGGGGAATGTGTTTTGGGGTGTCATTTTACATATACCCATGCTGGGTGAGAGAAATATCTTGGCAAAAGACAACTTTTCCCATTTTTTTATACAAAGTTGGCATTTGACAAAGATATTTCTCTCACCCAGCATGGGTATATGTAAAATGACACCCCAAAACACATTCCCCAACTTCTCCTGAGTACGGCGATACCAGATGTGTGACACTTTTTTGCAGCCTAGATGCGCAAAGGGGCCCAAATTCCTTTTAGGAGGGCATTTTTAGACATTTGGATACCAGACTTCTTCTCACGCTTTGGGGCCCCTAGAATGCCAGGGCAGTATAAATACCCCACATGTGACCCCATTTTGGAAATAAGACACCCCAAGGTATTCAATGAGGGGCATGGCGAGTTCATAGAAATTATTTTTTTTTGGCACAAGTTAGCGGAAATTGATATTTTTAATATTTTTCTCACAAAGTCTCCCGTTCCGCTAACTTGGGACAAAAATTTCAATCTTTCATGGACTCAATATGCCCCTCACGGAATACCTGGGGGGTGTCTTCTTTCCGAAATGGGGTCACATGTGGGGTATTTATACTGCCCTGGCATTCTAGGGGCCCTAAAGCGTGAGAAGAAGTCTGGAATATAAATGTCTAAAAAATTTTACGCATTTGGATTCCGTGAGGGGTATGGTGAGTTCATGTGAGATTAAATTTTTTGACACAAGTTAGTGGAATATGAGACTTTGTAAGAAAAAAAAAATAAATTCCGCTAACTTGGGCCAAAAAAATGTCTGAATGGAGCCTTACAGGGGGGTGATCAATGACAGGGGGGTGATCAATGACAGGGGGGGTGATCAATGACAGGGGGGTGATCAGGGAGTCTATATGGGGTGATCACCACAGTCATTGATCATGCCCCTGTAAGGCTTCATTCAGACGTCCGGATGCGTTTTGCGGATCGGATCCATCTATCAGTGCATCCGTAAAAATCATGCGGACATCTGAATGGAGCTTTACAGGGGGGTGATCAGGGAGTCTATATGGGGTGATCACCACAGTCATTGATCATGCCCCTGTAAGGCTTCATTCAGACGTCCGGATGCGTTTTGCGGATCGGATCCATCTATCAGTGCATCCGTAAAAATCATGCGGACATCTGAATGGAGCTTTACAGGGGGGTGATCAGGGAGTCTATATGGGGTGATCACCACAGTCATTGATCATGCCCCTGTAAGGCTTCATTCAGACGTTCGGATGCGTTTTGCGGATCGGATCCATCTATCAGTGCATCCGTAAAAATCATGCGGACATCTGAATGGAGCTTTACAAGGGGGTGATCAGGGAGTCTATATGGGGTGATCACCACAGTCATTGATCATGCCCCTGTAAGGCTTCATTCAGACGTCCGGATGCGTTTTGCGGATCGGATCCATCTATCAGTGCATCCGTAAAAATCATGCGGACATCTGAATGGAGCTTTACAGGGGGGTGATCAGGGAGTCTATATGGGGTGATCACCACAGTCATTGATCACGCCCGTGTAAGGCTTCATTCAGACGTCCGGATGCGTTTTGCGGATCCGATCCATCTATCAGTGCATCCGTAAAAATCATGCGGACATCTGAATGGAGCTTTACAGGGGGGTAATCAATGACAGGGGGGTGATCAGGGAGTCTATATGGGGTGATCACCACAGTCATTGATCACGCCCCTGTAAGGCTTCATTCAGACGTCCGGATGCGTTTTGCGGATCCGATCCATCTATCAGTGGATCCGTAAAAATCATGCGGACATCTGAATGGAGCTTTACAGGGGGTTGATCAATGACAGGGGGGTAATCAATGACAGGGGGGTGATCAGGGAGTCTATATGGGGTGATCAGGGTTGATCAGGGGCTAATAAGGGGTTAATAAGTGACGGGGGGGGGGGGGGGTAGTGTAGTGGTGCTTGGTGCTACTTTACTGAGCTACCTGTGTCCTCTGGTGGTCGATCCAAACAAAGGGGACCACCAGAGGACCAGGTAGCAGGTATATTAGACGCTGTTATCAAAACAGCGTCTAATATACCTGTTAGGGGTTAAAAAAAACACATCTCCAGCCTGCCAGCGAACGATCGCCGCTGGCAGGCTGGAGATCAACTCTCTTACCTTCCGTTCCTGTGAGCGCGCGCGCCTGTGTGCGCGCGTTCACAGGAAATCTCGGCCATCGCGAGATGACGCATATATGCGTGACTCTGCGCAGGGCTGCCACCTCCGGAACGCGATCCTGCGTTAGGCGGTCCGGAGGTGGTTAAAGGGCTTCTGTCACCCCCAAAACACATTTTTCATTTTTGGGCTTGTTAAAATCCTTATTGAACGACTATTCCCTATATAGTGCTCTTACCTTGGTCTGTGGCTTTGTTTCATTAAAAATCGATCTTTTAAAATATGCAAATGACTTCACTACCAGCAAGTAGGGCGTCTACTTGCTGGTAGCCGCCGCATCCTCCTTATAAAAAAACCGCCCCCTCCTCCTGTTGATTGACAGGGCCAGCGAGCGCTCTCCTCCTCCGGCTGGCCCTGTCAGCATTTCAAATCCCGCGCCTGTCTTCATTCGGCGCAGGTGCACTGAGACAAGGACGCTCGCCTCCTCAGCACTCCCTCGAATGAAGACAGGCGCGGGATTTGAAATGCTGACAGGCATTTCTCTTCATGGGCCCTGAAGTGAAGCTAGCTTAGACTAGATAAATCTCTGCAGAAACAGATACCATCGGTCATGAGCTGGTCACTTTAATTCATCCAAAGCATAATCATTTATTATATTAAAGGGTTTCTACCACTTCGTTTTCACATAATTAGCTGTCAGACACTAGCGATCCGCTAGTGTCTGCTCTACCAAACCATCCTAATATAATAGCTTTTTGTGCAGCCGTTTCGCTAAAAAAATAACTTCTATTGATATGCTAATGAGCCTCTAGGTGCTATGGGGGCGTCATTAGCACCTAGAGGCTCCGTCTACCTTCACAAAATGCCGCCGCCCAGCGCGTCTCTCCAGCCCGCCCATCTCCTCTGGCATGCGATCCTCCCTGTGAGCGTATGTATTCTGCGCATGCGCAGGCTCATTAGCATATCTGCGCAGGCTCATTAGCATATCTATAAAAGTTCTTTTTTTAGCGAAACGGCTGCCCCAAAAGCAATTATATTAGGATGGTTTGGCAGAGCAGACACTAGCGGATCGCTAGTGTCTGACAGCTAATTATGTGAAACGAAGTGGTAGAAACCCTTTAAGGGAATAATTTCTGCCAACCTATCAGACATTGTACTGCCACATGCTTTCATTGTGTCCAGTCACCAGGGGTAGTTTGTCTTCATGAAGTGTGTCACCAGCCTTTTATGGCTTCTCAGCCTCCTCATAGGTAGCTTGAGAACCTACACAACAGGACCCCCATCTAGATAATCACAGAAGGAGGAGTGGACTTCTGCAGGTAGTTGTCTTCAGCTGAAGGTGTTGACACACGTTAGATGAATGTCAGCCAAACCTGAAGATTTCTGAAAGTCCTGATAACTATCTAATGTGGACGTGGGCCTCCTGACTCTCCCCTGATGGCAGATGTCTAGGGGAGCGAAGGATCAGGCATTTTGATTTCGGCATCCCTGATCCATTTCTCTCATGGATGATAAAGCTCTGTTCACATCTTGTTTTTTGTTATGTCAGAATTAGTTCCCTATGGAGGTTTCTTGATATTTGTCACTATATAGGCTATTGACTCCCATTGCAAATAACATTAAAGTATACTGCCTGGTATATGTGCCCACCACATAAAAAGCGTAGTAGTTTTGGCATAGGCTGGTGTATGGGGCCTCTTGACATAACAGAGGTGTACATTGGGAAATGCCTCCAGCATGGTCAAAAATGATACGTAAACGGCCTAAGCCAGTGATGGCGAACCTATGGCACGGGTGCCAGAGGCGACACTCAGAGCCCTCTATGTGGGCACCCGCACCCAGGAAAAACTCTATGGCTTACCAATATGCTTTAGACTTTTCCTGCCATTCATCAGCACATGACGCACTATGAACAGCACAGGCAGGGCACTGAATGTAGGCTATTAAGCTATTATAGCTATATGATAAAGTACATGAAAGATATACTATATTGGTATTCAGGTTAAATTGCCGTGTTGGCACTTTGCGATAAATAAGTGGGTATTTGGTTGAAGTTTGGGCACTTGGTCTCTAAAAGGTTCACCATCACTGGCCTAAGCCATCACAAGAGGTGTTTAACAGCAGCATATTTCCATCTCTCCATTTAAAGGGTTTTCCGAGTGTTTTGTACTAATGACCAATCCTCAGAATAGGTCATCAGTATCTGATCGAAGGGCGTCGGACTCTAGGCACCCCCGCTGATCAGCTGTTTGAAGAAACCGTGTGGTCCGGTGAGTGCTGTGGCTTCTTCCTAGGCTAGTGACGTCATGTTCATTGGTGACAGGGGCTTGGCACAACTCAGTCCTATGTGAATGGGGCTGAGCTGCGATACCAAGCACAGCTGCTATCCAATGGACGTTGCCGTGCCTAGTAAGCCGTGAGGAGGCACTAGTGAGCATCGCAACCTCTTCAAACAGTGGGGATGCTGGGTGCCAGAACCTTGCCAATCAGATACTGATGACCGGTATAAAACACTCGGAAAACCCCTTTAAGAGAATAAAAATGCTCAGCCAAGCATGCATGGTGGGGGAATGAACATTCTGCCGATAGCAATCTAAGGTGTATAGGTACCTTAAAACTCTGTAAGGTTTTTATTTTACTACAAAATGAAAACCTGGCCACTTGCTTCTAGGAGACTTGAAGTAGTGATATTGGGATGTCTCCAGTTTTATCGATCTCTCAGGTTATGATTCTTTTCATAGTTTGACTGTAGTTTGCTAGATTTCAGTATGTCGCTATGATTTGTGTGTCCCCTCTATTTGCTTCCTGCACCTCTCTCAGCACTTGAAGAAACAGCCAGCCGGGAAGCCAGGCACGGGTTCTGCTGTTTGACAAATCTGGGAGTACTTAGATTGTGAAATCTTGATGAATCACACAAGTCCTCTCATGAACCCTCATCTCATTATCAACTCAGCTTCTCAAATTGTGGATGCCAAAAAAGACTTCAAGCAAAAGTCACTTTCAAATCTGGTGGGACTGTTTTCTGTTATGGCTATAGATATATGTATACATATATCTTTTACTGTATTATGGTTTCCAGTTACAGCAAAGAGAACTTATTCTAGTCCAAAAATTTTCAGAGAGGAAACAGTAGGAAAATGCTGACAATGAACAAAAAAATGAAATGCAGTTCAGCTGTGGTTAACACGGAGAAGGTCTTGGTCACATGCAAGTGAGAGGTCCTGTGTAACAAAGTAGGGATCGACCGATTATCGGTTTGGCCGATATTATCGGCCGATATTGAGGATTTTGAACGTTATCGGCATCTATTTTGCCGATATTCCGATAACGTATTGGGAACACAGAACGCGCTGCTCTCAGCGCGTTCTGTGTTCCCTCCGCAGCACAGAGGAGAAGGAAGCAGTGTCTCCTCCCCCTGTGATGCTGCTGCCTCCAATGGCAGGACGGAAGACAAGAGGAGGGGAGGGGCTGTGGCCGCTGCGCCACCAATGAAGATGAGTCTTTCATTAATTCAAATACAGGAGGCGGGAGCTGGCTGCAGAATCACATAGCCGGCTCCCGACCTCTATGAACGGCAGCTGCGGTCCGCGGTAGTTAACCTCTTAGGTGCCGCGGATCGCAGCTACCGCTCATAGAGGTCGGGAGCCGGCTATGTGATTCTGCAGCCAGCTCCCGCCTCCTGTATGTGAAAGAGAGGTATCTTCATTGGTGGCGCAGTGCGCCCCCCCCCCTCAAGCAGTGCGCCCCCCACCCCAATAGTAAAAACATTGCTGGCGCAGTGCGCCCCCCCCCCCCTCAAGCCCCCTAGTATTAGTCATTGGTGGCGCAGTGCGCCCCCCACCCCCATCCCAATAGTAAAAACATTGGTGGCGCAGTGCGCCCCCCCCCCCCAGTTCTAATCAGTGGTGGCAGTGGCCACAGGATCCCCTCTCCCTTGCTCCTCCGATCGGAGCCCCAGCAGTGTAAGCCTGGGGCTCTGATCGGTTACCATGGCAGCCAGGACGCTATTGAAGCCCTGGCTGCCATAGTCAGCTCCATGCTGCTGTGTGCACAGAGAACAGGGCAGCAGGGAGAGTGCGAGATCCTATTCACTCTGATAGAGATCTATCAGGGTGAATGGGACAAGGGTTCTAGTCCCTAAGGGGGCTAAAAGTTAGTAAAAAAAAAAAAACACAAAAATATTAAGTATAAATGAAAAAGATTTACAAAAAAAATAAAATAATAATACACGTTAACAATAAACATAAATTTTCAGCAGATTTGTGTAAGAATTTTTTTTTTTCCTCAAAAATAAAAATACCCAGAATATCGGTATAAATTATCGGCTATCGGCCTGAAAGTTGACAAATTATCGGTATCGGTATCGGCCCTAAAAAATCAATATCGGTCGATCCCTATAACAAAGTCGAGTAGATCAGATATATTCTGTGACTGATTTAAGCTGACCCCTCCACCCCCACTTTTGGTTTCCCCCAGCCCTGGCAATGGCATCTATTTTCTGCATAGTAATATGGCACTCATACCACAAGAATATTGCACCATTTGCAATGGCGATTGAATACCTGGGCTTAGGTGGTATGCAGGCATCATTGCCCTGTGTGAGGGCATCTCATCTGTGTTTTCTCTCCTCCTTTGTTTGCTACTAGTTAGCGCCATCCACCATTTGTATATGTTATTCTTGAATCTGGTTTCTAGATTAGCTGAAAAAGAAGGTGCAAGCGGGTAAAAACCATTGGATATATGTTTTTTTAATCACTTTTTTAATCACATGTCACTTTTTCCATTGCTCACATTTGTCCAGCTTCCAAAAATGTTATTTTGGAATTTCTATTCTACAGAATTGACATATACTGTAAGAGATAGAAAGTGGGGAAAAGCAATTTTTTGTTTACATGCCTGATTTACCGATAATGTGAATTTCTAGGAAAATGACTGGATATATTAGTTCATGATTATAATCTGCCTGTACCGACACGTACATATAATAAAAGTGCAAGCAGTGTTTTTAGGTTAGATTAGTCAGCACTTTGGTTTACCAACTCCACAGCTCTGCTGATAATTGTTCTATTTTTCTTTTTTCTTTTTTCCTTCTTTTTTTTTAAATTCTGTTTTCTGTACATGATTATGGGGGCAGCCATTTTTCCTGACCTGTTAACATCATTCAGTGATATGCTTTAAAAGGAACCCGTCATCACCTTTATGCCACCCATACTAACGGCAGAATAAAGTAGAGACAGGTGAGTTGATTTCTGCGGTCTGTCATTTATAAGTTAAAAGTAAGTGGTTGCCAAGAACCAACATCACGATCATTGCAGACTGGGCCTGGAAAAGAGTCCCGGCCACCTGAGAAGAGTCCTGGTTATTTATGAATTCCTGCTCTCCTCCCCACCTGCTGATGACTGACTGTCTTCTACCTAGTTTTCTCCCTTTCTGTCTAGGAGAGAACTGCCATCATCAGCAGGTGGGGAGTGCAGGAGATTAGGAATAACCAGGACTCTTCTCAGGTAGCCGTGACTCTTTTCCAGGCCTGGGCTGTAATGATTATGATGCTGGTTCTCGGCAACCACTTACTTTTAGCTGATGTGTGACACACCTCTGAAATCAGCATTTCTGTCACTATTTTATGCTGCCCTCAGTAAGGTCAGCATAAAGTTGATGACAGGTTCCCTTTAACCCCTTAAGGACACGGCCATATTTCACCTTAAAGGGACACTGACAGGCCAAATCAGCATATATAGTTAGATATATGACATTGCAGGTCTTATACAGTCTTTTAAAAGCATATAAGTATCCCCCCTGTCCACCTTATAAAGAGCGAAATATAAAGTTTTATAACCTGCTTCTCCTGTCAGCAATCTGCCCAAGGGGCGGCGTTTCATGTGAAAATGCGCCCAGCCAGCCTTCCCAACTGCTGTTCTTAAGCCCCGCCCAGCTCATCATTATTCACTTCGCTGGGCGGCGGCTAGAACTCTCCCCAGTCCCGATCCTGCACATGGGCAATTCAATCCTCTGGGCATCGTTCAAGCCCAATCTTCTGCGCCTGCGCCCCGCCGTGGTTAGATCGCGCATGCGTACACACACAGCCTGCCTGCGTCTTGGAGGCAGCTGCAGCCTCAGCCATGCACTGTTCAGAGCAGCGCTTCAAAGCGCTGCTCACTCAAATTGTCAAAGGGGTTAATAGTGCGTCCCAGAGGATTGAATTGCCCATGTGCAGGATCGGGACTGGGGAGAGTTCTAGCCGCCGCCCAGCGAAGTGAATAATGATGAGCTGGGCGGGGCTTAAGAACGGCAGTTGGGAAGGCTGGCTGGGCGCATTTTCACATGAAACGCCGCCCCTTGGGCAGATTGCTGACTAGAGAAGCAGGTTATAAAACTTTATATTTCGCTCTTTATAAGGTGGACAGGGGGGATACTTATATGCTTTTAAAAGACTCTATAAGACCTGTAATGTCGTATATCTAACTATATATGCTGATTTGGCCTGTCAGTGTCCCTGACCAGGCCATTTTTTGCAAATCTGACCAGTGTCACTTTGTGTGAATAACTTTAAAACGCTTTTACTTATCCAGGCCATTCTGAAAAAATCTTTATTTATAAAAAAAAAAAAAAATTTACCAAAAATTTAGAAAAATTAGCAAATTTCCAAGTTTCAATTTCTCTACTTCCATAATACATAGTAATACCTCCAAAAATAGTTATTAATTTACATTCCCCATATGTCTACTTTATGTTTGGATCATTTTGGGAATGCCATTTTATTTTTTGGGGACGTTACAAGGCTTAGAAGTTTAGAAGCAAATCTTGAAATTTTTCAGAAAATTTCTAAAACCCACTTTTTCAGAACCAGTTCAGGTCTGAAGTCACTTTGTGAGGCTTACATAAAAGAAACCACCCAAAAATGACCCCATTTTACAAACTACACCCTCAAGATATTCAAAACTGATTTTACAAACTTTGTTAACCCTTTAGGTGTTCCACAAGAATTAATGGAAAATAGAGATAAAATTTAACTTTTTTGGCAGATTTTCCATTTGAATCAATTTTTTCCAGTTACAAAGCAAGGGTTAACAGACAAACAAAACTCAATATTTATGGCCCTGATTCTGTAGTTTACAGAAACACCCCATATGTGGTTGTAAATTGCTGTATGGGCACACGGCAGGGCGCAGAAGGAAAGGAATGCCATATATACGGTTTTTGGAAGGCAAATTTAGCTGGACTGGTTTTTTGACACCATGTCCCATTTGAAGCCCCCCTGATGCACCCCTAGAGTAGAAACTCCCAAAAAGTGACCCTATTTTGGAAACTACGGGATAGGGTGGCAGTTTTGTTGGTACTATTTTATGATTTTTGCGGGATGATATGACGGTTTAATTGGCACTATTTTGGGGTGCGTATGACTTTTTAATCGCTTGCTATTATTTTTTTTACGGTATTCACTTGAGGGGTTAGGTCATGTGATATTTTTATAGAGCAGGTTATTATGGATGCGGCAATACCTAATATGTCTACTTTTTTTTTTATTTATGTACGTTTTTTTTTTTATTTATGTAAGTTTTACACAATTATTAAATTTTTGAAACAAAAAAATCATGTTTTAGTGTCTCCATAGTCCGAGAGCCATAGTTTTTTCAGTTTTTGGGAGATTATCTTGGGTAGGGTATGATTTTTGCGGGATGAGATGACTGTTTGATTGGCACTATTTTGGGGTGCGTATGACTTTTTGATCGCTTGCTATTACACTTTTTGTGATGCAAGGTGACAAAAAATGGCTTTTTTTTTTTTACCCTTTTTTTTTTTTTACACAGTATTCATTTAATATTTATATAGCAGGTTATTACGGACGCGGCGATACCTAATATGTGTAGTGCATTTATTTTTTATTTTTTTAATCAGTGATAAATGTGTTTTTATTATTTTTTCACTATTTTTTTCACTTTTTTTTTTTAACCCAGACCCACTTGATTCTTGAAGATCCAGTGGGTCTGATGTCTGTATAATACAGCACAGTACACTATATAGTATACTGTACTGTGTTCTCACTCCCTCTGTGATCCCGTCAAGAATCGGAGGCTGAAACGGCACAGCAGCCCCCGATGGGAGAGGGGGGGAGCTCCCTCCCTGTTAGCCTCTTCCATTCAGCGGTCCCTACGGACTGCGGCATGGAAGGGGTTAAACGGTTGACATCACAGCACAGATGTCAGCCGTTTCAAGCAGAGTGTCAGCAATGTGCTGACACTCTGCTAAAACCGCTCGTCCATCCTGGAAATGAGAGGGGGCGGGCGGGATGATTGCCCACCCGCACCTCTCCCCCTGCACAGCGTGCCGGCAGATAATGAGGGGGGGTGGTTAAAAATAAAAATGTAGGTAATTTTGAAGTTTCTGATCCGCGGGGATCAGAAACTTCCGACAGCGCTGCAAACTGCAGGTCTGAATTGACCTGCGGTTTGCAGCGATCGCCGATACGGGAGGGGGGGGGGGGGGGGGGGTTACAGGACCCCCCCTCGGCATTGTCCCAGGGTGCCTGCTGATTGATTTCAGCAGGCACCCAGTTCCGATTACCGCCTGCCGCACGGCGGTCATCGGAAATACACATGACGTACCGGTACGTCATGTGTCCTTAAGTACCGGGACATCATGACGTACCGGTACGTCATGTGTCCCCAACAGGTTAAGGTGGATTTACACAGGCAGATTACTGGGAACAAACTTTCCTGTGAACGCTCGTTCCCGACAATATGCCTGTCTAAAGGTTCAGCCGATCACCCGATGAATGAGTGAAACACTCATTCATCGGGTGATCCTATCGTTTGTGCAGGCACATCAATCATCATTTCTGGGCAGCAGATTATGCTAGCTAAACAGTGATCTGCTGCCCAGAAACAGTGCAGCTGTATGGGGACGAGCGATTGCAATAGCCATCCCTCTTCCTCATACTGTGGAGGTGATCTCTGCATGTAAAGGCAATGCTTCACCTCCACTTAACGAGCAGCCAACTGTCGGGAAGGAACGCTTCCTTCCTGACAATCGCCTTCTCCTTGGCACGTGTAAATGCCTTTACAGAAGCCATATGGGTCATAGACATAAGAGACTGGAGGGGACTCATTGACTTCTGTGGTTGAGTTTTATAGACCTGCTGAGTGGGAATAAGTTAGCTGTGACAATCACCTATTGTCAGTGATAGATCATGTGTTATCTGTATAGTAGGTGATATATTTCATTGCCTCTAATAGGATGACTACAGATAGAAGTGATCTCTACAGAACAGGAAGTATCAGCCTATTATGAGGCTCAGTGGCCAGAGGTGAAAACTGCACAATTTCTTGATATTTTTTTTAGTTTTCTTTTAATTTAAAAAAATTAAGTCTGTCCCTTCCAAAATTGGTTTCCAAGTAAGCATACCGCCAGTAGTTTAGGTGCCCCAAAAAATAACCTTGCCTTCCTTTTAAAAATTGAGTCCTCTGATCTGAGAAATGTTTCTTTTTAGGCTTCAAGCACACAAACGTATTTAGTTTCCGTGTCTGTTCCGTTTAATTTTTTTTGCTGATAGGATATGGATCCATTCATTTCAAAGGGTCTGCAAAAAATGCGGACAGCACACAGTGTGCTATCCACATCCGTATGTCCGTTCTGTAGCCCCTCAAAAAGATAGAACATGTCCTATTCTTGTCCATTTTGCGGACAAGGCTAGGCATTCTTATAATGGATACACAGAAAAACGGATGCCATATGAACGTCATATGTTTTTTTTGCAATTTGTGGCTCACAAAACACATACAGTTGTGTGCATGTAGCCTTAGGCTACTTTCACACCTGCGTTAGGTGCGGATCCGTCTGGTATCTGCACAGACGGATCCGCACCTATAATCCAAACGCTTAGATCCGTTCAGAACGGATCCGTTTGCATTACCATGAACAAAAAAAAAAATAATAATAATTTTTTTTTTTTTTTTTTTGTTCATGATAATGCAAACGGATCCGTTTTGACTTTACATTGAAAGTCAATGGGGGACGGATCCGTTTGAAAATTGAGCCATATTGTGTCAACTTCAAACGGATCCGTCCCCATTGACTTACATTGTAAGTCTGGACGGATCCGTTTGCCTCCGCATGGCCAGGCGGACACCCGACCGCTGCAAGCTGCGTTCAGGGGTCCGCCTGCTGAGCGGAGCGGAGGACAAACGGTGCCAGACTGATGCATTCTGAGCGGATCCGCATCCACTCAGAATGCATTAGGGCTGGGCGGATCCGTTCGGGGCCGCTTGTGAGAGCCTTCAAATGGAACTCACAAGTGGAGCCCCGAACGCTAGTGTGAAAGTAGCCTTATTTGTATGCAAACAAGGTTTTCCGTGCCCCATGGGTTGTGCTGCTCTGTTTTGTGCACCATTGAGCTGCCAGTAACACCACCAAGCACACCCCCACCACCCCTCTTCCTTGATTGACAGTCTCTGAGATGTCAGAGCTGGTAGCAATGACTCAAGGAAAGCCAGGTGCACTGAATGGAGCAACTCCACCAACACTGCACCGAAAACATTATTTGCTTAAAAGAAGCATTTTTCAGAATTTTCAACAGAGGTATGGTTATGTTTGAGGCCTCTCCTCTACATGGCAGTATGCTCACTATGAAAATAATTTGGGAGGTGACAGACACCCTATAAATAATATGGGGGGAATTTATCAAGCCCTGCACATCAGAATTCTGGCTTCAAAGAGTCGCAGTTAGGGGTTTCTGTGACTTTTTGGGGTCAATTTTGCTACTTTTTGAGGACTGCGTCATCCAGTGCAGCCTACAGATTTGGAGTGAAAAATCAGGCGTACTTTTATTAGTATAGGCGTGGCCACATTGCACTACTGTACACCATCTTCAGAAATTTAGCGCAGGTGCGTATAGCAATTTAAGTCTAAAAGCTAACCTCAAAACACCTCCATTGATAAATTCCCCGTTATGTTTCTAATGACTCTTTCCCTTTAATGTTGCATAATAAAATACATTTAGCCAGCTGGTAATCCATAAAACCGTGTCACATTGGAAACAGTTTCTATTGTAGTTTAGTATCTCCCTGTTGTATATTTTCACGTAAATGACCAGGGTATGCAAAGAGACATCTCCCAAGAAAGAGAACCATCTTGCCTGCGTCTCCCATTAGAAGTGGCTCCCTATCAGTCAAAATCCGACTTTCCAACAAGTCTTGCGATTTCCGTAAATATATATTTGGGAGTCGGGTATTTAAAGATGCCACCTGCTCACGAGCGCAGAGGACACGATAGCCTCCAGTAGGGCTGAAACAATTCATCGATTTAATCAATAAAGTCAAGGCAAAAAAATCCTGCATGGAGGATTGGTTTAAATCACATGACCACGGAGCGTGAGTGAAATGAAGCCTCTCACTCACCGCTCCGTGGCCTCCCGACTCGGCACCGCGCTGCAGGGCCTTGCGTTCACACAGCGTCAGCACTTTGGCTAACACTGTGTGTGACGTCAGGTCCCAGTGCATGCTGGGATGAAGATGCGTCTCCTGCGGACTCCATGTTTCAGCGCACGTCGCCCTCGCAAGGAAAGGTAAGTATAAAGGTAGAAGAACTAGCAGCGGCGGGGGGGGGGATGGGGGCACCTGTGATTTGGCAATAGCATGTATAAAGTTATTTGCAGCCAGGCGAAGGGCCCCAAGGGGTTAATGTGGGCACCTGTTAATGTGGGCACCTGTGATTTGGCAATGGCATGCATAAAGTTATTGGCGGGGAGGGATTAATGGGGGCACCTGTGATTTGGCAGTGGCATGTATAAAGTTATTGGCGGGGGGGGGGAGAGGGGGTAAATTGGGGCACCTGTGATTTGGCATGGACGGGCTGATCTGGGGGAGTGGTTGACATGGTGGATGGCATGGAGGCACTGGGGAAGGGGGAGATAATGGCAGCCAGTGAACTCCGGCAGTCTGTTCTTCCACCGAAACAGACTGACGGAGTTCACAACATAACCTTAGATATACATTCTGGTAGAGGAATAGCCTGCAGGAGTATAATCTATTTTTTGTCTGCCAAAAGCCGGACCCCATTACAGTCAATTGCTGCAGAATGTATATTGCAGCTGTGAAATAAGCCTTATGTGTGTGCAATTATTTGCTATACCACTGTAACAAATAAAAATATTGTTTTTTATAAAGGAATACGTTATTTTAAGAAGGTTTTTCTTATTAGATTACTTGATTAATCGTAAAAAATTATCAATAGAATACTCGATTACTAAAATATTTGTTTACTGCAGACCTAGCCTCCAGGTGCCTGCTGTTTTAAACAGCAGACATCGGGGGCTAATGTATGCGATTGACGATTGCGTTGATCACACACATTTAACCCCTCAGATGCTGTGGTAAAATGTGACAATGGCATCTGGGAGCTCAGAAATCGGAAGCACACACTACCAGCCATGCAACGGTTCCCCCTAGCAGGGATCAGGGGGGCTGGATGGTGCGTGCGGCAGCCGCGGTCTTCCTGAATGATCCGAAGCTACTGCAGCTATGTTCATATGAAGAACCTGTAGGAGTCATTGGAGTTTATGAGAGAAGCAATCTAATGATTGCTTGTTCAAGTTTCCTAGGGGAACTATTAAAAAGTGTAAAAAAAAATTTTTTTTCAAAATATTAAAATAAATATTCAAATCGCCACCCCTTTCCCCAAAATAAAAATAAACAATAAAAAAATAAACATCATAGATATCGCTGCATGTGAAAACATAAACATGGAACTATTTATCACATAAGGTGAATGGCATTTCACTTCACCTCCTCCCAAATTTTTTTTGTAAAAAGTGATCAAAAAGTTGTACACGCTTCTACATAGTATCAACAGATCGTCCAGCAAAAATGAGCCCCACACAGCTCTGTAGAGATAAAAATGAAAAAGTTATGGGGTTCTTAATATGGCGTTGCAAAAAAAAAATGTTTCCAACGTTTTTATTTTATGTCATTATTAAAACGCAAAAAAAAACTATATAAATGTGGTATTATTGTAATTGTACTGACCCAGAGAATAAAGGGGACATGTCAGTTTTACCACATAGGAAACCCTGTAAAAACAAGACCCATAAACTGTGGCAGAATGTGTGTGTGTGTGTGTTTTTTTTATAATTCCACCTCCTTTGTAATGGAACTATTTACAGTTGCATACAGTGTAGTGGAAAAAGTTTCAAGTACAACTTGTCGTGCAAACAACAAGCCCTTTTGTGGCTATGTGATTGGAAAAATAAAAAAAGTTATGTCTCTGGAAAGACTGGGATTAAAAAACAAAAATGAAAAAACAGAAAATGGCCCAGTTCTGAAGGAGATTCAGCACCCTGCCTTAAACTAGGATAATGAACTTCATGGTATACAGGCTGAATGGGTTAAGTCTCCAAACTTTTCTGTAGGAGCTTGTCCAGTGATGATGTAATCCCGAAAAACCTCTGTTCACCCTGGGGTCGAAGCAGAACAAAACTGTTTGATTACATGATGTCATCTGGCAAGGCCAAGCAGACTTTTCTGGAACACTACAGTTCTTATGCTGCTTGAATTGGGCTTGCTGCCTGAGGTTTGGGGAAACGGCAACATTTGATTGTCTTAATAATTTAAATGGTGGACTTCACATGTGATTGGTATAAAGCAGAGAACTCCATGAAAAGTAAGCTGTTAACCAATTACAATTGGATATAGTAAAATTGTGGTTCTACTCCAACAGTCTGGCTGCTCTGGTTTGTACCATACAGTATCTTTTAAGGTCTTCCTCAGTAGGCATTAGTAGTTATGAGGCTTCATTTATAGACACTTTTTATGTGGCATTTTTTCTTTGGGAAAAAAGCTTGTAAAAAAGGCTGGAGTTTTTTTTTAAATGTTCCATGCATTTTTTTTGTATTCATTTTTGCAGAATGTTGTGTTTTAGTCCCTGTATTTTCATGCATTTTTCACATTAAAGGGAGTCTGTCAGATAGTACCAGCAATGGCCCTCAGAACTTTGTACAAGAAGCATGCTAAACATACCTTTATGTCATTTGGCTCTTTTATTGAATGTCCTATGAAAAAAAAAAAACGCTCCCAAATGCTCAGCAAGGCGGGCTTTGCCTTTAAAAGGCCCAGGCCCACCGCCCTTCCCCTGTGTGCTTCTCAAGCTCCCAAGGCTTTCTCCCCCTCTCCCCTGACGTGAGGGACGATGCAGGCAGCACTACATCATTGTGACGTCAGTGGAGAGGGGTAGAAGCCTTGGGAGCTTAGGGGAAGAGCACACATCGGAAAGGGCGGCGGCATACATAAGGCCAGAAACCACAGAAATGGCCACAAACAGTTGGATTTCTCAAGTTGACTGAGCAGGAGAAATAACTTTGGCCTGATGCTGACTTTTGATAAATTTGTCTTACAAGAAAACGACATAACAGTTGCAATTTTCTCAGAAATAAAAAACAAATCTGTTTGAAAAATCAGCGCCATAGTTCCTGGGAAGCAGATCCGTGTAAAAAGGGATCTGCTGCCCATGGAAAATAATTCTCTAAGGGGATGAGCAATCACAGCAGCGATCATTTTTCCCCATACAGTGGAGATGATTGCTGCATGTAAATGCAGCTCTCACCTTTACTCATGAACAAGCATTAGTGTTACTAAATGGTGCAAAATATTGGTTGGACAGGCATAAAATTGTATAACCTGTCAGTAATGGCCAGTTTGCATTGTTCGCCCGCGAACATATGCGGGCTGCCATCTTTTTTCACAAGTCCGGCAAGGCACAGGTAAGCCCTTACCTGTGCCTGTGCGCGAGCCGGTCTGAAAACAAATGCGGTCAGTGGGAGCAGGCAGTTCCGAGAACAGCCACCGGGGGCCTTCATCGGGCTGTTCTCGGAACTGCCTGCTCCCGGTGACCGCATTTGTTTTCAGACCGGCTCGCGGCACAGGTAAGGGCTTACCTGTGCCTCGCCGGACTTGTGAAAAAAGATGGCAGTCCACATATGTTCGCGGGCGAACAATGCAATCTGGCCATCACTGTTCCCTGTTATAAAAACTGTTTCATAACCAAGATAATGAATTCAAATTTAGATATTAGAAATCAGTAAAATCTGAAACACCAGATGGTTAAATAAAGCCATTGAGAATAGATAGAAATAGATAGATACAGTCAGTGGAGACATTGTGGCTGTCCTCACATGTATGTCTGCCCAAACCTTGGTTTCCTGCCAAATTCTCTCCATTCTGCTGCCTTTTATGTGAAATATCTTCATGATGGGGTAGTGTGTATATTGAGTAAACATTTCCATTTGTGACTGCTGTTGTGGTCTTCACATACTTACTGCTAGCTAATAACCAGGTTATCAAAAGATGTGTTCCAGTAATAATGCTAGTTTCACACTAGCGGCAGGGGAGTCCGGCAAGCTGTTCCGGCGGGTGAACAGCCTGTCGGATCCGTCCTGCCGCTAGTTCACATGTACCCCCGGACTGCTGCTCTGTCCCTATTGACTATAATGGGGCGGGGGCGGAGTTCCGGCGGCAGCACACGGCGAGAGGCAGCCGGACTAAAAGTACTGCATGTCAATGGGGACTGAGCGGCAGTCCGGGGGCACACGTAAACTATCGGCAGGACGGATCCGACAGGCTGTTTAACCGCCGACACAGCCTGTCGGACTCCCCTGCCGCTAATGTGAAAGTACCCTAAGGCTGGGAAATGTGGGTAACGACTTCTGCAGGTATGTAATAGAGGCCACACTTGGTACATACATTCTGGATGCACTATATCCATAAATATACTATCAGGACAACCATGAGTATAGACTATATATGTTTTTTCTCCAGCATACCTAAACATGCTACCCAGCTTTCTAGAGCTTCTGAAAGGAAAATATGCACAATTATGTAGTGAAAGGAGGAATTATCACTGCATACCTGGGCAGATTAGCTATTCAGCTGTATATACCATGGCTGGTGCTCTGTATATAATACAGCTAATATAGCTAGCACCATTACCAAATGTATTGGTTATCTATTACCAAGAGATTCCTTCCAACAAAATGCCCAGGCTCACTGTATACACAAAAGTTATCCAGACTAAACCTGCCCACTCCTCCTACACTTCCTGTATCATGTGCAGTAGCATCAGAGGGGGAGAAGACATGGCTGCAGCCTGAAAGAACAATACACTGCATTTCTGTTGTGTTTTTAATTGCCTGCAATTGTGATATCTAACGAAACGAGAGCAAATAACAGGCACATAAGTTAGGTTTTGTTGGTTGTCCTTTGTGTTTGGATTTCTGGGTTTAATGGACCTTTAAGGCCTTCTTCATATCATCGTTTAATTTTCTATTCTTCTGATCCCTCAGAAGAACAGAAACATTTTTTAAAAATGGATCCTTTATTTTGAGAATCTGTTGTGCTTATTTTGCATCCGTTGTTGTCAGTTCCTTCAGAGCTTTGTTATTTTAGACAAGAGGAAACGTCCGGTGTGGAGGACTTTTTCTCCTGTCTAAAATAATGGATCTTGGATGGAACTGACAAAAACGTATGCAAAATAAGCACAACAGATGCTCAAAATACAGGATCTTTTTTTATCTGTTCTTCTGACGTATCAGAAGAACAGAATACGAAATGGTGATGTGAACATGGCCTAATCAATGTCTGCCTTCACTTTCAGAGACTCAGACATGTGAGACAAATGGATGTAACTTTATGTGAGAAAGCTGAGCAGCCGTGTGGCTGTCAGAGATAGTAGATCACTGATTGAGCTTTCTTTTCTCTTTACAGGTATATATTATTAATGTCACCTGGTCAAATGGTACCACAGAGGTCATCTATCGAAGATACAGCAAGTTCTTTGACTTACAGGTGAGAAATGGAGAGTGACTATTAATACAGAAGAGTATTGAAAGGCTTACCACAGACACTTTAGGATGGACACATACATTAGGATCCATTTACATGTCAGTATTTTGTAATCCTTTTGCGGAACGGAATATGGAGCCATTCATTTCAATGGCCCCGCCAAAAATGCGGACAGCATTCAGTGTGTTGTCCGCTTCCGTTCCGTTCCGTTATGCGGATCCAAAAAAATTTAGCTTGTCCTACTATTGTCTGCAAAATGCGGTCCAGGGTCCCATTGTAGTCAACGGGTCCGCAAAAATGCGGATGACATGCGGAATGCATCAATATGTCATCCGCATTTGCAGATCCGTTTCCAGGAAATAGAAAGGCATTTAGTACCCTACCAACATATATTCCTCCTTCCTTTTTTTTTTTGCGGAAAAACTTAACAAATTGTTAAAAAGGAACGAAAATCCTCAAAAAGGAACGAAAATCTGGAAAAGAAAAATACTGACGTGTGAATGGACCCTTAGGCTAAGGTTGTTCAAAACAGAAAATCTCAACCAAAACCACTGTTCTTCAGGTTGGAATTTAACAATGAATGTTTGTTTTAGTCGACCAATGACAGAAGACATACGTGTTGATTTTCATCAGACTAGTCTACAAGCAATCTTCCCATGAAAGAACATTCCCAGAAAGAGTCATTCCCTTGGAGACATTGAAAAAGTGTGCCTAATTTTAGGAACAGCCAGAATAGATTAATTGTCTATGGTGACATTGGTGTAACAGTCTTTTGCTAGATGATCGCTCATTCAACGGTTGTTTCTCCATCAACTTACTCTTTCTAATGTGTATGACTACCTTTAGTCTTCAGACTAGGACAGGTACAATAACAAGATGCTGGTTGACGTTGGTTAAACACCACAGTCAGTATTGACCATGGAATCCAAGGGGTAAAATGGCTAGGATCGGACACAGCTACTGAGTCTGCTCATTGTACTCCCCTGTGATATGTGATGCACATGTACATTATGTGTCGAGAAGGGTGTTAAACTATATCATGGAAACTAGCATGCCCCTACTCAATCTTTTATACTTTTGATACTACATATTAACTTTGATAAAGTTCAACAAAAACAATATGATTTTTAAATATGTTCTAGAAAAAGAAAAGATAGAATATCATTGGGTGTCAATGTTTAATACTCGAGGCCCCATGTTCACCACCAGAAAAGAATACTTCCATGATAACCTGACCCTTTAAAAACCACTTCTGCTCCTGTGAACCCCATGTTCCCATGCATTACATTTGAAGACAAGGGATTATTTACATGAGACAATAATGTTTATGGAGGGAAGGTCAGTAAGAGATAACGGAGGCAGCATGTAAAAGAAATCCCTTTATTGGGGACTGCTTACATGAACAAACGTGTAAAAAAGTTGCTACGTTTCGGCTAATACATAGCCTTTATCAAGCACCAAGTTTTATCAAAAAGCTCCTGTTTAAAAAGTATAAGCCACTCCCACACGTACGGACGTGGCCAATTAGATAATTGCACACTATAGTAATTAATCACAGTGTCTCAGATGTGTACATGTAAATCCGCTTTACCTATACATCAGTGTTCTCCCATATGGAGCATAAAACCTAGTAGAGCACATACCTCTATGGCGCACGCTTCCAGCGCGTCCCTCAGCGGCCAGTGCGCATGTCCGGGGAGGAGGGGCCGTTCACTCACGTGTCCGTCACATGATTGCAGACTAACGTGCCCATGCGATCATCAGTGACGCCGAGCCTCCTCCCATTCCTCACCCAGTCAGCGCGCCGTTGCTAGGGACGCGCAGAGAGCCGCCCGTCCTCATTTCTGCCGCTTGAAAAGGCATCCTATTTCGTAAGCGCCAGCGATCATATATGCACTCTTAGTTACAGAGGGGGGCCCGTTCCCCAGTCAGGTGGATCATGAGGCAGTGTTCTCTAAATATAACACAGTGAACATAAGTGAATATAAAATTAGTGTAGAAAACAGTTATCAATTAAAAAACACTATACAGGACAGGATACAGATTCATCTTAGCGTCACTTGGATCACCTATAAGTTCCCCACATAAAACTCCAGATTCATCCCAAAAGGCTGGAGTGCCTTCAATTCGAAGATCCACTTCATTTCCTTTCTACGTAGGATACGATCCCTGTCACCCCCACGTCTCATTTTACCAACAGAATCAATAATCCAGAACCGAAGCTGGTTAACCGAATGTCCACGCTCCAAGAAATGTTTAGCCACAGGCTTATCCACTTGGGCCCTTCTAATATTGCTTTTATGGGAATTGATCCGCTCCCGGGCCTCCATCGTGGTCTCACCTGTGGAGGGGAAGTGACAGGGTTCAGACTGCCATCAACCCTTATTTTGGGGGCAGCTGGATAGGAGAACTTGGTCTACGCCCAAATCTCATTTCATTGTCCAGTTTAAGATTGAGCAAATGCAGATCTTCCAAGTCGGGTTAAACCGATATTCATTACTTTGAACACTGGGCCGTTTTGACCCATTTTATAAGTCTATAAGGCTGGTTTCACATGGGCGTTGTGGGTGCGTTGCGGGAAAAGACACGCGAGTGCAAAACATTGTAATGCATTTTGCACGCGCGTGAGAAAAATCGTCATGTTTGGTGCCCAAACCCGAACTTCTTCACAGAAGTACGGGTTTGGGTTCGGTGTTGTGTAGATTGTATTATTTCCCCTTATAACATGGTTATAAGGGAAAATAATAGCATTCTTAAAACAGAATACATAGTACAATAGTGCTGGAGGGGTTAAAAAAATAAAAATTTACCTCACCCTAATCCACTTGTTCGCGCAGCCCGGCTTCTCTTCTGCCTTCTTCTGTGAGGAAAAGGACCTGTGGTGACGTCACTTTGCTCATCACACGGTCCATTACATGATCCAGCACCATGGTGATGGATCATGTGATGGACCATGTGATGAGCGTAGTGACGTCATCAAAGGTCCTTTTCCTCACAGATGAAGGCAGAAGAGAAGCCGGGCTGCACGAACAAGTGGATTAAGGTGAGTTAAATTATTATTATTATTATTTTTTTAACCCCTCCAGCACTATTGTACTATCTATTCTGTTTTAAGAATGCTATTATTTTCCCTTATAACTATGTTATAAGGGAAAATAATAATGATCGGGTCCCCATCCCGATCGTCTCCTAGCAACCGTGCGTGAAAATCGCAACGCATCCGCACTTGCTTGCAGATGCTTGTGATTTTCACGCAGCCACATTCACTTCTATGGGGCCTGCGTCGCGTGAAAAACGCACAAAATAGAGCATGCTGTGATTTTCACGCAGCGCACAAGTGATTCGTGAAAATCACCGCTCATGTGCACAGCCCCATAGAAATGAATGGGTCCGGATTCAGTGCGGGTGCAATGCGTTCACCTCACGCATTGCACCCGCGGGGAAAACTCGCCCGTGTGAAAGGGGCCTAAGTGTTGACTGACCAGCCCCAAAGGTGGGGTTTTACTTTACACTTTAACTCTTATGATGCTGCAGTGATGTCAGTTTCTTTCTCAGAATCTAGTTCATTTCTAGCTTTTCACTGCCTCTAAGTAAGTCCTTTTGGATTTGTGGCCTGACACCACAACATCCTGTATTCTTAGTCACTGTGATATAAATATGCCATTACTTTGGACTTTCCAGACTTGCTGTCACATAAACGCCTTCTCTGGTTGAGAGATGTACAAAGACCACATCCATCATGTGCAGAGACAACATCCAGGTTCTTGATTATAATCACATTTATTGCTTTTATTGTGCTGACTACCGTATCCAGAATCTAGATTTTGTTATACTTTATTCACCAGATCACTAGGAGAGAAGTGGAACGATTGTGCTGTCTTTGGTTAATGCTGGTACAGTCCACACTACTGGGATTTTCCACATTCAGATGATTCAAATGGCTCTACAGTATCATGGAGGACAAAGATGCACTCCCCTTTTATGGCAGACAAAATGTTTCAATCGTTGAGCACACCAATAAACAGTATCAATGCTTCTTTTCATCTAGACATAGAATTAAATGATAAAATAATGGCAACATTCAGCTGCCACCAGGGGGAGCTCACTATATACACTCACCTAAAGAATTATTAGGAACACCTGTTCTATTTCTCATTAATGCAATTATCTAGTCAACCAATCACATGGCAGTTGCTTCAATGCATTTAGGGGTGTGGTCCTGGTCAAGACAATCTCCTGAACTCCAAACTGAATGTCAGAATGGGAAAGAAAGGTGATTTAAGCAATTTTGAGCGTGGCATGGTTGTTGGTGCCAGACGGGCCGGTCTGAGTATTTCACAATCTGCTCAGTTACTGGGATTTTCACGCACAACCATTTCTAGGGTTTACAAAGAATGGTGTGAAAAGGGAAAAACATCCAGTATGTGGCAGTCCTGTGGGCAAAAATGCCTTGTGGATGCTAGAGGTCAGAGGAGAATGGGCCGACTGATTCAAGCTGATAGAAGAGCAACGTTGACTGAAATAACCACTCGTTACAACCGAGGTACGCAGCAAAGCATTTGTGAAGCCACAACACGCACAACCTTGAGGCGGATGGGCTACAACAGCAGAAGACCCCACCGGGTACCACTCATCTCCACTACAAATAGGAAAAAGAGGCTACAATTTGCACGAGCTAACCAAAATTGGACTGTTGAAGACTGGAAAAATGTTGCCTGGTCTGATGAGTCTCGATTTCTGTTGAGACATTCAAATGGTAGAGTCCGAATTTGGCGTAAACAGAATGAGAACATGTATCCATCCTCTGATGGCTACTTCCAGCAGGATAATGCACCATGTCACAAAGCTCGAATCATTTCAAATTGGTTTCTTGAACATGACAATGAGTTCACTGTACTAAAATGGCCCCCACAGTCACCAGATCTCAACCCAATAGAGCATCTTTGGGATGTGGTGGAACGGGAGCTTCGTGCCCTGGATGTGCATCCCTCAAATCTCCATCAACTGCAAGATGCTATCCTATCAATATGGGCCAACATTTCTAAAGAATGCTATCAGCACCTTGTTGAATCAATGCCACGTAGAATTAAGGCAGTTCTGAAGGCAATAGGGGGTCCAACACCGTATTAGTATGGTGTTCCTAATAATTCTTTAGGTGAGTGTATAGTTATATAGCTCCTATTAAAGTCAAAAGGATAAACACAAATACTTAGACAGCAAGTGGTGGATGTCGGTAGCTTTCATTGGCTCTTGCTTTGTAAGTTCAGGAGAGTAACACTTAAAGGGTCACAAACTTTTTCAAAAAACCTTTCATATATGTCATCAAGACACATCAAAAGTTTAGAATGTGGAGTGCTGAGATACTTGTCATGTTTTACTCCTAGAAGCCAATAGACGTGGAGCGTTTCTCTGGTTTTAATGTTTTTCCAGTGTTGATAAATTTGGATTTGGTTTCTAGGAAGCCTTTTTTTCTGTTGATAACATCTGTGAGAGTAGGAATATCCTGACGCCTATTAACCCCATTAGAACTGTAGTATTTCTGTTTCTTGCATAATTCGGATACCCAGTTACTGTGGAGGTGTATTTACTTCTGAAGTAACTGCATGAAAATAGATGTACAGTGCGCAAATTACATGTCGGGAGTGGCTATTTATACGCCTCAATGGCATAGTCCTGACTGGTGATCCTACCTGGCAGGCCATCTCAGCACCTCCGGGCCATGGCTAGTAATTACATCCACAGTAATTGCCTGCTCATTACAGACTGCTGCTAAAGGATTAAACCGTAGAGGAAAGAGACTTGTAAAGGGTCAGCGAGTCTCAGGGCTTACTTCCTTTCTGCAATACCTTTTTACATTACTTTCACCACAGTTATTGACCCGCTTAGTTCACTCCCCATTGTTTTGGTAACTTTACAAGCTTTTCTGATAAGCAATTTCCTGAACTGGAAATTCTTTACTGTGATTTTTAACATGGATGTCCAGACATCAGACTCAATAACAAACGCTTCATATGTTAAAAAAGGTATTAAAGGTTAACGTTATTGTGTGCTAAAAAGAACTCTAGTGCTGTTATGACTAGACTGATAACCCAAAGATCATGAGAACGTCATAAGCAATTTTTTTTTGCACGTTATAGCCCAGGGCCAGCCTTTGGGACACTGAGATCCTTGAGGCAAATGCCAGAGGGACCTGGTTTGGGGCTTCCTGCAATACTAGTGGTCTCTCTCTTCTAGAAATTTGTGAGGGTCCCAGATCATAGTAGCTCATAAAAGTTTAACAAAACCTGATATACCCCTTATTTCATATCCATTCCATGCACATGCCTGAAGTAGCCCTAGCTTCCTTGAAGTAAGATGAAGGGTATAGTAAATGCAGTAAAAAGATATTATAATATTTGAATGATATCATATTTTTGGCTGCACACTAGTATCTGTGGTGCCAATCTTGCTCCATTGCAGATTCTTTTAAATTCTAAATTATATTTTCATTGGCTTTTTACTGATAAAAGGTACAATCATTTACAGGCAGGTACCAACAAAAAATGTAAGTGGTACACTACGCACAGTAAGGGACCTCAGCTCAAGCTCACAGCACACTACATTGCATGGTGGCATAGTTGGTGATGAGGACAACATAGTCCTAACACAGTAGAGAAAAAATCTTTAATATACTACTACTTTCTGTGGTGCATTTTAAACACTGATTGGCCATAACATTAAAATCATTATTTTGTTGGCATGTTTTAAGGAGTGGGATATGTATGGCAACGAGTGAACAGTCAGTTCTTTGTGTTGATAGCATGAAAAATCTGCACACATAAGGATTCGAGAGACTGAGACAATCCAAACTTTGATGGATATATTACTGGGTCACAACATCTACAAAATTGTAGGTTTTGTGACATGATCCCTGTAGGCAGTGGTAAAAAAACCAACTAAAATTGGTCCAAGGAAGGTCAACTAATGAACCAGGACCAGGATCATGACCATTTAAGGCTGATTGATATGCATGGGAAGAGAAAGCAAGCCCCCTGTTCTGATACCTCAGAAGAGCTACTGTAGTATAAACGGCTAAAAAAGTTACACCTGGGTGTAATAGAAAGGTGTCAGAATGCAAATGGGATCACAGCTTGCTGAATATTGGGCTACATAACCAGAGACTGTTCATAGTGTCCATGCTGATCCCTCTCCACTGGAAGCATCTACAATGGGTACATTACAACTGAGCCATGGAGCAATGGAAGAAGGTGGTCTTCATTCCTTACTTGAGGATCAGATAGCACCAGGATGCCTTTTGGGAGGAAGACAACTCTGCAGAGGCACTGTGATACTCTGGGCAAAGTTTTCCTTGGAAACCTTGGGTCCTGGCGTTCATGTAGGTGTAACTTTGACATTAACTATGTTGCAGACTAAGTGCACCCCTTCATTGTATAAGTATTCCCTAATGGCAGCAGCCTTTTTCAGCAGGATAATGCACTTTGTTACACTGCAAAAAATTGCTCAGGAATGATTGGAGGAACATAACAAAGAGTTCATCTTTGATGCAAGATTGAAGACAGTTAATGTAATTTCCAGTCTGCACAAGCCATTCGGGGAATTAGCATACTGCCCTTCACTGAGAAAGCCCATTACCTCTAAATGGAAAGTTGCAGGTATGCTGTACTACTCATGTACACAATAATTTGATTGTCATGTGTTCCTGTGCAAGAAAAATACGTGTATCGCTTATAGATGAGTCATATGCATTAAAAATACATCGGTAAAAATCCTGTCTTCGGTCCCTTTATTACGTTCATATGGTTCTCATTGATTGTGGTCATTCTATACATTCTGTAACATATGTTTTCAACATTGTCTTTCTCATATTTCTATTTAAGTTCTTAGTATGTGTTGTGCAATCTGTTATGGAAGAACTACTTCAGAGCTAACCACCCTCACTGACAACCTAAAACAGCACAAATTTACAAAATAACCCTCCCCCTTAGTAAATGGCAGTTCAAGGGAACACTAAACAAAGAAAATGCTAAAAATATATTATCCCAGCACTTAATACCTTAATCTCCTCCTTTCCATAGATCTTATTTTGTCTCATATTACTGTTAAAACTGAGGAACACTTTACGAAATCTTCTCTGTGTGTTGGGAGCTTAGCCATCCTGCCCCTTTTATCCTCCTCACTGTCTAGTGTCTGACTGTAAGACACCTGGCTGGAGCACTAGCCTCAAAAAGATGAGGGATATCAGATCGGTTAGGGGCCGACACCTGGCACTCTCCGCCAAACAGCTGTTTGAAGAGACTTTGGCACTCTAGTGAGCATCTCAGCCTACTTGCAGTTTGCAAGCACAGCGCCGTCCATTGGATGGCGGCTGTACTTGGTATTGCAGCTCAGCACCATTCACCTAAGGGTCTGGCTTTTTAACTCTATCAACTAAAAGGGAACAGTGCTCTGCATTACATGTTCTGATGACAGTGTAATGTAAGTCCCGGGTTGAGTGTCATTTGGATGCAATTGGAATTTTAATTTCAGCAGCCATTTGCGAATAGCACTTCTAGCCACTCCCTTTTCTCGCATACAAGTTTTACACTAACTTGTAAGGAAGAAGGGAGTTATTAACGAGAGAACGGCAAAAATAATTTGGCTCCAAAATTCTCATGCTTGGGAGCCAAAGGTCCCTACTGCACTAGGAAATGTTCCTAGAACGGTTTCTAGGCCACATGTTGGTCCCTTATTTAAATGTCCTGGTTCTTAATCCCGTTCCCATCATGCTAAGCCTAACTAAATCCCTTTCTTTATTCTACTTTATTCTACCACTTTTTCACCCGCTACTGTCTCTAATGCACTAATATAATGTCATCATGTGTATTTATTTCAGGTCCACTAAACTGTGCATTCCTATTTCTAATGCAACTGTTATGTTCATGTAATATGCCTGGTTCACCAGCAGGTGGCAGCAAACACGGCAGAGCTACACTTAGGTAGAATGGCGATTTCCATTCCATTCTAACCCCCCTCTGTGGAGGACTGGGCGAGTCCCACTTCCTGCAGGAAGGGTGGGGACCAGTTCTAGTTAGTCCAGCTTACCCCCTGCTAGGGGAGAGGTCCATCTTACCCCCTGCCTGCCAAGAGAGGGTGTGCTGGGCCTAGGGGTGGGCGATATGGCCTAAAATCTATATTGCGATATAATTTGAAGCATGTGCGATATATATTGCAATATATTATTTTCTTCTGTATGTATACAAAAAATGCAAATGACAAAACTTTTCAAGAAATTTTTAGTATGTGTATTGTGTAACAGATCTTTTTCCAAACAATGTAAAGATGAAGACTAAGTGTTAGTAAAACACAAATTTCATACATGTCCCCCAGAGCCAGTGCCATCAGCCCCATGGCATTTGCCATCATAATCATACATGTCCCTCAGAGCCAGTGCCATCAGCCCCATGGCATTTGACATCATCATCATACATGTCCCTCAGAGCCAGTGCCATCAGCCCCATTGCATTTGCCATCATCATCATACATGTCCCCCAGGGGCCCAGAGCCAGTGCCATCAGCCCCATAGCATTTGCCAATTGCCATAATCGTACATGTCCACCAGAGCCAGTGCCATCAGCCCCATGGCATTTGCCATCATCATCATCATACATGTCCCTCAGAGCCAGTGCCATCAGCCCCATGGCATTTGACATCATCATCATACATGTCCCCCAGGGGCCCAGAGCCAGTGCCATCAGCCCCATGGCATTTGCCTATTGCCATAATCATATATGTCCCCCAGAGCCAGTGCCATCAGCCCTATGGCATTTGCCATCATCATCATACATGTCCCTCAGAGCCAGTGCCATCAGATTAGCCCCATGGCCATCCTTTGCAAATAGATTCCCCCTCCCCCCGATCCTCCAGCCCCCCCTGAAGAATCGCTGTTTTTATACTTACCTTTCCTGCAGGGTGCTCGGCAGCAGCTGGCTGGTGGAGTCCGCAGGTGTCGCGTCTTCTTCCCAGCATGCATTGGGCGGGACTTGACGTCACACACAGCATCAGCAAGCGGGCTGACGCTGTGTGCACGCCAGGCCCTGGCCAGTACAGCGCGTAGCGGACTGCGGAGTCGGGAGGCCACGGAGCGGTGAGTGAGAAGCTTCTTCAATTCATTACCGCACCGTGGTCATATCGCTGTCCGGCGATATAGACAAAATCTGTATCGTTGCACAAATTCATATCGTGCATATCGCCTATATCGCCCACCCCTACTGGGCACTTCTCTGTTGGACGTGCCCAAGCCAAGCCAGCCAGAGCACCCTCAGCTCTGCTGGTCATGGAAGCCAAAGCTTAAAGCCTCAGGAACCAGGAGGAGTGTTCCCTGGCCTAATCTAGAGTCAGACTAAAGAGAGAAGTTGCAGCGTAAAGAAGAAAGTAAAGTTATACAATCAGCCTGTCAGTACAGCAGAGCCAGAGAGAAACAGAAGTAGCAGAGATTATTTTTCCTGTCAGAGTTTTACTGCTAAAGCCTGCCGGGACCAAGACAAAGTTGGAAGATTGTGTCTGATGAAAGTTTACCAAAGTAAAGCTGCTTTTAAACTGCATCTTAAGGTCTGGAGTTATTCTTTTATTCCTCAATAATTCCCCCTATTTGCTGCTTTGGACCAACGCCTGGGGTCCAGCTGTATCCAAGTAGGAGCACCGTGACACTCACTCAACATAAAGGGACATTTTAGGCCACCCTATACCACTCGGCCATTCCTACACCTGGGTACCCCTTCTCTAATAGGGCCCCAGGGGGCGGCCCGTTGCAAATACATCTAAAGTTACTTTTGCTTTTGTTCCGTTATTTTTTGCTACCCGTGAAATTTTGCTACCCTCGTCACTTTCTGTTGTGATGTAGCCGCACCGGAAGGTTTGGAAGGAGGTTTGTCTCGCATGCGCACCGAGCAGTGGCCCGTAATTTTTACATACCCTCGGCGCTCATGCGCATTGGCCCGTAATTTTTACCTACCCTCGGCGCGTTCACAGCAACTCTATGTGTGAAATTTGCCTACCCCGTCGTTGTGCGCCTGCGCCAACACACCTCCTTCTCAGCCACTCTGGTGGCGAGCAGCGAGACACACCTCCTTCCAAACCTTCCGATGCGGCTATGTCACAACAGGAAGTGACGACGGTAGCAAAATTTCACGGGTAGCAAAAAATAACGGAACACTTTATTTGGAGGAACTAAGGTGAATGGGTACCTGCACCTAATAATTCTGTATATTGGGATCATTTTACTTATATTTATAATATAAAGTGTGGTTAGAGTCCTAACCAGATGATAAACTTGTAGGACACACTTGTAGAACTTTGGATAATATACATTTTTTTTTATCCTGATGTGTGATATTCGATGATACAGTACAATAATGAACTGATCATTCTAATGGACAGAAAGTCTTCATTTGGTAGCAGGTTGCACTTGCCCCAAAAGAATTCAGACTTTTGATGAAAGTTTTGTATTGTTAATGGACTCAGTCATTGATGTGCAATCACAGCACAGTTTGTCGGGAGAAGGTTTGATATTTTAAGAGTCATTAAAATAGCAGGCTTCCCACATTTTGAATGTATCCGTTTTAGACCTTATTCAACTATTTGAGAAAGAGGAGCCATCTTTGCACCAGATGTTGCACCACCTTCATTTGGATGGCATTCCTCGTCTGTGGTTATACAGTTGTGCAGAGGAAAAAGGGAAAATCCTGGACATGTTAGAGAGGCAACATGCAGCAGACAGAAACTCCAAATATATTTTGGGAAGTAGTAAGCCATTGAGAGTGACACCTTATCAGATGGAGGACTCTGGGAAAAGATGTGTAGGAGGTTTGACATTAGCATTTACTGTACAGTAGATAAAGATCTGCTTCTTTTATTTTTTATTGTTTATTTCTCTTTTTTTATTCTCAGTGCTGAGTTTCTTGTGGTTCTAATTTTTGGGATGTCATCAACAAAACAGCTGTTATCCGTTCAGTAATTCTGCATCTTTCAGAATGTGGTCCACCCACCCTTAATGCAAACCAACTGTCTTGGTGGTTAGAACCGAGTCTCGCTTTGTTTCTTTTGGAGTAGACTTAACACATTGGCAGCTGCTCACTGCTTATACATTACAAAGGGCTGAGCCTAGCATACTAGCTCATGATTCATTGCAAATGTGATGTGGCAAGCACTCATTCATGTTGTATTTACTGAGAGGGCTTGTTCAGATGTTAACATTCTCAGTGGGCTTATTGGGGGAGATTTATCAAGGCTTTTATGTTAGGCATTATGCCTATCTACACTGTTTTAAAGTGGCGGGAAATGGGACGCACTTAGCAGAAGTGGGTGGACCCTCCGCGGCTAGCCAGATTTACTGTCATTTACAGCTCAAGTCTACGCCATCCCCTATCTGGTGCAGATTTGAGTTTCTACCACATGGAGGGCCATAAGATGAGCCTACTTTTTGACTCTTGACATGGGAGTTCTAGGTGATGTCTTTACGCTGGTGAGGTTGATTACTTACATGAGGATTAGACATCAGTGCTTTTCTCATTTAGGATTCATCAGTGCATGTTTAGGTGGTAGTCTTCTGCATACAAGGGAGGGTACACTGACCTACAGAGATCAGTCAGACATTTCACATTAATAAATATCTACTAACCGTCCTGCCTTTTTTGTAGGCGTTTAATATATGGACTTTAAGAGGAATTAGAAGGCTACCTTAATTCGTCTTCTTGGTACAAAAAATTTCCATCTGAATTTCCATCTTCATAGCCTACAGTTTGTTGTGTTGAATCCGACCATAAACTGTAGGTTTAGATATTGCTCCATGAGAGACTTGCTAATTTTGTGTACAATTTGACAATAATAGATTGAAGGAATACGTTGGGCAGTGCAGTCGTAATTAGTTAAATTAGAGATTGTGCGGTACCCAACCGCAGCAGGGCCACACCGTCTGCTCGTACCCTGAGGATATGGATACACAGGGCGATCAGACCTCAGATAGTACATGACAACCTCTTTTTAGCAAAGCTAGAACCAGCCCTGTACCTCATATGGATCCAGAGATCTCCCCATTCATTGCTCCGCTAGATTTATATGAAGCTGGCAGCTCAGGGGGTGTCTCTTTTCTGCTGCAGCTCAGGGGCGTGTCCATGCTCTCCCTATCACAGTTTAGGAGGCAGCTGAAGGATGAAAAGAAGAAGAAAAAGACCAAACAGCAGGTGGCGCTATACAGATACATTTTATTGAATAACTCAGTGGCTATGCTAATTTTTTAATAACAAAAAGTAATTGCAAAAGTATTCCGATCCAGATGCTGTAATGAAAACTGTACAATATTTTTCATGGAACAACCCCTTTAACAATGAGGAACGAATAAACAATGCAGTTCTAATTAGTTAATATGATGCTGCTTTGGCTCTTCAAGCCACGTGGTACTTGGCCGCAAAGCGAATGTATTCCCAACACAACCCTTTGACAAGGAGAATTGTAACGCTCTGTTCATAAATTTCTAGAATCAATAATAGGAACGGTACAATGCAGAATTGTAAGAAAATGTTGTAGAATTATTGTTTCATGGGGAATAAAAGCATTTACTAAAACCGACAAGTCAAGAGAGCTGACAGGTCCTCTTTCCTGACCTCCACCGTACACGTACAGTGGAAGTCTGGTCTTTAACAATGGCGCCATAGCTGCTGGGTTTCTGCTGTTTTAAACAGCAGACACCCGGTGATAATGTCTGCGATAAGCGATAATGCTGATCACAGACATTTAACCCCATAGATGCTATGATCGATTGTGACCACGGCATCTGAGGCGGCTTTTGCAGAGATTGGGGGAAGCCCTTTATTTACGGGAAAAAAAATCAAAAAGGCATGCACACTCCAAAATTGTATCAGTAAAAACAAAAGTTCGGCCCACAAAAAATGAACCCTCACACAGCTTCGTAGATGATAATTTTAAAAGGTTTTGGTGGTCAGAATATGGAAAAAAAGTGAAAAATTGCACGGTCCTGAAGGGGTTGAGGATAGAGCCAAGATCATGTGACAGCCATCAAATGACTGCTGAAGTGTCTGCTTCATTTACTTGCTTTTGTATTAATTGCTCCAATTCTTTCTAATGTACTAGAAGATGTAAAAGAAGATCTGTGTAATATGATCTAACCTGGCATCTGGTGCTTAAGAAGTTTAGTTACATTTTAGGAAATAGATTGCTGTCAAAATATGTGTGCCTTGTGCTTTTAGAGTAGAATGCCATTAATATGTCAATCCATTCTGTTTCAGATGCAAATACTGGACAAGTTTCCAGTGGAAGGTGGGCAGAAGGATCCCAAACAAAGGATTATCCCATTCTTACCAGGTTTGTGCTATTTGAAGTTTCTTTTTAGGAAAGGTCTTCTTTAATCTCATATTGGCTTCCCACCAACAGCTATAGAAGACTAGTGTGAATGAAGCCTTATCACAGTTCTGACACTCTTGGATAAAATCATGTATCTTATTGAAATTTCAGAGCCAGACAGAGATCACTTTTCAGGCTTTGACCAATACGATTGGGACTTATCAATGGCTGATAAAAGTATTTGAATGTTGGGTAGATCACTTGAGGTAGAGTCGTTGGAGGGCATTTATTAATGTGTTTACGCTACAATAGGCGTAAAAAAGTCACAAGTTATGGCGCACGCCATATGTGCACCATCATTTTAAAGCTTCTTGGCACTTTTCAGGAGGGAGAGGGGCTTTGCACAGCCCACCAGATTTATTAGAACTTTCGCAAGAAAGTGCCAGAAGTTATAGCTGAAGTCTATGCCAGCCTGCAGCTGGCGTAGACTTCAGTTTCTGGTGCACAGCAGGGCAGAGATGTGCCCGATTTACACCGGCGCAGGGAGATCAAGACTGGTGTATGGATATAGCAGACTTGATACATTTTCCTCATTGTGTTCATAAAACCAGCAGCCTGAAATGATTTTTCCCACTTTATAAAATGATGGCATATTGCTAGGATATGTCATGACTTTATGATTGGTGGAGGTCCAAACTCTTGAAGAAAGGGAACAGAGCTCTGGTGTTTTCCCTGCATATCGCCACTCCCCGATCTACCTGCACTGTGTCGCCTTCATTCTGCAGATCAGCGTGGATTCAACCTCAGAAACCTTGCCATATACAATCATTTTAAAGGGGTTTTGCCATGATTGATGTAAAAAATGACAATCTATTTAAGGAAAATATGGCTGGTGACAGTTGAAGATTTAACCTGAGAGTGTGCGACCAACTCAGTAAGGTGGCCGAAAAAAAATGAAAAGCACAAACAGAAGGTAGCGCTCTACATACACATTTTATCGAATATATATACACTGCTCAAAAAAATAAAGGGAACACTTAAACAACACAATGTAACTCCAAGTCAATCACACTTCTGTGAAATCAAACTGTCCACTTAGGAAGCAACACTGAGTGACAATCAATTTCACATGCTGTTGTGCAAATGGGATAGACAACAGGTGGAAATTATAGGCAATTAGCAAGACACCCCCAATAAAGGAGTGGTTCTGCAGGTGGTGACCTGACCACTTCTCAGTTCCTATGCTTCCTGGCTGATGTTTTGGTCACTTTTGAATGCTGCCGGTGCTTTCACTCTAGTGGTAGCATGAGACGGAGTCTACAACCCACACAAGTGGCTCAGGTAGTGCAGCTTATCCAGGATGGCACATCAATGCGAGCTGTGGCAAGAAGGTTTGCTGTGTCTGTCAGCGTAGTGTCCAGAGCATGGAGGCGCTACCAGGAGACAGGCCAGTACATCAGGCGACGTAGAGGAGGCCGTAGGAGGGCAACAACCCAGCAGCAGGACCGCTACCTCCGCCTTTGTGCAAGGAGGAACACGATGAGCACTGCCAGAGCCCTGCAAAATGACCTCCAGCAGGCCACAAATGTGCATGTGTCTGCTCAAACGGTCAGAAACAGACTCCATGAGGGTGATATGAGGGCCCGACGTCCACAGGTGGGGGTTGTGCTTACAGCCCAACACCGTGCAGGACGTTTGGCATTTGCCAGAAAACACCAAGATTGGCAAATTCGCCACTGGCGCCCTGTGCTCTTCACAGATGAAAGCAGGTTCACACTGAGCACATGTGACAGACGGACGGAGTCTGGAGACGCCGTGGAGAACGTTCTGCTGCCTGCAACATCCTCCAGCATGACCAGTTTGGCATTAGGTCAGTAATGGTGTGGGGTGGCATTACTTTGGAGGGCCGCACAGCCCTCCATGTGCTCGCCAGAGGTAGCCTGACTGCCATTAGGTACCGAGATGAGATCCTCAGGCCCCTTGTGAGACCATATGCTGGTGCGGTTGGCCCTGGGTTCCTCCTAATGCAAGACAATGCTAGACCTCATGTGGCTGGAGTGTGTCAGCAGTTCCTGCAAGACGAAGGCATTGATGCTATGGACTGGCCCGCCCGTTCCCCAGACCTGAATGCAATTGAGCACATCTGGGACATCACGTCTCGCTCTATCCACCAACGTCACGTTGCACCACAGACTGTCCAGGAGTTGGCAGATGCTTTAGTCCAGGTCTGGGAGGAGATCCCTCAGGAGACCGTCCGCCACCTCATCAGGAGCATGCACAGGCGTTGTAGGGAGGTCATACAGGCACGTGGAGGCCACACACACTACTGAGCCTCATTTTGACTTGTTTTAAGGACATTACATCAAAGTTGGATCAGCCTGTAGTGTGTTTTTCCACTTTAATTTTGAGGGTGACTCCAAATCCAGACCTCCACGGGTTAAAAAATTTGATTTCCATATTTATTTTTTGTGTGATTTTGTTGTCAGCACATTCAACTATGTAAAGAACAAAGTATTTCAGAACAATATTTAATTAATTCAGATCTAGGATGTGTTATTTTTGTGTTCCCTTTTATTTTTTTGAGCAGTGTATATAATTATATGTAATTCAGATGGTGGTGCTCGTGGCTCAGTATCTTTAACACTTATTTTGATGGCCTACATGTTGTACTCTCTGTATGCTGCGAGCTTAGCTCTTTAGTCCCGCGATGAGGCAGGGACTTGTAGATTCCAGTACCATTATATAAGGCTATTGCCGGACACTCAAGAGGGAGTTTCATTTAACTGTACTTTAAGATGTCTGGATGACAAAATATAGCATATTCTTCCAAAGTGATGAACGGAAGTCCTGGGTTGCGATTTCATTTTGTTACCGATAATCGAATTCTCATTACTAGGATGACCTGATATAGAAGTAAGTAAAGGTGGAGCAGATCCACTTATTAGATTCTGCTTTCCTTAGAGCTCTCTGGTAGACATCTGCTTCTAATAATGTAAAGAGGATGGAGAGCTATAATGTTAGACTGAATGAAATGTAATTACGGCTTCAAATAATGTAATTCTGTTGTGTAGTGTATGTACCTTATCGTGTACATCAAGGGTCGGCAACCTCTGGTACTCCAGCTTCTGTGAAACCAGGATTTTATATAAACCGGCGCATGAGACTTCATTAAAGAGGTTGTCCTGGTATTTAATATTGATGACCTATCCTCAGGAAAGGGTCCGACTCCAGGCACCCCCATTAATCAGTCGTTTGAGATGGCTATGACCGCTGTGGCCTCCTTGCAGCTTACATAAATGGGGTTGATCTGCGCTAAAGATATGTCACCGATGAACCTCTGAGAACAGCTGCTCGGCGGGGGTTCCGGGAATCGGATCTCCGTCTATCTGATATTGGTTCACCTATCCTGAGGATAGGCCATCAATATCAAAATCTTAGACAACCTCTTTAAAGGAGTTGTCCATCCCTTACTAAGTGACAGCCTATCTTCTAACACTGTCTTCTGGTTACGGCCTTAGAAGCTGCTTATTAGCACTGTAGGCTGGTATTTTCTCTGCCATCCTCTCCACTAGCAATTCTGCCAGTTTTGTCACCCACTCAGGACATAAGGGGCATTTGAATTATTAGTCCTAACACCTGACCTAGTGTTACACACTGTATTGTATTCAGATTTCTGCTTTTTGCTGCGACAATTAGTGACCACTGTTCTTTTGTACATAGTTTTTTTTTCCACCTTTCTGTTCAGTTCTGGAGCTGACTATAATGGGGTCTGTCGGGTTTCCATCAGGCAACGCGGCAATTTACCAGCATGCTGTGCTACATTGTCCTGCTTTTGTAATGGATCCTGTGACTGAGGCCCACACAGGAGGTCGTTTCTGAGCTTGTAAAGTGGAATCCTCAGAGCTGCAGTCCATTTGTAGTTTTCACCACATCAATACTGTGCAGAGCCTTGTAAAAGTCTATACTCCAAAGAAGGTACTGAATAACAAGGGTTGCTGTAAGATGAGACTTCAGGATTTTGCAGAATTATGACTGTAGCTCTTACTGGCAAGTAAATTATATGAAATATAATAAAATGGTGAAGGCTGAGTGCATTTGTTAAAAGTGTTTTTCCACAAACCTTAAAGGGGTTGTCTCAGTTCAGCAAATGACATATATCATGTAGAGAAAGTTAATACAAGGCACTTACTAATGTATTGTGATTGTCCATATTGCTTCCTTTGCTGGCTGGATTCATTTTTCCATTACATTATACACTGCTCATTTCCAGGAGTTACGAAAAAGCACTGGTCTCTCCGGAGGCCAGGACTGTGGGAGCGAGCGTATGTCAATTTAACCGCTGAATTCAAGAAGTGTATAATATGATGGAAAAATGAATCCAGCCAGCAAAGGAAGAAATATGAATAATAACAATACATTAGTAAGTGCCTTGTATTAACTTTCTCTACATGATAAATGCTATTTGCTGAAGTGACACAACCCCTTTAATGAAAGATGTATGGGCTGCTTCACTGTGAGCTCACTTAGCCAGTACTAAAAGGAGTTAAGGAGCACCGAAGATACAGTCCACCACTGCATACCAAAGAAAGTGAACCAGAATTTCAGCCACAGGAAAAACAGCAGGGGTCTCCAACAGAAAATATACTGTACATAAGAAACACACAAAATTACATGTATATTGCAATGATACTTCATTTGAAATGGCCTAACGTTTCTTCCAGTTAACAAAATCTTGACATTTACATTTCCTGCACATTTAAAGACGGTAAGGTTTGTGGGAAAGCACCTTTAAGTGATTAAATGACAGAACTTAGAATATGCATGGCGAGCTTTTACTAGTCCAGATGACCGGGGTAGGCTTCTTCTTGAATGTGTACATCTGCATAAATGTTCTGTTACTCATTATGTTCAGAACGGTCTTGTCAGCAGTTTTCGGCTCTTTAAAATATGAATCAGCAATTTTATTCCTGATGTTCTGCAGAACTCTGTTCCTGTAGCCAAATGTGTAATCATTGCACTATGGAGTCATTACATATGGGCAGAGACTGCACTTTCCCAGACACATTTTGATGTTTTGGATTAATAAAGTAATCAAAGTATTCTTTATTATTAATTTAACAGTAATGACGTTATGGGGGATAAGCCCAGTGGCAGATTAAACACTGAAAATATTTTTTTTTTTTAAATATACCATCACTTCCTTCATCTCATCTTTTAATTTGATATTATTATTTCCCATTGTGTATTCCAACGAAACCCTTCCCCTATGATAATACATGGCAAACATAAACACGGAGAGGATTTCCGAGATTTTTATACTGATGACCTATGCTCTGGATCAGCTGTTTGAGAAGGCACCGTTGCTCACAGTAGCTCTTTGGCCTTCTCCGAGCTCACCAAGCACAGCTCCGTACATTATATAGCGACTGTGCTTGGTATCGCAGCTCAGCCCCATTCACTTCTTTGGGGCAGAGCTGCGCCTAGGCCACGTGACCAATGAACGTGACGCCACATGGTTTAGGCGAAGCTGCGAGAAGGCCATGCCTTCTCAAACAGCAGATTAGCGGAGGTCCCAGGTGTTAGATCCCCACCAATCAGATAATAATAACCTATCCAGAGGATAGGTCATTAGTATAAAAATCTTGAAAAAAAAACTTTAATTGTGTAAAGGTGATGAGTGGCTGCCAGTTGCTTCATTTTCTCTCCAAACGATAGCATCAGAGCTTCTGAGCGCTGTGTCAGTTTTTGGCCACCCCTGGCACAGCCGCAATATCAAACAGGGCAGGAAGTGTCCAGTTTAAAACGGATGAATTCACTGCTAATAAATACTAAGCTGGCATTTTCAGCATGTCTCATTCCCACGTCCTAAAACCACCCTTCAGTTCAGAAGCCAAGCAAAACTAAACCTGGGTAAATGCAGTCTGGCCAGATTGGAAAGCCACACATAGAAAAGACATGATTAGTCTTTTAGAAAATATAAAATATTTTTGTTCACATGATTAGTCCTTTACCTGCTTCTCTCCTTCCTTCTTAGCTATAGACGCCACTGTTCTGTACGTTTATTTATTATGTCCTTTATTCTGTCTATAGCCCTTTTATTTTGGGAAAATTCCCCTTTATATAAGGTCTTTGGACATTAAGAAGAGTGCTGCTGAAGCTTGTCTGTTGCCAAGGAAGTTGTATGTGAGGAACACTGATCCTTCTGTATGGAGAGACAAACGTCCATTCATTTAATAGACTGTACTGTGCACGACAAGTCTTCAATGTGTATAAAACAGACCGTGGTCAATATATAGAGTGACTAAAAGACTTTACAGAACCTTGCAAATGATTTATTTATTTATTCTTAGTACAGTAATTAATTGTGTATCAAAAAGAATGTCACCCATATTGGGAGCAGGACTTTGAGAATAAAAGATCTTGGTTTCTTGCCTTTATGAAATTTTGTTAGTGTTTTATATATAGCCAACCAATGTGTATTTTAGTTTTGGATATCAGCTATTGCAGTGGCAGTGCGTCTTATAAAGCGAATACTAATGAGTGCTTACATTATGGAAGCGCTTATTAGTACAGTTGGTGAGTGTAGTGCTGCTAGCGCTTGTATTAGTGATGGCTCCCTGGTCTTCTCTGTGTGCCACGCTGTGCAACATCCAGTCACAGTGCAGGGCTGCAGGAAGAGTGCCCTGGATCTTCCAAGTGGTGCTGCTGTCCATAACAGGAGAGGTAAGTTGTTTTATTTATTTTTCGTCTGATCTGAGGTATGATGAAGATTGGGGTCTGATGAAAAATATTTATTTTCTTATTTTCCTCCTCTAAAACCTAGGTGCATCTTATAGAACAAAAAATATGGTAAAGTCTGTTGATATTGCCTTTTTGAAAGTGTGGTGGCAATGTTGGGTTACTGCAGCTCAGCTCCTATCCATGTCATTGGGTGCTGAGCTGCAATACCCCAGCACAGCCAGTACACTTTCAACGGCGCTGTGCTTCCTGTTCCATTTTAAGTGCTAATTACATCACCAAAGACTTCTGGGAAAAGATGATAGGTTGGGTGTGGGGTGTCAGATCTTCAGTGATTAGATATCAATGATCTATCGTGAGGAAAGGTCAGCAATATCAGGAATGTGAAAAACTACTTTAAGGGTCCATCCACACGTTTTGTGATCAGCAAAACACGGATATCGGCCGTGTGCATTCCACATTTTGTGGACCGCTCATGGCTGGCCCTATGATAGAAATGCCTATTCTTGTCCACGGACAAGAATAGGACATGCCCTGTCTTTTTTGCAGGGCCGCGTAACGGAACTACGGATGTCGCCAGCACACCGTGTGCTGTCCACATCTTTTGCGACCCCATTAAAATGAATAGGTCTGCAACAGTCCCGAAAAATTGCAGAACGGATGCGGACCAAGAACAACGAATGTCTGAATGGACCCAAAGCCAACATACGATACCTTGTTCCCCCCGACAGCAGATGGCAGGGGACTCCCTCAAACACATTGTCGCTGTCAGGTCCTCTTGACATCAGCAGAACATTCCAACAACTGTCTTTTTATTCCTTCTACAATGCAGAACATTTTTTCCCTAGTGGCCTCTTTCATGTCCACCATTATGAAATATTTGATATGTCGATGAGACATCTCTAAGCTGAGGATTGCCTCATCTATAAAAGACTGTGTGAATGGGGCAATCACCCTCTGCTATACCACATAAATTATTGATATCTGGGAAAAGAAGGCTAGGGCATGTTGAAGACCTGCCGGAGGTGTCTGACAGCAGAGGTCACTGACCTCATTTACCCACTCATCCTGCACAAGTAGTTTGACACCTTTCTAGGAGGATGTGTTGTCTCCAATTTGTACAGTACAGGAAACAGCGTGAGACCCTCAGTCTTCACTTACTAAGCCATCAGCAATTTCACACCTCATTCTATCCTTTCCTGATATCGGAATACTTCCACAAACAATCTGCTTTACAGATGTATAATATTTCTTTTATTGCAACAGTTAGGATGCCTGTTGTGCTGGGACTGTTGTCTCTGTGTCCCCAAATCTCAAAATTTACTCTCAAAGTTAGCTCTCGTCCTCATGTCCTTGTTGACTGATTAAAGGGACAAAGGGATGTTCATGGGTTTGTAAGGCTGCTCGTAAGTCGTCAAGCCACTGAGGGAATTGTTGCCCCCTGCAGTGAAGTTTTCTCCATAGTGCCATGTGGCGTGGCATCACTATGGACTTTACATACTATGACACAGCTGTCCAAGCAGCTAGTCACTTGATCCAAGAATTTTTATGGGGGTGATTTTTACATATGTCTCTTTATCACCATTGTTTTCCTCATTGTTATTTATGGGGAGGAAAATAGAAATCCCTGACATTCTGCTATGGATGTGGCATAATGCTATTTTAAAGAACCTGATACATTACACTACAGCCAGCTTTCATATGCTGAAGAGATTTATTTTCTGCATATTGCAGTCATATTGCAGCACAGTTGCAGAAGACCATTACAAGAAAAATATACAGAAGTTGGGATGGTCAGACTGGGGTTCCTTGGTCTCACCAAAGAAAATTATTCTCTGTTCCCAAGCCCCATATCATCAATAATGTCTAATAGGTTGTGATTCAAAGAAATAGACCCTTGCAATTTATCATCTTCCAAGGTAGCGCCACATTTTTTTTTTCTCCGGACCACTGCAATGTCCATGGTGAGCCGGTAAACAGAGAAGAGAAGACACTGCTTGTACGAGCACTGCTTTCTCTTCAAACAGCTGATCAGTGGGGGTGCCGGCAGTTGGGCCTCCGCTGATCTGATATTGAAGACCTATTCTGAGGATAGGTCATCAGTGTAAAAAAGTGGATCGCTCCTTTTAACCACCTCAGCCCCCCTAGCTTAAACCCCCTTAATGACCAGACCACTTTTTACAATTCTGCACTACACTACTTTCACGGTTTATTGCTCGGTGATACAACTTACCACCCAAATGAATTTTACCTCCTTTTCTTCTCACTAATAGAGCTTTCATTTGGTGGTATTTGATAGCTGCTGACATTTTTAGTTTTTCTGATATTAATCAAAATAGACCGCAATTTTCTCAAAAAAAGTGTATTTTTAACTTTTTCTGGTAAAATTGTTCAAATATAATTACATTTCTATACAAGTTTGTGTCAGAATTTATTGTGCTACATGTCTTTGATAAAAAAAATCCAATAAGTTTATATTTATTGGTTTGCGCAAAAGTTATAGCGTTTACAAACTATGGTACAAAAATGTGAATTTCCACATTTTGAATTAGCTCTGACTTTCTGAGCACCTGTCATGTTTCTTGAGGTGCTAGAATGCCAGGATAGTATAAATACCCCCCAAATGACCCCATTTTAGAAAGAAGATACCCCAAAGTATTCGCGGAGGGGCATGGTGAGGTCATGTATGATTTAATTTTTTTTCAAAAGTTAGCAGAAAATGACACTTTCTGAGGAAAAAATAAATAAATAAAGTTTCCATTTCTGCTAACTTCTGGCAAAAAATTTTTTAATCTCCCACGGACTCACTATGCCCCTCAGTGAATACCTTGGGGTGTCTACTTTCTGAAATGTGGTCATTTGTTAGTGGAATATTAGACTTTGTAAAAAAATTTAAAAAAATTAAAAAATTTCCGCTAACTTGTGCCAAAAAAATAAAATCTTCTATGAACTCGCCATGCCCCTCACGGAATACCTTGGGGTATCTTCTTTCTAAAATGGGGTCACTTGTGGGGTATTTATACTGCCCTGGCTTTTTAGGCGCCCTAAAGCATGAGAAGTAGTTTGGAATCCAAATGCGTTAAAATGCCCTGTGAAATCCTAAAGGTACTCATTGGAATTTGGGCCCCTTTGCGCATCTTGGCTGCAAAAAAGTGTCACTCATGTGGTATCGCCGTACTCAGGAGAAGTAGGGCAATGTGTTTTGGGGTGTATTTTTACATATACCCATACTGTGTGTGAGAAATATCTCTGTAAATTGCAACTTTTTAATTTTTTTTATGCAAAGTTGTCAATTTACAGAGATTTCTCACACCTAGCATGGGTATATGTAAAAATACACCCCAAACCACATTGTCCTACTTCTCCTGAGTATGGCAATACCACATGTGTGACACTTTTCTGCAGCCTAGGTGCATAAAGGGGCCCAAATTCCAATGAGTACCTTTAGGATTTCACAGGGCATTTTTACGCATTTGAATTCCAAACTACTTCTCACCCCAAAACACATTGCCCTACTTCTCCTGAGTACGGCGATACCACATGTGTGACACTTTTTTGCAGCAAAGATGTGCAAAGGGGCCCAAATTCCAATGAGTACCTTTAGGATTTGACAGGGCATTTTTACGCATTTGGATTCCGTGAGGGGTATGGTGAGTTCATGTAAGATTTTATTTTTTTCACAAGTTAGTGGAATATGAGACTTTGTAAGAAAAAACAAAAAAAATAAAAAAAAATCAATTTCCGCTAACTTGTGCCCAACAAAATAAATCTTCTATGAACTCGCCATGTCCCTCAAAAGTGATCTTTATAGCGCCGCAGCGATTTTACGGTGTTTTTGCAGTGATGAGAAAAAAATAAATTCTGGCCTGATTGGGCGAACACTGCGTTTTTTGTAGAACCTATAGAACATGTCCTATTCTTGTCCGCATTTGCGGACAAGAAAAGGCATTTTCTATATAGTTCTGGCAATGTGCGGATCCGCAAAATGCGGAAACACATTGCCGGTGTCCGTGTTTTGCGGATCCGCAAAACACATACGGACATCTGAATGGAGCCTTACAGGGGGGTGATCAATGACAGGGAGGTGATCAGGGAGTCTATATGGGGTGATCAGGGGTTAATAAGGGGTTAATAAGTGACAGGGGGGGGGTGTAGTGTAGTGTGGTGATTGGTGCTACTTACAGAGCTGCCTGTGTCCTCTGGTGGTCGATCCAAGCAAAAGGGACCACCAGAGAACCAGGTAGCAGGTATATTAGGCGCTGTTAACAAAACAGCGTCTAATATACCTTTTTGGGGTTAAAAAAATCGCATCTACAGCCGGCCAGTGTGCAGGCTGTAGATCAACTTCTCAGCTGCGCGTCGCTGTGAACGCGCACGCATGCGCGCGAAATCTCGGCTCTCACGAGATGACGCGTATATGCGTCCAGGAGGAATAACCCGGCCGCCCGCAGGACGCATCCCTGCGTTAGGCGGTCAGGAGGTGGTTAAAGTTCTAATGAGGAAACTAGTGTTGACTACAGATATGAAGCTTTTGTGCATTTTATCCCTGAGTCTGAAGATGATGACATTATTATACTTTTGTTATGGGAGGGAAGGTGAAATTAGGACACAGCATTTCCCGGTCTCCTGACCTGATGAAACGTATGGAAAACATCTGCTTGCTATAGAACTACTCCTACGGCCCCATATTAATCATACTGATGCATTTACATACTTCTTGAGGACAGCGATAACAGAACCTCACTTTTAATTCCCAAAATCAAGCAACTCATTCAGTTGCCATTTTATGTGTTGATCAGCACTGGGGATGTTCTCGGATGAGACAAGCTAATGTATGGTATATGTTACATATGTGTCTGTAAAATAGAACATTTCCAGGGGAGTCAGTGTCTGGGCCAACTTAGACCATTGTATAATCATTTTAAATGAGAAATAGAAATTTAGGAATGAGGTTTTTGACCACAGCTCAGCTTTATAGAGTTCATAGAGATCACCTCATTATATATGAATACATGTCTTGTGAAACAAAAAGTACATGACACACCTCATGATGCAAAGAAAGTGCAATTTTATACAGAACATATCACATGAGAGCAGAACCATGTTTGTATTTTCCACTTGGTTCTTGCCTGTGCAGCACATTACCACTACATGTATGTGTATGCTTAGGGTACGTCCACACCGGACAGGTCTGCTGTGGGTTTTCCACAGATGAAAATCTTCCAGAATATACCCATCTGCAATATCCACAGCTAAGGGAACATCATGACAAGAAGAAAAGACTCTGTCAATGAACTCAGAACATCAGAAACTCACCATTCTATAGTGAGAAGGACTGTTAACAAATGGAGATCATCTCAACATGGGAAATGGAAATAATCTGGTGGCAGATTATCTCCTGCAAATATAAGGTTAAAATCCATCATTGTTTTCTCTGATAATGTTTGACTCAGTTGACAGTTGCTCCAATGTGTCCCCTTGAAAAGTTGACTTCTACCAATACTTCGGTACCTGAACAGGTGGTTATCCAAGAACCAAGAATTTATAAGAACTACACATTGTAATGTTTTCCTATGTAAATGAATGCTCTTACACTTGTAGAATTATCACATGCTTATGCAAACTGCTTCCCATTCCTATTCTGGCCACATGTTGGTGGCAAATTGTGGGTGTGGGTATGTTTCGTTGACATTGATCCCTCTAAACGACTCCTTCTTTGGTTATTCCCCCCCACCTCAGTGTGTATATCTGTCCTGTTATGATACTGTTCACTAGCCTTGAACAAATTTTGAATACATTTCTTTCTTATCCCTTCAGAAGAAAAAATAATGCTTCAAAATGGCACCATGTGCCAGTGCATATACCCAAAATAAAACGATCATAAGAAAAATATCAATGAACAGTGCAGTCACATGTTGTGTAAGAGTAAGACATTAGCACATGTTACTCTCAGGCAATAGGCATGTAAACCACCCATTATTAAGTTTAGGATGAAAACACTGCATGCTAACTTAGTACTTATTGGGAACTTATTGAGAAAATGAGGCAGAAATTAAAGGGGTTATCCAGGAACAGATATGGATGACCTATCCTCCACATAGACTCCTGGGACCCCGCCAATCAGCTCTTAGAAAAGGACAGGCGCTCAATAAGCGCCGCGGCTTCTTTCTAGGCGAGTGAAGTCACCATACGTCAGTCACTTGGCCTTGTTACAGCTTAGCCCTATTCAAGTCAATGGGTATGAGCTGAATTACCAAGCATAGCCGCTCTACAATGTATAGCACTGTGTTTGGTAGGCTGCTGGCAGGCTGCGGCACTCACCAGAGTTTTGTTGAACATCGCAGCTCCCTAAAACAGCTGATCCCCCCTACTGATGTGATAATGATGATCTGTCCTGAGGATATGTCAATAGCATTTCCCAGGATAACCCCTTTAAAAGCACAAATTAATATATTTAATAATTTTATGTTTATAGGCTATTGAGCTTAAAGAGGGCCTGTCACCTCTCCTGACATGTCTGGTTTAGAAGCTATGTGCATTCCCCATGTAATAATTCTGGAACATCTATTTTTATGACTTTATGCTGTGTCGTTCCTTTATTATTCCTTCTAGAAGTTATGAATGAATTGATAGAAGTTTGCAGTGAAGGTCCAGATGGGTGTTGCCAGTGGGGGCGGGGGTTTCCCTGCACAGTCCGCCACAGGCAGCACTGATTGGATAGTATGACACTGTGCAAGGACAAGACTTCAACTGGTAACACCATTCTGGATCTTTATTGCAAACGGCTATCAATTAATTCATTACTTATAGAAGGATTAATAAAGGAATGGTGCATAATAGAGTCATAAGAATAGATGCTCCAGAATTTTTATTACATGGGAATGCAAGTAGTTACTAAAATTTTCATGGACGTTCCCGTGGCAGGTACCAGGAGATCGTAGAGACTGGCAACTCGTGGGTTATATTGATAGGTTCCTTGTGGATCTTATTGTGTCTGCGTTTTGGTGAATGCCACACCCCTTGCTTCAGGTGTTGCTTGTTGGTAATCTACCTTTCCCATAAGTAGCCGCTTCTCACTCTTGGAGGTGCGGTTTATAGATTTTCTTTCTGTCTTCTAACTAGCTGGTCGGTTGTACTGTGTGGTGTTTCTGGAGTTGCCAGTCTTGTCTTTTGTTATTGTATTGTGTTTGTTATATTCCCTGTTGTTTGTATCTGGGCCTGAGACAGAGACTTCTATTCGTCCATCTGGGGAGGAATGAGTTGTCTCTGGTCCTAACCTCATTCCAGGGCCTTATAGGGATATAAGGGCCTAGGTATCCAGCTTATGAATATTCCTACCTTCAATGTCTATTCATATTGATAGGTAGTTAGGGCCCGGATTAGGGTTTTTTAGGAGGTTACCTGTTCCTTCCCTAGTTTCCAGGCCCAGTTACTGTTCCCCTTCTTTCCTGTGTTCAGTGCAGAGTTTTTCCCCCACACTGATCGTGACAAAAATAGATGTCCGGAGAGGTGACAGGTCTTCTTTAACACAGACCCATCATATTGTACATTCAGGCTGATCAGGAGGCAGGGATCCAACACCCCATACTCCTGCCAATCAGCCGTTCCTGAGTAGCCATGGCCCTGGAACTACAGTGGATGGAATTGCGTTGTTCCTGTGCCAGAGCCACTCAGGGACAGCTGATTGGTGGCAGTGTGGGGTGTCGGATCTATGCCGATCAGATATGTATGGCCTATCCAGAGGATAAAATTCTGGAAACCCCTTTAGTGATCGGGCAGGCAGTGGAAGGCCACCGTTCTGCTTTTGGAGAAGAACATCTACGGTAACTTGTTAACATCTGAGTTTATTAATTTAAAGAAAAATGTGATTTCTTGTTGCTTTCTCTGGATGGCTCTTTACGCCGCACTCGTGATTTTTACTGTAGGACACCTGATTCATGTGAGTGCACATTTTATGTGTGTAAATAGTTGAGCTGCTCCTGCCCTGCAAAGACGACCTGTGAAAAGACAGAAGTAATGGCGGTACATTAAAACCTGCGTCTGTGAGAGAATTCCTTTAGAGGAGAAGACAAATAAACGCTGGGCAGGAAGGAATCGCTTGTAGGATCCCACTCTGGTCTGGTGCCTTATATAAATAAATGCATTAGCTTGACTTGCACAGATGGCAGGTGAAGAATGCTTAGTAAGGTATAGGTTTGTTGTTGACTGCAATGGAAAGTACTGGCTAATGTATACACGTCTTCTAACCTAGCTTCTTCTGATGTATATGGTACTTGAATTGATGTGACTGGAGAAAAAGCCATGGGTTTAGTTAAAACTGTTCAGTTCTTGTATATAACATCACTTCCAAAGCTTGAAATAATTAGAGTACATGGGGAAATGTATTCCTTGTGTAAATGTATAATGTTTAGCAAGTTTTTGTTAGAGTAATCGTAATTGTTTTCCTTGGCAGTGCAAAAATGGGTGTCAATGGGTTGTAGATAGGATTGCTCTTTGTTATTTGAATCATTAGGTAAAGTTAAAGAGGACCTGCAACTCTCCTGACATACCGGTTTTACTTAATTCCCCATGTAATAATAATTCTGGAGCATATATTCTTAAGGCTCTAGAATGTTTATTTCCTTTATTATTTATGTTAGACGTTATGAATTGCTAGCAGTTTGCAGTGAAGATCCAGATAGGACCATCCAATCAGTGCCACCAGCGGCAGACTTCATACTAGTCAATACACACTGTAGTGTCCATACAGTACAGTAGACCAAATAGCAGTGCCAGTAATGACATCTGCACAGATTTACTTATCATTGTGCCTATACAACCTTGCCAAGCATATAGCGCTGCCCTGATTATTTTATCCTCCACCGCTGTCTCTTCTATTAACAAGAAGATTTGGGAAGAATATAAGCAGCTTCTGAAATGTACCCATCACTTCCTGTGCCCTTCTCAACACAGATAAGAACTGGAGAATTGTGGTGGGTAAGGGAGTTATGGTGAATCTCTTCTACAAGGGCAGATGTTTGGCATACCAGGACAGTGCCAGGAATGTGGGATTGACTTAACTGAATGCTGGAATCCTGTTAGCATAGGTTGAGGCAGGAAATTTAGACACGTTGGGGCCACCTTCCACACATTCCATTCTTTGATCATACATGTTTGTAGCGGAATAAACCAGATTTAAAGGGGTTGTCCCACAAAAAAAATTCTACAGTTTTCAAACTAGCACCTGGATCTGAATACTTTTGTAACCGCATGTAATTAAACATTTAGTACAGCCACTGAGTTATTCAATAGAATGTATCTGTATAGCACCACCTGCTGTTTTTTCTTTTCTTTTTTTTCTTCTTTGTCCTGCTCACTAAGATGGCCGCACATGCTCAGTCTCATCCCTCAACTGCCTCCTGAGCTGTGGGGAGAGCATGGACACGCCCCCTGAGCTGCAGCAGAAAAGACACTCCCCTTGAGCTGCAGCTTGATATAAATCTAGCAGAGCAATAAATGGGGAGATCTCTGGATCCAAGTGAGGTACAGGGCTGGTTCTAGCTTTGTTAGAAAGGCATTGTCATGTACTATATGAGGTCTGATTTTCATTTTTTATTTTAATCGTGGGGGGATAACCCCTTTAAGTATTAAAGTCAACAGATTGTATATAATTTAGTTTGATGTTTTAAGTTTTTTTTCCCAAGTGTTTACTACTGATGACCTATCTTCAGGATAGTTCATCAGTATCAGATCAGTGGGTGTCTGACTCCTGCTCCCCCACCAATCAGCTGTTAAAAGAGACCGAGGTGCTCCCTTCCGGCCTTTTGTTAGGCCAGTGACATCAAATTTGTCGGTCACATAGCCAAAGCACAGCTCAGTTCCATTCAAGTGAATGGGGCTGGGCTGCAACAATACCAACACTGCCACTATCTAATGGATGAGCTTAGTAAGCTGTGAGGAGTTCACAGCACTCACTGCAGTGCTCCGGCCTCTAAACACAGCTGATTAATGGGGGTGTAGGGAGTTGGACCTCCACCGATCAGATAATGATTCCCTTTAGTGAGAATAGGTCATCAGAATTAAACACTCGGAAACCCATACTAAAAAGTCATACTAATTGTTTTGTGTGATATCCTAAAGAAGGAGCAACTCTTGACTAGTAAATATTAGTTTGTGTATGAAACCGAATTTCATCTTGCTGCCTAGGCTTTTGGCAAGCATTACCTATCAACAGTATACATTCAGTGCAAGAAGCAGATAAACTGATTACTTAATAGAATCACAATAAGACTGGACGTTGCTAATTATATGTGTAATTTTGTCCTTGGATTGTAAACTAAAGGCGCATTTGGAAGGGCTGACTCATAGGGCAGTTTGCGGGAACTAACCGTTAATTCCCAATAATAATGCAGCAATCCTCTCCTCTGTATGGGAGATGTGCTCACTGCTGTGATCATTCCTCCTACAGAGAATCATTGCCTCTGTGCAGCAGATGCCGGTTTACATAGGATGAAATGCTGTCTACAAACAATGATTTCACCTGATGAATGGGAATCTGCGCATTCATCAGGGGATCGGTGGCACATTTGCAAAGAGTAAATTATCTTTCATTCATACAGACATTTGTTCCCAATAATCTACCTGTGAAAAAGGGCCTTTACTGCAATATTAGTCCTTCTCTTCAAATAAGTGCATGTGCTGCCAGGATTTTTTGTTCCTTTTCCGACACATTGAAAGAACTGAAAATAGGAGCTGGAAAAAAGATGTATGTGGAGACATACATCTTAGGAATTACACATTGTATAAAGTGCTCCATCCTTGAGCCTTTTTCATTACCTCGTCACAGATGTATACTAGCCTGGGGCGCTCCAGTAATTTATTATTTATCGGTTATATTTGTACTTTTACATCCTACCATTATACTGATACTGTTAGTCCCCTGATGAACCTTTAATTATCTATAAGGGGAAACGCGTTGGGATATTGTTTTTTGTGTCAGAAAGTGATAGGGCTGTATACGGACAGGTTAGCCCAGGTACGTGGACAGAGTGCATCTACCTTCAAGGTGCATCTCTGGGCTGAGCAGTGTTGATAAGGGCATGAGTAGGGACAGATATAGTATACCTTGTTTTTCTGCCCCAATTGTATCCTATGGCCCTGATTTTCTCTGCTAACCATCCATTGTATTGACAGCTTTTGTGTATGGGACATCACATTTTGTGTCAGAAAGTGATAGGGCTGTATACGGACAGGTTTGCCCAGGTACATGGACAGAGTGCATCTCCCTTCAAGGTGCATCTCTGGGCTGAGAAGTATTGATAAGGGCAAAAATAGGAACAGACAGAGTATATCCTGATTCTCTGGCCCAATTGTATCCGATTGTCTGAATTCTCCTTGCTAACCGTCCATTGTAGTGACAGCTTTTTGTACTATTTGTATCATGGTCCAGTCTGGACTGTACCTATTATTATGTTTTATATTTTAATTGTATGTAGATTAAAAGTTAAGTTTTAGGAAGTTGCCCTCAGTGATACAAATATATAATGTTTCTTTTAATTTTTATTCTTCAGGCAAAATCTTGTTTCGGCGAAGTCACATTCGTGATGTTGCAGTTCGGCGCCTGATTCCTATCGATGAGTATTGTAAGGTGAGTAACCCCTCCATTTTCAAATTAAAATGCTTCATTCACCGTGAGTGATGAATAGCATGCTTATTATATGGATGCCAAATATGTATATTTTATGCACTGATGCCAGATATGTGTGTTTTTATTTTTATTACACTTGGTTTGTACAATAAAAGCATATTTCATGTAAAGAAAATAGTTTTTTATGTGTCTCCATTTTTTGTGTCAAGGAACTTGTATGGGTGCTTTTTTTATGGCATATATTTTAATAGGACAATTTTTGTGTAGCTATAAATTATAGATTTATGTAAGTTTTTTAAGGTGGGGGCAGCACCTCCACTCTGTTTTTGTAGTTTTTACATCATTTACTGTATGGTTAAAATAATGAGTAGCTTTATTTTATGCATAATTGCTCTGATTGCTGAGCAACTGCTTTGGTAAACTTAATATTCCAAAACATTATTGTCTGCCACTAGTAAACTGACAGGCAATCTGTTAGGCCTTGCCTTTGACCTTTGTCTTTGTTAGGTCCCTGGCTGCCATGTCAACCTAGTGGTGCCCTGTAATCACATCTGCTGGCTACCAGTTAGTGACAGAGGGTGTCTCCTTCCTCTGTTAATGGAGTTGTCTGGTTTTCTTATATTAATGAACTGTCCTCAAGGTAGGTCATTATTATAAGATTGGCAGAGCACTGTGGCCCTTAGATCATCAATATCAGAAAACCAGACAACCCTTTTAAACCACCTAGATAATGTGGTTGCCATTGACCACAGCATTTTACAGGTAAGCTTCTTGGTTCAGAGATATATCTGTTCCTAACAAATATACAGACACAAGTTCCAACACACCAGCACCAGATAAAAGTTGATATCCTGCATGAGGTCCACTTTGATCCAGTTCTTCACCAAATACTGAAAACTATAATCCAGCAGATAAAAAAACCTCAACTCCTTTATTTATCAACTGGTAAAATTCACCAAGCATTTCTCACGCGTTTCGGGAGGAAATCCCATATGAATAAGAGAGGGGTTTCCTCTTGAAACGCCTAAGTGGTTATGTTTTTTTACAGATATTTTTGTTGGATTTTAATGGTTACTAAATAAAGAATTTCAGTTTCTTATCTGCTGGATTATCTATTCCTAGCTGTTACAGCAGGAGCCTGGTTATAAGTCACCTCAGGCTACCGCTTTGCTTGCTTGAAAACAGATCCTGTTCCTGTGCGTACATGTGTGCTTTTTTTAAGAACTACCTCCTGCTGAAGGAGTAAATATTCATATAATGTCAAGACTTTCTTTAGGAGTACATTTTATTTTAAAATGCACTGTAGAGAAGATATACTATGTAAAAAGATACAATAGAACCCGAATATAGTTTAGTGGTCTATAACAGTTTTAAAGAGGTTATCCAACCCCTAGAATGCCTGCCCTTCTGCCCGGTCCCCTCACAGTGAGTCTACTTTCCTTGCTTCCCGGCTCCCACGTTGCTTCTGACGCTCGCACTACCGCTGCTGCATCTCCCCATGGGTGACGCTAGGGAGGCTTGTCCCCATTGCGGCCTGCTATTGGCTGCTTCCCCCATCACCGGATGTTTTCATCCGCGCGAAGGGGAGATGTAGCAGCGGCCGTGCGGGAGTCAGAAGCGACGCGGGAGCTGGGGAGCAAGGTAAGTAGAATCAGTGTGAGGGGCCTGGGCAGTAGGGGAGGCATTTTAGGGGTTGGATAACCCCTTTAAAGGCTATGAGTACCTTTGCACTGATTTGTTTCTATTCTGAAAAGCAAAATGAAGCCTCTTTCTAAATAGCCTTCATTAGTATCATTTTGCTTTTGTAGAATTCCTTCACATAGCTGGCTGTCCTTCTATTTCTTTCATAGCATACCTCTCCTGTATGTGTCAGTTCTTTCCTCCTCCTTTCTCTCAGTGGAAGACATAACAGCAGGGAAGGGAATGAGTTTGTACATGGCATATCAGAGTGTGGAGAGGGGGGAAAGCATCCAAGTCTTCAGGGTGGGCGGATCGCACAGGCCATAGATGAGGCGGAAAGCAGAGAGTGTATCATATAGACTGTGTATCAGTGTACAGAGAGCAGAGAATTTAAGGAAGACTGCAGGGGGTTGTGGAATCACACACTGCTGAGCATTGTTGTCTGTCCCCACAAATGAGAGGAGATGCCTCAGTCATGAGCTGTAAGGAGGGGAAATCCGTACAGGGATAAAGCTGTGATTCTATGAAAGCAAGTAAAGGCAGCAGCATCCTGGACACACATGTATTACTGAGAAAAGTCTGAATTTAGGAGTAGGTTTCAAACTAAATATCTGGGGGTCAGAAAATAAATGAGGGATAGAGGCTACAACCTTTTTGTGCAACTTTTTAACTCCTGGTTACCGCAAACATATGTAAAAATCATATTTTTCCATGTCAAAGATATCCATAACATTTAAACCTAATCATGTTATGCATACCTTCTTATCCAGGATAACAAAGGATGCTTTGCATTAGGGACCAGTCTGCCAAGATACATATTATTAAGCATTTTGTTCTGTTCTCATTCTTCTCTGGCATGTAGTCTTATATATTTTCTTTACTAGAATACGTGTGTGTCATGAATTGCAATGTAAGGGGTTATTAATTATAAATCTGTCTACATTCACTCTAAGCAGTCTTTTTTTGCCACATACAGTGCAAAGGCCAGCATATTATCTATTGAATAAAAACATCTCTCCATAGTGATCAATGAGGAGCTGCTGTGCAGCGGCTATGTAAAATGCTGGCATGGGGTTGTGAATGTTGGCTGCGGTAGTTGAAGCAAAGGCCATGTCTGTTTGACCACTTTAACTGCTGTTCCAGGCTGGTTTCTTGCTACAGATGTTGTCTTCAGCCAACAGTGGTTACAATTTCGCTGAGTTTAAAATATGCAGGCAAGAAAAAAATTACTTGTTTGTAACAATACAAATGTGTTTTCTGGCATTTTGTTTTACTTTTAAAAAGAAACAGCAATATAAGTGCAAGCAGTTTTTTTGCCACATGCTGTGTTTGCCATGTTTTTGTGGTGGTTTTATTTCTGGCATTTATTGCGCATAGCAGGACATTTATCAATGTATTTAGGCCACAATAGCAGCGATAAAAAGTTGCAGATTGTAGTGCACACCTTATTTGCATGATAATTTGCAAATTTTAAAGCTTCTCAACTCTTTTCTGAAGTGTTGAGAAAAGGGGCAGGGCTTAACGGGAGGCGATGGAGCATCGCACGCCCTGCCATATTTACTATAACTTTCGCCAGCTGGAGTCTACAGTAGGCTTTGTTTTCTGGCGCGCGGCAGGGCAGAGATGCACCTAATAAGAGGCATCTGCCTCTTAATAAATTTCACCCCAGGCATCTCACCCCAGTGCAGGCAGATCAAGAGTGGTGTATGGATAGGTCAGTCTTGATAAACGTCCCTCAGTGTGTCTTACCACTAGCATGGCATTTTTTCCCTATAGAGAAGGTAATGTGAAAATGCCTGAAAAAACACCAAGAGCTAAAGCATGTGGCTTTTCTAAAACGAAGCCAGAACGACAAAAAAAAAAAAAAACTACCTGTAATAAAAAAAATAAAAAATGCCAGGAGCAGAAAAACACTTGCGTCCTGTGTTTCATACTTCCTATAGAACTTCAGCTAACATCTGGAGCTGGCAGTTTTACCACAAAAGCTGCTACAAAAGTGCAAAAATGCTGAAAAATGACACAAAAAAAAATCTACGTGTAAGTACCCTAATGCTACCCGCACATGGGAGTGGGCTTCAAAACAGGATTAGGGCTCATGCACACGACAGTATGGCCTCTTTCACACGGACGTCATATTTTTGGTCCGGATAAGAGGCGGGTGCGTTGCGGGAAAATGCACGATTTTTCCGCGCGAGTGCAAAACATTGTAATGCTTTTTGCACGCGCGTGAGAAAAATCGGCATGTTTGGTACCCAAACCCGAACTTCTTCACAGAAGCTTGGGTTTGGGATCGGGGTTGTGCAGATTGTATTATTTTCCCTTATAACATGGTTATAAGGGAAAATAACAGCATTCTGAATACAGAATGCATAGTACAATAGTGCTGGAGGGGTTAAAAAAAAATAATAATAATTTAACTCACCTTAATCCACTTGCTCGCGCAGCCCGGCATCTCTTCTCTTCTTCTTCTTCTTTGCTGATTGCAGGAAAAGGACCTGTGACGTCACCACAGGTCCTTTTCCTGCAATCAGAAGAGAAGCCGGGCTGCGCGAGCAAGTGGATTAAGGTGAGTTAAATTATTATTATTTTTTTTTTTAACCCCTCCAGCACTATTGTACTATGCATTCTGTATTCAGAATGCTATTATTTTCCCTTATAACCATGTTATAAGGGAAAATAATAAAATGATTGGGTCCCCATCCTGATCGTCTCCTAGCAACCGTGCGTGAAAATCGCACCACATCTGCACTTTCTTGTGGATGCTTGCGATTTTCACGCAGCCCCATTCACTTCTATGGGGCCTGCGTTGCGTGGAAATCGCACAATATAGAGCATGCTGTGATTTTCACGCAACGCAGAAGTGATGCGTGGAAATCACCGCTCATGTGCACAGCCCCATAGAAATGAATGGGTCGGGATTCAGTGCGGGTGCAATGCATTCAGCTCACGCATTGCACCCGCGCGGAATACTCGCCCATGTGAAAGGGGCCTATGGCTTTTTCAATGTTTTGCAGTCTGTTTTTAACGAATGGAGCCAAGCACCGTGATTTGCGGACAAGAATAGGACATGTTCTATCTTTTCACGGTAGGGAAATACTGAAACGGAATGCACACGGAGACACTTCAGTTTTTTTTGCTGAATCATTGAAATGAATGGTTCAGTATATGTACTGCATACTGAACTCAAAAAAAGGCCAGTATACTGAATGCAAAATACTGTCGTGTGCATGAGCCTTTACTGTGTGGTTTCTCTGCATTTCCCCACCAAAATCCACGTGTGTTTCTTGCAGATTTTGTTGAGGGTTTTGATGCATTGCAAAGGGTGAAATCCACAGAAACAATTTGGATACGGCAGATTTCAAAATCCGAACTGAAGATCAATTTCCGCACAAAAAATATACTAAGAGCGTACATGGTATTTATCAAATCTCATTCACTTTTCTGGTGGCTGAATTACACTGTGGCTTTTTCGCATGAAAAACGGTGCTGAAAAACTGTGCCTTATCCACGCTGTGTGCAGGTAGCCTACGTTATCTTGTGAGTAATAATTGCTGGGAATGATTTGCGGGGTCCCATATGTTGGTTTGTGAGGCAGATTCTTTATATACGCCGTTATTAATCAATTATTGTCAAGTTTTAGAAATGACTAATTCTAAGGACTCATGCACACGAACGTATATTCTTTCCGTGTCCATTCCGTTTTTTTGCAGACTGTATATGGAGCCATTCATTTCAATGGGTCCGCAAAAAAAAACACGAAAGTTACTCCTTGTGCATTTTGTTTCTGTATGTCCGTATTTCCGTTCTGCAAAAAAATAGAACATGTCCTATTATTGTACGGACAAGGATAGTGTTGTTCTATTAGGGGCCAGCTGTTCCGCAAAATACGGAATGCATACGGATGTCATCTGTATTTTTTGTGGATCTGTTTTTTGCGGACCTCAAAATACATACGGTCGTGTGCATGAGGCCTAAGAAGAGTCAGAGACGTGCATTATACTGTTGCACAGCTCATGATAGATGTATTGTTCTAATACACTTTTATAACATAAAACTAATCTATGAGTGGTTTCCCTCATTGCAAACAATGGGTATAAACTGCAGCATTGGAAGTATTAAAGAATTCCCAGTCATAGTTTTCCATGGACGAGCATTTATAAGGCCTCATGCACACGGCCGTGGTCTGTATTGTGGCCAGCAAACTGCGGGTCCGCAATATGCGGGCACCGGCCTTGTGTTCCCTGCATCACTTAAATGGGTCCGTAATCCGAAGCTGTGGTGCGTAACGGAGGCACGGAAGCACTACAGTGTGCTTACGTGGCGTTTCTGTTTGTGCCTTCGCACCGCAAAAAAATAGAATTTGTTTTATTTTTTAACTGTGTGGACAGATCACGGACCCATTCAAGTTGAATGGGTCTGGATCCGTCGCGGCGGCTGCACGGATGGGGCCTGTGCATTGGGGACCGCAAATTGCGGTCCCCAATGCACGAAACGGCTGCACAACGGCCGTATGCTTGAGGCCTTAGAACGTTTTCTTAGGTTTGGTACAAACACACAACCTCGTGTTCGTCATGTCTTGTGTATGTTCTCTTACATTTTTACTGTTTTATCTCATATTTTTCATATATCTTTTTTATACTGATTTTAGATGCTTTATATTGACTTTAGATCCTTTTATAGATGTTCATAAGTTTAAATAGGGTATAGAAAAAGAGAAAGAAGGGTATATATCAGAAAAGAACAGAGCTACTCCAAAACCCTTTATTCTAGTTATTAATAATTATATTCTAGCAGCAGTAAAGGAAAAAACGCATTGATGGAACAGAAACCGCATCATTATCGCAATCAGCGTTTCTTTTTTTCTTTTTATTTGGAAGTAAGAGACTAATGAAATATACTCACAATATATCCACATGATATCTATATGATATAAAGAGACAGAATGAGTCTAAATAATCGTATTTGAACATTAGTTACTTTGCAATCAGATTGTTCTTTGGATCACAATCCAGGCCGGGATTCTGTTGCAGCCATTGGTATGATCCAGGTCAGGATTTGGCTATAACTGGATCCAATTAGGAAATAAGGTATAAAAAAAGGTGTTGCGATATGTGGCAGGTTACCACTGAGGAAGAAGTCAGTCACCTATAGGACTTCGAAACGCGTCTGAGAGGAATCTGGACTTTGCAACACCATTGTCTCTGCGTACGCTGAAGATCGCTTACTTATCTGCCGCCTGCCGATTAGGAAACTGATCCGTCCCCTCGTAAACGACTGCTCCAAAGAACACTTGGAGTCTGGCGAATCTACTCTCACGTGACTGGAGCAAGCCAGGATTGAAGCACGAGGGACGCTGAAGCGGCGGAGTTCAGAGGAGCAAGCCGCACACTGACTTGGAGGTAAGAGAATAATATAGCTCCAAACAGGTGGGACGCCATCTAGAGCTTAATTCCCCCACTGTTAAGCATCTGTGAACTATACCTTACACAGAGATGATAATGGCAACATGACTTTTTGAAACATATGGTGCGGCTATATCCTATACTTACCATTCAAATTGACTACCTGAACTTAATCCTATGTGAAGCTGATTGATCTATGGAGATGCAATAGTATGCAATATTTGCAACCCGGTATACCTGAGTTAATCATGGTGGCTACTATTTAGTCCTATTTTAAACTATATATTCCTAATTACGGCATTTTAGTGGTGTTATAATATATTATATTATTTTATTTTATTGTATGTTTTTATGGATGAAATTTATGTTTTTTATTACTTACTGTTATGATATATGAATTAATAATAAATCAATAATTGTTGAAGCCGACTCTTCAGATATATGAGTGCCATATCACAAGCTGCTATTATTTAATCATTTTCTGGTGTTTGGAACTAACACCTTTAAGATATTGAGCACCTTCCCATCCTACCTGTAGGTAGAGCCACCTCATTTAATTACTTTTTAATTTTTGGTACAAACACAGCTTTTAATTACATCCATTTTTTATCACGTCTGTGGATGGCAATAGTTTTCTGCGTCTGTATTTGTGCTCTAATTTACTTAGTGAAATCTGCTTAGTTATCTCTGCCTCACGTTCATAGAGAGCCTCAGGGACCAGAGAGATAAATCTTTCCAGGAGAACATGAAGTGTCGTTTTGGTGCTGAAATGAAAGCTGTTCCATTGAGGAAGACTTAAAAAAAAAGTTTTATAAATTACCCAAAAAATGGCTGTCAAGTAAGAAACTAGTTTTAATGAAAAATTAAAGTAACTAAGATAAAAAAAATAGGATATTTCTGGAGGATTTTTCCGTTTCTGTGACCTGGCCCTGCTTCGAACTTTGCATCCATACATTTCCGTGTTTTTTTCCTACCAATAATGATATATTTTCTCTCCACCAATACATCTTGGTATGTCTATTCCATCCTCCGGAGCTAAAATGGACATATTTGTTGCATTAGACTTCAAGGCTGTCCTTCTAGTCAGCGCTTGTATAAGATGAAGATAGGATATTATTTTAGCTTAGTTCTCAGAAGGGGTCCAGGATATGTGATATTCCATAACCCTACACATTTCCTTTCCAGTCAGTGTTTTTTCTAGAGAGACGCATATGCGTTCTATAATGGAGTGACTCAGTGCCTGACCAGTTACACTATATTATTATTGGAATTGCGAGGGAGAGATGTCTGTATGAGGTAATAGAAGATTGTGCATTAGTAATTTTGTAATATTGCACCTGGCTCTGAGATGAGAGGAAAGAAGACTTCTGAAACCCATGTATTTGACTTCAAATTAAATATTTATGGGAATACAGATTATGATCTGCACACATTCTACATATTAGGGGGGTTACTCTACCCAAAGCACTATAGTTACTAGTGCCACATGCAGAGGTATAGCTTGCTCGTTTCTCCTGGCCAGTTTATAAAAACCATGTTATAAGGGAAAATAATAAAGATTGGGTCCCCATCCCGATTGTCACCAGCAACCATGCGTGAAAATCGTACCGCATGCGCACTTGCGATTTTCACGCAGCCCCATTCACTTCTTTGGAGCCTGCGTTGCGTGAAAAACGCACAATATAGAGCATGCTGCGATTTTCACGCAACGCACAAGTGATGCATGAAAATCACCGCTCATGTGCACAGCCCCATTGGAGGGAATTTGCAGATGCTTGCGATTTTCACGCAGCCCCATTCACTTCTATGGGGCCTGCATTGCGTGAAAAACGCACAATATAGAGCATGCTGCAATTTTCACGCAACGCACAAGTGATGCGTGAAAATCACCGCTCATGTGCACAGCCCCATTGGAATGAATGGGTCCGGATTCAGTGCGGGTGCAATGTGTTCACCTCACGCATTGCACCCGCGCGGAATTCTCGCCCGTGTGAAAGGGGCCTTAGGGTGGTGTCACACACAGCTTTTTGTGGCTGTTTTTGTTGCAGTTTTCGGTGCCAAAGCCAGAAGCTGATCCAGCAGGAAGAAGTATAGGTCCTTCCTTTTATATTTAGTGTTCTTTGCCAACCCACTCATGACCTTGGCTTAAAAGACCACATCAAAAAGTTCCACAAAAAAGCCATGTGTGACACTGCCCTAACGGTGAATTAACATGGGACGTTATTTTGTGAAGTGCTTGGCTTTGCAGTTTTTCGTTTCAATAGTTTTTATTTCCATTTTCAATATACAAATAGGTACAGAATCCGGGGGTTACCCAAAGCTTTTACATTGTTTAAGACATATTACAAACAGTGCTTCGGGGAAACATAGAAGCACAAAATCAACAAAGGAAACACAATTTACATAAAACTATTGCCTGATAAATAGCTGTGTTACAAATCAAAGAGGTGCCTGCCTACGCCAGCTCTAGAACAGATTCCAAAATGGAGGACTACCTAGCATCCCACGTCCACGTTATAACCTATCCAGTTTTACTTAGTGGGACAGAGTAAGTGACGGGGAGGAGCATAAGGGGGACCACGCCCAGGAGGCCCAGTGTGACTGAAATTTGGTAAAACCACCTATCCGCAACGAGATAATCTTCTCATATGTATATGTAATATTAAGAGTGGTGATTAAGTCACTAAGAGGTGGTACATCTGGAGTTTTCCATCTCCTCAGCAACACCAATTTTGCTGTGATACAAAATATACAAAGAAACTGCCTGTAATAGGATGGCAGGAGATCGACTCCTACGAATAACAATACCAGTTGTGGATTCCAATTAATCTTAATGGGGAGTGTTCGGGTCACGACATGCTGACCAGTAACTTTGTATAATAGGACATTGCCATAACACATGGTATAAAGTTCCCCTGCAACCGCACCCTCTCCAACAACAGTTAGAGACCGATGCATACATACGCGCCAACCTGTCAGGGGTATAATACCATCTGAGAACCGTCCTCAGCGCCGACTCGACATGCGATATACACGTCAAATGTTTGTGTATCATGCTGATAGCGCGTGTCCATTCTGCGTCTGAAAACGGTTGACCCAGATCTGTCTCCCAAGCCATCATTGGATGGGAGCGCTTAAGCTGGGACGGGTGTAAGATTGCATTGTACAAAGGCTTTAGTCCCTTTGAATTACCTGTGATATACACTCTCACTAGCCTATCCATTTTAACCCCTGTGGGGCGTAGACCCTGGATTAGGTGCCGGATCTGGAGGTATTTATAAAAGTCCCTCGCTGAGAGAGAGAATTTTTCACACAGAGAGTGAAACGGTTGCAGTGTTCCTTGCTCCATTAGGTCCCCTACACAGTGAGTGGAGTTCGATCGCCAGGATGACAGGTCAGAATGAAGCAAAAGAGACTGGATCAGTGAGAAGGGGATAGATGCAAGAGTGGGGGGTTCATCTGCGTCCGCCAACGCATGGTAGTTAGACCAAGCAGCAAGACCTTGTGGCAGAGGGACGTTCCAAAAAGTAAGGTGCAGTAACTGATAAGGAGTATCCATTGGTTAAATCTTCCTCTAAATATACCCATGGTATGTCCAAAGATGGCCCAACTCCTCCACATAGAAACCAACGTCGCTATATAGTATAGTTTCAGATCCGGCAAGGCTAAGCCGCCCTTAAGTCGCTCTCCGGTAATGATAGCGCGGGCAATCCTCGGGCGCTTATTTCCCCAGGTGTACTTAGAGAGTAAAGCATGCGCTCTGGAAAAGAACCTTTCCGGAAGGCATATGGGCAGGGTGCGATATAAGTAAAAAAAACTTTGGGAGGGTGAACATTTTAAATGAGGCTATCCTGCCAAGCCATGAGGCGTCGTATTTAGCTCATTCCTCAAGTTCCTTTTATAAAGGTGAGACATGGATGCGGTCATATTTGTGCCTAGGTATTTGATACTGCGAGGCTGCCAGTCGAACAGCCGATCCCTCTGAAGGCTCGCCACCACATTCTCTTGGATATTAACCGGTAGTGCTTGTGTTTTAGCAGAGTTCAGATGGTAATACGAAAGTTCCCCATAGCAGGAGATTTGGGCCATCACCGCCGCTAACGATTGTTCCCGGTTTGTAAGAGATAGAAATACGTTGTCTGTGTATAAAGAGATTGTATGCGACCGCCCTCCGATCACTACCCCAGAAATAGCTGTGTCCTGTCTAATCGCTTGAGCCAATGGTTCCATAGCTATAATAAATATAAGGGGCGACAGGGGGCAACCTTGCCTAGTTCCATTCGTAAGGGCAAACGAGTCCGACAGGGCACCATTAACAAAAGTCCTAGCAGTGGGATTGCTGTATAAAGCCCCAATAGCAGTAAGAATAGGACCGTTAAATCCCAACCTCCGGAGCACCGAGAAGGCGAACGACCAGCAGAGCCTGTCAAACGCCTTCTCTGCGTCCAAGGCCAAAGCCAGCATGGGAGTCCCGCAGGCCTTCACGTGATGTAACACCCCCAACAGACGTCTAGTACTGAAATAAGTCTGCCGAGACGGGACAAAGCCAGCCTGATCTACATGTATTATAGAGGGGAGGATTTTTGCCACTCTAATAGCTAATAATTTAGCGTAGATTTTCACATCCTGATTTAGGAGGGAAATGGGCCTGAAGTTATGGGGTCTGACAGGAGGTTTTCCGGGCTTAGGGAGCGTGATAAGGGCTTGCAGATTCTCGGATGGTAAGTCCTCAGAATCCATAGCTGCCTGACAAAAGTTTTTCAGGTACGGGCTTAACAAGGTCTTAAAATGTTTCTAATAATGATTCGCAAATCCATCCAGTCCAGGGGCCTTGTCGCTGGGAAGAGACACAATCCTACCTCTACTTCCCCTGTTGAAATGGAAGAGTTGAGAGTCTGAAGTTGGGTACTATTTAACTTAGGTAGATGTAGGGAGTTCAGATAGAAGTCAACCATGTCTCCAAGTTCTGTCAGGGTAGGATGGGAATTTTTTAAATTATAGAGGTCATAATAGTACGCTTGGAAACCATTTGCTATATCTAGAGGGGAATAAAGCTTCTTCTGAGAGGTAGGATATATAAGGTGTGGAATGCGGCTTTTAATGTGACGGGCTTTAAATTTAGCGGCTAAAAGCTTTCCAGCTTTATTATCCTGGGAATAATACCTAGCTTTGGATTTCCGCAACATTTTTTCGTAAGAAAAAAGCATATAGCTTCTTAAATCCTGTCTAAGACGTCTAAGTTCCTCTGCCAGTGAGGGATTGGGGTTCTTTTTATTCCTGGACTCTGCGTGTTGTATCTGAGACAAAAGGGATGAAATTTCCGCCTCCATCCATTTCCTACGTATCGCACCGTGCTGAATGAATGACCCTCGAATGCAAGCTTTATGTGCATTCCATAAAACAACCAGGTCCGTATGGCAAGATTCATTAAATTTGAAAACGTCCCTTACGTCCGATTCAATACGTGCTCCGTATTGTGGATTAGCTAACAGTGCAGGACTGCTCCTCCATAAGTACACCTGAGGAGAGTTGACGGTTTCCGAAATCACCAAGGTTATGGCGGCATGGTCTGACCATTTTATCGTTTCTAGTGAGGAGTCTCTAGCGTGAGGGAGAAGCGTCCTGTCTACAAGAAACATCTAGATTCTAGAATACATATTATGTACTCCAGAATGAAAAGTATAGTCTCTAGCAGATGCATGATGGATGCGCCATATATCATAGAGCTCCTCCTTCCAGAAAGTAGAGGCCAGGGAATGACCATTTCTCAATGATGTGGATGACGTTTCTATTGATGGATCAGCTGTCAGGTTAAAATCTCCACAAATTACTACTTTCCCTTGCTGTTTCTTGCGGACTAGCTTCATTAATTTTCTAAAAAAGGGTAGTTTGCCTTGGTTAGGGGCATATAGGGACACAATCGTGAAGATTTCAGTATTCAAAGTGCAAATTAGTATGAGAAATCGACCCTGAGGGACAGCATAGTCATCAATATGAGAAAAGGCCACCAAGTTTTTAATAGCAAGCATGACCCCCCTGGATTTGGATTGGAAATGAGACTGGTAAATATGCGGGTAATGCACACTTCGCAATCGAAAGCCATCTCGCTGCAGCAAGTGCGTCTCCTGCACACTTAGCACATAGCAGTTCAATCCCTTAGCCTCTCTCCACAAATATGTCCTACGCATTGGGCTGTTCAATCAGTTAGCATTTAAGCTAGCAAATGTTATCAACATAGTATATCAGAATAAAAAGCATTCTATAACCAGCTTTTAGAATTGTAAGAGTACGATATGGAACGCCCCCAAGCGAGGGGGTCCATATCTCCAAGGCATAGGCAACATAAGAATGTATAGGCAATAAATAAACATCAACACACATAGCCTCCCAAAAAAAAAAAAGTGAGAGGAAATAAAACATTAACTCACAGTAACAGAAACAGAACGTTCCGGGCCCGTTAGGGCACGTTCTGATAGAATAGTAGGGCAAAAGTCTTGTCTGTAACCTAAAAGCAAAACATATTAAGGAAAATACCCATCAGAACATACGACACGTGAAAGTGGGGTAAACCCACTAAAAGCTATAGGATTCAGCGCACTCTTGACCAGTCCTTGGGAACTTTGGCTGGAGCAGAGCTGTGGTCATCTGATAGGAATGTTCCATCCTTTCAAAAGTGTGCGACCCTCCTCCAAGGTTTACGCCACGTGGAATTCTCCCTTGTTGTGAATCAGCAAACGAACCGGGAATCCCCAGCGGTAAGGCACTTGGGCTTTGTGCAGAGCGGATGTGATCGGTGATAGGAGTCTCCTCATACGTAAAGTGGGTGCCGACAGATCCACAAAATAGAAGAGCTTTATGGAACGGAGCAGGCAGGCCTCCATTTTTCCTGGCAGCGGACATTAATTGTTCTTTGATCTTGAAAAAGTGGATCCTTGCGATTACATCTCGCGGCACCGACTCATCCAGATGTCGCGGGCGGGGCACCCTGTGTGCTCGGTCAATCTCTAGATTGCGGTTAGAACAATTCGGAAGAGTAGCTTTAAGAAGAGACCGAACAAACTCGGGGATGTCCTTAGGTGGAACAGATTTAGGAATCCCTCTAAGCTTAATATTATTACGTCGGCTCTGGTCTTCAAGATCGGCCAATTTAGCTTTAATATTTGTCACTTTTTCCTCTAACTCATTATAGGCATCAATGGAGAGTTATGCGAAGCAGCAAAGTCTCTGAATTTATTTTCCAAATGGTCAGTTCTGGCACCTAAGTTGTCAATATCAGAACGCAGTGGTGCTGGACTTTAGATCCAGTAACATAGAATGCCTCTGTACAAGCAGCATGTTCCGCATGGCCGTGTCTGTTAGGGCCGTGTCAGAAACTTGAAATAGTAAAAGAGGCGACTTTCCATCTTCTGCTGAGGTATTTGCAAATTCCCCTGCAGAACTTTTGCATGGCACGTTTCCCCTCCAGGCCTCAGAAGCCTGCTGCTTATTGAATGGCGCAGGGCTTTGTAATAACAGAGATGGGGCCCCCGGAGACCCTTCCTGGGTGGAATATAATGCAGCCTGTGGAGTGTCTTCCGACACCCGCCGGGTGTTTAAGGGCTCGGCGTCGTCTGCTGGTAATGAGAAGGCCGCAGAGTGTGCAGGCGAGGAAGGATGGGAGGCAGGGGTGCCACTCACCGGGTCCTGGGTGTCGGTCTGAGCCAAGGATCGCGCTGCTTCTGCCGTCTGGGGAGAGCAATCTTTCCGGTCTGCTTCTCTCAGCAGCACAGGGTCAGAGTAGGATCGGTGAAGATCGGGTGCCAGAGGGCTCCGTGGGTGGTCTGGAGATGTGTCGCGCTGAGGTGAGGAAGGAGCTGTACCTCCGGCACCATCTTGTGAATCCCCGGCCTCTCTGTTAAAATAGAATTTTGTAAGTTTCAGGTGCTTGACCACCCGTTTCTTGGGCCCAGTCATCACTTGAAAGCGTTCTCCCGTGCAGTTCGCGGTGGTGGGAGTGTGCTGTGCTGTGTATGAGTCGCTTTTTTAGCGGTGTCTGTGCAGGAGCGCCGGCACTATGCGGCCATCAGCTTCGACAGCCAGACCACGCCCCCCGGCTTTGCAGTTTTTACTGGTAAAACACATTGAGGCCCCCTTCACACACATTTGTTTGGTTTGGTGTTTTGTTTTTTACATTAAAAAAAGCCATAAAAACCACAGATTTCTCTTCATAAATGTCTGAATTGTGTTTTTTTTTCAGGCATGTTTTTTCCGTTATAGAGAAGGGGATGGAAAAACACTTGAAAAAAAGCCATTGCTTCGACATGTTGTGTTTAAGAAAAATAAATTGACATAAAATGCTCCCACATTGCAAAAAATGTGTTACCTGCGTTTTCAAAATTCCCATAGACTTTCAGCTAAAATCTGGAGCTGACATTTTTCCTTCAAAAAATGCTAAAGTAGAAAAAAAAAGCCACAAAAAACTATGTGTAATGTTTCATGGGGAACCTCCACAGCCATGTAGCCCACAAACTGCCTTTGTAAATGCACCCATAGAGTCAAGTTAAACTGCAAACATGGGAGGTATACTTTGCCCATGTGCGAGTGTTTATTTTACTTCGTGGGATGCCTCTATATGGAATAGCCCAGTGTCTAATTGTATTCACACTTGCCTTCTTTTTTCAGCATTTTTCTCTGCATTCTAGAAAAAATTAAGAGAAGATATTTTCGCATTCTCTTTATAACTAGAAAATGTTTGGTCACTTTCTGATGTACCGGATTTTTCGCCCTATAAGACGCATCATAAGACCTAAAAAATTTTTTTTCATTAGACCTCAGATCAGACAGTCCCAATCAGACCCTCAATGTTAATAAGACCCTCAGATCAGACCCCCAATGTTAAAGGGGTATTCCTATCTTAGACAATGGGGGCATATCGCTAGGATATGCCCCCATTGTCTGATAGGTGCGGGTCCTAGCGGTGGGACCCGCACCTATATCGAGAACGAAGCGGGGAGTGCTGTGGCTGGAGGACCCCAGATTTCCCGGGGGTCCGTCCACCACCAAGCGCTAATCCCCGCCTCTCCCATAGAAGTGAATGGGAGCATGCTGCGCATGCGCGGCCCATGCTCCCATTCACATCTATGGGGCAGACGGCAATAGCCGAGCCAGCGCTCGGCTATTTTCGGCGGCCCCATAGAAATGAATGGAGGGCGGCTCCGCATGCGCAGTGCGCTCTCCTTCACTTTCGGGGCTCCGTTCTCGATATAGGTGCGGGTCCCAGCAGTGGGACTCGCACCTATAAGACAATAGGGGCATATCCTAGTGATATGCCCCCATTGTCTGAGATGAGAAAACCCCTTTAATAAGACCACAATAAGATTTCAAATCAGACCCACAATCAGACCTCAGATAAGAGCCCCAAAATAAATAATACCCCCCCCCCATTCAGACCTCAGATGAGACCCCCAAGCCTCAGATCAGACACCTATGCCGCAGAGCAAATAAATTTTTTTTAAATATCAACGCCACCACTCCTGGGATCCTGCTCTCTTCTTCTTCCTGCTGTGCTGTGACCCAACGTGCACAGTGTGAGGTCACAGAGCTTCCTCATGCTGTGCGCAGTTACAGTACAGATGACGGCAGAGGACCAGGAAGCACATCCACTTTGCTTTGATTGACATCATGCTTGGCAGAGCTTGTGATGAATAAACTGCTAGCAAAGACTATAGGCAAAGTTGCTTCAATTTAGATTTTTAAAAGCGTTTGACCAAAAGAAAATATGGGATGTTCCCTTTAAATAGACATGGTCCTTATCTGTAAGATAATAACAGGAGGATGTAAAAAGTCACAATAATCTTTTAGATTGACCTAGCTCAGTGGTGGGCAAACTTTTTAGTCAACTGAGCCAAATCTCAACAAAACCGCGATTGAAATTTCTTTTAAGAGCCAAATTTTTAAAACCTAAAATATATAGGAAGGTACATTGTTTTTAGTTTCAACAAGTGTCCGCTGATGATAATCAATATGAAGAAGACAACTAGCATAGTATGCGCATAAATCCATCAGGGTGACATAAACTTCAGGTGAAAACATAAAAAGACTATCAGCCGCAAAAGACACACTATATTGAAATTGCCTCAGGTGGCACCCTATTTTTGTGGGGCTTATTAACTAAACTGCAATATCTCACCTTTCTACAGTTTAATCATTGCATTGTTCATTGGTGAATTATAATACACTGCTCAAAAAAATAAAGGGAACACTTAAACAACACAATGTAACTCCAAGTCAGTCACACTTCTGTGAAATTAAACTGTCCACTTAGGAAGCAACACTGAGTGACAATCAATTTCACATGCTGTTGTGCAAATGGGATAGACAACAGGTGGAAATTATAGGCAATTAGCAAGACACCCCCAATAAAGGAGTGGTTCTGCAGGTGGTGAGCACAGATCACTTCTCAGTTCCGATGCTTCCTGGCTGATGTTTTGGTCACTTTTGAATGCTGGCGGTGCTTTCACTCTAGTGGTAGCATGAGACGGAGTCTATAACCCACACAAGTGGCTCAGGTAGTGCAGCTTATCCAGGATGGCACATCAATGCGAGCTGTGGCAAGAAGTGTCCAGAGCATGGAGGCGCTACCAGGAGACAGGCCAGTACATCAGGAGACGTGGAGGAGGCCGTAGGAGGGCAACAACCCAGCAGCAGGACCGCTACCTCCGCCTTTGTGCAAGGAGGAACAGGAGGAGCACTGCCAGAGCCCTGCAAAATGACCTCCAGCAGGCCACAAATGTGCATGTGTCTGCTCAAACGGTCAGAAACAGACTCCATGAGGGTGATATGAGGGCCCGACGTCCACAGGTGGGGGTTGTGCTTACAGCCCAACACCGTGCAGGACGTTTGGCATTTGCCAGAGAACACCAAGATTGGCAAATTTGCCACTGGCGCCCTGTGCTCTTCACAGATGAAAGCAGGTTTACACTGAGCACATGTTACAGACGTGACAGAGTCTTGAGACACCGTGGAGAACGTTCTGCTGCCTGCAACATCCTCCAGCATGACCGGTTTGGCATTGGGTCAGTAATGGTGTGGGGTGGCTTTTCTTTGGGGGGCCGCACAGCCCTCCATGTGCTCGCCTGACTGCCATTAGGTACCGAGATGAGATCCTCAGACCCCTTGTGAGACCATATGCTGGTGCGGTTGGCCTTGGGTTCCTCCTAATGCAAGACAATGCTAGACCTCATGTGGCTGGAGTGTGTCAGCAGTTCCTGCAACACGAAGGCATTGATGCTATGGACTGGCCCGCCCGTTCCCCAGACCTGAATCCAATTGAGCACATCTGGGACATCATGTCTCGCTCTATCCACCAACGTCACGTTGCACCACAGACTGTCCAGGAGTTGGCAGATGCTTTAGTCCAGGTCTGGGAGGAGATCCCTCAGCAGACCGTCCGCCACCTCATCAGGAGCATGCACAGGCGTTGTAGGGAGGTCATACAGGCACGTGGAGGCCACACACACTACTGAGCCTCATTTTGACTTGTTTTAAGGACATTACATCAAAGTTGGATCAGCCTGTAGTGTGTTTTTCCACTTTAATTTTGAGTGTGACTCCAAATCCAGACCTCCATGGGTTGAAAAATTTGATTTCCATTTGAAATTTTTGTGTGATTTTGTTGTCAGCACATTCAACTATGTAAAGAACAAAGTATTTTAGAAGAATATTCAACTAACTCAGATCTAGGATGTATTATTTTTGTGTTCCCTTTATTTTTTTGAGCAGTGTACATCACTGCATTGTCTTTGGAGTCTGCACTTTTTATGTTGACATCGGACTTTGGGCATGACATAAATAATTTCTATGTCTTGTGTTTTCTATATTTTTATTGCGTCAACAGTACCAGTGTGGACTATTAGAGTGTGTTTTTACATATTTTTATATGTACTTTCTGTTATTTTGATCTTAATTATTATTTCATTTTATCTTTATAATTTTTTACTTTTATTAAACTTGTATGCAGAGCCAGTGCAAGGTGTGCACGCCTATTTTATTACTTTTTCTGTTTAAATAGTTTGCATGCCATGTAAATGATGATGCCAATTAATTAATGAGAGTCACCTGTAGAAGGAGGTAGCACACTTGACTATGCCTACTATGGCGTCATGTTCGTAGCACAGCAAGCGCCTGCGGCGGTGTTCTATTATATTTCCCTACCCGGGAACTTTCACTACCCTCGTCACTTCCTGTTGTGACGCAGCACGTTCCGACGTTTGGAAGGAGGTGTGTACACCAAAGTGAAGGCGATTACTCCAGCCTCCTGTGTGATGATGCGCGTGCGCTAATAGTGGGAGGAAATATGGGCATGTTTTGAGATGTACACGCCCTCTCCAGCTTTGCGGAACGCAAATGCGTTCCACAGGCAAGAAGACTGTAGTGCGTGCTTCACAAATCTGTAGGAGGGGTTGGTCTTTCGGCTATGTGGGAGCCCGCACCTGTAAAAGCCGCATTCAAGGGGCTAAAGAGCCGCTTGTGGCTCGCGAGCCGCGGTTTGCTGACCACTGACCTAGTTAAAACCCATTTACAGGGGCAGACTGAGTGTTCGTATGTATTTACATGCAGCAGTCACCTCTTCTGTGTGGGGATCAGCGATCACTCGTCCCCATACAGATTCTTTGTTTGTGGGCAGCAGATCCTGTTTGAGACTTTAGATCCCTAGTTGTATATGTTGTAAATACATATATCCATGTTACTAACTGTATAATCACTTTTAGGCTCCATTCACACGTCCTTAATAATGGGTCCGCATCTGTTCCACAAATTGCAGAACGGGTGCAGACCCATTCATGCTCTATGGGGACGAAATGGATGCGGAAAGCACACTATTTGCTCTCCGCATCCGCATTTCTGGTGCGCGCCGCCGATCTTTCGGTCCGCAGCTCCGGAAAAAAATAGAACATGTCCTATTCTTGTCCGCAATTGCGGACAAGAATAGGCATTTCTATGGGGGTGCTGGCCAGGTGTGTTGCAGATCCGCAGTACACTACAGACGTGTGAATAGACCCTAAGGCCTCTCTCTGGCACACAAACGTTTTTTTTTTTCGTTTATGTTCCGTTTTTTTTCGTTTCGTATACGGACTGTATACAGAACCATTTATTTCAATGGATCCGCAAAAAAAACTGAAGGTACTCCGTATTCCTTCCGTTTCCGTTTTTCCGTTCCGTTGAAAGATAGAACATGTCCGCATAACGGACAAGGATAGGACTGTTCTATCAGGGGCCAGCTGTTCCGTTTTGCAAAAAACTGAATGCACACGGACGTCATCCATATTTTTTGTGGATCCGTTTTTTGCGGACCACAAAATACTGAAAAAGCCATACGGTCGTGTGCAAGAGGCCGAAATGTTGTCCTGCCAAAATGGGGAACTAGCTGTGAACTAATTTTTCCACAGCTTGCAGGTGCCAAGCATAGAATGTCAGTGCTAAACAGGTGGAAAAACAATAAAGCAATTAGACGATTACATTAAACTGCTTGATTTTCTTTCTGGTTTATACCACAAACACTTGGAAAGCGTTATATGTCATCTTACATTATTGCTGGATTTTAGTGTTGTGTTAAAGAGAGTCTGTCACCAGGCACAATGCCTTGTAGGACTAGCTCAGCTGAATGTAATAATAACTTTGACTGAGCGGTCCATTGTTTCATTCAGGAGAAAAAGTATTTTTATACCATATGCAAATGAGCAGTTAAGTGCACTGAGGGTGGGCCCAAGACACTCTCCGCATCCTTGCTCTTCCTGCTTCCTCTGCTAGTTCCTCCCTCTCCTTGATTGAGAGGGCCAGGTTCCTGCATAGGCATACTGCCTGGCCCTGACAGTCAAGAAGTTACTTAGATATTGATGACCAATCCTGAGGTCCTGAGCTAGCCATACAAGGCATTGTGCCTTTTTTAAAGGGGTTGTGCACATTTGTCAAAACCTCCCCTCCTGGGCAGACCTGCGAAGGGAAGCCTACTTGCTTCTAACACTGGCTGCTGGTTCTTGCACTCTTTGGCCTCTGCTGCTCCACTCTGGTCCCTGGCTGTAGGTTGGAAGTCCCTGCAGCTAATTGCTGGTCACAGCATTGACCTGCTCCCTTGAGTCTTGTCAAATGGTCACAGGATGCAAAGGGAATAGGTCACTGCTGTGGCCAGCGTTTGGCTGCATTAGCGTCAAACCGAAAGTTTACATTCAGGGACCCAAGCAGAGCAAGGGAGGCCGGAGAGGGAAGGAGCCATCATGAGGAAGCAGGTAACTATGATGCTTAAAGGGACTCTGTCACCACTTTCTAACCCCCCCTTTTAAAAGTATTGTTCTCTCCATGGCGCCCTTGTGATTACAAAGGTGTTGTTATAACATAAATTCGCCGTCTCGTTTTGATGAAAATACCTTTTATCTAACCTGTCAATCTTGTGGATAAGGTGCCCAGGGCGTTTCTGAAGCTCTGAAGCTGCCGCCCGCCGCCGCCGCCGTTGGTGCCCAGCTCCTCCCCTGATCCTTTCAGCGCCGCCTGAATGTAAAGAAATCCGCCTCCGGCTCCGGCTCTCGCTCAGGGCCCCCTCCTCCTTTTTAAAGATCCCGCGCGTGCGCACAGGCCTGTGCTCGTCTTATGAGGAGGTTGAGCGAAGTGCGCGCATGCGCACTTCGCTCAATGAGGCTGATTCTAAATGTCCGCACGGGCGCATCAGGCACAGGCCTGTGCACACGCGCGGGATCTTTGAAAAGGAGGAGGGGGCACTGAGCGAGAGCCGGAGGCGGATTTCTTTACATTCAGGCGGCGCTGAAAGGATCAGGGGAGGAGCTGGGCACCAACAGCAGCGGCGGCGGGCGGCAGCTTCAGAGCTTCAGAAACGCCCTGGGCACCTTATCCACAAGATTGACAGGTTAGATAAAAGGTATTTTTATCAAAACGAGACGGCGAATTTATGTTATAACAACACCTTTGTAATCACAAGGGCGCCATGGAGAGAACAATACTTTTAAAAGGGGGGGTTAGAAAGTGGTGACAGAGTCCCTTTAAGTTATAGTAAATAACTTAAGGACATGTTATATTTTTTTGCGGAACGGAAGTGCGGATCCAGAAGTGCGGATCCGCAAATGCTGATGCTGACAGCAAATTCCGGCCCCATTGAAAATTAATGGGTCCGCACCTGTTCTGCAAAATTGCGGAACGGATGCGGAACCATTTGGCGGAAGTGTGAATGGACCCTAATGCCACAAGGTTTACACACCTGGATTTGGAGATTTTCTGCCATTCTTCTCTGCAGATCCTCTGAAGCTCTGTCAAGTTGGATGGGGACTGTCGGTGGACAGCCATTTTCAGGTCTCTCCAGAGATGTACGATTGGGTTCAAGCCAATGGGCCACTGAAGAACATTCACAGAGTTGTCTCTAAGTCACTCCTATGTTACTTTTTTTTGTCTTGTTGGAAGGTGAACCTTCTGGATCAGGTTTTCATTAAGAATATCTCTGTCCTTTGCTCCATTCAGGTTTCCCTCAATTCTACCCAGTTTCCCTGTCCCAGCCGGTGAAAACACCCCCACAGCATGATGCTACCACCATCATACTTCACTCTGGCGAATGTATTGGGGAGGTGATGAGCAGTGCCTGGTTTCCTCCAGACACGGTGCTTTGAATTGAGGTCCAATAGTTCAGTCTTTGTTTCATCAGACCAGAAAATTTTGTTTTCCACAGTCTGAGAGTCCTTTAGGTCCCTTTTTTTTTGCAAACTCTAGGCAGGCCTTCGTGTGTCTTTTACTGAGCAGAGACTTCTTTCTTCCATAAAGCCCAGATTGGTGGAGTGCTGCAGTGATAGTTGCCTTTCTGGAAGTTTCTCCCGCCTGTACACACACACGGGATCTTTGGAGCTCAGGTGACCTGTCTTATCAAAGCCCTTCTCCCCTGATTACTTAGTTTGGTGGGACGGCCATCTCTAGGAAGAGACCTGGTTGTTCCATACTTCTTCCATTTAAGGCTACTTTCACACTCGCGTTTTGGCTTTCCGTTTGTTAGATCCGTCATGGGCTCTCACAAGCGGTCCAAAACGGATCAGTTTTGCCCTAATGCATTCTGAATGGAAAAGGATCCGCTCAGAATGCATCAGTTTGCCTCCGATCAGTTTCCATTCCGCTCTGGAGGTGGACACCAAAACGCTGCCTGCAGCTCTTTGCTGTCCGCTTGAAGAAACTGAGCCAAACGGATCCGTCCTGACACAATGTAAGTCAATGGGGGCAGATCCGTTTTCTCTGACACAATATGGCACAATAGAAGACGGATCCGTCTCCCATTCACTTTCATTGGAGTTCATGATGGATCCGTCTTGGCTATGTTACAGATAATACAAACGGATCCGTTCATGACGGATGCATGCGGTTGTATTATTGTAACGGATCCGTTTTTGCAGATCCATGACGGATCCGCCCAAAACACGAGTGTGAAAGTAGCCTAAGAATTTTGAAGCCCACTGTGGACTAGTGAACTTTTAGTGCAGCAGAAGTTTTTTCTTCTCCAGACCTGCCCCTCCACACAATGCTGTCGCTAATCTGTACAGGCAATTCTTTCCTCCTAATGGCTTGGTTTTTGTTCTGATAAGCATTGTCAGACCTTACTGTATATTAGCAGTATAGACAGGTGAGTGTCTTTCCAAATGATGTCCAGTCAACTGAATTTACACCAGCTGGATGACAATCACGGAGTAGAAACATCTCAAAGATGAGTAAGAGAAATGGGAGGCCCCCAGAGTTCATTTTGAATCATAGCAAAGGATCTGAATAAAAAAAAGTCCATGCAAAAAGAAGTTCCTTTTTAATAAATTTGAAAATATTTCTAAAATTCTGCTTTCACTTTTTCATTATGGGGTATTGAGTGCATACTGATTAGGAAAACTTAACATTTTATTTTTATTTTAGCATAGGGCCATAACATTACAAAATAAAAATAAATTGAAAGAGTATGAAGACTTTCCAAATGCACTGTAAATAAGATGTGCATTTCTCTATGATGCATTGGTCACTTTAATGACTTCTATACACAGAACCAGCCAAAGAATGCTTCCTTGCACAGTGCCTGCCAGACAGTTTACTCCTACATAGTGCCTGCTGGAAATTTCAACCGAACAGTGCCTACTTGGAGAGTTCACCCATACACAGTGCCTGCTTGGAGAGTTCACCCATACACAGTGCCTGCTTGGAGAGTTCACCCATACACAGTGCCTGCTTGGAGAGTTCACCCATACACAGTGCCTGCTTGGAGAGTTCACCCATACACAGTGCCTGCTTGGAGAGTTCACCCATACACAGTGCCTGCTTGGAGAGTTCACCCATACACAGTGCCTGCTTGGAGAGTTCATCCCTACACAATGCCTGCTTGGAGAGTTCACCCATACACAGTGCCTGCTTGGAGAGTTCACCCATACACAGTGCCTGCTTGGAGAGTTCATCCCTACACAATGCCTGCTTGGAGAGTTCACCCATACACAGTGCCTGCTTGGAGAGTTCACCCATACACAGTGCCTGCTTGGAGAGTTCATCTCTACACAATGCCTGCCACAGAGTTCGCCCCTACACAGTGCCTGCTTGGAGAGTTCATCCCTACACAATGCCTGCTTGGAGAGTTCACCCATACACAGTGCCTGCTTGGAGAGTTCACCCATACACAGTGCCTGCTTGGAGAGTTCATCTCTACACAATGCCTGCCACAGAGTTCACCCATACACAGTGCCTGCTTGGAGAGTTCATCCCTACACAATGCCTGCTTGGAGAGTTCACCCATACACAGTGCCTGCTTGGAGAGTTCACCCATACACAGTGCCTGCTTGGAGAGTTCATCTCTACACAATGCCTGCCACAGAGTTCGCCCCTACACAGTGCCTGCCAGAGAGTACATCCCTACACAGTGCCTGCCAGAGAGTTCACCCTAATACCAACCATCTGCGGTCATTACTGAAGTGATGTGTGAGAAGCCGATCAATAACTCATGACTGCTTGTTCCTTCCTTCTAAGGGTACCTGCACATGTTGCGGATTACTTCCGTTTTTTCCATGCTGCTTTTTGTGCAAAAAAAAAACACCAAAACATCTGGTAATACAGTACCAGCAAAGTGAATTCGATTTTCCAAAGCTCATGTACACGTTGTTGTTTTGTACTCATGGAAATTGATTTGCTGTGTGGATTTTAACCCCTTAGTGACCAGCCTGTTTTGGGCCTTACTGAACAAGGGTTTTGTCTTCCTTTTTTCATCGCTGCCTTCCAAGAGCTATAACTTTTAAATTTTTCCATCTATATAGCTGTTTGAGGGCTTGTTTTTTGCGGGACAAGTTGTAGTTTTAATGGTGCCATTTTGGGGTACACGTAACTTTCTGACTATCTTTTATTAACTCTTTCTGGGAGGGAGATGGGAAAAACAGCAATGCTGCCACTGAGTTTTTACGTTATAAATTTTATGGCCTTCATTTTTCGGTATAAATAACATAATATCCTTATTCTATGGGTCAGTACGATTACATCAATGCCAAATACATTTAGTTTTTTTCACGTTTTACTATTTTTGTGCAATAAAACCCCTTTTTTTAAAAGGAAGAAAATCCTTTTCCGTCGCCGCATCCAATAACCAATAACCTTTTTATTTAAATTTCGATGGAGTTGTGTGAGTGCTTGATTTTTGCAGGATGACTTGTAGTTTTCATTGGTATCATTTTGGAGTGAATTACACTTTTTGATTGCTTGTTATTATGTTTTTCGATGACAGCTAAGAATAAATTAGCAATTCCATATATTTATTTTTTTTACCAAAACGGCTGCAGGGAGAAACGTCAAAAACATACTGTTATGTAGTGCTGACATTAGCGCATCACTAATGTCAGTCAGCTACATAACAGTATTTCTGGTGGTAGAAACCCTTTAATGAAAGCTGTTATTATAATGTAATTACAGATCTTTTGGCAATCATTGACAGACTAACTCAGGTATACATGCCTAGCTCTAATAAACTAGCAAATAAAATAAAAAATATGACAGTTGTCCTTTATGTGAAACTTTTTTAACTTTTTTTTTTCAAAACACTTTATTTTTTTTTATTTTTAAAATATTTTATTTTACACTTTGTCTCCCCCATAAGGTCATACAAGACCTCTGGGGGATATTTAACTTTTTTTTTATTTTTTATTGATTTCTCCTGTAACTGGGGCTGACATAGTAGCCCCAGTTACAGGGTAAATACAACCCCCAGAGAGGCTGTACAGCATAATACAGTGCTGTACAGCCTCAGTGCAGGGCTGATCGAGGTCTGTGGAAGACCCGACAGTTCCTGCACTCTCCTGGCCCCGGCTGTCACATGATCACCAGGCCGGGGCAGGAAGCGGCATAGCGTTTCCTGATCTGTATGCACAGCGCTTGTTGAGCGCTGTGTATACAGCGATCTAGAAGGCATGGACACCTAGGAACAGTCCCTGCCTTCTCTCTGGGGTGCCCTGCTGTCACTGACAGCGGGCCCCCCGCTCGGCAGCTGCACGATGAGCGTGCAGCTGCGATCTCTGAATGGACGTTCCAGAACATCCATTCAGAGATAAACCGACCATCCAAGGACGTTTATAGTCAATGGGCGGTCAGGAAGTGGTTAATTTTAATAATTGTTTGTTTGTTTTTTACTTTCTTTTTGCCACTTAATAGTCCAACAAGGGGACTATAACAGACAACATTTTAATGCACTATCCCTATAGAGTATTGATTTTTTATGTCAGTGTTATACTAACATTGACAATCAGGCTGCGCCAGAGAGGCACAGCCTGCTGGAAAATACTCAAGGCTGGCTTGGGGCCTGTATCAGACCTCAGCCAGCCTTTACACAGATGAGCACCCTACAATCACATTTGCGGGGTACGCGGCATGTAAAGCGTTAAACAGCCTGGATCGGCGCTCCTGCTCTAACTGCTTGGACTGCTCTCATGTGAGAGCTGAGCCCCCGCTCCCAGGGGACCCATGCAGCACTTGGACTGGGCCGCCGTGAAAAAGCAGCAGCCCAGCCTGAGGCCCCTTAGTGACCACCGTAAAATGGCCTATGTGTGGTCACTAAGGGGTTAAAATATGCATGCAAATATACACCTTATGTATAGTGGTGTACTATATAGACTTCAATGGGGTTGTAAAAATAAACTGAAAATATACAACAAAAAACACATAAAAACTGCACAAACAATGCACCAAAACTTTGATAAATAGTGCGGACTTATATGCGGTTTTCCTGCTTTTGGCCTCTTAGTTATTACTTAACAGGTTTTCGAGAAGCAGCAGAGCTGCTGTGATTAAGCAATACTATCAGGATATATGGCTGTAGCACCTGTGTCTGATCACTAAACAAGCAAGGCAACTCTAGACCAGGGTTGGTCATTGAGAGAGGAACTGACTTGAACTAGCCTGTAGTACAGGAGATGTTTTGTAGTCATATGTAATGGTCACTAACTCTAAGCAGATGTCCTTTAATGTAATGCATATTGGATGCTTTATGCCTTTACTGGAGATCTAGAGCAGTTCTTTCTTTGCAGTGTATTATTTTTTAAAGATGTGGATGGATCACCATGCTTCCATGATAGTTGACTGCTGAGAAAGTTGGCTGTAGTCATTAGATTAGTTCTTATCTATTACTCTAAGCTGTTCACAACTTCTGTTGTATGATTAAACAGTAGATCTAAGCAGATCTAATTATCCAGTAGTTAAGAGTGTAGAATTTTAAAACATGTATGAAGAATAAGAATGATCAATTCTTTTGCATCACGTTCAGTCTTTTTAGTGGTATATGTCAGGGTGGATTTGATTTAAAGCAAACTGATTTACATCACGATTTAAATCACTAGTCAGTAAGTCTTGATTTAAATCATAGTTTTCTACATAAAGACAAATTCTTGCTGGTATAACTTATAATATGCAAGTAGATGAAGATTTAAACAACTTTTCATATTAGTTTGATTCGGTTGATTCTGTATTCATAGGTTTGTAGAAGTTAGGATTAAGGTCTTTTTCTCAACTGTGTTCATGTTATAATATTTTTGCTGTGAAGAAGAGGCATGTGATCTCTGCTGAGTCAAATTCAGTTTTGAGAACTGCAAAAGTAAACCAAGCATCTGTGATAATATCTTGAAAAACTGCCCAATAATCTTACAAAAATTGAGCATGACATTGTGAATGGACAAAGGGGGAAACTAACTCTCCTTAGGGAGAGAGCACCTTAATCAGTGTGAGGAGACTTTTAGGCCATACATGCTCCTCTGGAATTCTGGGAGGGAAGAAATGCAAATGAGCTCTTAACAAGCTTTGCCTCTAATGCCACCAGATGTAAGGCAGCTATCCTATAAGTCAATATTCAGCTCTTAAAATAAGCCTTGAGACATGACTTGGATATTAAATAAGCCAGCACCTCATCTGCAGACAGCTGTTTCGGACACAGGCCTCCTACCCAATTAAGCCAGTACTCTCTGCTCTGCACTGATGAGGGGCAATCACCCCGAAACAGCTGTCTGCAGATGAGGTGCTGGCTTATTTAATATCCAAGTCATGTCTCAAGGCTTATTTTAAGAGCTGAATATTGACTTATAGGATAGCTGCCTTACATCTGGTGGCATTAGAGGCAAAGCTTGTTAAGAGCTCATTTGCATTTCTTCCCTCCCATTGTGAATGGATTAATGGAATTTATTTACCAAAAAAATTAAACATATACAGCCTTATTCTACATAATTAAAAAAACTAATCTTTATTTCATGATGGAATAACCTTTGGATGGTAATATATTTTCCTCAAAAAGCATTTTATATAAATAAAAATCAGATTTTTTTTTTTTTCAAATCATCGATTTTTATCCACCCTGGTATATGTACATCATGAAGGTGCTTGTCCTCACAGTGGATGGCAACTGAAAAGAGACGCTTTCAATCTGGATACTTTCTATTATGTGATTGTACAATTCGTTCTAACACTTATGTGGCATTCAGGCAAATCTCGGAGATGGGGGGCTAAGTCACACAACGGTTGTCCTGCTGATCCAGCCATGTTAGGCTCCTTTCACATCACCGTTTCTCCTTACCGTTCTCCGGCTCCGTTAAGGAGCAGGAGAACGGAAAGGACAGATTCTGCATATAACTGAGACCTAACTGAGAGTAACGGAGCCTAAAGACCCCATAGACTATAATGGGGTCCGTTCGGTGTCCGCTCAGACTTTCGTCTCTGCTCGAAAATCATATTCTGAGCGGACACCGAGCGGACCCCATTATAGTCTATGGGGTCTTTATGCTCCATTACGCTCAGTTATCTGCAGAATCCGTCCTTTCTGTTCTCCTGCTCCTCAACGGAGCCGGAGAACGGAAAGGAGAAACAGTGATGTGAAAGGAGCCTTATAAAAGTAGGATTATGGAGGCCTGACCTATCTCTATTCTCAGTAGGTGAAAGTTAAGGTCCATTTTCATGGCTGATATCATTATGCAATGTTTGGAAATAAATGTTCATATGAACATTTGTTCCCTATCATTATCTGCTCGTTAGCATTGGATTAATGTGTAACCGGTTGGAACACTCATTTACACATTCCCAATAATCATCATGTGTAAATTGGCCTTTAGTGTCTCCTGCTTATAAACTTGTAATCTATGATAAGAAGAGCTGTACATTACATAACTACTGTGGTGTTTTGTCTCCAGGCCCTCATTAGAATGCCCCCCTACATCTCCCAGTGTGACGAAGTCCTCAGTTTCTTTGAAGCCAGGATGGAGGACTATAACCCACCTAAGGAGTAAGTAACATTGTGTAATTTAAAATATTCTAATACAAGGTTCATCTACTGGAGGAGTATTGTCTGAGAGAACTTCCATGTGTCTGCTTCTGGCAATAAAGAGGAGTCATTTATTTTTATTTGTATTGTATATTGAATAGCATATGTTTAGATTACTGAGATTGTATTGTGCTTACCTGAAAGGTGTTCACAACCCTCACTTAGGTTATTAAAGAGTCACTGTACTTAATATGCCTGTGTTCACCTGAAAAAAGCTGTGAAGTCATGGCCACTAGGGGTCATGCAGTCCACTGCCTGTTTTCAGGCAAGATCCGTCACTGGTAACAGAGACTACTGGGAGGAAGTGGGTATTTGTCAGAGCTAGCTGAGATCGTGAGTCTAATAAAACAACTGCTTCTAAGCATCATAGAAGCATCCTGCCTTTCTGTGATTTATTACTCCTTGTCAGCATTTTGAGTTCCCTAGAAGAAAACAAGCATAATGGGAAGTAAGGGAAGTGAGGTCATTGCACATAGTACTGGAAGAAAGGAGACACCCACTGCTTGTGAGAGAAATGCATCTAGTTGTGCAGCTAAATCAGGGAATAATATGGCTGAAAGAGACTTTAGGGAAGCCGAAACTTAACTGTTCCTTTACAGTTATGATTGTACAAAGAATCACAGCCATTATGCAAACTTTTTTTGAAAACTCAGGTATGCTTTAAGAGTAAGTTATTGCTGAAGTGTTTTCTGCTGTTTAATTCAACAATTTAGATTCATTTTAGACAGCACAGTTTGCAGATATCACAAACTAAATTTATTTTAGTGGCCATATTTATATTCCTAGTAAATGTTTGACTCCCAATACAATCTAGGGAGTCCGTATTCCCATGCTTATGGGGCAGATTTTTTTCAGTATTTTACTAAAGTGACAAGAGCCTGGTAAATTAATAAATATAACCTCTTCCCTTCCTACACCCACTCTGATCCAGTGCTGCCATTCTATGTTTAACCCTGGGCTGCAAGAGTAATGTAATGTTTGGCTTCAGCAGTGATATCTCATATACTGCTGCAGCCAATCACTGGCCTCAGCTGTCTAGTGCTGTACACTGCTGATGAATGTCACTGCTGCAGCCAAACAATACGTCACTGGCTGCATCCTGGGCAGATGACAGAGGTGCAGTTCGAGATCGTCACTGGATAAAGAAGGGACGTTATTTTTTTAAATTATTACAACCCCTTTAAGGTCTCCGAAAAACCTGCAGTTTTAACTTCACTATAATTAAATTAGTCCTTGACGGTGAGCAGCAGGGACAGTTAGTAAGAACTGAATCTGACATGTTGATACCTAGTGAAGAATTTTTCTTATTTTGGACAATGATAGAATAAGGCTGCGTTAAAGGCCCCCAAACACATTAGATAAATGCCATTGAAACTCACTGATTATCGAACGTGTATGGGAGCCTCCTGAATCTCCATTAACAGATGATGCCAGGAGAAAGAATGATCAGACATGTTGAATTTTAGCGCCCAATGCTTTTGTTTCTAAAGGAGGAGCTTGGCAGATCCTTACTCCCTTTTCCTTATGCTTCCTGGAAGACTGGCTGTCATCCGAACGAGCGTTTATTTGTTTAACAAACAAATGTTTTTCCAATAGATTTTATTTATCCAAAAAAATGTTACATTCATTTTTCCAGTTATTTTTAAAGGAGCATTCCAGCCAAAAGCATTTATCAGCTATCCATGGAAAAGGTGATACTCACACCAAACACCTCTGCCCCCATTACCCCACAGTCAGCAAAACTGTTCACATTTGGTAGAATGTTCACATAAGATGGAATGGAAAGAAAAACTCCAGGGGGCACCACAACAAGCAAGCAATAGTAATATCTAGACACAGGAGCATTTTTTTTATACTGTAAATGATTACAAATAGAAATGTGTCATGTTTTGTCTGACCTAATGTGGACATTTAATATTTAATTGTGGACCAACCCAAAAGCAAACTTTTATGTTCTCATATCTAATCTGTACGTTATATCTATTTTGTACGTTGTTCAACCAGTTTTCACTGTATTTACAGTATCAAGTGTGTATGTTTCATAGTAATGTTATTATATTTTTTTCTAATATTTTTTCATAATCTGTTCTTATTTACATGATTATGGGGGCAACCTTTTTGCCTTAGCTGCTGTGGGTACCATTCAGAGATATAACTTACAACAGCTCCATGGACCATAGGAACCTGTAGAAAGGAGAGTACCCGTTAACTTCTTTGGGAGAGTATTCGAGGCATACTTTGTGACCTGTGCAGAGATCACTGTACGGGAGGAAGGGGGGGGGGGGGGGGGTGCTAGGTTTGGTCGGATTGGTTCGGGGGAATAGATAAGTTATAACCATCACTTATTGTAAATGGTGGATTCTGTGTTCTCTGTACAGATATTTTATGTCCTTGTAATCCTGCCTTTCATGATAATGAGACGACTGCTAATAACAGGCAAAACAGGATGTGTCAGCCACGATTCCACAGACTGAGAAAATTCCCCCGATAAAATAATCCTCTATATAAAATTACAGGCATGTTGAGGTACACTATGGCCCTATAGAGGTCACCGAGCCATAAAACATTCTGATGCATTAATTCATACTGTAATAGTAAAAGATGGCTGTATTTTTGTATAATTTGGCACACAAGTGCTGCAGACCTATACTTATAATATGATGCTCTAATTAGGATAGCACATTTTATTGACAAGGCCATTCTAAGACAATGAGTAACCGCTCTCTTCCCTGACCACACCACAAACATGCCTATTTGTGTCTGCAGAATAGACATGTTACGTCTGCGGCAAGACAACTTGTCTTACTTTTCCCAAGGATCAGACTGGTTTAACCCCTTTGTAGATTTTGGTCATACCATTTAAAGGCGTTATCCAAACCTGGAAAAACCCAGCCACAATGCCCGGGCCCCTCATACAGAGAATACTTACCTGGTCTCCTCCACTGATCCCTCCACGCTATTGCTGCATCTCCCCGGCATGCAGATCACAACATCCTCTGACACAACAATTTTCAGTTTTTTGCAGTTTTGTTTTTCGCTCCCTGCCTTCCCAGAGCCATAGCTTTTTTTATTTTTCCATTCACATAGCCGTATACGGGCTTGTTTTTTTGCAAGACGAGTTATACTTTCTAATGCCAACATTTAATATGGCATACAATGTAGTGGGAATCAGGAACAAAAATTTAAAATGGGGTGCAATTCTGCCTCAGTTTTCCGGGTTCTGTTTTTACGGCGTTCACATGCGTCAGCATTCTGACCCCCATAACTTTTTTATAGTTATGTCTAAGAAGGTGTGTGAGGGCTCATTTTTTGTGGGACTATCTGTAGTTTTTGGGAAGTACAGTACAGCAAATCGGACATTTTTATTTTTTCCATTTACTATATGGGATAAGTTTTTTTTTATATTTTAATAGTACGGGAGTTTTCACACGCGGAGATGCCCATGATGGTATTTTTTTTAATTGCTCACATTTTTCTTTACAGGACTTCTTTGCATCACATTTATCAACTGTTTTACACCTTGCCTGACAAAGTTATATGGCTATGCAAGAAAGGGGAAGTGTCCTAAATTTGCATGGATAGCATTCTAGTGTAAATCTGGTGCAGGATTTACGATACTCCAAACTTATAACAATCTATTTGCCAGAATAGTACATTTTTCTAATATTAAAGGTAACGTGCCACAGTGAAAATGCTAAATAATCTGCAGGCAGCATGTTATAGATCAGGAGGAGTTGAGCTGGTTAATATATAACACTTATTAGAGAAATGTGTATGCCCTAATAATAATCAAACATTAGTTACTAAAAAGTTTAATCTTTATTAGCATCACGTGAAAAACAAACATATTACATCATAATTATGTTAAAAGAGACACATAAAAATCCACATCGTACAAAAGAGGAGGGACACCTGGAAGGAAATTGGGCAAATACAAATTGGGTGGGGGATATCCATATATAGTACATATAAAGTGCCAGTGCAAAATATAATCCTATACAAACATAGGGAATGAAAAAAAAAGAGTCCAACAGAAAATTAATACCACTCATTTGATGTCTGACATATAAATCAAGGGCATATACAACATATAACATATGATAATGTATATAGTCAAAGGGGTATGTAACAACAAATCTCCTATAAAGCCAGCCACTCATAAGACAAACTAGTACATCTGTGTAAAGTGCAAATGCATACAAAAAACGCCCAAGAATATGAAAGGATCCACATAAGGTCATTACAATCCGTGCTCAATATCCATCCCCATGTCCCTTACCTACCCTTACCCAACGCGTTTCGCCGGTTGGCTTCGTCAGGGGAAAATGTCGTACTTTTATTCCGGCGGCCTCTCGGCATGTGCTGCCGCCGGAACTCCGCCCCGCCCCCCATTATAGTCAGTGGGACCGGAGCGGTAGTCCGGGGGCATGCATTCACTAGCGGCAGGATGGATCCGACAGACTGCTCACCCGCCGGAACAGACTGCCGGAGGTCCGTGCCGCTAGTGTGAAACTAGCCTAAAACATGTATTTCATTCATTTAAATTCCTGCTCACTCTTGGCTTTTCAAGTGAAGGAGGAAGAGGTCCTATCAGTGATTGACAGCCTTCCCTCTAGGACTGTGTACAGTCGTGGCCAAAAGTTTTGAGAATTACATAAATATTGTCAATTGGAAAAGTTGCTGCTTAAGTTTTTATAATAGCAATTTGCATATACACCAGAACGTTCTGAAGAGTGATCAGATGAATTGCATAGTCCTTCTTTGCCATGAAAATTAACTTAATCCCAAAAAAAACTTTCCACTGCATTTCATTGCTGTCATTAAAGGACCTGCTGAAATCATTTCAGTAATCGTCTTGTTAACTCAGGTGACAATGTTGACGAGCACAAGGCTGGAGATCATTGTCAGGCTGATTGGGTTAAAATGGCAGACTTGACATGTTAAAAGGAGGGTGATGCTTGAAATCATTGTTCTTCCATTGTTAACCATGGTGACCTGCAAAGAAACGCGTGCAGCCATCATTGCGTTGCATAAAAATGGCTTCACAGGCAAGGATATTGTGGCTAGTAAGATTGCACCTCAATCAACAATTTATAGGATCATCAAGAACTTCAAGGAAAGAGGTTCAATACTTGTTAAGAAGGCTTCAGGGCGTCCAAGAAAGTCCAGCAAGCGCCAGGATTGTCTCCTAAAGAGGATTCAGCTGCGGGATCGGAGTGCCACCAGTGCAGAGCTTGCTCAGGAATGGCAGCAGGCGCAGGTGTGAGCGCATCTGCACGCACAGTGAGGCGAAGACTTTTGGAAGATGGCCTGGTGTCAAGAAGGGCAGCAAAGAAGCCACTTCTCTCCAAAAAAAACATCAGGGACAGATTGATCTTCTGCAGAAAGTTTGGTGAATGGACTGCTGAGGACTGGGGCAAAGTCATATTCTCCGATGAAGCCTCTTTCCAATTGTTTGGGGCATCTGGAAAAAGGCTTGTCTGGAGAAGAAAAGGTGTGCGCTGCCATCAGTCCTGTGTCATGCCAACAGTAAAGCATCCTGAGACCATTCATGTGTGGGGTTGCTTCTCATCCAAGGGAGTGGGCTCACTCACAATTTTGCCCAAAAACACAGCCATGAATAAAGAATGATACCAAAACACCCTCCAACAGCAACTTCTTCCAACAATCCAACAACAGTTTGGTGAAGAACAATGTATTTTCCAGCACGATGGAGCACCGTGCCATAAGGCAAAAGTGATAACTAAGTGGCTCGGGGACCAAAACGTTGACATTTTGGGTCCATGGCCTGGAAACTCCCCAGATCTTAATCGCATTGAGAACTTGTGGTCAATCCTCTAGAGGCGGGTGGACAAACAAAAACCCACTAATTCTGAGAAACTCCAAGAAGTGATTATGAAAGAATGGGTTGCTATCAGTCAGGAATTGGCCCAGAAGTTGATTGAGAGCATGCCCAGTCGAATTGCAGAGGTCCTGAAAAAGAAGGGCCAACACTGCAAATACTGACTCTTTGCATAAATGTCATGTAATTGTCGATAAAAGCCTTTGAAACGTATGAAGTGCGTGTAATTATATTTCACTACATCACAGAAACAACTGAAACAAAGATCTAAAAGCAGTTTAGCAGCAAACTTTGTGAAAACTAATATTTGTGTCATTCTCAAAACTTTTGGCCACGACTGTATACAGAGATAGCTATCAATCACTGATTGGACCGCCTCCTTGACTGACTGTGTATACAGAGATAGCTGTCAGTCACTGATAGGACCGCCTCCTTGACTGACTGTGTATACAGAGATAGCTGTCAATCACTGATAGGACTGCCTCCTTGACTGACTTTGTATACAGAGATTGCTGTCAGTCACTGATAGGACCGCCTCCATGACTGACTGTGTATACAGAGATAGCTGTCAGTCACTGATAGGACCGCCTCCTTGACTGACTGTGTATACAGAGATAGCTGTCAATCACTGATAGGACCGCCTCCTTGACTGACTGTGTATACAGAGAGCTGTCAATCACTGATAGGACTGCCTCCTTGACTGACTGTGTATACAGAGATTGCTGTCAGTCACTGATAGGACTGCCTCCTTGACTGACTGTGTATACAGAGATAGCTGTCAGTCACTGATAGGACCGCCTCCTTGACTGACTGTGTATACAGAGATAGCTGTCAGTCACTGATAGGACCGCCTCCTTGACTGACTGTGTATACAGAGATTGCTGTCAGTCACTGATAGGACTGCCTCCTTGACTGACTGTGTATACAGAGAGAGCTGTCAATCACTGATAGGACTGCCTCCTTGACTGACTGTGTATACAGAGATAGCTGTCAATCACTGATAGGACTGCCTCCTTGACTGACTGTGTATACAGAGATAGCTGTCAGTCACTGATAGGACTGCCTCCTTGACTGACTGTGTATACAGAGATAGCTGTCAATCACTGATAGGACCGCCTCCTTGACTGACTGTGTATACAGAGATAGCTGTCAATCACTGATAGGCCGCCTCCTTGACTGACTGTGTCTACAGAGATAGCTGTCAGTCACTGATAGGACCGCCTCCTTGACTGACTGTGTATACAGAGATAGCTGTCAATCACTGATAGGCCGCCTCCTTGACTGACTGTGTCTACAGAGATAGCTATCAATCACTGATAGGACCTACTCCTTGATTTCAAAGCCAAGAGTGAGCATGGCTATAAATGACAAGTTGTTCTGAATCTTTCCCCACAAAACTATATATCAATCTGTTCAGCTCCATCTACTCTGTATCATGCTGCCTTCATCTCAAACACTGTGTTTAACATGACAGGTTCCTAATAAGACTGTGATAAGTATTCTTGGACAGTGTAATGTGAAACACTATTAGTAAATCTTTCCCAAAGTATTCTACAAGGCATGACAAAGTATTAAAATAAGAATAAAAAATCTGTGCTTACCATTCAGAACCCCCTTCATTCTAGAGCTCTCCCTCTGATCCTCCCCGGAGGGTTTTGTTTTCATGACTGCAGTGGTGACATGCCCCTATACTGCATTTGAATGCAGCAACAATCACTGAACGCAGCGGACTCGTACCATACGGGACATCATCACTGCATCCAAAAACAAAACATCATTGTTGCAGTGGTGGGGAGGCTTGGAGCACTGGCAGTGGTGCTGGAGAGAAGGGGATTCACAACGGTAAGTAACTTTTTTAAAATAATTTTTACACCATTCTGTATCTTTTACAGGGGTGTGGAAATAAATAAAAAAAACTACAAAGGACTAAAGCGGGGGCTCGATCTACTTGTCCCTCATGACAATCTACTTGTCCTGATACAAAAAATTTTTTTAAATCAAAACCATATTTCAATGCACCGCCACGCTTCCTTATGCAGGGAGGTGGATGGCTTGCGTTCCAGTCTTTGGCCTCATGCACACGTCCGTGTTCCGCGGCCGAGAGCGGTCCACGGCCGTGTGCTTCATGCTGCCGCTGCTGTACAGTGATACACTGGTATGATCTATACGAGTGTATCACTGTACAGCAGCGGCGGCATGAAGCGCACGGCGTCATAGCAACCAATGACGCCGTGCGCTCCTGCTGTCGGAAGGAATCCCGGCCGGGTTACCATGGACCGCTCTCGGCCGCGGAACACGGCCGTGTGCATGAGGCCTTTGTGGTATGAAATGACTCTAAGTTTAGTCCTCGTTCACACCTGATGATTCTGTCCAGACTGCACTACATCGCGGCCGGCTCACTATGTTGTGGGGCAGGAGGGGGCGTGACGATCCATTGAAGTGAATGGCACCGTAGCTACAGCCGCAGGCGATCGGATGCACGGGATCGCAAGGCACAGTTATGCCTGAGGTCCGGTCACAATGCTGCTTAAAGGGAACCTGTCATCTGGATTTTGGGTATAGAGCTGAGGACATGGGCTGCTAGATGGCCGCTAGCACATCCAGAATATCCAGTCCCCATAGCTCTCTGTGCTTTTATTGTGTATAAAAACCAATTTGATACATATGCAAATTAACCTGAGATGAGTCAGCGCTTGAAAATATGACTCTTCTCTGGTCACACAAGTAAGATATGACTCTTTTTTTTTACACAATAAAAGCACAGAGAGCTATGGGGACTGGGTATTGTGGATGTGCTAGCGGCCATCTAGCAACCCATGTCCTCAGTTCTATACACAAAATCCCGGTGACAGGTTCCCTTTAATGTGCCTTGTGATCCTGTGCAGCCGATCGCATTGCAGCCGTTGGGCATGGTTATGGTGCCAATCACTTCAACAGACCACTACACCCCTCCTGCCGAGTATTGCCCCCCCCCCCCCCCACCGTTCTGATATTGATATCAATAAAAATAACTTGAACAGCCCCTTTAAAGGGAGTCTGTCATCTACTTTAGACATATTAAATTATCACTGCCCTGTAGGTGAGATAGTCACCAGATCGTGATCTTTGTTTCTCATTTCTGTGTATTTGATGTTGAATAAACAAAGTTTGAAGATATATGCAAATGAGTTGCAAGCTTGGCGTTCAGGTTATCTAAGAATTCCGTAATGGATTCTGTTATCACGGACCATAATTCTAATTCTATGATGGCATGCACCACGGAAGCCTATAAGAGGCATTCTGTATTGCATTCTATGTCGCAGTGGCAAAAGTTGCAAACCCCCAAGTGGCATGGGGGGAATGATAAATGCCTCCCATAGTTTCTGCACAGGTATAGTGGGTGAGATTAGCCTGCCAGATCACTTTAGCATTATTTCATCTCTTTTCCCCTTCTTGTTACTTCAGACCCATTGGAACAAGAAACTTTATGATTTCTTGGAATGTTTGTAGAGAATGATTGCAGTAATGAGGCTGGATAAGCGTCATTCTCATTGCACAACTCCTGTTTGTTACTGTGTCGTGTGACCAGAACGAGTCATTGGGAATAACAGACCAAGACAGAGCTCTGCTAAAATGAATACATTCTGCTCTGCCAGGGTGACCATGCCGGATAAGACTGTCTGGCAGATGACATTAATCCTCAATACTTTATGCCTGAACACTCAGGAAGTGGATTGTAATTATTATGAGAAGATTATTTACAATGTGCATTCTTCATGTCACTGTTTTACATTCTTATAAAGAGGACCTGTCGCCATGAAATGGCAGTCTGCATGTTATAGAGCAGGAGGAGCTGAGCAGGTGAATGGTGCTGAGCTGCAATACCAAGCTCGGCCACTATATAGTGTACAGCGCTGTACTTGGTAAAATTGCAAGAGGGCAGTACAGCGCCGCTGCCTTCTCAAAACATATTAGACCAGACCCTCATCCGTGTATCACTGCCTGAAGAGCGGTTTAAAATAAAACAATAAATCTTCAGACCCTCATCAGAACTCACATCAGACCCCCCTTGTCAGACCTCAGATCAGATGCCCATCAGAGCTAAAATAAATATATCACTAACCTTTCCTGCTCCGCTGCTCCAAGTCTGGTGGTCTCTGCTGCAATTGCGCTTTCTGTTCTTCTCTGGGCCCGAGCTGCAATGTACTTTTTTTCCAAAGTGGGTGGGGCTTGGTGAACAGGGCATGGTCTCTGTTGCAACAGATTTACTATACTTTACCCCAGAAAGGGGCATACATGGTAGCTGATTTCTGCACCTCATAGATGACGTAGATTTGATTTTCTGGTGCATGGACTGCCTGAAGATTTACCAAATATATTAAGAGACGTGAGGCTAGGACAGTCTAATGAAACACCAGTCTTAGTAAATATGCCCCAGTATTTTGATTTACACCATTTCCTTAGGAGCATGTTTCATGTGGGCTTTTGTTTTAGAATTTTTAAGTATTTTTCATTTGTATTATTATTAGTGATTTCAGTTGAAATCTGTGTCGGAGGCTGTGTTTGGGGCTTCTGTGGCAGATTCCATCACAAATGTCGGACTAATTAGTCCTGCATGCAGAACTATTTTGCCCAATCAAATGAAAGACTTTCTAATGGAAACCTGTCGAACCCTATCATGGTCAATGGGGTCCATCTGGCACCATTAGTTTCAGGTACCTGATTCTAAAAATTTCAACAGATTTTTATTTTGTATCCTACCCTCTATGGCGCCCTAGGTGGCCATTGCTCTGCCTGCCCCTCATCCTGGCCCTTTGTTGAGACACTTATTTGAAAATTGTATTATTGTAAATCTGATAATTCTACAAAGGGAAAACCTCACTGATCACATAATCAATTTTTATTGTATTTCGCCAAGATTTGAACTAGCATTTTCTAGCATGACCGCCATCCATTGCTGTTTTTCCGATCCACCCACAAGACCAAGTTCACTCATATATGATTGAGCTGTATCCTTTAATGTTAGCATGGCAGTGAGCTGACATATCCTGCATGTCCTCTTTAACTTGCAGTGCATGTAGCTTATTTTTCTGAGTGCACTTAAGGCTTCATTAGTTAATAGCATTATCTGACATGTTGCATTTTTTATTTGTCCTCTGCGTTTATGGCATGGGAGGTGACTACTGACCCATTAAATCTCCCATGAGTACTGAGATTTCTCTCAGTCATGGATCTTACCTACACATCAATACATTTTATGTCACAATCACTTATTATATTGGCTGTATTTGCATGTGAAGAAAGTGACCTGTCAAAGAACGTCATTGTCACCACTATAATAAAGAAGAACGACCAACAGAAATTAATTTAGATTTTTTTTTTAATCTTATGATAATATATGATTGTTTATAGTTACGGAGTCCTCGTCTGAGGCTGCACTACTATTACATTCTGAGAACAGCATTCCTCTTGTGATTTCTGCCGGGTGTATTGTCAGGAGAATCTTGGCGGACATGCAAGCAGTGCAATAGTGCATCCCCCTCAAAACAGCTCATACAGGGATGACCACAATGCTCCCAAATTCAATGACATCCACATCCTGCCCATATACAGAACTAGCCATAGGGTAATGTGACATGCCGAAACAGATTTACTAATAGAATTCCCTCTCTTACCCTGATCCATAGTTTTTCAGACAATGAAAAACACATTTTACTGGCCAGCAACTGTATGCATTCTGCATGAGTAGTAACTGGAAGTCCCAATATTTTCACCTCTTGTTCCATTAGGTTGCAGTAGCTTTTGTAGCTACATGTAATTGCAACATTCGCCTTCCATTGTAGAGAATTTGCATGTGTATGTATATAGTCAATTCACATCTCATGGTAGATATCCTGTGCACATTTTATAATGACAGCTACCCGACACACTATTACAATCTATGTAATGTATTGATTTACCATCCATTAGATCACATCTGGGCATACTATTACTCTGAGCAGCCCAGTGGATATCAACATGCTCATGTGATATTGCTTCACATGAGAGATCTGTGGAACACAATGTCTTGCATACACGTTCCTGAGTGGAACTGAGCCAACGCTGTCTCGGGTTATTCAAGAAGAATTAGGTTTAAGACACTGCATCATAGTTTTGGGAGTGCAGACAGAGTGCATCTTCATTTCATTAGAAATAAATAGAAGAATTGTTGAATGAACATGCTGTACTGTAGATGCTCAGCCGTGGAATCCCAGTTCATGAGGTTTGAGACAAACAGGGCTTCCATTGGCAATATGGAACAACATCCTGGGTGTTATGTGCATAAACACTGCACTGTCCTATACTATGACTATGGGTGGCTTACTGCAGAGAGTTGAGTTCCTGTTTTTCCTAGACATTTGTACTTCATACTTCCAGCACTACAGAAGCTGCCACAGGGGCAGATTTCATGAACAGAACGGATGCACTATATGCCAGTACCAATTTATAAGATACTCATGATACAACTCATTCCAATAATTGTGTCTATAGAATTTGCACAGCTTATTAACCCCTTAGTGACCAAGCCTGTTTGGGCCTTTATGACCAAGCGTTTTTCTTCCTTTTTTTATGGTCTCGTTCCAAGAGCTATAACTTTTTTATTTTTTCATCTATATAGCTTTATGAGGGCTTGTTTTTTACGGGACAAGTTGTAGTTTTTAATGGCGCCATTTTGGGGTACACATAACTTTCTGATTAACTTTTATTAACTCTTTCTGGGAGGGAGATGGGGAAAAATAGCAATACTGCCACTGCGTTTTTACATTATACATTTTTTGGCGTTAATTTTTCGGTACAAATAACATAATATCTTTATTCTCTGGGTCAGTACGATTACAGTGATACTAAATACTTATAATTTTGTTTACGTTTTACTACTTTTTTTGCAATAAAACACCTTTTATTAACCCCAAAAATTATTTTGCATTGCCACTTCACAAGACCCATAACTTTTTTTTTTTTTTTTTATATATATGGAATTGTGTGAGGGCTTGATTTTTGATAGACGACTTGTATTTTTCATGGGTATGATTTTGGAGTAAATGCCGCTTTTTGATCGCTTGTTATTACGTTTTTTTTCGGTGGAAACTAAGAATAAATTCGAAATTCTGTCTTTTTTTATTTTTTACGGCGTTCACCATAGGGTATAATTTATGTAATATTTATGTAGTCCCGGTCGTTACGGATGCGGCAATACCAAACATATGGGGGATATTTTCTTTTTGCAATTTTTTTCATTGAAAAGCGTATTTTCAATGGAAAAAAAGGCATATTTTTTTATTTTATGGAATTTTTTTTATTTAATAAATGTGTATTTTTTTTCTATTTTTTTTACTACTTAATAGTCCCACAAGGGGACTATAATATACAGTATTTTGATTGCTTTTAAAATGTAATGCATTATCTCTATAATGCATTGCATTTCAATAGCAATGCTATTCGAACATTGACCAGCAGGCTGCGCCAGAGAGGCACAGCCTGCTGGAAGTAACTGAAGACAGGCTCGGGCCCTCATCGGAAGCAAGGTAAGCTTCCCAGCACATCAGCACCCAGCGATCGCATTTTCGGGGTGCTGATGGGAGACAGAGGGAGTCCGCTCCCTCTGTCACCACTTTACATGCAGCGGGCGCCATTGCGCCCGGCATGTAAAGGGTTAAACAGCCCGGATCGGCACTCCTGCCGTTCCGGGCTGTTAGAGCAGGGACCCGGCTCTCATGTGAGAGCCAGGTCCGCGCTCCCCGCTGCACGGGGGAGCCGCGCGGCGCTTAAACTGGGCCGCCGTAAAAACGCGGCGGCCCAGCCTAAGGCCCCTTAGTGACCGCCGTAAAAACACGTATGGGTGGTCACTAAGGGGTTAAATTAGGCTTGCTGCCTGGTAGGGTTGATCATGCTGACTAAAACAACACCTTTCTTTTGTCTGTATGCCAAACAGCTGCAGAGATGTCACGGTTACATGATAAGGCTATGGCCTGGGGGGAACACTTCTTGTTTTTTTTTTCCAGGGCCACTTTAAGTTCCCAGTCCGCTCTTGGGTAGGAAGGCGGAGTAGGAAAACAGGAGCAGCTTTTCTAGAAAAGTGTTAAGTTTAAGGATGAGATACATTTATCAAACAGCATGGGACATTTGATAAATGTGGCATAAAGTACTCCCAACGCAGACTCAAGTAAAACTGACTTCGCCCATGTTAATTTCTTCCTTGTGTATCTGGATGAGAAGAATTCTGCTGCAGCAGAAACCTTCCCCCGCTACCTGCAATGGAGAACAGACCAGAAAAGCCCCTCCTTTTTAGGGAAGCCCCTCCCCTCAGCCAGCCCCAGCTCAAGATTGAGAGCGTCTTCCCTTTTGTGAGCTTGCAGGGCACATAGCTTCGCATAGGACAAATACTGTAGATTTGCATTTCATTTTAACACACACTTCACATCTTACTGCAATGTGGACTTCAGAACTCCTGCCATCTTTCATTGAAAGTCTGACAACATATTCATCAACTGCAACTGGAAATGCTAATCTTAAAAGACCTTGGATTTGTCCTTCCAACAGGGTATAATTTATCCGCTTACTCCATGATGGAAGAGTACAGACAGTGCATTTACAATTCCATTCTCATGCACACAGCCGTTGTTTTGGTCCGCATTCGAGCCGCAGTTTTGGCGGCTCGGATGCGGACCCATTCACTTCAATGGGGCCGCAAAAGATGCAGACAGCACTCCGTGTGCTGTCCGCATCTGTTGCTCTGTTCCGTGGTCCGCAAAAAAAATATAACATGTCCTATTCTTGTTCGCGCTTTGTTGCAAAATTGCTGAATGCACACGGACGCTATTCGTGTTTTGCGGACCACAAAACACACAACGGTCATGTGCATGAGGCCTATTACTGTCCTTGCCCCTGAACACAACTGGGGCAGTACAGACAACAACGTAGTGCAGCTCAGCGCCCATTCACTTGAGCAAGGATAGGTGTCTCCTATGTCTGGTCACTTATGTCAGCTATCTCCGGCATTCTCATAGAGATGAATAGAGGGGCAATACACATACTTCACCACTGCTCCATTCTTACAGGGGAAAGAACACATGACCTCTGGTCAGTGGTGGTCCCAGCATTCTGTCCCTCACCAATCTAATAGTAATATCTTGTCAAATGGATAGGAGAACATTAGTGCTTACTGGGATAAGCCATTAAAGGGGTTGTACGGGTTCATAGCTGAACCCGGACATAACCCCTTCTTCACCCAGGCAGCCCTCTGAGTTCAGCATCGGAGCATTTTATTCTCTGATGCTCTCCCTTTTTTTTGCAGATCTGGTGACGTACCGGGTCTCCGCTAGGCGAAGGCTTCCGCCTAGCAGTGTTTCCGATGACATCACTGGCACTAATAGCCAGGCGTTAACGCTGCCCTAGCCTGTAAAACGGCAAGGCCAGCACCAAAGCCCGCCCATCAGTGCCCGTGACTTTACCGGGAACACTGCTAGGCGGAAGCCTCTACCTAGGAGTGTAAAAATGTGAACAAAAAAAGCCCCTGCCCTGCATAATCCAGTGCAGGGCAAGGGAGAGCATCAGAGCATGAAATGCCTGGGTGAAAAAGGGGATATGTCCGGGTTCAGCTCTGTGCACAGCACAGGAAATCATTTTGTTAGTTATGTGCTGTCAGTTAAGAGATATGTTATATTCACACGGTGAAGCCCAGCACCATGCGTTTTCTAGGGTATAGTGAATTAGTATGAGCTTTTCCTAGGGCTACTTGTCACAGTGGTCTGTGATGCTCTCTTTTGACAGGCGGTAGTGGTCTGGCTTTGTGCCATACCACTTGTGTGCACTTAGCCCTCAGTATTCTGCTGAATAGGTTTGAATACCAGATTTTGTCGCTGGCCACATCTGGGGCACTTGACATTGCAGTCTATTATGATAATGTCTAAAGGGTTAAACTCGGCCAAGAGAACCAAGCCCAAACCATTAATCAGGCATCTCTTTTACATCATTGAATGTGTGCCGAGGGAAATGTACGCTCCAGCAGATCATCTGTCACCATTCATCTTTTTATTCTCTTAGTTTAAGAGCTTTCACACATTTTACGCAGCTTGGAATATGAATGGATGTCTATGGACATTTGTTCAGCATATTAAACATAAACTGGCTGCTGCTCAGTATAGCCCTATTAAGTGCAAGCTGTAGGAAAATATTCTGCTGCAGTCAAGGTACAGCTGCAAATCAAAAGGCGGCACCCATCCAAATGAGGGGGCTTCTTTCTTTTGGAGGAAAACTCGCCATTAAAATAATGTTGAACACAACTTATTCCATTATCACATATTAAAAGTAGAATCTAATCATATCCAGAAGTAGCCATTGTGAGTGGATCCAATTTCCTCTTCTTTTTACATAATATGTCACAATTGGAGGGGAAAAAAGGTGTTGGGACCTATCGTAGCGGTGAAGTTCTCAGGAAGGGCTCATGCATACGAGTGTAATGGCTCAGTGCTTGTGCTGCGGACTGTAAAAGGCTGGTCTGCAATATTCAGGCGCTGGCCGTGTGCACTTCGTGGTGCGGATGCGGACCCATTGTCTTGAATGGGTCTGCAATCCGCAAGATACAACCGAAGATAGGACTTTACCTATGTTTTGCGGAGCAGAAGTACGGATCGGAAGCACTATGAAGCGCTTCCGTGGGATATGGGGTCTGTGCCTCCGCACCGCAGTAGATAAGACATGTCCTATCTCTTGTGGTATTTTGCGGATGGCGGAACCATTAAGTCAGTGCATTGCGGACCACTATTTGCAGTCCGCAACAGGGGCACTGAGCCATTACGCTCGCGTTCATGAGCCCTTAGGCAGATGTGTTTTTAATGATTATGTTCCTCATTGACTATTTATTCTATCACCACAAGCAGAATTTTTGCCTTTAACAACCAAAAGCAATTTGTAGCTTTGGTTCAAAGAAAAGTTTTATATAAGGTAAATAAATCTACCCTGTACCATCCCATCATAAACCTACACACTTGATGGTATCCATACATTCTGTAACAAACCTGCTTGGAAACGTGTAATAGAAGTCGTGTCCTCTTACCTGGCAGAGGAAATTTGGGGCTGAAATAAGTTGTTTTTGGTGTGCGGATTTAGAAGGGTTTTTAATTGAGGATTTGGATGAGTTTTTAGAGGAGGATTTAAAAGCTTTTTTGCCAGGGTTTTTCTTATCTAGCCCTTGGATGGGATAATTCAGAAGTGTTTTTGGTAAAAGAAACTCTTCTAAAACTACTAGAGTTCTTCCTGCTGCCCCATGACTTCATTACCAGTTCCCTTCTAAGAAGTAACATACCACTTCAGATGCAGATCTCAATTAGCGGTAGAAATAAACGCCACCATGTATGCAGATGGTGGCATTTTGTCCATTGAAATCAGTGGAAAGCTGCTGTTCCCATTTTGATGGTAGATTTCACAGCCGGCCATTTACTGTGGCGGATTTTACTCACGTGAACAAGTCCTCCAGAAACAAATTGTCCTAGTTCTTGTGGGTGCATTGCCCTTTTGAGATGGCCCTGTTTGTACCAAAATGTGGAGCTGTATTTAGTTTGTGGAGCAAATGGACGACTTGCCGATTCATTTCATAAATCTATGGCCAGACTCATGTTATTTTTTATTAATTGCTCTTTTTTTCTTTTAGAGAGCCTATTGGGAAGAGGAAACTTGGTAAGATTCTTGTGCATGTTTATAAAAATACAAGTATGAATTCTGATGTATGGTTGTTCATTTATGTGAGGTTTCAGGAAAACCAATGAATTCCTAGCCGAGCCTCTGACAGAAGTGTAAGTTACTTAAACTCCCCTCATACAAAAATTCTGGAGTCTCTTTTCCTTTTCTGTTGTGCTGTTCCTGTTAGGCATCTTTCACACGGGCGTTCCGGATTTGCTATGTATGCGTCGCGTGTGCATTGCGGGAAAACCGCGCGAGTAGGCACGCAATTGCAGTCAGTTTTGACTGCGATTGCTTTCCGATGTTCAGTAATAGCATTCTTAATACAGAATGCTTACTAAAATGTGGCTTGAGGGGTTAAAAAAAATATTATTAACTCACCTCATCCTCTTGTTCGCGCAGCCGGCATCGTCTTCTTTCTTCTTCTTTCAGGACCTGGAAAAGGACCTTTGATGACGTAATCGCGCTCACCACGTGGTGAGCGCGGTGAGGTCAGAGCAGGTCCTGCTGAATGAAGATAGAAGATCCTTCTATCTTCATTCAGCAGGACCTGCACTGACGTCAGCGCGATTACGTCATCAAAGGTCCTTTTGCAGGTCCTGAAAGAAGACGATGACGGCTGCGTGAACAAGAGGATGAGGTGAGTTAATAATTTTTTTTTAAAAAAACCCTCAAGCCACATTTTAGTAAGCATTCTGTATTAAGAATGCTATTATTTTCCCTTATAACCATGTTAGAAGGGAAAATAATACAGTGATTAGACTTTAACGGGGTTGCTCATTTATATCATCTCCTAGCAACCATGCGTTAAAATTGCACCGCATCTGCACTTGCTTGTGGATGCTTGCGATTTTCACACAGATCCATTCATTTTTATGGGGCCTGCGTTGCGTGAAAAACGCAGAATATAGAACATGCTGCGATTTTCTCGCAACGCACAAGTGATGCGTGAAAATCACTGCTCATCTGAACAGCCCCATTGAAGTGAATGGGTCCGGATTCAGTGCGGGTGCAATGTGTTCACCTCACGCATTGCACCCGCACGGAATTCTCGCCCGTGTAAAAGGGGCCTTAGGGTTAGTTTCATATGAGTGTGTCTAGTGCGGAAAGAACGCTCCGTCTGGGAACACGATTTCCCATTATGGATACTGATCCTTTCACAGGAATTATAGTGATTTATAATGCTGTGTGTCTCTGCGTGACCTTGCATCTACTGAATTATACTGGCAGCATTATATTGGTATAATTCAGTAGATACAAGGTTGGCCAGAGACGCACAACATTATAAAGCATTACAATTCCTTGTGGTCCTGTGAAAGGAAGAGTATCCATAATGGGAAATCACGCCTTCAGACGGACCGCGTTTTCTGCACTGGACTCGCTCATCTGAAACTACCCTAACAGGAACAGCACAACAGAAACGGAATTGACGCTCTAGAATTTTTAAAATAATTTATAATGCTGTGTGTCTCTGGTCAATCTTGTATCTACTAAATTAAGCCTCAAACACACAACCGTGCCGTGTTTTATGGCCTGCAAATTGTGGATCCGCAAAACACGGATGTCGCCCGTATGTGCGTTCCTCAATTTGTGGAACTGAACGAGTGCCCATAATTGAAATGTCTATTCTTTTCCGCAAAACGGACAAGAATAGGACATGTTCTATTTTTATTGCGGGGCCACGGAAAATGCGGCTTAGATGCACAAAACAACATCTGTATGCATGAGGCCTTATACTGACATAATGCTGTCAGTATAATTCAGTAAATGCAAGGTCACACAGAGACACACAGCATTATACATCATTATAATGCTGTGTGGTTCTATGAAAAGAGCAGTGCCCATAACAGGAAGTCACGCTCCCACACGAAATGCGTTTTCTGCATTGGACGCGCTCGTATGAAACTACTCTTATGCATCCTAAATTGACAACTGGGTGTTTTCATTCACAATGTCCAATCACTGCTGATAGTATCAGAGTAGCTAAGTTGCAGCTCACCTGGTGTTATGTAACAACACATATGAATGTCTGATAATACAGGCATTCATATATACAATGAATGAGGACATGCATAGTCTTTTTAGATGTCTCCCATTGATTAATGGGATTGTCTTATCAGAAAATGACCTATTGTTTAAATCTGGTTTTTATTCGCACTGACCACTAGGTCTATAATGTGTCAATTCCTGTTTGGAAGCAGCTGGGTCATTGACACACTGGACAGGAGGGGACCTCATTGACTTGTATGTTCTGTGACCTGTGATGAGGCCAGGAAGGAGGGGATACGCTTTGTGAATGGTGGATCCTGTCTTACCGATACATAGATGATATCTGTCAATGTAATGCTGCCTGTGATGATAATGTGATAGCTACTGAAATGTTACCTGTACAGAACAGGAATTCTCAACATATTATCAGACCTAGTGGCCAGTGTGAAAACTGCAGTTTTCTTTTAATAATATAGTGATAAGGAAAATGAAAACAACACTCACCAAAATTGTGTGAAAAAAATCTGTTTAACATAAAAACTTGATTTAAACAATAGTATTTTGTGGTTCGCAAACCATGGATCCGTAAAACGGACAAGAATATGACATGTTCTATAATTTGCAGCACGGATGCGGACAGCACACGGATAACATCTGTGTGCTGTCCTGACTTTTTGTGGACCCATAGAAGTTATCCCCTATCCACAGGATATTTATGTGGGAGCGCCGGAGATAGCAGAGTACTGCGCTCACCTATCTGGTGCTCCCATAGAAATGAATGGAGTGGTGGCGTGTTTTTCCAACCAGCCGCTCCGTCCATTTCAGGGGGGCTCCACAGAGTTTGGGGCCTTGTTCTTGTGATTGGTGGGGCTCCCAGCAGTAGGACCCCCACCAATCTGATAGCTGTCCCCTATTCCTGTGAGTAGGGGATAACTTGTTATAACTGGAAGACCCCTTTAATCACATCAAGGAAATCGAGATCTTTGTGAGTGTCGATACATTCTTTGTGCAGAGCTGCTGAAGGAAATGTTTTGGTGGTTAGGCACTTCTTGGGTAGTAGTGCCCTCTAGTTGTGACTGAATGTTATAACATTAAAACTGTTCTATGCTAGGACTTTGTATTGTACACATCAATTATTATTATTATTATTATTATTTTATATACAAGGCCTGATGCTGCTCAGGTTACACTGATCATGGAAATCCATGGTGATGTGATATTTTTACAGATTATGCAATATTCTTTATGTAGAGAACACTGAGACTTTATCTGTAAGTTTTGATGGTGGCACTACTTTTAGTAGATTTTATCTACCGTATCTTCTGGCAGTCACTGCCTACATTTAGGTGTGAATAGCAAACATGCACCTTTTATGAACTGTGTAATCTTTTTTTTGGTTAGGCGGAGATTCTTCATCGGCTGACCCCTTAGTCTTGGATCAGTATGTGGTGGTTGCTGCATATGACAAACAGGAGAGCACAGAAATCACTCTGCGTGTTGGTCAAGTGGTCGACATCATTGAGAAAAACGAGTCTGGTAAGTAAACAAGTATTCAGAGATCATGTTATGTAAAAATTTGGACAGGAAACCCAGGATAAGAGGCCTCTGCCTTTTAATAAATTAGGACTGGGAACGCCTGTCTTGATAAATGTCCCTAAATGTCTATTCATTTCTGAAATATTCATCAAGGCTGTCACAGGAATGAATAGAGACACTGGCTTCCTGACCATACATAAGATGCTGTGCCAGTTGGGAGAGTCAGAGTGTTTGTCACTGTCACATGACACAGCTGAGGATCAGAGGGGAGGTTATGACAGTAACAAATAACAGTCGCCATGAATAAAAATGTATTGCACTACTATTAATATCATGCACCTTTCTAACGGATCAGAGAATAAAAACTTTTTGTTAGTCTTCTTCTTTAACCCTTTCTCTACCAGCGTACATGTATGGCGCTGGAGCGATAGGCAAACATGGCGCCGCGCTCACATGTGCAGCGGGCATCATGGCTGGCAGGTCTCTGCTGTTTCAATCAGCAGAGACTTGCGGCTAATTACCGCGACCGATAATAATGTTGATTGCGGTAATTAAAGCCTTTAGATGCCATGATCAAGTGAGACTACAGCATCTAAATGGTCAAAAACCCGGAAGCGCGAGCCAGTGAGGATGCCGGTAATTGATTTGAATGCGCTCAGCCTCGCAGAAGAGGCTGAGGGCAATTAATGCTGCAATTCTTATTTTGGCCACCAGGTAGGCCAACATAAAAAATGAGCAATAGCCAATAATAAATGCATTTTAAAAATCCATGATTGTTCAAAATTAAAATAATGGATTTTATATGCTCAAATACAAACTTCAAAATTATTACAAAAAAGTTTTTGAAAAAAATAAATAAAATAGCAAAAAATATAAACATTATGGCTATCACTGCGACCAAAAACACCCGTACTATTAAAATATGAAAAAAAATTCCGATACGGCTAATGGCTTAACGGCAAAAAGGGTCAAAATGGCCAGATTGCCATTTTTTCATTGCTTCTCTTGCCCAAAAAAATTTAATAAAATGTGATCAAAATGTCACACACACACAGCTCACAATGAGCCCCCACACAGCTCAATAGATATAACTCTAAAAAATTTATGGGGGTCAGAATATGGTGATGTAAAAAAAATGATTTATTTTTTTTTTTTCAAAAGAAATAGAAGAGATGGATAGCACACTAATATCTGGACCTTTGATGCATCCATTGAATTATTATTGTCATTGCTGCCATCTAGAGACGGCTATGATTATTGCCACCTTTGTTAATTAAGATAGGCGGTGCAGAGACTGCTATTGATAATACCACTATTTCCTATTTATAGATTTTTAACAGTATTACCAACATTGTGGTTCAATTAACGTTATTTTTAACAATATTATTATTAATGTTGGAGTTTATATCATTTATTGTGGGACAGAATTTATACTACTATTATACATTTTTTTTAATATTTTTTTATTTTTAACACTTTTCTAATTTTGTGTGCGAATAAAATGTATAGCAACTTTTAATTCTTGCGACACCAGATATTAGTGTGCCATCCATCTCTTCTATTTCTATTGTTTATATATAATATATAGGCGACGGGTACGCCTAGGATTGAGCACCTATATGCAATGGTCTGAATTAGTTGAGCCGGTGACATTAAATCTGATTTACTATATATTTTTTTTCAACGTTTAAATTTATTTTTACACTATTTAGACATAAAAAACCTATATACCGGTATATATTTTTTCCCAATTCTACCCTATTTGGAATTTTTTTCCGCTCCCCACTACATTTTATGTCATAATTAATGGTGGCATTAGAAAGTAAAACTTGTCCCTCAAAAAATAAACCCTCATACAGCTATGTGAACGGAAAAAGTTATGGCTCAAGGAAGATAGGGAAAGAAAAATGAAAATGCTAAATAAAAAAAAAAAACAGTATTCTAAGGGTTAAAAGGAATGTATTATCAAGAAAATACCTATTGTCTAAATCGTGTTTTTATGTTCACCATATTTTTGAGAATTTGGGGGATTTTTTCTCAATTTTCAATGTCACTATCTATATTAAAATAAAAAAAATATGATCCTACAGTTTTTACCCAAGCCACCAAGCTTAATTATAGCAACATATTATTAGGCTTGGGTGAAAACTGCAGGATTATATTATTAAATAAAAAAAAAAAAGGTTCTGTACAAGCAGGATTACAATGCTAGATAAAACCTTTGTATAGATAAGACAGGATCCTTTTCCTGCACAGGTCACAGAGCATCCTGCGTAAGCTCCAATCTATAGTGTCTAGAAATATGCTTTACAGAAGCCACAAGAGCCGTAAACAGGAAGTCTTCACATATTATTAGGCTTAGTGGTCAGCTTGAAAAATGCACAATTTTAGGATTCCTTTATAAATATAGATAGTGACGAGGGAAATTAAAAAAAAATCACCAAAAATTCTAAAACATGAAAACTTGCTTTGAACAATAAGTTCCAACTTTTTGGATAACGCATTAGATTTTTTTTTAAAGGCTTCCCATGGTATACAATAAAAAAAAGTCATACTTTAGCGATTCCTTGCTGTTTTTATTCCAGTACTTCATAGTCCCCTTTGCCGGTCCTTTTTGACAATCGTTGCTTGTGGCGGGTTACTGCTGGCTGGCTGAGAGGGCATTTCCTGTACGCCATGAAGGACCAGGAAACAAATATCAACAGGCACATTCATTTCAATGGGTCCGCAAAAAATGCGGACAGCACACGGATGTCATCATCCGGATGTCGACATACGGTCGTGTGCATGTAGCCTAATACACATCTTTAGAAAGAATATCTTGCTTAAAAGAAGTGTCTGCTGTGAAGATCAGGCTGAACGCTTTTAAAGCATTCTGGTCACAGCCCTACAGTTCGCCCTCTTGCACTGTGTAATCAGTGAAGCAGCAGGGGACGCATCACATTGCACTTCTTGTCACAGGGGGCTTTGTGGCACCTCTCACTGGACCCTCGGGCTTGGTTTATTATCCATGTATTTCAATTTTTTATGGTGGGGGTTGTAACTATTCAGTTTGGTTTGGTGTTGGAGAAAAGACTGTGGGAGACATGACAGGAGAGTAATCCCATTGTGTTAATTGTTATGCCATTATTTCCAGTTTTAGTTGTGTAAATCTGTGCACTTTGTAACCCAGCTATACTAACCCAGTATTTACTGTATATGCCTGTCGCGACGAGGAATGTTACAAAGGGTTTTTCTGTCTGAATTCTTGGCATTTTTGTCTGGTGCTCTTAATAAATCTTGACGTTGGCTACCCACAGTATGTAAAATACATTTTAGTCATTGTTATTCAGTGCCTTTGTGATTCTCACTTATCAGTGCCTTTATAAAAAAGATAAAATGTGCTGTTTCTCCAGGCTGGTGGTTTGTCGGTACTGCAGATGAACAAGGATGGGTCCCTGCAACTTGCTTAGAGACTCAAGATGGGGGACAGGAGGACTTTACAATTCAACCAGAAGAAGGTAAGAAGAATAAAAAATGGCTTTTACTATTCAGTCACTTCACTAACAACCATCACAGAATAGTAATGTGCCAATGCACGGTACCCTGGAAACCATCAGCACTTCCATTTCATGCCCCACGTTTAAAAGGATAAAAACACTGAATACATTTGTCAACTAAAAACTGTTCTCTCTCCGTCACAGCTTTATGTGTGTACATCAATATTTGTGTCACGTGCTGTCTAAACAAGTCGTACTAGTCTGTGTATTATGTAAGTGTATGTTGTATTTTAGCCTTTTTAGGAGGTACTCTGCACTTCTGGTAATTGTATGAGAAGAAAACCAAAGGGAACCTTTTTTAACAACAGGAAGTAGTATTATTGTTGTAATATGACTGTCTGCTTGGATTCCAAGTACCCAGTGATTTAAACAAAACTGACAAATCCTCATGTCTTATTTTGTCACTTCCTGCTTCCCCACATGCTCCCAGCCCCATGGAGATACTGGTCCTTGCCTAGGCACGTCGGCCGCCGAAGGACACTTGGGGACCTGTACACCAGTGGATGGGGTCCAGGTGCAGAGAGGCTTGTTTTCTTGTCTGTGATTGCCGTGTCTCCTTCTGTTGCACTGGTATTTTGCATGTCTTGCATGTCCATGTTTTGCTTCCAAGTGAAATCTTTATATGCATGCCAAAGGCATGTGCCTCATGCTAAAGATGATGGAATGAGAAGTAGGAACCACAGCTCTATTCACAGAATACAGGTGTTAACTATTTCCATTTGTAAGTAACAAGATAGGGGAGCAACCCTTTAAACATGTGCTTTGACAAGGGAGGCCAACATTATGCATTCTTTATACTCTGGACAACAGTGCGATTTGGTCAGTTCATAAGAACCCAGGTATGCAGGCATTGAAATCTCAACCATTTTCTTATCAGGTCCAGCACTTGAGCTTATTGATGGCCTCCTTTGCAGGAGGTCTATTACATCTTTTTTGAAACCTGCCATGCTTTACATTTTTTCCATGTTTTATAACTAAACTTGCCCCATACTAAGACCGACAGAAGACAATATAACTATATAAAAAGCTCTTACCCTTGTTTTGGATCCAATTTTGTAAAATGTATATGTCCTACAGTAGTATTGTTCTGTTAGGTAAAAATTCAGATCTATTAATTTAGAGTGTCTCCCTCTAATTCATTTTCTTATAGATTTAGCAAGAATAGTTTTTGGTGAAAAAAAATAACATAAGCTTATACACGATTGCCATGAATAGCTTGTGGTCTGATCTCAAGTATATACCTGCTCTTTTTTTATGAACAGAAGAGAAATACAGCGTTATCTATCCATACACTGCAAGAGATCAAGATGAAATCACTCTGGATAAAGGAGTCATAGTAGAGGTCATGCAAAAGAATCTTGAGGGATGGTGGAAAATTAGGTAGGTTTAGTAATAAACATCGTATTGCTGTTCATAAGACAGAATGTACCAACTAAGGCTACTTTCACATCTGCGTTGTGCTGTCCGGTTTTGAGATCTAGCACAGGGTCTCAAAACCGCAGCAAACACTTCAGTTTTGCCCCAATTCTTGTCAATGGGGACAAAACTGAACAAACTGGAATGGAGCGCACCAGAATGCATTTCGTTCCAGTTTGTTGCGTTCCCATACAAAAGCGGCATGGGAAACTGAAGAAGCCCGATCCGGCACCAAAATCCATGTTAGTGGTGCTGTATCCGGCGTCCATTGGCTTTCAATGGTGCCGGTTCCTGTTTCTTTATTTTCGATATAATACAACCGGATCTGTTCTGCACGGGTGCAGCCGGTTCTATTTTGCTGTGTTTTTGAGATCCCTTGCCGGATTGCAAAACCGGACAGCAAAAACGCAGATGTGAAACAATGTGTACATTCCAAGAAAGAGGAGGGGAGCTTATTGTTTACAAAGGTACATATGGTTTTTGCCCATAGCAGCAAGAACATTGCAATTTGTTGTTTTTGGCCAATTTCTGTATTATGTCTAAAATTTCGAATAAATTTCAAGGCCTGCCGTTCCTGACATGCCTTCTTGTAGAACTACAGGTTCAGCAATGAGCATTGCCTGTGCAGAGACTCTCTTGCAACCCTTCTTGTCTTGCCTGGGTCTCTTTTATTTATTTATTTATTTTTTATTCCCTGATGTGATATTGTGGCTGTGATTTAAATAACAGCCACAACATATGCTACAATGTAGAAATCCTACTGTAACAGCAAAGGTCCTGTTCACTTCATGTTAGAGCCTTGGGTCAGAGATGTGTGTGTCCTGGTATTTCCCTGTATACCTCTGATAGTGGTCTCTGATAAACATCTAATTTGATGTGAACAGGGTCAAGTACAGATCACTGCAAATAGAGAGTAATTCAGCTCCCCTCCAGCTGGGTGCACAGGATCTGGAACACCTCCTTTCAGTATGTCATTGGATTGTGGGAGAAAATCTGAGTACCCGGAGGAAACCCACGCAAACACGGGTAGAACAAGTTGTCGCAGATTATACGACTCACTTCTTCTTTGTGTGGCTCCAAATCAGTTCGGATTATAAGTATGAGCTCATACAGCTTTCTCAATGAGACCAATACAGGCTGGTATCATGGAAAATATGCATAACTTTATTCCAGTCACATACACTTATATAGGCAATATGAGGTAGACAAAAAGGGTGGTCCTAAATGAAAGTTTATTGGCTCTGTGACAAAAAGGGAGTAGTTTACTAACTTTATCCCTGAGTTTGATTGGCACATTTGAAACTAGCAACTTAACTCCTCCTTTTTCCCCCAATAATCTTACAACAAAGAAAAATGTACACGAGGCTCTTAATTGATTTTTTTTCTTTTTGCCATCTAGTGGAGAAAAATGTGTACTACAGTAGAGAGAGAGAGAGAGAGAGAAATAAAATCCTCTCTCTCACAAACATACATATGAACATATACTCTATGTTCAAATAAAGTCAAGCTTTTGCTCATTCCATGGCATGCTGGATTGCTTTTTTGTGGTGGAGGCCAACCACAGGTAGCACATAGTTTTGCTTAAACACAAGCAAACAGCAAACAAATGATGGTTAAAGGGGGTGTCCAAGATAATTAAAATAAATCCGCCTATGCTGTGTTTCCCCAGATGTTTTTAGCACCACAGCTCTGGTCTTCCTAGCGATGTTTGTACACAAGGCTGCAGCGTTGATGTAGAGGTATATGGTATGTGCAAACTACAAAAAATGGCGTGGTGTTAAAAGCCAGGAAGTGCTCAACCCCATATGCAGTGGTGCATCTATACCCAGGGGAGCAGATCCTGCACTTGTGGCCCGTTGCTAATGGCTATCCCCAGCAAAAATGCATACAGTGGAGGATGCACGCAGCGGACCACAAGTACCACAAAAAGACATCCTACACAAGATCGAAAAATGTGTGGATGTAAATAGCTATATGAAATAAACATTAATAAGGAAGGTGCACTACTGTGGATGCAAACAAACAAGTCTGACTAAACCCTCAAACTGGTGTTAAAATAGAGAATTTTTGCCAATATATCCTTATATGAAGGCCATATCTGAGCCCGAGCACCGCTCCAAGGTATCTCAAGTAGCTCGGGGCAATACCAGGAGCCAGTGGGCGAATTACAGCAAACTCCCAGTTACCTCCAGCATGCAGCCATGCTTACAATGGGAGGAGGGAGGAGGCTGTGAGTCCCACCCGAGACTGACTGATAAGGCCCAGGCCTCACAGGTGCACCTAAATGTTGCCTGTGGATGAGAATCAGGCACATTTAAATATGGAGTTTATATACCTCCAAACATATCTATATACAAACTACAAAAAATGGCGTGGTGTTAAAAGGCAGGAAGTGCTCAACCCTATATGCAGTTGTGCATCTATACCCAGGGGAGCAGATCCTGTACTTGTGGCCTGTTGCTATGGTATGTGACCTCTGCTGCCAGTCACTGGCCTCAGCGGTATATATGGCACCACTGCAGCCTTGTATATAAACACCAGGGCAAGGACCAGAGATGTGATTCTGAAAATGGCAGGGGAGAAATAGGCGAGTACAGATTGATTATTTATTTTATAACATTTGGTGGCATAGGAACAAAATGTTATTTTTTTATTAATCTAATATTTTACCGGTAATTTAATTTTTGGTATTTTACATTAAAAATGCTGAATTAAGAATTACAGTCAAAGTCCCTTAGCTACCAAAGAAGCTTGAGGCAGGGATATTTATTTATACTTCTTCTTTATGTGAGTCACAGTACATGTGTGTTATTCTATGCTTGATAGTAATGTGACTAATGCTAGCAACATTTGTGGATCTGATTGTAGTATAAGCATCACTAGGAAACACATACTTAATGGCTTGTCTTGTTCCAGATATAAAGGTGCAGAGGGCTGGGCCCCAGCATCCTACCTGAAGAAAATTAGTGGAGATTTACTATCACAAAAGCTAGCCTCAGGGTCCAGTGCCAATTCCAGTGCTCTAGATTTGGATGGAATCTCCAGGCAGCAGAACTATGCTGGTCGGGATAAGGAAGCTCCAAGTCGCCAACTTCCATTCACAGATTTTAAACGAAGTAAGAATCTTTATATTATTACAAATTCACATATTTTTTTTTCAATTGCTGCCTACTCCTAAATTTTTGCAAAACTTTTTTATAATTTAAAGGGAACCTGTCACATTGAACATGCTTTTTGATCATGTTGTAAAGCAGGAAAAGCTGACCAGACCGATTTAAAGTTTTGTGAGAATAGATTCAGTATAACCTTTGTTTTATTTGTTTAAATCTTTGCTTTTTTGTGTTTAGTAGTCCAGTGGATGGTCCTACTTATAGTACTGACTGACAAGACTTCCATGAGTGTGCATACAGAGGTACAGTACCTCTCAATCACAGAGTAGGACCTGGACTTTTTAGGCTACTTTCACATTAGCGTTTTTCTTTTCCGGCATAGAGTTCCGTCACAGGGGCTCTATACCGGAAAAGGACTGATCAGTTTTATCCCCATCCATTCTGAATGGAGAGTAATCCATTCAGGATGCATCAGGATGTCTTCAGTTCAGTCATTTTGACTGATCAGGCAAAAGAGAAAACCGTAGCATGCTACGGTTTTATCTCCGGCGAAAAAAACGGAAGACTTGCCTGAATGCCGGATAATTCTTTTCCATAGGAATGTATTAGTGCCGGAATGGCGACCTTTAAAAATGAGAAAAAAATTAATACCGGATCCCTTTTTTCCTGATGACACCGGAAAAACTGATCCGGTATTGCAATGCATTTTTCTGACTGATCAGGCATTTTTCAGACTGATCAGGATCCTGAGCAGTCTGAAAAATGCCTGATCAGTCAGAAAAAATGACATGCGTTTGCATACAGTTTGCCTGATCAGGCAGGCAGTTCAGGCAACGGAACTGCCTGCCGGAATCAAACAACGCAAGTGTGAAAGTACCCTAAGGCCCCTTTCACACGAGCGAGTATTCCGCGCGGATGCGATGCGGGAGGTGAACGCATTGCATCCGCACTGAATACCGACCCATTCATTTCTATGGGGCTGTGCACACGAGCGGTGATTTTCACGCATCACTTTTGCGTTGCGTGAAAATCGCAGCATGCTCCTCTTTGTGCGTTTTTCACGTAACGCAGGCCCCATAGAAATGAATGGGGTTGCGTGAAAATCGCAAGCATCCGCAATCAAGTGCGGATGCGGTGCGATTTTCACGCACGGTTGCTAGGTGACGATCGGGATGGAGACCCGATCATTATTATTTTCCCTTATAACATGGTTATAAGGGAAAATAATAGCATTCTGAATACAGAATGCATAGTAAAACAGCACTGGAGGGGTTAAAAAAAAATAAAAAGTCATTTAACTCACCTTAATCCACTTGCTCGCGTAGCCGGCATCTCCGTCTGTCTCTTTTACTGTATAGGACCTGTTGTGAGCATTAACTATAGTTCAAGGACCTGGGATGACGTCACTCCGGTCATCACATGGTACGTCACATGATCTTTTACCATGGTGATTCACCATGGTAAAAGATCATGTGACGTACCATGTGATGACCGGAGTGACGTCATCCCAGGTCCTTGAACTATAGTTAATGCTCACCACAGGTCCTATACAGTAAAAAAAAGACAGACGGAGATGCCGGCTACGCGAGCAAGTGGATTAAGGTGAGTTAAATGATTTTTTATTTTTTTTTAACCCCTCCAGTGCTGTTTTACTATGCATTCTGTATTCAGAATGCTATTATTTTCCCTTATAACCATGTTATAAGGGAAAATAATACTATTTACAGAACACCGATCGGGTTTGGGTACCAAACACGCGCGATTTTTCTCACGCGAGTGCAAAACGCATTACAATGTTTTGCACTCGCGCGGAAAAATCGCGGGTGTTCCCGCAACGCACCCGCACATTTTTCCGCAACGCCCGTGTGAAAGAGGCCTTAGTCTACAAACTTTAGTTATACTGAATCTTTTCCCATTAAAATACAGACAGTACTGCATGTGCAACTTGATGGGTTCCCCTTAGAGTGGTTGTACCATCTGGGACATTTATGGCATATGAGTCCCATGTCTGGGACCTGGCTCTGTTGTGCGAACGGGGCCTCACTGTGAATGGAGAGCACACCATTTACAGTGGGATGCGAAAGTTTGGGCAACCTTGTTAATCGTCATGATTTTCCTGTATAAATCGTTGGTTGTTGCGATAAAAAATGTCAGTTAAATATATCATATAGGAGACACACACAGTGATATTTGAGAAGTGAAATGAAGTTATTTGGATTTACAGAAAGTGTGCTATAATTGTTTAAACAAAATTAGGCAGGTGCATAAATTTGGGCACCACAAAAAAGAAATGAAATCAATATTTAGTAGATCCTCCTTTTGCAGAAATTACAGCCTCTAAACGCTTCCTGTAGGTTTCAATGAGAGTCTGGATTCTGGTTGAAGGTATTTTGGACCATTCCTCTTTTTTTAAAAACTTGTTTTATTTAACGATAAACCATTCAGGTATGAATCAAGCAGTGCAAAGTACATTAATTTTCCACGCAGGGGAGCAGCATGACATGTTACAGGCACATAGTGATGTATTACATTAGAGCATACATTTCAAATAAAATAAAAAAAATAAGAAAAGGAGGGATCGTACCAGAAGGAGCCGAGAATGGGAGCATGCAGTTACATACAGTAATAAGAAACAGGACACATCCACCTTAATTCTATCTTGGGTTGTCGCTTACTGAGTACATATGAGAAGTTTGCAGGCTCAGAGCGGAGGAGCACCACTCTCCCCATACCTTCTGGAATTTTGGTGGACACTTCCTATGCTTCTAGACAATGTTTTCCATGGACACTGTATGATTAACAAGGGACTTCCACTGACCCAGAGATGGTGGTCTGTCCCCCATCCAACGAAGTGCAATAGCTTTCCTGGCCAAAAATAACGTTTCTCCCAAAAATATTCTATTATAATGGGACCATATCTCCTCATCCAACACTCCAAGTATACAAAGTTTGGGACAAAGAGGGATCACAGCAGGTACCATTGTGGATAATACCCCCAGTACCGAGGTCCAGAAGCGACGAATATAAGGGCATTCCCAGTACATGTGCCAAAAGTCGGCACGGTCCGCCGAGCATCTGTGGCACTTACTATGAGAAATCCTTCCCATCTTGTGGAGCCTGGTCGGAGTGAGGTAGCTCCTATGCAGAATAAACATCTGTATCAATCTATTATTGATAGAGGGAGAAACCCTGGTCGGTGTAAGAAGCGCCTCACTCCAATCATCTCCCGTTAAAGAGGGAATGGATAACTTCCATTTATTTTCAATGGCAAGGGGGTTCATTGTCATGCGATTGCATAGCAGATGGGTGTATAGTATGGAGATGATCCCTCTCGGGCCCTGAGACCTAAGCACTCCTATCAATGGATATTTTGAGATAGCCCTTCCCAATATTCTCAGCTGAGCCTGCAGGGCGTGTCTCAATTGCAGGAACCTAAAAAACATGTTGCGGGGTACCCCAAACTTATCCTGAATCTGCGAAAAGGAACGTAGATACCCACCCTCATACAAGTCCTCCAGTGTGGAGACTCCATGAAGCTTCCACATATCAACCCCATCCCCCAGACACATGTGGGTGAACATGGGGTTATCCCACAAGGGAATCACATCAGGCAGATCCTTATATGAATGCATTTTAGAAGCCTGCCACACTTGATGCACCAGCCTGTGAAGGGGGAGCAGTCGGCCGCGAAGGCAATTGGAATTCTTCAGGACCGGCCAAAGAGTACCCAGGCGCAAGTGCTCTCGCAGAAAGTATTCAGCATTGGGCAAATCAGCCGATGATGCCCAGGGCTTAAGAAACTTAAGCTGTCCGGCTAAGAAGTATAGGAAGAAGTCTGGAAGAGAAGCACCTCCTTGCGTCTTGGGCCAGGGACAACTTCCTTCTAGCTCCACCCCACACAAACTAAGCAACCAGGGCGTGGATACGGTCAAAAAAGCCTTTAGATATGGAAGCGCAAGCGTGAGCTAGAACGTACAGACCCTTGGGAAGCAGTATCATTTTTACCAGATTTAATCTGCCCTGGACCATTCCTCTTTACAAAACATCTTTAGTTCATTCAGGTTTGATGGCTTCCGAGCATGGACAGCTCTCTTTAAGTCACACCACAGATTTTCAATTATATTCAGGTCTGGGGACTGAGATGGCCATTCCAGAACGTTGTTCTTGTTCCTCTGCATAAATGCCTTAGTGGATTTTGAGCAGTGTTTAGGGTCGTTGTCTTGTTGAAAGACCCAGCCCCGGCGCAGCTTCAGCTTTGTCACTGATTCCTGGACATTGGTCTCCAGAATCTGCTGATACTGAGTGGAATCCATGCGTCCCTCAACTTTGACAAGATTCCCAGTCCCTGCACTGGCCACACAGCCCCACAGCATGATGGAACCACCACCATATTTTACTGTAGGTAGCAGGTGTTTTTCTTGGAATGCTGTGTTCTTTTTCCTCCATGCATAACGCCCCCTTGTTATGGCCAAATAACTCAATTTTAGTTTCATCAGTCCACAGCACCTTATTCCAAAATGAAGCTGGCTTGTCCAAATGTGCTTTAGCCCACCTCAAGCAGCACTTTTTGTGCTGTGGGCGGAGAAATGGCTTTCTCTGCATCACTCTCGCATACAGCATCTCCTTGTGTAAAGTGCGCCGAATGGTTGAACGATGCACAGTGACTCCATCTGCAGCAAGATGATGTTGTACGTCTTTGGTGCTGGTCTGTGGGTTGACTCTGACTGTTCTCACCATTCGTCGCTTCTGTCTATCCGAGATTTTTCTTGGTCTGCCACTTCGAGCCTTAACTTGAACTGAGCCTGTGGTCTTCCATTTCCTCAATATGTTCCTAACTGTGGAAACAGACAGCTTAAATCTCTGAGACAGCTTTCTGTATCCTTCCCCTAAACCATGATGGTGAACAATCTTTGTCTTCAGGTCATTTGAGAGTTGTTTTGAGACCCCCATGTTGCTACTCTTCAGAGAAAATTAAAAGAGGCGGGAAACTTACAATTGACCCCCTTAAATACTCTTTCTCATAATTGGATTCACCTGTGTATGTAGGTCAGGGGTCACTGAGCTTACCAAGCCAATTTAAGTTCCAATAATTAGTTCTAAAAGTTTTGGAATCAATAAAATGACAACAGTCCCCAAATTTATGCCCCTGCTTAATTTTGTTTAAACAATTATAGCACACTTTCTGCAAATCCAATAAACTTCATTTCACTTCTCAAATATCACTGTGTGTGTCTCCTATATGATATATTTTTTATCGTAACACCCAACGATTTATACAGGGAAATTATGACGATTAACAAGGTTGCCCAAACTTTCGCATCCCACTGTATGTGTGGGATCCTCTTCATTCACTGCTATGGGACTTGTAGCATAGTCTGCTGTTTTCAGAAGTCCCATAGCAGTTAATGGAGAGCAAGTCACACATGCGTGGCCTCTCCATTCACAGCTCTGGGACTTTTGAAAATAGCCAAGCACTGGAAGTCTCATAGTGGTGAGTGGAGGGTGGGTGTGCAAGGGCAGCATGCTTTCTACTCACTTCTGGGCCCCTTTCTTAAAATAGGAGGGTGAGTGACCCAGAGGTGGGACCCACACCAATCGCGCAGTTATGGTATATCTTAGCAATCTGCCCTTTTAAGTAGTAGATTCATCCTTTGGGCCACTTTGCTTAACCACCTCACATCCGCCCATAGGATATAAATGTCCTATGGGTGGATGTTTAACTCTGAATGGACGTTCTGGAGCGTCTATTTAGAGATCGCAGCTGCACACTAATCGTGCAGCTGCAGAGCAGGTTGCCCGCTGTCAGTGACAGCAGGGCAACCCAGAGGGAAGGCAGGGACAGTTCCCAGATGCCCCTGCCTTCTAGATCGCTGTATACACAGTGCTCTCCTGTCCCGGCCCGGTGGTCATGTGACCGCCGGGGCCGGGAGAGTGCAGGAGCTGTCGGGTCTTCCACAGACCTCAATCAGCCCTGCACTGACGCTGTACAGCGCTGTATTATGCTGTACAGCCTCTCTGGAGGGGGGGGGGGGTATTTTCCCTGTAACTGGGGCTACTATGTCAGCCCCAGTTACAGGAGAAATCAATGGTGGGAAGAAAGAAAAAAAAAAAGTGAAGAATAATGTCCATCAGAGGTCTTGTATGACCTTATGGGGGACACAAAGTATAAAATAAAAAAATAAAGTGTTTTACAAAACAATTTTTTTTAAATCCCCCAATTAAGTAATTCAAAAAATATTTAAAATAGGAAAAAATAAATTAAATAGACATATTTGGTATTGCCACGTCCGTGAGGTCCAGCTCTATAAATATATCACATGATCCACCCCGTCCGATAAACACCATAAAAAATAAAAACTGTAAAAAAAAAAGCAATTTTTGTCACCTTACATCACAAAAAGTGCAACACCAAGTGATCAAAAAGGCGTATGTCCCACAAAATGGTACCAATAAAACAGTCACCTCATTCCACAAAAAATGTGCCCCTACATAAGAAAATCGCTCAAAAAAAAAATAAAAACTATAGCTCTCGAAACATGTAGACATTAAAACATCATTTTTTATTTCAAAAATGCTATTATTGTGTTAAAGTGAACAAAAAAAGTTGACATATTAGGTACCGCCGCGTCCGTAACAACCAGCTCTATAAAAATATCACATAATCTAACCTGTCAGATGAACATTGTAAATAAAAAAAAATAAAAACTGTGCCAAAACAGCAATTTTTTTGTTACCTTGTAATATAGTAAGAGTAATATACACTGCGTGCAGAATTATTAGGCAAATTAGTATTTTGACCACATCATGCTCTTTATGCATGTTGTCTTACTCCAAGCTGTATAGGCTCGAAAGCCTACTACCAATTAAGCATATTAGGTGATGTGCATCTCTGTAATGAGAAGGGGTGTGGTCTAATGACATCAACACCCTATATTAGGTGTGCATAATTATTAGGCAACTTCCTTTCCTTTGGCAAAATGGGTCAAAAGAAGGACTTGACAGGCTCAGAAAAGTCAAAAATAGTGAGATATCTTGCAGAGGGATGCAGCACTCTTAAAATTGCAAAGCTTCTGAAGCGTGATCATCGAACAATCAAGCGTTTCATTCAAAATAGTCAACAGGGTCGCAAGAAGCGTGTGGAAAAACCAAGGCGCAAAATAACTGCCCATGAACTGAGAAAAGTCAAGCGTGCAGCTGCCAAGATGCCACTTGCCACCAGTTTGGCCATATTTCAGAGCTGCAACATCACTGGAGTGCCCAAAAGCACAAGGTGTGCAATACTCAGAGACATGGCCAAGGTAAGAAAGGCTGAAAGATGACCACCACTGAACAAGACACACAAGCTGAAACGTCAAGACTGGGCCAAGAAATATCTCAAGACTGATTTTTCTAAGGTTTTATGGACTGATGAAATGAGAGTGAGTCTTGATGGGCCAGATGGATGGGCCCGTGGCTGGATTGGTAAAGGGCAGAGAGCTCCAGTCCGACTCAGACGCCAGCAAGGTGGAGGTGGAGTACTGGTTTGGGCTGGTATAATCAAAGATGAGCTTGTGGGGCCTTTTCGGGTTGAGGATGGAGTCAAGCTCAACTCCCAGTCCTACTGCCAGTTTCTGGAAGACACCTTCTCCAAGCAGTGGTACAGGAAGAAGTCTGCATCCTTCAAGAAAAACATGATTTTCATGCAGGACAATGCTCCATCACACGCGTCCAAGTACTCCACAGCGTGGCTGGCAAGAAAGGGTATAAAAGAAGAAAATCTAATGACATGGCCTCCTTGTTCACCTGATCTGAACCCCATTGAGAACCTGTGGTCCATCATCAAATGTGAGATTTACAAGGAGGGAAAACAGTACACCTCTCTGAACAGTGTCTGGGAGGCTGTGGTTGCTGCTGCACGCAATGTTGATGGTGAACAGATCAAAACACTGACAGAATCCATGGATGGCAGGCTTTTGAGTGTCCTTGCAAAGAAAGGTGGCTATATTGGTCACTGATTTGTTTTTGTTTTGTTTTTGAATGTCAGAAATGTATATTTGTGAATGTTGAGATGTTATATTGGTTTCACTGGTAAAAATAAATAATTGAAATGGGTATATATTAGTTTTTTGTTGAGTTGCCTAATAATTATGCACAGTAATAGTCACCTGCACACACAGATATCCCCCTAAAATAGCTAAAACTAAAAACAAACTAAAAACTACTTCCAAAAATATTCAGCTTTGATATTAATGAGTTTTTTGGGTTCATTGAGAACATGGTTGTTGTTCAATAATAAAATTAATCCTCAAAAATACAACTTGCCTAATAATTCTGCACTCCCTGTAGAGCAACTAAAAATCATATGTACCCTAAAATAGTACCAACAAAACTGCCACCTTAGCCTGTAGTTTCCAAAATGGGGTCACTTTTTTGGAGTTTCTACTCTAGGGGTGCATCAGGGGGGCTTCAAATGGAACATGGTGTCAAAAAACCAGTCCAGCAAAATCTGCCTTCCAAAAACCATATGGCGTTCCTTTCCTTCTGTGCCCTGCCGTGTGCCCGTACAGCAGTTTACGACCACATATAGGGTGTTTCTGTAAAGTACAGAATCAGGGCAATAAATATTGAGTTTTGTTTAGCTGTTAACCATTGCTTTGTTAGCGGAAAAAAATGATTAAAATGGAAAATCTGCCAAAAAAGTGAAATTCTGAAATTTCATCTCCATTTTCCATTAATTCTTGTGGAACACCTAAAGGATTAACAATGTTTGTAAAATCAGTTTTGGCCCAGATGTGAAGTGGGAAAAAAAGAGAATTGAAAGAAGCCTGCAGTTTAGATACAGAAATCAGGACCACTGCCACTGCATCTCCTGTAGCATCCTGCAGAGGGTCCTAGATATCAGCATTATAGTCTTTCTGAACTAAGCTTTAAAGGGTTTCTACCACTTTGTTTTCACATAATTAGCTTTCAGACACTAGCGATCCGCTAGTGTCTGCTCTACCAAACAATCCTAATATAATAGCTTATTGTGCAGCCGTTTCGCTAAAAAACGAACTTATATTGATATGCTAATGAGCCTCTAGGTGCTATGGGGGCGTCATTAGCACCTAGAGGCTCGGTCTACCTTCACAAAATGCCGCCGCCCAGCACGTCCCTCCAGCCCGCCCATCTCCTCCGGAATCCGATCCTCCCTGTGAGCCAGCGGACGAATTCTCACGCATGCGCCGTGCGCGTCTGTATTCGGCGCATGCGCAGTGAATGTCTGACCGCTTTCTGCACAGACATCTCCACTGCGCCTGTTCCTCGGAGCACTATGACGTCATTGGCGCAGGCGCAGTGGAGATGTCTGAGCAGGGAGCGGTCAGACATTCACTGCGCATGCGCCGAATACAGACGCGCACGGCGCATGCGTGAGAATTCGTCCGCTGGCTCACAGGGAGGATCGCATTCCGGAGGAGATGGGCGGGCTGGAGGGACGCACTGGGCGGCGGCATTTTGTGAAGGACCTAGAGGATCATTAGCATATCAATATAAGTTCTTTTTTTGCGAAACGGCTGCACAATAAGCTACTATATTAGGATTGTTTGGTAGAGCAGACACTAGCGGATCGCTAGTGTCTGAAAGCTAATTATGTGAAAATGAAGTGGTAGAAACCCTTTAATTGGAAAAGTACCTATTACCTTTTTACTATGCAGAAATTACTTGTCTTCTCTGCTTGTTTTATGTAAGCTTAGATATTGGGGTATTTCTGGATGGGGGGGTATTGATCAATGTAAACCTAAACTTAAATGAGTGTCACAGTTTTTTTGTTAGGATTATTATAGGTTGAGCTCTACATGTATCTGCAGGGAGAAAGCCATATTATTTCATGTGTGCTGAATTATTAATAAGAATGATTGGAATCCTCAGATGACATCTCTCTACTGACCTGTTGGCTGTCAGATCTTTTTGGGCTACAAAAAACGAACTTATATTGATATGCTAATGAGCCTCTAGGTGCTATGGGGGCGTCATTAGCACCTAGAGGCTCGGTCTACCTTCACAAAATGCCGCCGCCCAGCACGTCCCTCCAGCCCGCCCATCTCCTCCGGAATCCGATCCTCCCTGTGAGCCAGCGGACGAATTCTCACGCATGCGCCGTGCGCGTCTGTATTCGGCGCATGCGCAGTGAATGTCTGACCGCTTTCTGCACAGACATCTCCACTGCGCCTGTTCCTCGGAGCACTATGACGTCATTGGCGCAGGCGCAGTGGAGATGTCTGAGCAGGGAGCGGTCAGACATTCACTGCGCATGCGCCGAATACAGACGCGCACGGCGCATGCGTGAGAATTCGTCCGCTGGCTCACAGGGAGGATCGCATTCCGGAGGAGATGGGCGGGCTGGAGGGACGCACTGGGCGGCGGCATTTTGTGAAGGACCTAGAGGATCATTAGCATATCAATATAAGTTCTTTTTTTAGCGAAACGGCTGCCCCAAAAGCAATTATATTAGGATGGTTTGGCAGAGCAGACACTAGCGGATCGCTAGTGTCTGAAAGCTAATTATGTGAAAATGAAGTGGTAGAAACCCTTTAATTGGAAAAGTACCTATTACCTTTTTACTATGCAGAAATTACTTGTCTTCTCTGCTTGTTTTATGTAAGCTTAGATATTGGGGTATTTCTGGATGGGGGGGTATTGATCAATGTAAACCTAAACTTAAATGAGTGTCACAGTTTTTTTGTTAGGATTATTATAGGTTGAGCTCTACATGTATCTGCAGGGAGAAAGCCATATTATTTCATGTGTGCTGAATTATTAATAAGAATGATTGGAATCCTCAGATGACATCTCTCTACTGACCTGTTGGCTGTCAGATCTTTTTGGGCTACAGAAATGTATTTAGTACAGGGTGGCCCACGAAAAAGTAGCCCGCCTCCAAATCAAATCGCCTAATGTTAACTCTGTCTTAGTTGTCCATAGCAACCAATCAGAACTCAACTATTGACAACTAAGACAGATTTATTATTAGGTAGTTTGATTTGGAGACATTGAAGGTGGGCTATGTTTTCATTGGCCACTCTGTATATCACTTGTTTAAAGTTATGTCTGCTTCTTCCTGAAGTATATATGATACAGTATAGATTATAAAATCTGCTTTCTCTTCCAACAGAATCCCCCATAATGAGACAGAGACCACCTCCTCGCCGGGACCTTACCATTGTAGGTTGTTGCTTTTTTTTTTTTTTTTTTATTCCTTTCCGGTTAGTGGTATTAAAGGGGTTTTCCAAGATTTTAATATTGATGGCCTATCCTCAGAATAGTTCATCAATATCAGATCAGTGGGGGTCCCCGCAAACTTAGCCTTCCCTTCACTGTTTACCTGCTCGCCATCGAAATTGCAGCTGTGAGTAGGCGTTGCCTGTACTGATGCTGCTTAACAATTTGGAAATAAAGAAAACCACTTTTCCGGCGAGTGCTGCTTGTTTGTTTTTTCTTTTGTGGGACATTGCTGTGAGTAGGTGTAATTACAAGCCTTCCCATTCACTTCTATTAGGAAGGAGCCGCCCCATTGAAACGAATAGGACGGCTTGTAATTACACGTGCCCACCACTGCGATGTAGTAAACAGTGAAGGGAAGGCTGTGCATGCACGTAGAACGGCCTTCTTTTCAACCAGCTGATCGGCGGCGGTGCCGGGTGTCGGACCCCCACCAATCTGATATTGATGACCTATCCTGAGGATAGGCTATCAATATTAAAATCCTGGAAAACCTCTTTAACACGTTCAGGACCTTGGACGAGAATGCTTGTCCTAACTTGCAGGTACTTAACGCACTAGGACGAGCATTCTCGTCCTAGGGTTAACGTGCTGCCCCACAACTACTGCCGTGATCACCAGCAGGGGCCCGGCTGATAATGACAGACGGGCCCCTGCTGTATCTGCCAGCATCGGTGAAAACACTGATGCCGGCAAATTAAGCCCCTGTATACCGCGGTCACGCTGACTGCGGCATACAGGGGGTTTGCGGCATCTTGTACATCCCCATCGGGTCCCTGTGCTGCGGTAACCCGATGGTTGCTATGGCAGCCCCGATGTCTTGAACACGCATCAGGACTGCCAGCTACGGAAGCCCAGGAGATCCAGCCCCAGGGCTGGGTCTCCTAGGCAGCTGTTAGCGTCTTACAGTATACGACATTGACAGTTCAATACAGCACAATACAGATATATTGTGCTGTACTAAAACAGGGATCAGACCCTGAAATCTTGAAGTCCCATAGTGGGACAAAAAAAGAAAGTGAAAAAAGAAGTAAAGAAAAAAAAAATTTGTACAATTTTTTTTTTTGCGTTTCAAGTGAAAAAAAAAAGCGCCCCTTTCCCAAAATAAAGTAAAATAAAATTGAAAAAAATAGGGAAAAAAAGAAAAATAGACATATTAGGTATCGACGCATCCGTATCGACCGGCTCTATAAAAATATCACATGACCTAACCCCTTAGGTGAACACCGTCAAAATAATAAAATAAAATCTGTGCTAAAAAAAAACTTTTTTTTGTCACCTTACATCAAAAAAATGAGCCCCTACCTAAGACAATCGCCCAAAAAAAAAAAAAACTATGGCTCTAAGACTATGGAGACACTAAAACATGATTTTTTTTGTTTCAAAAATGCTAACAATCTGCTCTATTAAAAATACCACATGACCTAACCCTTCAGGTGAACACCGTAAAAAAAAAAAAAAAAAAAAAAAGCCATTTCTCGTACTTTTTTTCATTGGGGGACACAGACCATGGGTATAGCTTAGAGGTATTAGTAGGAGGGACACTATGCAAATATAAAAGAGCTCCTCCCCCTCGGGCTATACCCCCAGGCTCCACCAGGAGGAAACCAGTCTTTGCTTAGTGTCTGGTGAAGGAGGTTGACACTTTGATTCGTCTCCTTTTTGTTATTTTCTTCTAGATGGGGACGCAGGTCGGCATAGCGCCTTTCTGGTCCCCCGTGGAGTGCCCGCCGCCGTCTTTTGGACGCTGCCTGGCTGCCTCCATTTTCCCCCCAAGAAGACAAGTGGATCCGGGCTCGACCTGTTAGCTCCGGCATCCCACCAGCTCCTGGGTCACCTGCTGCTGCCCTCCATCCAGAGCACTGTACTCCGGTGAGTCAGATGTCTGAAGAGGTGAGCCCTGCTGGTACAGAATAGAGGGAGAAGACTGCAGGAGCAGATAAGTATGGCTTCCCCTCTTACCTCCCCCCCCTCCCTCCCTCCCCATGCCCCCCTCCTCTCCCTCCCTCCCCATGCCCCCCCTCCTCTCCCTCCCTCCCCATGCCCCCCCCTCCTCTCCCTCCCTCCCCATGCCCCCCCTCCTCTCCCTCCCTCCCCATGCCCCCCCTCCTCTCCCTCCCCATGCCCCCCCTCCTCTCCCTCCCTCCCCATGCCCCACCTCCTCTCCCTCCCTATGGGATTTGGTGGCGGCTGGCTGATCAACTTTCTGATGAGGGAATGAATGGGCTGACTGAGTGCAGGGAGATAGATGTGTTCTCTGTCAGGGCATTTGGAGGCACTATACCAGAATTAGAGAAGGCCCTTTCTCCTGCTGGGACCCCTCTTTCTGTTACCATCGTCGGTACCTGTCAGCTCCCGACCAGCGAGGGCCCTCCGTTTATTCTAAAGGGCCTCCAACACTGCTATCGTCGGTACCTGTAGCTCCGGCCCTGTTTAGGGGCGGAGTCTTTCCCTCGGCAGCTCCCAACCAGCGGTGGGCCCTCCGTTTATTCTAAGGGCCGCCGGCACTGCTGTCATCCACCGGAGGCCGAGGACACCTTTATTTACCTCCGCCACGCCGTCTCCGGATGCCATTTTTTCATAAGGAGCGCGCGCGCTCTTTTTTCGCGCCTCTTTGACGCGTCCGGGTGGCGGAGCCTCGCGCTTCGCTCTGGCGTTTTTTCTCCTGCTTCCTGAGAAGCTTCTGAGCTGCTCTCTGCCCTCCGGTGGATGTCGGTGCTATTGCCTGAATGGTAGGACCTGTTAGCTCGTTTCTGCTTGCTACATCTGGTTGTGGTGGCCTCTTCTCAAACGGCCAAGACCTCTTCTCAGATCCCAGTGGGGTCCTGTATGAGGTGTCTTCTGCCGCTTTCTGTCTCCGGTTTTTGTGCCTCCTGCCCTGCCCCATGGACAAGATCATCCTTCTCCTCCTTCTCTCGCCCAGCCCTGCCCCCCATCCCCCTGTCCCGTCCCTGCGGAGCCTGCGGTTCCCACTTGGGCATCTGCCATGTCCAGCGCGGCCGCTGATTTGGCCTTAGTCGCCAAGGCAGCCACAGGATTAAAGGACATGGCTGCCTTGGCGACTAAGGCCAAATCAGCGCCGCTCACGGTGCTTCTTCGTACCAGGGGCTTTCCTTTGCTGCCCTACCTGGACGACATTCTGATAGAGGCCATCTCGCTTCCGCAGGCCGAGGACAGCGTCCGGATCACTGTTCAGACTCTGGAACAGTTCGGCTGGCTAATCAATTACCCAAAGTCCTCTCTCCTTCCTGGGGATGGTTTTGGACACCTGGGCCGCCATTTTTTTTTTCTCCCAGTCTCCATGTCATCCCAGATCCAGGATGCAGTGTCAGATCTGCTGCGCTCCCTGTGTCTCTCCATCTGGGAGTGCATGCGGGTCCTGGGTCTTATGGTAGCCTCCTTCGAGGCCGTTCCATATGCCCAGTTTCACACTCGTTTGCTGCAACAGGAGATACTTTCCCTCTGGGACAAGACCTCGGGGTCTGGACGATCGCATCCCCCTGTCTCAGCGGGTTCGGGCAGCTCTCTCTTGGTGGCTGTTCCCGTTGAACCTGAGCTCGGGAAGGTCCTTCCTCTCGTTCTCCTGGGCGATCGTCTCCACCGATGCCAGCCTTCTGGGTTGGGGCGGCGTTCTCCAAGCACGCACGGTTCAGGGGGTTTGGTCGACGGCGGAATCCGCCTCCCGATCAACATTCTGGAGCTGAGGGCGATTTTCCACTCCCTCTCCCATTGGACTAATCTCCTTGCGGGACGCCCGGTGAGGATTCAGTCGGACAATGCCACGGCTGTGGCTTACATCAACAATCAAGGCGGGACCCGCAGCCGGATGGTGATGCAGGAGGTGGCGAGAATTCTGCTGTGGGCAGAGTCGCACGTTCCAATATTGTCGGCGGTATACATTCCAGGAATAGACAACTGGACAGCGGACTTTCTAAGCCGCAACAAGGTGGATCCAGGTGAGTGGTCTCTGCATCTGGATGTCTTCTAAGACGTCTGCCACAGATGGGGCCGTCAGGACGTGGACTGGATGGCGTCCAGGCTCAACAGCAGGCTCCCGGTGTTCCTGACTCGCGCCCGAGATCCGAAGGCGTACGGGGTGAACGCGCTGGTGTCTCCGTGGCAGGACTTCAGCCTCCTCTATGTCTTCCCTCCGCTTCCTCTGCTACCGAAGGTTATACGCAAGATCGCGGCAGAAGGGATTCCAACCGTTCTCATCGTCCCAGATTGGCCTCGCCGCGCATGGTTCTCGAACGTGACTCGGATGCTGGCGGACGCCCCATGGCCTCTTCCCGACAGAGAAGATCTACTGTCTCAGGGCCCGCTCTTCCACCGGAATTTACGGTCGCTTCGTTTAATGGCGTGGCTGTTGAACCGCCATCCTGAAGAAGGGGTTCTCGGATTCAGTGACTAGAACCATGATCAGGGCAAGGAAGCCGGCTTCCTCCCGGATTTACTATCGTACCTGGAAGGCCTTCCTGACTTTTTGTATGAACTCGGGGTTCCCTCCCCTTCGTTTTTCCATCTTTATGGTGCTGTCGTTTCTTCAGTCTGGGCTTGAGATGGGACTGTCACTGAGCTTCCTGAAATGTCAGGTTTCGGCTCTGGCCGTCTTTTTTCTGAAGTCCCTTGCTCTTATGGGTCCTGTGAGGACTTTCTTCAGGGGGTGGCACATTTGGTTCTCCGTATGTTCCCCCTTTTGTCTCTTTGGAATCTCAATTTGGTCCTGCGCGTTCTGCAGACGGCCCCCTTCGGCCTCTAAGAGAGGTCTCCCTGACTTTTCTCTCTTGGAATGTGGTCTTCCTTGTGGCCATAACTTACATCAGGCGGGTGTTGGAGCTGGCCGCACTTTCCTGCCAGGAGCCTTTTTCTGTTTTTTCACCAGGATAAGGTGGTGCTCCGTCCGGTTCCCTCCTTTTTGCCCAAGGTAGTCTCTCCCTTCCACCTTAACGAGGATCTTGCCGAGGGACCTCGTAAGGGTCTGGCGGCCTCCAAGGTCACTGTGGCGCAATGGATCCGCTCGGCTATCTCCGCGGCTTATCGCACTCGTGGTAATGTTCCCCCGGCTCGAATTACCGCTCACTCCACTAGAGCGGTGGGAGCTTCCTGGGCAAGGCGCAATCGTGCCTCTGTGTAAGGCAGCCACCGGGTCGTCCTTACATACCTTTACGGGGGTTTATCAGTTGCCTTCGCGGTTTTCGGCTGATGCTGTCTTTGGCCGCAGGGTTTTACAGGTTGTGGTTCCTGTTTGACAGTTTGACGTTCCTCCTGGCGGTGCTGATATTTTTTCCCACCCCATGGACTGCTTTAGGACGTCCCATGGTCTGTGTCCCCCAATGGAAAAAAGTACGAGAAAAGGAGATTTTTTGTGAAACTCACCTGTAAAATCTTTTTCTCGTCTTTTCCATTGGGGGACACAGCTCCCACCCATTCTGCCTGTTACAGGAGGGGTTTTCAGTTCAGTTCTGTTGTGTTTGGACCTCACGGGCTTGGTAAGATGGCTTTCATTATTTTTTCTTGTCTCCTTCTCCTACTGCTTTTGCAACGCCTGGTTTCCTCCTGGTGGAGCCTGGGGGTATAGCCCGTGGGGGAGGAGCTCTTTTATATTTGCATAGTGTCCCTCCTACTAATACCTCTAAGCTATACCCATGGTCTGTGTCCCCCAATGGAAAAGACGATAAAAAGATTTTACAGGTGAGTTTCACAAAAAATCTCCTTTTTTTGGCACCTTACACCATAAAATGTGTAATAGCAAGCGATCAAAAAGTCATACGCACCTCAAAATAGTGCCAATCAAACCATCATCTCATTCCCCAAAAATTATACCCTACCTAAGACAATCGCCCTAAAAAAAAAAAAATATGGCTCTCAGACTATGGAGATACTAAAACATTTTTTTTTTGTTTCAAAAATAATATTGTGTAAAACTTAAATATATTTTTTTATATATATTAGGTATTGCCACGTCCGTAACAACCTGCTCTATAAAAATATCACATGACCTAACCCCTCAGGTGAACACCGTAAAAAAAATAAAAATGTGTAAAAAAAAAGCTATTTTTTGTCACCTTAGGGTGAAGCAAAAATAATCATGTTTTAGTGTTTCCATAGTCTGAGAGCCATAATTTTTTCAGTTTTTAGGCGATTACTTTGGGTAGGGTATGACTTTTGCGGGATGAGATGACGGTTTTATTGGCACTATTTTGGGGTGCATATGACTTTTTGATCGCTTGCTATTACACTTTTTGTGATGTAAGGTGACAAAAAATGGTTTATTTAGCACAGTTTTTATTTTTTATTTTTTACGGTGTTCATCTGAGGGGTTAGGTCATGTGATATTTTTATAGAGCCGGTCGATACGGACGCGGCGATACCTAATATGTATACTTTTTTTATTTATGTAAGTTTTACACAATAATATCATTTTTGAAACAAAAAAAATGATGTTTTAGTGTCTCCATATTCTGAGCCATAGTTTTTTATTTTTTGGGTGATTGTCTCAGGTAGGGGCTCATTTTTTGCGGGATGAGGTGACGGTTAGATTGGTACTATTTTGGTGGGCGAACACCTTTTTGATCGCTTGCTGTTGTACTTTTTGTGATGTAAGGTGACAAAAAAAATTGTTTATTTTTTTTATTTTATTTTTTACGGTGTTCATCTGAGGGGTTAGGTCATGTGATATGTTTATAGAGCCGGACGATACGGACGCGGCGATACCTAATATGTATACTTTTTTTCCCCCCTATTTTTTACCAATTTTTTTTTACTTTATTTGGGGAAAATTACGTTTTTGTTTATTTTTACTTGAAATTTTTAATTTTGGGGGGGGAAACTAAATTTTTTCAACTTTTTTTTTTTACTTTATTTTTTGTCCCACTTTGGGACTTCAACTTTTGAGGGTCTAATCCCTTTTACAATGCATTCCAATACTTCTGTATTGGAATGCATTGGCTGTATAAGTAATACTGTGTGTATTACTCATACAGCTTCCGGCCTGTGAGATCCAAGGGGCTGGATCTCACAGGCTCGTCACCGGAAGGCAGCGCGATGCCTTCCTTAGACATCGCGCTGCCTTCCATGCCATCGAGTCCCCCCTAAAGCCGCATGGGGACCCGATGGAACCACCGCCCGCCGGATAAGATAAAAGCCGCAAACCGCAGGTCTGAATTGACCTGCGGTTTGCGGCGATCGCCCCTCCCCCCCGGCGTTGTGACAGGATGCCCGCTGAATGACTTCAGCGGACATCCTGTTGCGATTAACCCCCGCAGCGCCGCAACCGCGATTTAAAGTTAGGAAGTACCGGTACGCCCTAAGTCCTTAAGGGGTTAGAAAATGCTGGTATTGTGTAAAACATAAATAAAGTTTACATATTAGGCATCACCGCGTCCGTAAGAACCTGCTGTATAAAAATATCACATGACCTAACCCCTCAAGTGAACACCGTAAAAAAATATAAAGTGTGTCAAAAAAGCCATTTTTTGTCATCTTACATCACAAAAACTGTAATAGCAAGTGATCAAAAAGTCATATGCACCCTAAAATAGTACCAATCAAACCGTGATCTTATACCGAAAAAAAATTAGCCCCTATATAAGACAGTCGCCCAAAAAAAAAAAACTATGGCTTTCAGAATATGGAGACACTAAAAAATTTTTGTTTTCAAAAATGCTTTATTATGTAGAACTGAAACAAACAACCAAAAAAAGTTGGCATATTTGGTATTGTGGCGTCCCTAATAACCTGCTCTATAAAAATACCACATGATCTAACCTGTAAGATAAACATTGAAAATGACAAAAAATAAAAACGGTGCCAAAACAGCTATTTTTTGTTACCTTGCCTCACAAAAAGTGTAATATAGAGCAACCAAAAATCATATGTACCCTAAAATAGTACCAACAAAACTGCCACCTTATCCCGTAGTTTCCAAAATGGGGGTAATTTTTTTTTGGAGTTTCTACTCTAGGGGTGCTTCAAATGTGACATGGCAGCTTAAAATGATCCCAGTGAAATCTGCTTTTCAAAAACCATATGGCGCAAATATTGAGTTTTGTTTGGCTGTTAACCCTTTCTTTGTTAGTGGAAATTTTTTTATTAAAATGGAAAATCTGCCAAAAAAGTGAAATTCTGAAATTTCCTCTCCATTTTCCATTAATTCTTGTGGAACATCTAAAGAGTTAACAAAGTTTGTAAAATCAGTTTTGAATACCTTGAGGGGTGTAGTTTCTAAAATGGGGTCACTTTTTTGGAGTTTCTACTCTACGGGTGCATCAGGGGGTCTTCAAATGTGACATGGCAGCTTAAAATGATCCCAGTGAAATCTGCTTTTCAAAAACCATATGGCGTTCCTTGCCTTCTGCGCAATGCCCTGTGCCTGTACAGAAGTTTATGACCACATATGGGGGTGTTTCTGTAAACTACAGAATTAGGGCAATAAATATAGAATTTTGTTTGGCTGTTAACCCTTGCTTTGTTAGAGGAAATTTTTTATTAAAATGGAAAATCTGCCAAAAAAGTGAAATTCTGAAATTTCATCTCCATTTTCCATTAATTCTTCTGGAACACCTAAAGGGTTAACAAAGTTTGTAAAATCAGTATAGAAATACCTTGACGGGTGTAGTTTCTAAAATGGGGTCATTTTTGGGTGTTTTCTATTATGTAAGCCTCACAAAGTGACTTCAGACCTGAACTTGTCCTTAAAAAGTGGTTTTTGGAAATTTCCTGAAAAATGTAAGATTTGCGTCTAAACTTCTAAGCCTTCTAACGTCCCCAAAAAAATAAAATGGCATTCACAAAATAATCCAAACATGAAGTAGACATATGGGGAATGTAAAGTAATAAATATTTTTGGAGTTATTACTATCTATTATAAAAGTAAAGAATTAAAAATTTGCTAATTTTTTCAGATTTTTTCCAAATTTGGTATTTTTTTTATAAAAATGAAATTTGTTGACTCAATTTTACCACTGTCATGACGTACAATATGTGACGAGAAAACAGTCTCAGAATGGCCTGGAAAAGTAAAAGCGTTTAAAGTTATTACCACATAAATTGACACGTCAGATTTGCTAAAAATGGGCTGGTCCTTAAGGGGTTAAATGGTTACATGGCAAACCACGTAGTTACAGAGTGAGGTTGCCGACTGCTGAGGCCCATCATGCATAAAAGTCGCCGTTTTGCTAACTATAACTGTAGGGTCTTAACCTCCTTCGGCATCGACTTCAGCACAAAAACTGTGCAGAAGCTGTTTTACCTTCAGAGAGGGGGACAACTCCATATTAATATCTATGGATTTAGAATGTGTAGGTTTCCCAATACTTTTGTCAATGTAGTATGTACTTATAGTTCATTAAGCCGTAACATGTTAAAAAGCCATATGCATAAACTGGTGTATTTATCTGTTGTTTACAAGTGTATTATCTTTATTACTGTCTCTTTTTCATGGTGTTTTTCTGATACATCAGCCACGGGGACTAAATCTTCCTAAACCTCCTACTCCCCCTCATGTTGAAGAAGAGTTTTACACTATTGCAGACTTCCAGACTATTATTCCTGACGGGATCAGTTTCCAGGCAGGACTAAAAGTTGAGGTAAGAGTTATTATTTAACCAGGTTACCAACCTGCTAGATTCTCCTTCCAGCAGTAGAAACAGTGCAGTGGTCTCCAGCCCATTCCAGCATGCCCTAATAGAGTCTATTTTGTTATACCATTGGACAGGAAATACACCGAATATAATTACTGTGATATTTTTGCCTTCATGTTTGTAAATCACTTTCTGGACATTTTTGCTCCTTCAGTGTTTTAGAGAATCTGTCACCATGTCACCATAATTATGGACTATTATCTGTAAAAATACATGAGTAATACTGCAGATAAGCAGTCCGGATCCAGATATTTTTTTCCCTAATGTTCCCCAATGTTCCCCAATTCTTCCACTGTTAGGCTTCTTTCACATGGGCGAGTTTTCTGCGCGGGTGCAATGCGTGAGGTGAACGCATTGCACCTGCACTGAATCCGGACCCATTCATTTCTATGGGGCTGTGCACATGAGCAGAGATTTTCATGCATCACTTGTGCGTTGCGTGGAAATCGCAGCATGCTCTATATTGTGAGTTTTTCACGCAATGCATGCCCCTTAGAAGTCAATGGGGATGTGTGAAAATCGCAAGTGCGGATGCGGTGCGATTTTCATGCATGGTTGCTAGGTGACGATCGGGATGGGGACCCGATCTTTATTATTTTCCCTTATAACATGGTTATAAGGAAAAATAATAGCATTCTTAATACAGAATGAAAAGTAAATTAGGGAAGGAGGGGTTAAAAAAAATTAATAAATAATTAAACTCACCTCATCCACTTGTTCGCGCTGCCCGACTCGTCTTCTTTGATGACCTGGGAGAAAAGGACCTTTGGTGACGTCACTGCGCTCATCACATGGCCCATCACATGATCCATCACCATGGTGATGGACCATGTGATGAGCGCAGTGACGTCACCAAAGGTCCTTTTCTCCCAGGTCATCAAAGAAGAAGAAAGAAGACGAGCAGGGCAGCGCGAACAAGGGGATGAGGGGAGTTTAATTATTTATTAATTTTTTTAACCCCTCCATCCCTAATTTATTTTGCATTCTGTATTAAGAATGCTATTATTTTCCCTTATAACCATGTTATAAGGGAAAATAATAAAATTTACACAACACCGATCCCAAACCCGAACTTCAGTGAAGAAGTCCGGGTTCGGGTCTGGGTACCAAACATGCCGATTTTTCTCACGAGCGTGCAAAACTCATTAAAACGCTTTGCACTGCATTTTTCCACGACACACCCGCATCCTATCCGGCCCTCACACGCGACGCCCGTGTGAAAGAGGCCTTAGGCCTCTTTCACACGGGCGTTGCGGGAAAATGTGAGGGTGCGTTGCGGGAACACCCGCGATTTTTCCGCGCGAGTGCAAAACATTGTAATGCGTTTTGCACTCGCGTGAGAAAAATCGCGCGTGTTTGGTACCCGAACCCGAACTTCTTCACAGAAGTTCGGGCTTGGGATCAGTGTTCTGTAAATAGTATTATTTTCCCTTATAACATGGATATAAGGGAAAATAATAGCATTCTGAATACAGAATGCTTAGTAAAACAGCGCTGGAGGGGTTAAAAAAAAATAAAAAATCATTTAACTCACCTTAATCCACTTGCTCGCGTAGCCGGCATCTCCGTCTGTCTCTTTTACTGTATAGGACCTGTGGTGAGCATTAACTATAGTTCAAGGACCTGGGATGACGTCACTCCGGTCATCACATGATCTTTTACCATGGTGAATCACCATGGCAAAAGATCATGTGACGTACCATGTGATGACCGGAGTGACGTCATCCCAGGTCCTTGAACTATAGTTAATGCTCACCACAGGTCCTATACAGTAAAAGAGACAGACGGAGATGTCGGCTACGCGAGCAAGTGGATTAAGGTGAGTTAAATGATTTTTTATTTTTTTTTAACCCCTCCAGCGCTGTTTTACTATGCATTCTGTATTCAGAATGCTATTATTTTCCCTTATAACCATGTTATAAGGGAAAATAATAATGATCGGGTCTCCATTCCGATCGTCTCCTAGCAACCGTGCGTGAAAATCGCACCGCATCCGCACTTGCTTGCGGATGCTTGCGATTTTCACGCAACCCCATTTATTTCTATGGGGCCTGCGTTACGTGAAAAACGCACAAAGAGGAGCATGCTGCGATTTTCACGCAACGCAAAAGTGATGCGTGAAAATCACCGCTCGTGTGCACAGCCCCATAGAAATGAATGGGTCGGTATTCAGTGCGGGTGCAATGCGTTCACCTCCCGCATCGCATCCGCGCGGAATACTCGCTCGTGTGAAAGGGGCCTTAGGGTTTAAAGCTGCACTGAAATACATTGTCGAGACTGCTCTGCTGTGCATGTACATGAATTCTTTCCATTATGTTTGCACAGCAGTCTAGACTGTGCTTTTCAGTGCATCTTTATGTGGGGAACCAGGGCAGTAAGAAAATTAAAACGGCAAACTGGACTCCTTATGTGCAGTACTACCTGTGTATTACTGCAGATAATAGTCCAGAACTGTGGTGACAGATTATCTTTAATGCTGATCTCTGATCTAGTCATATCAATATTCAGTGTTTGCCCTGAGTTAAAGTGCCCAACCTACACTCAGTTTCACTTAGGGCTGTATTAGACCTGGATCAGTGGCGTACATAGAGAGGTAAGGGCCCCATAGCAAGAATGACACCAGGCCCCCACACAGGACAGAAGGGTTTCTGCCTAAACCCTTTTCAGTGACCCTTGGGCCATTTTGCCATGGCCTCATTTGCTAAAAGTTGTTCCTTTAGAGGGTAGAGTCCTGCCCAAGTTTTCACCTAAAGTAGAAGAGGGGATGATCCCAACTAAGACTGGGTCCCCTCTTGCCCTGGCCCCATAGCAGTTGCATGGTCTGCCGCTATGGAAGTTACACTCCTGACCTGGAGATAGAACAGAAAATAACCTCCAGCACAGATTCTTCTTAATCGCACAAACGTGCTCCTTTGTGAACAGAGTATACTACAGCGCTCGTTCTCTTTCTGACTCTCCCTTCATTGTGCGGCCGTAGTTTGAAAAAGGTCTATGGACCGAAACGTCACATTTTTTGTAGCTGCCTTTTCAATAAAACCACATTTCTGCAATTAAAAAATATCTGTGCTAAAGGTCTATATGAATGGGGTGGGAACCCTACTCCAAGCACAAAATAATCACAGTGTGCCACAAGATATTTATTTTTCATTAGACCTGGAGTCAGCCAGAGCACTGCTGCCTGTGTAAAAGTACTGCCGATTACACAATGAACGAGCAAAGGCAAAAAAAAATCCTTGTTTGCCGGTAGCAGATCGTGCTGTGCAATCATGGGGATGAACTGTGGCATTAGCAGTCTTTCCTCACCATACTGTGGAGGAGATCACTGCATGTAATAGCAGCAGTTTCCTACACTGAGGAGCAGGTGATTGTTGGGAAGGTACGCTACCTTCCCTACGATCGAAATGCTGATCTGCAGGTCTAATACAGTCTTTACCTGTTCTTCCCTGATCCAGAGATCTGTGATGATGAATGTTGTGTTCACATTAGTGTTGAAGGCAGGAAAACACATATCACTTAAAATGGTGGAGCCTAAAACGTGACTTTTAATAAATAAGGCCTGTATTAGACAGCAGGTGAGGTTGACGATTGTCGGGAAGGAAGTGTTCCTCCCCAACAATTGACTGCTCGTCAGTGGAGGAAACCGCTGCTATTACATGCAGTGATCTCCTCCACGTTATAGGGAGGAACGATCACTAATGCTATTGCTTGTCCCTATACAAAATCATTATTTTCTGGCAGCAGACCTTGATTAGACAGCACAATCTGCCTCTAGCAAACAATGATTTATTTTTAGCCTGCTTAAAAATTGTGATTGCCTGGTGAACGAGCGTTTACTCGTCCATCGGCTAATCGGCAGCACTTTTACACAGGCAGGTCTTCGCTTGTTAGTTATGATCTGGCCAACTATCTGCAACTATATACATCCCTAAGGGTAAAAAGGTCAAATTGACCAGTTAATATCACAAGAAATAAAGGACCCAAACAAAAAAAAGAGAAACTACTAACAATAGGGAAGACTGAGGAGGGAGGGGGTAAAGGGGAACCACTCAGTTACCTTCGTCCACTTCCAGATGCTCAGTATATATCTTAGGCATTGTGTGTGACGTATTACCTGCGCTGAGTGAGTGGCTCTATCGTGAACCTTGTTTATCTTGCTTTCTGAGTATCCCTGCTTTATTATCATTAATTGGACAGTGCATGCAAGGTTTTGCTGTCAACTCCCTGTGTCATGCCTTGCTTGGACATATTAACCTTACTAAATATATATCTGTATATTTCGTTTACATCGACCCCCTGATGAACATCTTTGAGTATATGTGTCGGGCAGCTGTTCTGTTTCTGTTTTCTTTCATCAGCGTAGGGTTTATTACAGTATGTCAGGGGTAGATTACAGAGTAGTCTGCACCCACCATTGGGGTGTTATTCTGCGGAGAGGGGTACTTAGGGGTGCCGGTAGGGACAGGTTCCCCTTGCTCCCCCTCCTCAGTCTACACTATTTTTAGTAGTTTTGTTAGGGTCCTTTGTCTCTTGTGATATTATCTGGTCTATTTAACCTTTTTATGCTTATTCATTAAAGGTTGTTTTAGGCACCACAATGTCTGTGATATGCAATATTCTTGGTGATGATGATCTTGATTATCATTCTATCCTTACTGTTCAGTGATTCTTTGTAGGAAAACAGCCAGAATTGAGTTTACATTTAGAACGTAATAAACAATTGCAGAATATTTTTAGCAACATTCGCAAACAAAATGTATGGCTTTCTGAATGGAACACTGAAAAAACAAACACCAGTATTGGCCTGTTAAAGATGGTATCTGTTTTTCTGATATATGACTCCCGGCACCCCACTGATCAGCTGTTTGAAGCGGTCGCAGTGCTCATGCAAGCACTGCTTCCTTTTCAATGTTTACCTGCAAGCCATCAACATAGCAGCAGTGCGAGGTAATTACAACGGCTCTGTCCCTTTCATTTGATGGCGTGCAGGTAAACATTGAAGAGGAAGCAGCGCTTGCATAAGCACTGTGACCCCTTCAAACACCTGATCGATGGGGCTGCTGGGAGTCAGACCCCGCTGATCTGATGTTGATGACCTATCCTGAGGTTATCAGTAGCGGAAAACCAGACTACCCCTTTAAAGAAATAGGCCCCAAATACTAAATGAACCACTTCTTTACTCCCCCCATAAATTCACTGCTGATGGCGGGCCAATTATCAGGAATGCATGTTCATATGAATGCTTGTTCCCGATAATTTCCCTCGTTAATGGGGACATTGATAACCTGACTAACGTGCAAACTACTTGCTAGTTGGTATACTCATTTATATATAGTCATTGTTTCTTGACAGTACATTATCCTGCGTAAACAGGTATATGTTGCCAACAAACAATGAAAGTGCATGGAAGAAAAATCATAGTAATAATGGTTCTTCCCCAAACAGAAGTGATGCTTGTTACATGTAAATGCAGCTAAATAGGCCGGCAATGATCAGAAATAAATGGTTTGCTCCAGATCATTGAGTGCTTGTAAATGTGCCCTTAGTTTGTTCTTATCTGGTAAACAATACTGTGATTTTCTCTTCATTGCTATCATTTATTTTAAGGTACAAATGCTTTATTTTATAATGTTCCAGAAAAGTGCGTCTGAAAATCTTACGTAGATGTTATGTGTGCTATATGGCAATATTTCATGTAAAAGTGTACATAATTTGGTCTCCCATTAGGTAATAGAGAAGAACCATAGTGGCTGGTGGTACATTCAGATTGATGATAAGGAGGGCTGGGCCCCCGCTACCTTTATTGACAAGTATAAGAAAACAAGCAGTGCATCGAGGCCTAACTTTCTGGCTCCATTACCTAATGAGATGGCACAGCTTTGCTTGGCAAATACTTCAGTAGAGAGTAGTTCTTTGGAAGAAACATCTGGGCCTTGTAGACCTCTGCCTGAGCCTCCACAAAATGGCACAGAATCTGTGCCAAAGTGGAAAAACAAAGAAGAAGGCTTCAAAAGTACTCAAGTGAATGGTAAAGAACAAATATTCAACAGTGTATATGATGAAGCTGCTAATGATGAAGGGGAGGAGAAGCCAAGTTTACCTCCAAGAAGGGAATCAATGCTGAAGACAGAAGATGTTTCTGAAAGACCGAGCATGCCACAGCTTCGTGTTCCTCCTCCGAAACCATCACCAAGCTTGATGCCTTCTGGGCCACAGAGACAGTTACCCCCTAAAGACATCAAGAAACCAGAAATAAAAAGTGACAAAGGAAAAATGTTTCAGCTAAAAAATGAAATGGGGCTGGAATGTGGCCACAAAGTATCACCCAAAGAGCTGAAAAAGCCCATGCTGAAGCCTGTCCCTAACAAACCAAAGCCTGACCAGTCTATAGAGAAGGCAGACGTGATGGTCCCAAACCCCTTTTTGAAGTCCAAACCACAAGTGAGACCCAAGCCAATCACTGCAGCTAAAACCGAAATTAACACAGAAAATAAGGTTGATATCTCAAACTTGAGAAGTAGACTTAAACCTGCTTCAAAGTCTGTAGAGAAAGCAAATGAGCAGGAGTCTTTTGTAAACAGTGGAGCAAATGATAGTGCAATGTATACTGCACCTTATCAAGGGGCTGCTGGCAGACCTCTTGAAAAAACAGATTGGAGACATCAGTACAAACAGGATGATGAAATACCTAGAGAGCCACCATCTAAAGCGTTGCCAGTGCCTATGAGGACTGCAGACAGTGAACCAAAGCCTGGAAGAGATCCACCCCAGAGGCCTGTAATACCACCAAGAAGACCCCCTCCTCCTAAGAAATTGTCCACTGAAACCAGTGAAGGGAAGGCAACACCACAAAAAGAAGGCTCTGATTCAGTACCTACTCCCCTATCAAACAAGCCAATACTGGTCCCACCAAAATCAAAGCCATTCATCCCTTCATCCAGTATGGAAGATACCAAAGTAAGAAATAGCTTTGTCCCAAAGACGCAGGCACCAAGGCAGGTAGATAAGTCAGACATCAAAGAAAGGTCATTACCTTGTGAGATACCCAAAGATTGCTGTTATATAGCCGTTGCCGATTTTGATGGTGACGAAGAAACAGGCAGCTTTAAAGAAGGGACAGTATTTGAGGTTCAGGAGAAGAGCTCAAGTGGCTGGTGGTTCTGTAGGATTATTAATGAAGGCCCAGTTTGGGAGGGCTGGATACCTTCCAATTATCTTAGAAAGAAGCCATAATAGCTTGCATTGTTTACTCATTGCCATAGTCTCCTAATTTCAGGTCTATTTAATTAGTCCATTAATTTATCGTTTTTACATGAAGCCTAATTTTTTTTTTAATACATTCCATTTTTTTATTCACTTCTTTTTTTTTTTTAAATAACAAAGGAACGGGAGCGTTAGCTGGCAGGAGTAGAAGCATCCTCCAGTAATCTTTACTGAATAATCAGTGGGGTAAGATGTGAGCTGAAAAGAGTTTAGAAATGTGCTAGCACTCAAGTAATGGAAGATGTCTGAGTGTGGTGCTCAGTATGCAAGGGAACAGTTTGCAGAAGCAGCACACACAAAGCCAGGTTATTAAGACTTCTCCATATTTGGCCTTCTTAGTATGTTATTATTCTTGGCCAAATCATATTTTTGCCACTGTTGACAGTGACATAATAAACTTGGCAGTACAATACAGCTTAAAATTTGTTTTACATTTTTTTGTTGTGTTTATAGCAATGTTAACACGAATGGCTCAACTTGATATGTTATAACCTCCTCTGAATAGGAACAGATGATTGTATGTTCAGTAGCACTACATTCCTGCATTTATACAAAGAGCAATGAAACAATATGTGTCATTTTTTTAGCTACTTTTTTGTCCTCCCTACAATTTTAGGGATCTTTATATACAGATGCAGAATGTGTCCTGCAGAGGGCAGCGATGTCCAAGTAATTTTGAAAAGAACACACTGTTAACTGTACAATGGTAGGAATCCCATACATGAGGGTCTTTACATAAAGTTAATATTAGATATCCCAGGCTGCTCACGACTGGCATGAAGTGGGATTGTCAGTATTACCAGACTATGTGCCAGTCGTTTATTTTTATTGCTCAACGCTCACAAGTTGTCGTAATTCAAATAGGAATATTTGCTGAGCTCCTCTAGTGCCTCCTCCCTTAGTTCCAGTAGTGCCACCCATATCTTTTTATGTTAAGCCAGGTGATCAGATTAGTAGCTACAGTTGGATGTAGTGTCACCCCAGAGCAACACTGGTAGGAAGATGGAGTGACAGTGTGTAAATATGAGAAACCTTGCCTGAATCACTAATACTTATCTCTGGCAAGGTTTGGGCCTTTTCGAGAACTCAAAAGGACGGCCATGCAGCACTAGAAACATTGTAAGTAGCTGGAGCTCTCTTTGCTGTAGTACAGGGTTCAGCAACCTTCGGGACACCAGCTGTTGTGAAACTACAGCTCCCAGCATGCGCACTTGAACAGCGGTTCTTATAACTCCCATCGAAGTGGATGGGGCATTCTGGAAGTTGTCGTTTCAGAACGGCTGGAGTACCAGAGGTTGCTGATCCCTGCTGGTTTGCATTTATTTTTATCAAAAAAAAAAAAAAAGTATGTTAGGCATGTATTTAAGGCGCATTATTTGTAAAGCTTAGATTGTCATCATGGGAGCTGTGCTCCATGTCTATTGCCACTGCCTATACCTACGTTAGATCAGTGATCTCGGGGTGTATTCCCATCCATGTGGCAGGTGTGATTTTATTTTTTTTACTTTTACCTGGGCTCATTGCACACTCTCCATTGTACCACAGCAGTATTATATAGCTTGATGCATTGCTTTACAATGGAACATGCTGGTTCCAGTAGCTTTTCCAATTATGTAGTAAAAAAACATCCACTCTTGATTACATTTGCCATTTACATCAGGTATTTCAATGCAGTGTTTGATATAACAGAATGCAACATTTAGGATTGTGTTCATTTTGATGGTGCCTTAAAGAGAACCTGTCACCACAAAATGCAGTGCAAGTAACATGTTATAGAGCAGACAGATATAATTCTGTAGGAAAAGATTCAGTAAAACTTGTAATTTATTTCATATTTAAACCTCTGCTTTTTCTAAACTTAAGACCACCCCATAGCTAATTATACATTTAAATATCTGCTATTTCTGACTTCAGTTGTACACAGGGGAGGTGTTTATCAGTGATTGATAGCATTCTCTGTGTAAGTGTATATAGTGATAGCTGTCAGTCACTGATAATTGTACATGGGGGGGTGGGGTAGCATCAGTGATTGATAGTATTCTCTGTGTGGGTGGGTGTATAGCGATCACTTATCGCTGTACACAGGGAGATGTTATCAGTTATTATATAACGTTCTCTGTGTAAGTATGTATACAGAGAGAGCTTTCAGTCACTAATAATTGTACACAGGGATGGTTTTAACATCAGAAAAAGCAGAGGTTTTAAAGGGTTTCTACCACTTCGTTTCACATAATTAGCTGTCAGACACTAGCGATCCGCTAGTGTCTGCTCTGCCAAACCATCCTAATATAATTGCTTTTGGGGCAGCCGTTTCGCTAAAAAAAGAATATGCTAAATAAGCCTCTAGGTGCTATGGGGGCGTCATTAGCACCTAGAGGCTCGGTCTACCTTCACAAACTGCCGCCGCCCAGCGCGTCCCTGCAGCCCGCCCATCTCCTCCTGAATGCGATCCTCCCTGTGAGCGTATGTATTCGGCGCATGCGCAGTGAATGTCTGACCGCTTCCCTACTCAGACATCTCCACTGCGCTTGCGCGATGACGTCATAGTGCTCCGAGGAACAGGCGCAGTGGAGATGTCTGAGCAGGGAAGCGATCAGACATTCACTGCGCATGCGCCGAAAACATACGCTCACAGGGAGGATCGCATTCAGGAGGAGATGGGCGGGCGGCGGCAGTTTGTGAAGGTAGACCGAGCCTCTAGGTGCTAATGACGCCCCCATAGCACCTAGAGGCTCATTAGCATATTAATAAAAGTTCTTTTTTTAGCGAAACGGCTGCCCCAAAAGCAATTATATTAGGATGGTTTGGCAGAGCAGACACTAGCGGATCGCTAGTGTCTGACAGCTAATTATGTGAAACGAAGTGGTAGAAACCCTTTAAGTATATAAAATAAGTTTTACTTAATCTTTTCCCATAAAACTATACTTCTGCTCAACTCCTCCAGCTCTAACATGCGGTCTGTAGATTGTGGTACCTGCATTTCTGTGGGCTAAAGCAAAACTGCTTCCATAAGCTTACCCAATTTATTCCACCTATAATGGAACCTAAGTGACCTTTTTGCCCCTCTCATTGTGCCTTCATATTCGGTGATAAATATTGACTATTTTTAACTGTTTTGGCTGTAACTAAGTCACATAAGAAACACACCAAAGAAGTTTCTTTCCTACATTAACATGGCCATTCATATATAACTCTGATTATAATTTGCAACTCTGCAGTTTCTTTTCTGTTCTTGATTCCGGTCATTGTCAAGATTTGTTGCCAGTGGTATCCTGTACAATGACAAATAAAGCTTTTTTTTTTTAACATTGTGTTTTTATGCTCAATTACAATTAAAATGGGCAACAAAATTGAAAGAGGGACTTAGGATATGTCTAGTTTGTGTCACCTAGTTTTCTGTGTACACAACATTATAATTGAGAGGTGACCATACTACCTGCTTACTGCATTCCATAACTCAGACTTCATTGAGGACTGCGGTGGCCTTGAATCCAGATCTCTGTTCCAAACGAGGGTAAAAGCAGGATTTTTTTGTTGAATATGGAAATATCCACTTTAAATGGGGTTATAGCTAGGGATGAGTGAATCGATTCGCATAAAACTTTGTTTCAATACTGTAAGGAGCTCTCGCTCCGTACAGTATTACAATGTATTGGCTCTGATGAGCCAAAGTTATTGCTTTGCGAACTCTTGCGAGACTTCGGGTAATAACTTCATAAATCAATTTGTACTGTAATAAACCATTTCCCGAACTCGGGTTTCGGTTCCAAGTGGTACCTTGGAACCGAACCAGAGTTCGAGAAGTGTTTTTTTACAGTATAAATCCATTTCTGAAGTAGTTATGTGAAGTCTCGCACGACTTCACAAAGTAATAACTTTGGCTTATCGGGGCCAATACATTCTAATACCGTACGGAGCGCTCGCTCCATACAATATTGAAACAAAGTTTTATGCGAATCGACTTCAGATGTTTCATCCGAAGTCTATTCGCTCATCCCTAGTTATAGCATTAGAGCACCATGGCAGCTTTCTTCCAGAGTGCTACACTTGCCCATAGGTTGTGTCTGGTATTGCAGTTCAGTCCTATTGAAATGTATGTGCCTAAGGCCTCATGCACACGGCCGAGAGCGGTCCGTGGTAACCCGGCCGGGATTCCTGCTGACAGCAGGAGCGCACGGCGTCATTGGTTGCTATGACGCCGTGCGCTTCATGCCGCCGCTGCTGTACAGTAATACACTTGTATAGATCATACGAGTGTATTACTATAGTGCAGCGGCGGCATGAAGCGCACGGCGTCATAGCAACCAATGACGCTGTGCGCTCCTGCTGTCAGCAGGAATCCCGGCCGGGTTACCACGGACCGCTCTCGGCCGCGGAACACGGCCATGTGCATGAGGCCTTAAGGTCCCTTTAGACTGGACAATACAGCAGGCGATTGTTGGAAAGGAAGCGTTCCTTCCCAGCAATTGCCTGCTCATCAGTTGAGGAGACTGCTGCATTTTCATACAGCAATTTCCTCCACAGTATGGTGAAGAGCGATCGCTAATGCCATCACTCATCCTAATACAGGCTCCTTGTTTGCCGGCAGCAGAGTGTGTTAGAACGATCTGCTGCAAGCAACGAACATTTTTTGTGTCGCATGAAAGATCTACCGTATTACCTAATGAACGAGTGTTTCACTCCTATGAAAGTGGATAGCGATTATCAGCCCATGTAAAGGGCCCTTTTAGCTTTATTACCACACACAACCTAGGTATAGATGATTTTTGAAGAAAGGAGCCATGTTTTACTAATCCAGCACAACCTCTTTACTTATTATTGTGTGATACCACAGATGTACACATTCCATAGAGTCCATTCAGAAAATCACATTGGGGGAAGTCCATGAGCTTTAATACCAGGTTCAAATTTAGTCCCCAAATACTGAAGATCTGGCTTCAGCAAGACCTTCAGAATAGCATTCTGATTTCCAGTGACAAAATATTTACCGTAGGTTGTGTCACAGCCATGGAAATAAATTGTGCTGACTTGACTCTTAATTTTTTTTTTTTATTGGATTCCCCCTTTAGGCTGGGTTTACACTGGTGTTTATGCTGTTTTAACAGATGAAACCACTATAAGCGTCTCTTGATAGTGGTTTCATCTGTTTGAAAATGGTGCATGCAGTTTTACTGCTGCTTTTTTTCCCCCCAAAGTTGTTTTGCTGCTTAAAACCGCAAAACTCCAATGCATCAGATACACCCTGTGTAAACCCCGCTGTATAGTGTTCGGTATGAAAGAGAAATAAATGGTGTATAATACTACACAGCTGTAATAAAGTCACAAAAAAATATTAACACTGAAGTACAAGCCATATTTTTATTTGCTTTTCAACAGAAATAATCCATAAAGGAACAGATAAAAAATGTACAATGACAAAACAAAAACACAACAACACAAAAATGAAAAGTGCAAAAGAGACAACCAATATTAAGCCTTGTGTACAGACTATATATAAGCATACAATGCGGTACAGGCATCACAGTAAATAACTAGAAATTATCTGTATATTTTCCAAAAACAAAACAGCTAAAGATCTGGGGAGTAAAGGTGAAGGGTACAACGTTCACTGAATTATCAAAACAAAGGACCTCAGTGACACTTTATAAAACATGAATGTGTGTTTAGTTACGTATCTTTTAGTGTTTTATATAACATGGCGTCTGAATATAAAAAGTGCACAAACAAGCTCAATAAGGCACAGACAAAGTATTTACTAAAGTTACAAATCAATAACAGTTTTACGACGATTGTCTTCCTGGAGAGTGGAGCAAAAGGGAGAGGACAACGGAAACGAAAACCAATTACTGGGGAGGGAACGGCGCAGATTATTTTGGCATGTTTATTGAAAAGTGGAGGCACAACATGGGGAAGAGTTCCCATAAGAAACCAATGATTTTATAATCCTGGATTTTACAGGATTATGATCAAAATGTCCTTAATTCATTCATATTAAATAGAATCCTGAGCTCAAGCCTGAATAAACCATCACAAGCCACCAACACATAGGGAATAGGTTACATATCTATTTGCGGTGTATGGGCATGGTTAGTTCAGCTTGGAGGATATTTCATTATAAGATTTTAGCAAAACTGTACTACATTTGCTTTGAATTCAAATATTCTCAACGCCTAAATAAAACAGCAGAGCAACGACCAAGGCAAATTTACTTCCTTAGAGTACGGCAGGTACACATGGTGGTTTTTGACAGCATATACTGTGGCAGTAACGGTCAAGTTTTTTCACTTTGGAGCTAAAACGCGAGCAGACACCCATGGTGGCTTCAAGTGACATCTGTCCACACACCATGCCAAGAAGGGACATGTCGCTTATTGCCGTGGTCACAGCTTTAAACCACTGACTAATTAAAAACAATGGAAGGCAGACACCAGGCAGCTGCTGCAGGAGTTTTTGGCATGGAGTCCACGCCACAATTCTGGTGCCATGAGAACGTCCCCTTAAAGTATGTGCAAGAACTGCATTCTATAGTTACAGGGCTCCACAATATTAGCAGCTATAAGATTGTCAGGTTGGAACCATCCTAGTTTCTTGAGCAGCGGCAGAGGAAGGTATTTTGCTTGGGAAGCCTGTGTACATATAACCGGTGATGGATGTGACAATAAGAGATGACAGAACTCCTGAAAGCCATTAGTGATTAGATTTTCATCTGTATGGAACTAGCATTCAGATGGCTGTAACATGGACATATTTAAGGCTGCAGTTAGCCACTTGACTGCAGGTCTCGTGCATCTTAGGCATACAAGATGCTACAAGTTAAATGATAAATGTGCCCATGTTGCAGGCACCTGAATAAGGCCTAAGTCTGTATATCCGATCCATCTACAAATTAAAATGATCTCTACATAGTTCTCTCAACTAACATGCCTAGAACGCCAACACACCTTTCTGTACACATGCCATACCTTTAGATACCACAATCCTTTCTATACAATGTGATCAAATTTACATTCGAACGCTAATATGCGCTCCGAGCTATTCCCAAGGTAACCTTAATACAAAAGTCAGCTACACACAAGAAACACAACACCCGGCTATCTAACACATTGCCTGCTGTGCTACCTCAAAATTATATATATATATATAAAGATGTTTAATGCTTTGTTCACTGCTGTAATGTCTCAAGGGTTCTGGGAGTCTTCAAATGACATTTTCGATAATTGATCCTGTCTAGGTGCTCTCTAGGTGGTTTCGCTCACGTCATCTATGGAGCTGCTGAGTGAATCCCTTGTTTTAATTTATGTTATGTGAAGGACATTACGAGGTGTATGTGAAATTCACTACCACCATTCTGGATATAGTGAGGTGAGGATGGCTAGAGGTCAGTTACACTAAACACATTACAGTGTACGTAACATGGGCTGCCAGTCTGTTAAATGGTTTGATAATCATGAGTATGCAGCCAATCCATTCAATAAAAACCTGTAACACCACTTAGGCACAATGTAGACCCGAGCCACTGGTTCTTAGTCAACAGGAAATGGCTACTTCCACCATGTGTAGGCAAGAGGTGCACTTTAAAGCACTGGGATTTTCTTGTAAACGGATAAGGAGTGCGGCTAAAACACCACTTTCTCATTAATGTCTACATACAATACGCTGTCTATAGAACTAGTGACTTATATCCAACAAATTCTACAAAAAGTTGTATCCAAATAAATTATCACAAATATCTGCTTTAATAGAATAGGGAAGCGGTGGAGTAAAACTATTGCACCAAAAACGCAGCACTAGGAGGATGCAAGAGGATAAGTATCTACAACAAGACCTGAACATTGTGACAGTTTTTTATTTATTTTTTTACAAAGAATGGAGAGCAATGGTAACCTGCTCGCCAGCAAACTATCCCCTTATACAAAGTGTGATGAGCAGCAAATCCAAGACAGAGGCAACCCACGGAAACCAGTTCCAGAGTCTTCGAACTGTGTGTCCTCAATTCCAGTTGACTATGTCAGTAAGGCACCAGACTATGTGCTGCACTCCGGGATAACCTTTACACGAGGTGTTAGCTATAGTTTCTGTCAAATGCTGAGATGTATGGAGGCATCATATTTAATACCTACTTTCTGTTCATGCTATTCAGTTGTAAGCATCTGGTGAACACTGGCCATTGATCTGTGGTTTGTGCCCAAGGGCGCGTCACATGAGCTATAACCCATGACTTTAGGTGACGTCAATCAATGTGACAGGAACAACAGCCTCCAGAAGTTACACTGAACACAATGAATGATGAAGATAAAAGAGCATCATTTCCTATTAATCACAAAACCAGAGTGCTGGAGCTTGTGGTCCACCACCACCCCGAGATTTTGTACATGGCCTTACAAACATGGTATAGTGTAGCTGTTTTGGTAATACAAATGCCATGAGCCAAGCTCTGTAAAGTAATGGTGAAGGTTTTAATCCCAATCTGGTACTGGCAGAGATAGTGGATGGAAGTGAGAATCTGAAGTCACATATCTGCCAGATTCCCTGCGTCTGGTTTGTCACTGGAAGGCACTACTTTAAATACAGATAAAATATGATTTGCTTAAAGGGGCCTTGAGTAATAATATTTGGTCTAATTGTACCCCTGAGTAAAGGCACCCCTCCACAAGTGTAATGATTGTGAGCTCGAAGGTTTATTAAGGACACCCTGAACAATTACTTTATGACCCTTACTACAGATTTCCCTTTATCACTGGGCTGAGTTTGGACACTGGCAAGCTAGTATTGTGCCACAACACTCCTTTTTGAATCCCAGAGCCTATATATAAAGCATTGTTTCCATACAGGACATATGCTTATTTTCAGAAAAGTCAGCACACATTACATCCCTGTGAAACTTCAGACACTCCATTTTTAAGGACGGTATGTTTTGATGACGTCTTTTATCACCCTCCGGCAGAGGGGGCAACATGCGTTCACTTGCCTCTTCAACTTCAGCCCACAACTGCTGCACAGACACATGTGGCCACAAGTATAGATGACGGTTTCAACTTCATTATCAAAGCACACTGCGCACTCTCCATCTTTGCTTCCTTGGGGTCTGGCACAAACACTGGAGATACAGGTGGACTCAGAGGGAGAGCCTAGGTGCAGGTCACTGCAAGCAGGAAAAAAGAAAGGGAGAATTAATCATGGCCATTTTACAAGTAACATTTTCATTTAAAAGTAAACGAGCAATCAAAAATTGCATGCAAAATCAATTTATACCAGTGGAGGGTTGTGATCATGGATTTTCACCCTGGTGGATAAAAACACCTTTATCTCTTATCTTACAGATTTAGGGTCCTTCACACATCCGTATGTGTTTTGCAGATCTGCAAAACACAGACAATCGCAATGTGCGTTCCATATTTTGCGGACCGCACATCGCCGACACTCCCATAGAAAATGCCTTTTCTTGTCCGCAATTGCGGACAAGAATAGGACACGTTCTATTTTTTGGCGGAGCAGAAGTGCGGATCTGCGGATGTGGACAGCACATTACGGCCCCATTGAAAATGAAATGGGTCCGCACCAGTTCCGCAAAATTGCGGAACGGATGTGGACCCATTTGCGGATGTGTGAATGCACCCTTAAAGGCAATCTAAATACCTATAAAATTAACTCCAGTACTGTGTAGGGAGCTAAACAGTTCTGCAGGGATACCATTGTGTCCCTAAAACACAAGAAAAAATTAAACATTGATCCAATATGCAGATAAGTTTGCGAGTGCCCAGCCTCTCCTTACTAAATCCTGCCTGGCACTTCCCACTTGGTCTTGACTGAGTGCAAGAGAGAATGACATGGGACAGCACTAAAGCTTTCAGTCGAGGCGCAGAGCAGGGTTTAGTGAGGAGAGCATGTGGCTGACTCAGGATCACCCATTGGACACCTGCAAACAAGTCCGTCTAGAAGATCAAAACTTCATTTTGTCAGCAGTTAGACCTCTGTCCAGGGACATAAAGGTATGCATGTACATATTCCACTACCCAGAGCTGGAATTCGTAGGTGGAAAAGCTCTTTAAAGTATGAAATCTGTGGTGGATGGATCATTATAGAACAGTCCTGTCACTAGGTCCTGGGTGTAACATGTGGTCAATATTACAAGGCTCCGTCCATCTATCCTGAAAAATTCTCTGAAATCGAAATCAGAGGAGCATCCAATTTATGCCTCACCTACTGTATCCTTTCCCCATACCTTGTAGATTGTACGCCCTCACGGGCAGGGTCCTCTCTCTCCTTCTGTACTAGTATGTAAACCCCTTATCATATGTACAGCGCTATGGAATGAATGGCGCTTTAATAATAATAATACTTACCTAGGGACGACTCAGAAGCTGAAGAAGAACGGTTCACACTAAAGGCCATATCTAAATCGCTGTCATACTGCGAGCCACTTGGAGAGCCAGATGGAGAGAGCACATTGGACTGTACAGTTCCTGAGAGGAAGAAGGATTTGGAAACTTTATTAAAACATGTCTGATCTCTGACTGCTCCAGCTTGTCTGTTCAAAATACTAGAACCAAATCTGAATCAGATCATCAGCAGAGAACATTAGAGGGCATACAAGTCATGGAGAACAAGATAACATAATTTCTTCTGGAACAATATGGAGACGAGAAGTCTCTGGGTTATGCCAATTTATCCCTAAAAGCAATTATTCATTTCATATTCATATAGTGTACAATAATAAAAAGGGTATTCACCATAGACCAAGTACCAGCATGTCAGTCAAACATTAGAAGGGTTGGGACCTGGTAGCTACACTTGTCATCAACATCCAGAAGTAAAAGAGATGGCAGCTCCAGTTTCAATGAAGAGGCAACAATCTACCAAAACCTACAAAGGACCCTCTCACTGGATATGGGTCCTCGACGTTTGAAAGCCCACCTATTTCATGTGTGTAATAGGAGGATCCCTTACATTTAGGCCTCATGCACACGACCGTTGTTTGGGTCCGCATCCGAGCCGCCGTTTTGGCGGCTCGGATGCAGACCCATTCACTTCAATGGGGCCGCAAAAGATGCGGACAGCACTCAGTGTGCTGTCCGCATCTGTGGCTCCGTTCCGCGGCCCCGTTAAAAAAAAATATAACATGTCTTGTTCATGTCCGCACTTTGTGGACAAGAATAGGCATTATATTGCCGACGTCCGTTCTGCAAATTGTGGAAGGCAACACGGGCGGCTTCCGTTTTTTGCAGATCCACGGTTTTCCGGACCACAAAAACAGCACGGTCGTGTGAATGAGGCCTTAGAGAGAGGAAACCAAGTTTACTACAAACTCAGCTTTACATGTACTAATGATGTAAGTGATTAATCTGTGGACAGTGCTAAGTAAGCAACAGAAAAGCAGGAGTTACAGACTGTCTCTAGATCCAGATGATCTACAGGGAATTTATCAATTTCTAATTTCAAGCTGAACTGCCCTACAGCTCCTTAAATGGAATCTGCTGGGACACAGCGGCTGCGCTGACATCATGGCAGTAGCTGAAGGAGCAGATTCCCACATTATCTTACCAGAAGCCTCCTCGCGTGGAGGAGAGAACATCTGGGTTATGGAATACACACAGACGCGGGAACAAATATAAATAGCTGTCAGTGCCAGGATGCTCATTCCACACAGGCCACAGGCACAGTTGGAAGGTCTTGGGAAAAGCTGTCTCGAGGAAACGGAGATGAGAAGCCCCAGTACTCTGTGGTGTACGAGTGTGTCGTCTGTGCTGCTGATGCTACCGAGATCCTGCGTTCTGCAGCCATCCAGATGTCATATATACTGACCATTCAGGAAAAATCACTTGTATGCTATCCTGCTGCTCAGGTGCCAATCAAGAGAAGATGAATGAGAAAGTCTAATATATACCAGTGTCCCAACCATCATTCCCAATAAAGGGCAGCACTGAAGACCCGCATAGATTTTAGCTGCCTGCTGATAAGGGCACCACCGGGGGCAGCCTACATTGATGTAATACAGCATATGTAGGGACAGTGCTTTGCTTCAAAGTATAAAAAGTGGAGAGACTAAATATTAAATACATACAGTCTTCTGGGGGCAGGGGATGGTACCCTTTAGATAATGAAAACTATACAACTGTATGGAGCACACCAATGATAAGTCCAGGGCTATTTTTGTGAAGGAGAATAAGCCTGTCCCTTGAAGCCAGCGTTTTATTCCTCTGTTCTTCTATTACACCATTATTTTGCGGACAGCACCTGATGGACCCCCTGACTATAACATGATCTGTCAGGTTCCCATTAGAAAACCCAGCATATACCGGACAGAATAGCGCAGCATGCTTCACTATGTTGTCCCACATAGATATGAACATGGCCTATACTGGGTCTAAAATGTAGGCCTTTACTATATTCCTGATCCAAAGTTACCAAGTTTTCAAGAAATGTATAAATAGGCCCCTAAGGAGCTGTCAAATTCTGTCAATTAAAGGGGAAGCCGCACGCCCCCATGAACAGAACTGGAGCCATACACAGCTGAACTCAATTCATCCTTGTAGTACATGGATGGACCTTTTCCTGGCAGCAGCTGCTCACCCAAGCAGCCACATTTCAAAGGGGTTTTCTGTGGTGAAAAGGGAACCTGCCACAAGATTTGGGGCCACTGAACCACTAGTATGCTTTATTTAGGGCTGCAACAATTACTCAATGTATAGACACAAAAAAAAAAAAATCCTCGATGCAGTTTTCCTGCAGAGGATTCGTTTTGATCATGTGACCACGGAGCGTGAGTGAAGTGAAGCCTGTCCCTTACCGCTCCGTGGTCCTCCTGTCGGCACCGCACTGTCCTGGGACCTGGGCATGCACACATAGTCAGCGTGCGCTGCCTAATGCTGTGTGGCGTCAGGTCCCAGTGCATGTTGGGAGGGGGGGATGGGGGCTGATGCACTGGAGGACATGATGGCATGCAGGGGCTGATGGCACTGAGGACTGAAGACATGGGGGGCTAATGGTACTGATGAGTTTTTATAAAGGAAAATGTTCTTTTAATTAGTTTTTTCTTATTAGAGTATTCGACTATCATTGGATTTAATCGATAGAATACTTAATTACTAAATAATCGATAGCTGCAGCCCTAGCCTTATGTAGCTTAGCTTTAAAGATGCCAACCAGAATTTCTTTTTTTCTGGACAAATTATCCCCAAATCCTGGACAGCCAACACTTTTTACGGACAAATTGGAAAACCATAATGAATGATACAAATTATAAGTAATACACGTCTATAGCTTAATATACTGATAAGAGTTCATTACCAGCATTTACCGTGAGCTGTAAAATGGTGATAATTACCACCATAATAACCTAGAGTACCAGCAGCCTCAAAAAAGTCACGGACACATCTATTTTTTTCACGGACGCAGGGAAAAAAAAAAGTCACCTGTTTTTACGGACTGTCCAGAAATTTCTAGACGGTTGGCAACCCCGCCTCTGTCATACCATGCCATTTCAGCTTGCATGAATATTGCTGCTGTCGGGGGAGTTCAGACCAGTAATTTGTTTACTCCTACACTCCCATTTTCCTGCTGCGAATGCGCAAACCACCCGTGTTTGCAGGAACACAGCAGCATTGAGTTTAGGCTGGATTCACATCACCGCTTCATTTTCTGTTCTTCTGATCCGTCAGAAAAAAAACAAAAACAAACAAGAACAGAAATGCAGAGCCATTTTGATTTTTGACGGAAAAAAGCACTGCATGCAGGACTTTTTTTCCGTATAAAAATAAGAGATCTCAGATGGAAATGGCTCAATCTGATGCTAAATGTGCATAATGAATGCACAGGATCCGTTTTTACAGGATCCAGGTTTTTTTTTTTCTGTTCTTCTGACGGATTAGAAGAACGGAAAATGAAACTGTGATGTGGATCCAGCTTAATAGATAAGAGTTCCTCCTCTGAACTCAGCAGCTGCAAGCAGTAATGAAGTTAACAGGGCTTGTTCGAGTGGCAGAGTCCCTTTAAGATGGACATTACCTACCAATTTGGCAGTTCCATCACTACATGGTGTGCTATGATCTCTATATCCCACAAACCATTCATATACAGTGTATGGTTATGAGAAATAGTGTTGAGCGAACTTGTGTTTTTAGTTCGGCGTCTAAAGTTCGGGTTATTGAATCGAGTTATGGATTCTAATTCCGTTATGGTCCGTGGTTGGGGAATCCATAATGCAATTCTTCGATAACCCAAACTTTAGACGCTGAACTTCAAACACAAGTTCGCTCAACACTAATGAGAAAGATCATGAAATGACCTCCATTGGAGTCTATCAGGCAGTGCTGGGCTCTAAAAGACATATTACCAGAGATTCTACTTACCCATTATTCTCAATTGATTCACAATCCATGAAATTGAAAAAAACATCCAGAGAGGCTGTGAGGAGTCCACACACATCAACAAGCCCCGACTGTTTCCATTAACACCATGATGAATCTCCTCCATTGGGGCATAAATGAAAAACTATGGATTCCCCGTTGCTCACTGTGAATAAACCTGATGAACAACCCAATAATTCCTTCTTGTCCAATAAGTAGTCTGGATTTGATGGCAGATCATAGGTTCGTAATGTGCTTGGATCGCAGGAGGTGATGCCAAAATGACAAAGACCCATAGTAAGGCAGTGGCAATTGACCTGTCTCTATAAAGAGGGTCTCACTGATGTGCACTGGCCCTCTCTGTAAACACCATCGTCCTGTTGCTCTCCTGCCAGTTAGTGTTCGCCACTGACCGGTCTGGTGACAGGGTGATGTCAGCGCCACGGGTGGGGTGAAAATGAAGCTCCATGTCAATAGCGTCGGCATCCCTTGGATACGCTGCCTCCTATTTGGGCAGCAAGGTATGGCATGATTATCTGTTGGTGGTGGCACTCGGCTTAAGTTCAAGTTAGCAATTTTTGCTACCACCTGATTGTTCTCAAGTTCATTATTGTTGAAGTTTGCAGAATCATGGCTACTTTGAGGCAAGCATGTGCTCAGTCGAGGACTGCTCAGTCGTCCCCGGTGGCATTGTGTCAGCAAACATACTATCTGTGGGTGCAAAAACAAACAGTTTAATCAAAGTATAAGGGAAACGGAAAAATAACATGCCACAGAAACAAGTCTACCTTGTGATTAACGACTGGGTGGATGAGCACAGGCATAAGTCATTGTCACCTACAAAGTCACCAAACTGACAACATCTGTCCTCTGGCCCATGTCAAGAGATTGTAACCCGTCAATCTGAAGGAGTTTCATTGCTTAACGCATAACTGTAGTTTCATTTTATTTTTATTACTATGTAGGAACAGGGATGTTAGACATTTTATAATAGAAGTTATTAGGCAAAAGTGTTTTTATTTACTTGACAGCAGGGTGTAAGATATCTACTTAGCAACACTAAATAAGCATAAGAGTGTCTTCAGCTACTGAGTGCTGAACGTGACTATGAGGAACATACAGAGGGCAGTCTTCTCAACCTGCCTCTGATCTCCCTACCCCAGCCCCTGCTATGTCCCTGCCTATCTGACTTGCTCTCTGTGCTAACTACCGACGGTTTCTGCTCCTTTAGTCCTGTTCCCTGCTCTTTTCTCTTAGTTACGGAGTACAGAGAAAATAGCTGAAAACGGGGTTTCCAGCAGTTAGTGATGACTGACGGTATATATTAATATAGCACATGTACTGTCAGCACAGAACGCTGCAGCCCCGCTTATCTACCCATCTTGTAGTTACATACATACCATGAAGAGTGGGGCTGGAGATGGTCTCTACTTTAGCAGCGCTCAGTTAGACTGCTGGTAAGGAGACTCTTTGCACTCTATTTCTAGTAAAGAGAAACATTTCCCTAATGAGGTATATTACAAAAACATTAACATCCCCGTCCTTACGCTATATTAAAAATTAAACTAGAATGAAAGTTACATCCAATTGCCAATGGGTTAGAGTACTGATAGAGACAAAATGGTTGCTTCACCGTAAACTTACAACTCCCAGCAGGGTATTCCACTGTACAGCAGGACATGTTTAGCATTCAGAGCAAGCTGCAGACACTGCTTGCCTACTTTTGGCTTGGAGCATCTGGGTACTGAGCCAGTTTTGAACACAGAATAAAAAGATCCATTCATTAGTAGCGTGATAAATGAGTAGGCGTCAAAAGCGACACAGCTGCCTCCTGTCACAAATGGAACGCTGTGAAAGCTTTTTCTTCCAAGCCTTCAGCTACACCAGGGTTTTGTAATAAACAAGAATGAGCGCGCAGCCTTGGATCCAAGTTGTGTTAACACTACTCATGGGCCTGATGAAATATTACCCGCAGTAAGAATATGACTTCATACTTTAAAGGTAGATTCCTATACTAGAAAGAACTAATGCTCATGAATGCATGAGAAACTCTAGGTCAGCTCCCTGAGATCGAAATGTACACGTAGACGTTAGAGAAGCCACAGTGATCAACGTCATTGTAGGGGGTCAAATTATTGGCAGCATCGTCAGAGATCGTGGGTTTGGACCTGGCCACAACATTTGTATGATCCTACTATGTAATAAAGTTGCACTAAAAGTCTGCTACGGGGATTAAGGGTTGATGCTTAAAGGGAATCTGTCAGCAATTTTTTGCGGTCCTAGGAGCAGCATAAATTAGTGACAGATTCCCTTTGCAAACCGCTGGGTCACTTTCTAAAACTGGCGCAGACGTTTTCCTTAAATCTGCATTGAACAGCTCCAGCGATGAGTTTCTGATATTTATGAGGTCTCCAATCTGCTCAACTCCTTGCTGTGTATCATACGCTGTGAAGATCAGACCCCATGTTCAGGCACGACTGGTTCCCTTTAAAAAAAATGGAATGCTGCTCTTGATCAGGGAAAGCTGCGCACACCTAGAAAAGAAGCAGGGATGTGACTGGCTGTTCTGTGCTGTTTACATCCCGTGAAAGATAGCCGAATTCTGTGAACTCCGATACCCATAGCTCTGTTCTGTCTCAAGTCTCCTTTCAAATGCAGACTACGTTTTATGAGGGCTCTCTTTTTATTGCAAGGAAAGGCAAGGAATTAGGAGAAAAGATGAAGGTGTGATTAAAAGTAAAAATAAATCCATGAAGAAGCTCCATTATGTCAGGATAGCAGGCAGTAGGAAAAGCAGGGTGAATGCTTGGCTGCATAGGAGATTGTGGTCCCATGGTATGGAGCGATAGTGACACCACATCTGGAGTACTGGGTTCAGTTCTGGAGATTTCACCTACACAAGGCATTGATAACACACACACACACGGGCTGATGACTGGCCAAATAATCACCTCAATGATTGCCAGGGGCGGACTGGCCATAGACCCTACCGGGAAATATCCTGGTGGGCCCAAGCCCTCTTCAGGCTGCCGGTCAAGTACAGCTCTCTGATGTAGGCTGCACAATCAATCCACTAAAAAACAGGATACGTAAGCACATTTCGGATATACCGCATTACAAGAGCCGCAACATTTCAGCTGCCAGTTTACATTTTGCGGTTTTGCACGCAGGGGATATATCTGGCCTAAAAATGCAAGGTATAGAAAGTCTTTTTACCAGCAAGAGGGGGGGGGGGGGGGGGGGGACCACAGGAGAAAACTCCTTAATAGAGAGGCCTTCTGGATCTTCCAACTGGGAGGTCTCAACAAACGTCATGACCTTATTTGCAATACTGAATGTGCCGGTATTATTATTATTATTTTCTGCCCTCTGTATTCTGTTTATGTTCCTGTTTTTGTATCTGTATCGATATGCATATTCACTTGCTAAAATATCCAAGAACACATTACTCCCCATCATTATTTTATCACCAAGCTATACTTTGTATTTTTTAACTGAGGACATTGCGGGACCTCTCCGCTGATACCTCCCTCTCCCAGGTGATATACATCAGTCTGCGATTGGACAGGTATTTATCAGAGGGGGGCTCCTATTGCATTTTTGTGTTAGTCATGAAGAAGGACCCTTATGCTATAGAGGTCTGAAACGCGTCACGCACACACCTTGTCGTATGGAAATTTTAAAACCGCTGGAATAAAAGAGCCACTTATTTGCACCCGAGCTGAGCTGGACTTCTCCTTTTTTCTATTTGATTTCATCATTCCCGCATCCAGGTGCGGTGTGTCCGTGCCCAGAGGGTGTTGTGTAGCAGGTGAGAGCTGCCTTACGCTTCAATTCTCTGATAGCTCTCTGATGCTCTCAGCATTAATTAATGCTAGGAGCATCTGGTTACTTATGCACCTACCTGGCACAAGAAAGTGCCCTCATTGCGTTCAACTGTATTGCAGTCTTCAGGGGACAGCAATATTTTATGCTGTACAGTGTATTGGCAGTATTTTGTGCTGCCTACTTATATAGTCCCTGACTTCTGTCAATTTTGGACCCGCCTACAACATGGCATCACATTTTGTTTTTTTTTCCCAGGGCCAGTCCGCCCCTGATTACTGCCTGGTTGTAAAATTGCCCAGTGATCACCCAACAAACGAGAAAACGGTAACCCTGTCTGACTGCAGCACATCCTTTGTTGCCAACAAAATATCATTTGTTTCAAACAGTTCCTCATGATTGTCAAATAAAAATGAAAGTGAAATTCACATTCCGTGTAAAATAGTCAGTGAAACATTGGTTAGGCTTAAGCACAGTACATATTTATTGCTTGCTAGTTTTTCACCAGCTTATGCCCCGTAGGTGGCAGAGTACTGCTGTGATTTTAGTATGACCTCTGTTTAATATGGGTCCATTCACACGTCCGTATGTGTTTTGCAGATCCGTAAAACACGGACTCCGGCAATGTGCGTTCCACATTTTACGGACTGAACTTCGCCGGGACTCTCGTAGAAAATGCCTTTTCTTGTCCGCAATTTAGCGGAACGGAGGTGCGGATCTGCAAATGCGGATAGCACATTCCGGCACCATTTTGCGGACGAGTGAATGGACCCTAATTGTGTATGAGCACCTCGATTTCATACTGAATTGGCATCTAATTCTGGTGTATTTATTTCAAGTTTTACAGACACAAACTGTACAAAAACTAGTGAAAAAACCATTTGCACCACATACAAGGCTTTAATGTCAACACGTCACATGGCCCTATTAAGTTACCGTGACTGCTGTTCTGGGCTCTTGACCTGTCAAGTCCAGGGGTCAGAGTGCAGTTGTCACATAGTCACAGATGTCTAAATCTACAGGCAAGATGAAGCTTGGTAGATGTGACCATATGAGGTAATCTAATAAGCCGAAGTCTGAGCAAGAATACATACAAGCCTAGGAATTTGTCAAACTTGTTTGTAATCATAATGACAGCGGTGGAGGCCCCCAGCAGTTCCAAAATCGTGAAAACAAAATGTAGATGTGCGATTAAGGAATTTCAACTGCGGGATGCTCAAGTGAGAAGACACATAGCATCAGCAGGTTTATTTTCAGTGACTTCCCTGGATGGCTGTTGGTGAAATTTAAGACGGACAACCTCCAGAGATCTAACTATTTTCAGCACAGCGACCTATTACCTATCAATATGATAAAAAGAAGAAGAAAAAGCAGGCTACTTGTGACATTTAGTGCTACATAACTGTTTGGAAAGAGAAGCCATGCACGCCACATAGCATAGCTAACACAAAGCATCTACCGTCATTCCAGCTGCTTGAAAAGGTCACTGGATTGTATAGAGCATTACAAAAGTGGAAGTATATCACCAACTGGTCTATATTAAGGGAACGAGTAAAAAGGCATAAAAAATGGCTTTCAATAGCGCGTAAGAAAGCTAACAATATAAATGTCAGAATGTGATATTTAGAAACATAATGAAGGGAAACCGCCTTTAATACAAGCAGCATTTCCGGCTAATCTCGAGCCGATGTATGTTCTCAGGGCCTACTGTGCTATAGACTCTTCTAGAATGAATTTGTATGCATACTGAAATTGTACGGTGATGTGGACTATGTTAGCTCCATGGTAATTCCCGGAGAGCCCCTTTAGTAGCTGTGAGATACATCATAAAAAGGTGGGCAGTCTGTTAATAAGGATGCATTCACATGTAGCAAACCACAGGGTAGACCTGCAATACCATGTGACCATCATTAAAGGGTCATAACAGCTCTCTCCTTTTTGTGGATACACCATAAAAGTCCAGTAGGCCTTTTCATTTGCCTACTGCAGTGCATAGAGAGGTGGCTCCACATGCGTTGCCCCTCTCTATTTACTTCTATGGGAGAATGGGGCCCTCGGGTGGTACCTGTACCCATGTGGTTAAGCCATACAAAAGTCTTAACTTCAGTCCGATGTAACACCACAGATACCACAGAGTGAAAACTTTAGAAGTACAAATAATGTAGTAGATACAGTCCAATGCAACACCACAGATACCTCTGAGTACAGATTATGGAGTAGTAGCTGCAGTTCTATGTGGAGGCTGGAAGCTAGCACCTCATTCTTGCCGCTCTACTGCCGTGACCACCTCCTCTTCCAGTAATAGCAGCGCGGCAAGAAAGAAGATGAGGCACCAACTTCAACCCCCGCACAGAACCCCCTGACAGTAGCATCAGGACATTATGACCACTAGTCTGAGGCAGGGCCTACGGAGGTGAGCAGCCCTGCAGAGACCTTGAGCAGGGGCACTGAATAACACTGCTCTAGGGCCTTTGTATGTTCACGCAAATGCAATATACACCATGACTCTCAACAACCTGGGACATATGAACGCACTCATTTGGTTACCCTGTGTCATGAGTTGAGGAGACAGTTTTCTTCAGAATTGGCGAGAAGATTCCCAAAGTGAAGAGACATAATTCACCCATAAATCAGAGAAGGTAAAGCTAACACGTAGCGATAGTATACAACTGGCAAATTCTTCAGAACCTCCTGCAATGGACATTCAGGGACAGCTGGTCATATCTATTCGGTGAAGCTGTAGGAAGGAAGAAGGTGAAGCAGCAACTGGTCCTCAAATACAGAAGCCCAGTGAAACCAACCACACTCGGTAAACAGTTTTTGTTTTTTAGAGATTGTGATTTGTATGAAAAAGAAGTGAGGCATTGTGGGAACCGTTGATCAGCAACAGGTAGTCAGAAGAAATACTTCATGTTATTTTAGTAAAAAAGAGAAATGATGAGTTCTCCATCTTACTCCTCTAGTCTGGATGAAAGTAGAAGCAATGTCCTCCTCGCCTCCCTTCTAATGAGGTAAATTGTTGATCTGTTATTTAATGGTTGTAAGTTTCCAAGATCTTCAAACATGAATTAGACCACTCCTGTATGCATAGATAAGATGGTAGCTGGAGTTTCTCGTGGAGGGTCAAGTACTGGACTTTCTAAAAACCCTATGCGATAACACAGGAATGCTGTGTAAGAGGCCCTAAGAGTCTCTTGTTGCAGACACAAGATATACAGTCGGCTGCCCCCATTGATGGCTAGAAGTGAGAGGCTCGACATAACCGGGATTGTACACAGCCATGCACATTCAGCGAGGTGGGAGATAAAAGGGTCACTCTAATGCTTCTAATGCTCGTCATCCATTTATCCAACACTAAATTCAGTTTCAGTAGCTTTCCCTAAACTTAAAAAATAAATAAAAATCTTCAATATTGAAAAGAAAAAGGGCCAAACTGAAAAATGTAATTAAAGGGTGAAAATGGGCAAGAGAACGCATATCGGATAGATGATGGCTGGTAAAAGAAAATGAAAAATGGATAATTATCCTGGGAGACACACGAGAGTACTGTATACCCGGACAATGTGGGATACTGGATTACAATGTTACAAATGTCTATTTGAAACTACTTTTACACTTGCGTTGTTAATTCCAGCAGAGAATCTCAATATCAGAAGAATTAAATGGATCAGTTTTGATTTGCACATCAGGTTGCAACCGTTCTGTCAAAACAGAAATAAACGGATCTGTCACTAAAACATTGAAAGGCTACATAAAAAAAAAAAAAAACTGATTCCATATATAGGTGTGCACAGAACGGAGATGGAAAGAGGCCAAACTAAGATGGAGACTTCATTTTGTGATATATTTTATCCTTTGTATTTCAGTGAATCATTGGATTGTTCCACTTTAAAGGGGTATTCCCATCTCAGACAATGGGGGCATATCGCTAGGATATGCCCCCATTGTCTGATAGGTGCGGACCCCCACCTACAACGAGAACAAAGCGTGGAGCGCTGTGACTGGAGGACCCCAGATTTCCGGGGTCCATCCACCACCAAGTGCTGCTCCCATAGAAGTCAATGGGAGCACACTGTGCACGAGTGGCCCCTGCTCCCCATTCATTTCTATGGGGCATACGGAAATAGCAGAGCCCAGCGATATGCCCCCATTGTCTGAGATGGGACAAACCCCTTTAACAACTGCACAAACATAGAGGGGTTAGTTTTATAATAGGGTGGGGTTTGATCCAACAGACAGAGGGGTTGGTCCTATTATACTCCGCATTCTGCATTCATTACTCATTAGAGAGCGAGTGCTGGTCTAACCAGTTTCAATTAGTGTATATGTTATTAATCTGGTATCGGACATCAGTAAGACTCGAGCACCTACTATCATCATCATCATCATTCAGACAAGGTGAGCCACCTACACTATTTAATGTAAATGAATGGGTGCTATTATAGCCTATGAGTGACCTATCACTGCATGGCATCTGGTACCCATAGTTTATTATTGTCATGTATTAACGTAAATGACGCATACATTCTAATATGTTATACAGTGGCACACAAACCATAGGCTCCAATCTAGGTTTATAAATCATACAATGCAGGTACAATATTTTTACTGGCTAGGCCTCATGCACCACGTTCCGTTTTTCCGTCCGTAGGTCTTCCTTGATTTTTGGAGGATCCACGAACATGAAAAAAAAAAGTCGTTTTGGTGTCCGCCTGGCCGTGCGGAGCCAAACGGATCCGTCCTGACTTACAATGCAAGTCAATGGGGACGGATCCGTTTGACGTTGACACAATATGGTGCAAATTGCAAACGGATCCGTCCCCCATTGACTTTCATGTAAAGTCAGGAGTCCCTATTATACCATCGGATCAGAGTTTCTCCAATCCGATGGTATATTTTAACTTGAAGCGTCCCCATCACCATGGGAACGCCTCTATGATAGAATATACTGTCGGATAGGAGTTTAGATCGTGAAACTCATATCCGACAGTATATTCTAACACAGAGGCGTTCCCATAGTGATGGGGACGCTTCTAGTTAGAATATACTACGAACTGTGTACATGACTGCCCCCTGGCTGCCTGGCAGCACCCGATCTCTTACAGGGGGCTGCGATATGGCACAAGTAACCCCTCAGGTGCTGCACCTGAGGGGTTAATTGTGCATATCATAGCCCCCTATAGAGATCAGGGGCTGCCAGGCAGCAGGGGGCAGACCCCCCTCCCTCCCCAGTTTTAATTTCATTGGTGGCCAGTGCGGCCCCCCGCCCCCCCCCCCCTCTATTGTAATATCATTGGTGGCCAGTGTGCGCCCCCCCCTCTATTGTATTAATATCATTAGTGGCCTGTGTGCGGCCCTCCCCCCGGCCCCCCCTTTTATTGTATTATCATGGTGGACAGTGTGCGCCCCCCCCTCCCTCTATTGTATTATCATTGGTGGCCAGTGTGCGGCCTCCCCGGCCTCCTCCTACTGGTAAGTGACAGATCATTAAGCAATGTGCCGCACAGACGCTGTCACTTACCAGTAGGAGGAGCTCCCGGCCGGACACAGCCAGCGCAGCAGGTAAGTATGATGCTTCTAATATTGTAATATTGCTAAGTAACCATGGCAACCAGGCCTGCAGTAGCGTCCTGGTTGCCTAGTTACCGATCGGAGCCCCAGAGCGATTAAACTGGGACTCCGATCGGAATCTCCGCTGCCACCAATGATGGGCGGGGGGGGAGGAGTAGGGGAGGCCGCACCCTGGCCACCAATGATATTAATACAATAGAGGGGGGCGGGGGGCGCCGCACACTGGCCACCAATGATATTACAATAGAGGGAGGGGGCCGCACTGGCCACCAATGAAATTAAAACTGCGGAGGGGGGGTCTGCCCCCTGGCCGCCCCTGATCTCTTATAGGGGGCTATGATATGCACAATTAACCCCTCAGGTGCAGCACCTGAGGGGTTAATTGTGCAGATCACAGCCCCCTGTAAGAGATCGGGTGCTGCCAGGCAGCAGTCATGTACATTTCAGTATATTCAACTAGAAGCGTCCCCATCACTATGGGAACGTCTCTGTGATAGAATATACTGTCGGATATGAGTTTTCACGAAGTGAAAACTCATCTCTGAAAAAGATTTTATGCAGACGGATCTTCGGATCCGTCTGTATGAAAGTAACCTACGGCCACAGGATCACGGACACGGATGCCAATCTTGTGTGCATCCGTGTTCTTTCACGGACCCATTGACTTGAATGGGTCGTGAACCGTTGTCCGTCAAAAAAATAGGACAGCTCATATTTTTTTGACAGACAGGGAAACACGGATTACTGAAGTGCGGCTGCAAAACGGTTGCATTTTCCGTTTTTTTCCAACGGACCCATTGAATTTCAATGGGTCCGCGAAAAAAAAACGGAAAACAGTACAACGGCCACGGATGCACACAACGGTCATGTGCATGAGGCCTTAGTCTATGCTATTCTGTCCTCTTATTCGATATGCTAATGTTTACTGGTTAGATGAAGGACTTTATGGACATATATTGTGTAATCTGGGATCTTTCAGGCATACATAGTAAAGAGATGACAAATAGGTCATGTGAATGGTGCCCAACTACACAGAATGAAAGAAATAATGAACTCTGAGACCAGAACAATGATTTGAAGATATGAACTTATTTTTTCCTGAAGAGAACAGGGACAAAATACAAATCTGTGACGGACATAGCCAGCACAGCCGCCAGATCCCAACTGCAAAAGTCCTAGAAAGAGCTACAGAAGTCATAGGTTAGAAATGTAAAAACTGCAGAATGCCAGAAGAAGTCACAAAGACCACTTTCACACAGTCGGTATCGGTTTTAACAGTATTTGTAAGCCCAAACCACTAGTGGGCCCAAATCAAGGGAGAGGTACAAATCTTTCCATCCATCTTTCCAGTCTCCAAAACTGCATCAGGAAAGCAGACAAGTGTGGCGTACCCCTAATTGCTGCAAATGGAGAACCCTTTTGAGGTGAGGAATTAATTGATCAACTGTGTATTTCAAATCCCGTTTTAACACACCAAAGACAGCACTGCAGCTGTAGTGGTAGGACTTGTGTCAGGACTTCCTCTTCAGAGCGGGATAGGGACTGCCAATACCTGGCTAAATATGATTCCTGTTAACCTGGCGTAAAACTACTTTCGCAATAGGAAAAGTGACTCTGCTTTTTTGATGCAAAGAACAAATAGGGCCTTGTGTATAGCAAGTAGAGAAATTGCTCTATAGTAACCACTCAGATTGGTATTTTCATATACAAATCTACACTCCGGTCAAAGTCAGTTCCTGACTGGGTGTCTGTAGGCAAAGTGTAAGGTTAATTGTGGTAGCAACTAAAAGCATTACATAAAATATGTGATGTCTCAAACACTAGATTAATACAAGTGAAAGGGAACAAAAAAAGAAGTTACCTAGTATTTGTACTTCTTGGGTGATTCCATAGACATCAATCAAAGCCCATAGAGGACTGGATACTTTAACTCCACAATGAAATAGAATAGCTCCTCGTCATTGACACTGTAGAATACTCTCCCTTGGCGGTCAACCCAAAATGCCAAAATATTGTCCCTTTGAGCAAACCTCTCCGGTAAAGCCTTCGCCCAATACCCAGGCCGGGTAAACAAGATCAGGGCATGCATATTTGGGTATGTCTTCGGGTTTCATCTGCGGCCGGGTCATGAATTGTGAATCCAAAGCGCAGAGCCCCGCTCCACCCGTGGTGCACAGACACCAGCTTCAAGCGGACCTTCTCATACAGATGATAGGTCGACTCGTAAAAGTGATCCCATTACAAAAGCTATTGCGCCGGATGGCTTTTCTTCCATTAGTGTCCAGTCTGATATTTTTGCCTTTTGTTTGGCAGTGAAAGCGTGGAGACTCTGTACGGGACAGAACGAGTCTCCTCTCTTGACCGCAGTGGAGTAAGGTGTAACAGGGTCTGTTCGCCACTTGACGGTTGTGATGGCTTGTATCTGCAGAAGAAAGAGAAAAAGGTAAAATAGTTTATTTAATAATTCCTGAGATATTACAGTGGACATGTGGCTGTAACAATCCAATGTAGTAACTGTGAAATGTTAACACGTGATAGATACTTCATAGATGCCAACTAGCAGATTCTCATAATTGATAAGGCATCAGCACTTCCTTCTGTTACATGGTCCTCCTGCAATTTGCCGCGTTCACCTAGAGGCTTTTTTTGTTTACTTCATAAAGTAAAAAAGTGGAAAATAAGACGTCTCTCTAGAGCATTCTTTGGAGGGAAGCTGGGATTACTGGAGATCAGGGCTGCTCATTTGTTATGGAAATATGCAGCAGCCATTTCCTTTATGATATAGGAATTTGTTTCCAATCCTAGGCCCGCTGTCTGACTGAAATGTAAAAGTCGACAGGTAATGTAAATTCATCCCATTGGAACTTACGTGCTGTTTCCTCTAGCCTTTTTCCTTCCTTCCTGGGGCCCTCGTGTTGGAAATGTTATACCCTTTTATCTGGTACAACAATGGTCAACAGCTGTGCTATTACAGAAGCTGAGGAGTATCATTTCCACAAACTACCGACATGAAATGGAGCACAGAACTCACTTTTACAGCGCTTCATACATAAATTAAACAAACATTGATAGTCTCCCATGACCTGGAAATTATTTAATCAGCAATCCTTCGGTCATTCTATAATGTCAAGTAAATAGCCAGAAAAAAAAACCTCTCAGTTCTATAAAAAGTTCATCTGAAGTTCAGAATAAAAAATGAAAAAACACAGACAACAGGAATGGCAGCAAAGACGAGAAGTTGCACAACTTGACACAAGCTCCAGAATGTGGAGCAATAACATGAGGCAGTTATCGACTCCGATCCCCACATTACCATGTACATTCAGGCAGGAGGAGGTGAGAGCGCTGCCAGACATCTTCTGAGAACAGCTGTGTTCTCCCATTATCAGGAAGCCTTAGTCTCTGCTGTCACATGCAAGGACGGAGCGGACCACATGGTGGCAATCATTGTGACCGGTATATTTAGCACTCCCAGATTCTAAAAATGTCTAGCCTGAAGGTGAGGCACGCACAACGGCATCACATCTCAGTTGTCCTACAATATCTAAACTACAGGATGCACTATATATTCCCCAAGCGCCTACCAATTCAGAAGAGAAAGTCACATTATGGCAGTCTTGTAGAAATGGTGGCATTTTCTTTTTTCCGCCTTTGTTCACTTATCAGCTATGTGACTGTGCTGATAAGATAACTATAGGCAGGTTCTCTGCACTCCTTACTACAATTACATGCTCTCCATCATTCAGCTGTAATTCTGTATTCCACGGACGCCTACCTGGATGACAGAACTACATAAACTGGAAGCACAGGGAGGTGCCTCAGTCATCATGTAACCTAAAGCTTGCAGGTTTTCCATTTCGGATTGCCTCAGTTTTTTTCTATACACACACCAGAGCTGGCTCTCCTGAGGTGTCGAATTCAATAATTTCAAAATTTATCATGCCTTCACTCCCTGAATTCTGGCTTCAAAAAGTCTCAAAATAGGGCTTTGTGCAAAAAGTTTTTGTGAGTTTTTAACACCACTCAGTTTTCAAAAAGTCTCAGAAAAGTCATAATTTTACTCCAGTAGGAGGGTGGAATTTGAAAACTGGAGAAGCTTTTAGGTTTAAGAATGAGACAAAGTTATAAAGTAACATGAAAATTGATAAATGTGGGCATAAAGTACTCCAACACAGACTTGAGCAAATCTGACTTCAAATATCCCCCTGTATGTGTGGTGGAAAACTAGGGCTGCAGTAAACGATTATTTAAGTAATAGAGTATTCTATCGATTATTTTTTACGATTAATCGAGTAATCCATTAAGAAAAACATTCTTTATAAAAAATGTCCCCCTTTCCCAGTGCCAATCAGTCAGCAGCCCCTCCATGCCATGTTCCCCAGTGCCCCCATAATGGCACTGCAATCAGCCCCTCCAATCCAGATTGCCATGATGTCCCCCTTTCCCAGTGCCTCCATGCCATCCACCATGTCCCCCACTCCCCCAGATCAACCTTCCAAGTGCATAATCACAGGTGCCCCCATTAACCCCCTCTTCCCCTCCCCCAATACTTTTATACATGGCAAATCATAGGTGCTCCCATTAACCCCTCTAACGCCAATAACTTTATACATGCCAAACCACAGCTGCCCACATTTCCCCATGCCAAATCACAGGTGCCCCCGTTTTCCCCAGCCCATGCCAAATCACAGGTGCCACCAATTTACCAGCCCCACCCCCCCCCCCCCCCCCCCCCCCCCCCCCCCCCCCCCCCCCCCCCCCCCCCCCCCCCCCCCCCCCCCCCCCCCCCCCCCCCCCCCCCCCCCCCCCCCCCCCCCCCCCCCCCCGCTAACTTTATACTTACCTTTCAGTGCAGAGTGCGCAACACACGGAGTCCGCAGGAGACGCGTTTTCATCCCAGCATGCACTGGGTACCTGACGTCACACACAGCGTCAGCCAGCGCGCTGACGATGTGTGAACGCAAGGTACTGCAGCGCGCTGACGATAGGAGACCACAGAGCGTTGAGTGAGAAGCTTAATTCACTCACGCTCCGTGGTCATGTGATTTAAACGAATCCTCGATGCAGAAAAACTGCATCAAGGATTTTTTTGTCTCGATTACATCGATTAAATCGATGAATCGTTTCAGCCCTAGTGGAAACCCCTTTGATTGGTACAGACTGGTATATATTTTGGGGTGGAATAGATGCAAGGTTATTCTCCAGAAGAAGGACTGTGAAACATCTGTGGTCTGTATTAACCTATACCAGGATTTTTTTTGTAGGGTAGTATTGCCTTGTATATTTCTGCTTTGGGGCCGATAGTTTCGTTCCCTTGGTGCATTTCATCACTTTGCAATTCAGTATATTTTCGAATATTAAAACCTCTTTGTATGTAGGTGTGTGTCTGGCTCCAACGTCTTATATTTTTTATCATGTGATTAATATTTTTAATCTTGAGAGTGTTGTGGTGGCGTTACATTGTTTGGGGTGCTTGTACATATTTTTGGTAACGCCCTGTAACAAGGACAGGAGATTAACCCCTTTATATATATAGGTTGTGGTAAAAAGTTGAGGTTTTTCGAGCCTTAAATACTGATGACCTATCCTCAGGATACGTCATCAGTATCTGATTGTGGGGGTCCGACACTGGGACCCCTGCTGATTGAAAAGGCAGGGGTGCTCTTCCAGCTTTGCCTAGGCTAACTGAAGACACATTGATCGGTCACGTTGCCTAGGAGCAGCTCAGCCCCATAGAAGTGAATGGGACTGAGCTGCGATACCAAGCACAGCCGCTATACAACGTACGGCGCTGTGCTTTGTGAGCATGGAGAAGGCAGCGGTGCTCACAGGAGCGCTAGTGCCTTTTCAAACAGCTGATCGGTGGGGGTCCTGGGTGCCAGTCCACCACCGATCAGATACTGATGAGGATAAGTCATCAGTATTTAAATCTCAGAAAACCCTTTTAAAATCAAATTGTATTGTGTATGGCTAGCTGCACTGTAAGCAATGATAATGAATAATTTTACTAGAATGGGAATTTTTGACAAACCCCCAATGAACAGCATCAAAAAGGGCAGCCATTTTGTAGCTTGACAATTATTACATAGAGTACTGTAAAACACCTCTGATTAAACTACCACCAAGAAAACAAAAAGTAAGCCATTTATTCTAAGGGATAATTATGGTTTCTTTCCATACTAGAGAAAAGGCGGTGAGTAAATAACAAGTCTCCCTCGCATGAATGGCGGTATATGATATACAATGTGGTGCATGAACAATTATGAAGGCTCAAGACAGGCTGTAATATATATATATATATATATATATATATATATATATATATATATATATATATATATTTTCACATGCTCCATCTTTGCTCATCCACCTTAAGACTGATGCTATTTATAGTGCAGTGCTTGAGCAACTGTGCCATTACGAAACAATATACAGTACACAAGACACTCCTCCGATTAGGAGATGACTGGCAGTCATGTAACATAATTGTACGTTTCATAAAGCCACCATAGACATGATGTAGAACTTCCAGACTTCAAACACAAAACATAAGCCGTCATTATCATTTCAAGTAAATGCGGATAGGATTGTAGGTCTGCTTGAGGTCACTGTGCTAGGGAAAAAGGGGTACACAGCCAGGGGCAAAGGTGGTTAAAATGTGTTCTCCCAGAATTAAGGTCATAAATAATAATAAAAAAATAAAATCAGACATCATATAGTACATGACAATCTGTTTAGAACAACAACAGAACCAGCCAGACCTGTACCTCACATGGATCCAGAGATGTCCCTATTCATTGTTCTCCTAGGTTTATTTCATGCTGGCAGCTCAAGGGGAGTGTGTGTGGAACAGAACACGTGTGTCCACCTCAGTGAGGTGGACAGAGAAATCTGGAGAAGTGCAGACAGCATCTGGCACTATACAGATACATTTCATTGAATTCTTCAGTGGCTATACAAAACTTACAATTACAATGTCCTTTGTTCAGGGCACTTGTCCAAAGAAGCAGCTTTCTGAGGACAACTAGCCTATAGGTACAATGATCTTCAGGCCAGGCAAATACAGAACACATATAGAAGGTGCATATTCTTAGGCTTTCCAGGAGTACAACATTGACGATCTACCCTCAGGAGAGGTCATCAATATAAGACCAGAGGAGGTCAGACACCAGCAGTCTAAATAGGCCTGGGCACTCCAGTGAGCAATGTAGCCTCATCACAGTTTACAAAGTGCAGAGCTGTACAATGCCTACAAATAGGGATGTTCTGAAAAATCTATATTTTATGGAGTTAACAAAAAGCGAGCAGCCACATGGTAGAGTGATGTTCCCAAGAAACTGGCATATATCAGCTGGGAGGCATAACACCCAATCTAGCTTTTTCTCAAGAATATATGTACACAACCTGAAAAAAAAAGCTACAGATGATGACTGGCTGGCACACAGTAATTAATGATGCAAGCTGAGGTCTGCAAAAACAGACAATCAAAAGATATTGGTGCAGATTTACTTAGTTAAGGCATCAACATTTTAGCTCAATTGGTGCCAAAAAACGATGCTTTGCACCACATTTATTGAGGGACATTTACTAAGGGCCACTATTGCCATATGTGCACCATAATTTGGAACTTTTTAAGCTTCTTGGCCCTTTCCGAAGTGGAGAGAAAGGGGCAGGGCTTGGCAGAGGGGTTGGCGCTTTGCATGACCCCATGGATTTACTATAGCTTTCGCCAAGAAGTGGCTTAAGTTATAGCGGAAGTCTATGCCACAGCAGGGCAGAGAAGAGCCCGATTTATTAAGAGGCATGTGTGTCTTTAGAAATTATGTACATCTCGTGCCAGTGCAGGGAGATCAAGACTGATGTATGGGTAAGTTTTGACACTTCTGTGCCTCTGTAAACAAGTGGCATGGCTTAAAAGTTCACACAAAATAAGCCAGCTAAACTGATTTAAGGTAAGATAAAACTGTTTAAAGATTCACTAAAATGTATCGTCCAGCATGAGCACTTGACACATTTTAGCACAACTTTAAACTGTCTAAATACCATACAGGTTCAGTGAATCTGACCCATTGAACATACTATGGAAGTCAGGGTGTCATGAGAGTATACGCTATGAAGACCGATACAATGGGAAAGGGTACTGGTGTCAGATCAGTGAAAATGCTGGAATAGGACAAATCGTAAAATAGGACGGACAAAAACTGTATAAATGGGAATTGACAACTGGATAGCGACTGCCACAGCCCTGTACTATATAAATGTATAATGCTCTGTACTATACAGAAACCTATATAACCCTCAACCAACTGATTGCTATAGCATAGTATTTCCTACAGTTGTCAACCTTTGTGAAATGCAGAGATACACAGCATATGCTTGTAGTTATGTTAGCCATTAAGTGCTTACTTAGACAGAAAATATAATTGGAAATAAAATGTGTTTTTTTCATCACCTTTTTTATATTAAGTTACAGGCAATCGAGCCCCTCCCGGCTGCAAGCTCTGCTGTGATTCCTAGGGGGCCTCCCCAAGAATACGGGGCAGCAATGTGGAAAAGGAAGGAATGAGTAAGTGAATATTTGTGTACGTTCCCAACTAATCAGCCCCTGAAGACACAGACAAACAAAGCAGAGTATTGTTCAAGAGAAGATATGTGCAGAAGGAAAAACAGAAGAAATTAATTCAGCCACGGCAAGATGGGTTCCAAATGGGGCGCTCCCTCTCGCTATCAGACAGCTTCACCATGTTGGCAGTGTTTATTACAATAACCTCAAGGCAATGAGTTTAACTAAATCCTCTAGGGAGTAAAAATGATGTGCATCACCCATATCTACAAAACAATGCAATGCACAAACCTTTTACAAGCCAAAACTCCAACCTTAAAAGGAAATGTGTCATCAGAAAAAGGACCTATTTTTTTAAAAATATTTTTAAAGAATTTTGGTGATAGGTTTAATTTTGCCGGTCAATATCTGTATAAAAAAAAAACAACGAAATACATAAAATCCTGCAGTTTTCTCACTAGCCACAAAGCCGCTTCTTGGTCTGTACAAATCACTTTACTGCAGTTACCTGCTCATCTGTATACAGAGGTGATATCATTACAGGCAGGATTAGAATGATAGATAAGACAGGATCCACCATTCACAATAGGTGATTGTCAGAGCTTATCTATTCTTTCCTTATACAATGACTTCTGCACAGGTGACAGAACATGCCTAGAAAACTCTCCTATAGCAGTCAATGAGGTCCCCTCCTGATCATTGTGTCTATGGCCCATGGGGCTGCCGTAAAGCAATTTTTTAATACTTTCTAAATGCTGTTAAGAACAGTTCAGGCAAGATGGCCGGCCCATAATAATGTTTAGGGAATTTAAAAAAATCTACAATTAGAAAATAAAAACAGATTAGATTAAAACAAAAAACAAACAAAGGGTCGCTATATGATTTTAACTGGCAGAAAACATTTTTGGTGACACATTTTCTTTAGGACGCATTCACACAACAGCGCCGTGTTTTGCGGTTCGCAAATTGCACATCCCCAAAACTACAATTTGTGGAACAGGCGGCCCATTATAGGAAATGTTCTCTTTATTGCAGGGCCACACAATAGAGCAACGGATGCGGACAGTGTGAAATTAGCCTAATAATAATAATAGGTTCTCAAAAAGAAGGTGTATAATTCAGACACTGCTATGTGCATCAAGCACTTGCACACAAAACTATTGCTACATGTAGCCTGCATCTTGTCACTACCAAAGCCCCTGCCTCCCTATATGTGCCCTACATGAGCTATGTCCCTACCCAACTGCCTTGCTGTCAGCAAGCTCTGCCAGTTTAGCTTTCCCTGTGCTTCTCTCTTAGTTACCAGGCACAGTAAAGAGCGTATACACTAAAATAGCATACTTACTGCCAGGCCACAACACAGCAGCCCTACTCCTCTCAATCTTCCCAGTGTGTCTCTTAGCACTTAGAAGACATGAGCGGGCAGTGGCTGGCAGTCCTAATGCCCAATGTTTTCTGTGAAAAGACCACTAAACTAGGACCACTAAACTAGCCGGAGAGTTAGACCGGGACCAGCAAAGATAGTGGATAGGGTTCGGATTGCTGTATCCAAACCAGATTCTTACTGCGTTAAGAATATCAGCTCCATCCTACTGTAAAATGTATAGCCTTCTTGGAGGTCTTTCCGAAGATTCAGCAAATATCATGAGACTTCGTCTCGCCTCCATCACGTGTTACTTTGTTTATTAGCATAAATTACTGTATCGAAATACGAAGCCGAACTATACTTTGTGCTTCATTAATGAAGCAGAGTTCAGCTTCATATTTTGATACAGTAACTTATGTGAATAAATGAAGTGACACATGATAGAGGCGAGACGACGCAAGTCAGCAGAAGCAACACATTTTACAGTGGGACGGGGCTGATATTCTTAACCGTTTTTAAAAGAATCGGGTCAGACACAGCAATCCAAACCCAATTCGCTGAACCCCAATAGTGGACATACAAGGAGGCAGGCCAGAAGCCTGCCTCTAAGTTACACAAAGGCATCTTCAGCGCTCAGAAGACGGACTTTCCTTAGCACCATCAAACTCAATCATGTGGACTTCAAAGATAAAAGTCATACTGTGGCTTAGGGAGTCATTATGTCATATAGATAAAACACCTTCATATCTTTATTTCATTTAAAAAAATAAGAAATATCACTGGTTACGTAGGTAGATTCTAATTAATGAAGAAAACGAGCCCAACATCTTGGCCACCTCCTCCAACCAACATTTTGGAGGACTGCGAGCCCTTAGCAATGCTCAATTACAGTGCTGCTAGGGAAACTCCCTTCCCAGATTTTATTTAGAAAAGATTTGAAAACCAAGTATCATTTTCTTTTCTCTTTACATATACTTGCCACTTTCTGTTGGTCTATCACATAAAATACCAATAAAATACATTAAAGTTGGTGGGTGTAATGTGGAAAAAATAAAATGTGGCAACATTCAAGGGGTATGAATGCTTTTTCAAGGCACTGTATTCTTTTAGCAAGTATGACAGAAGGAGGAAGGTTATTGTTTGATGGCTTTTAGGGGATATATTAGGTATTTATATGCTGAACGTGATAGTAATTCTTGATTTACTCCAAGTATACCAAGAGGGGCAGTGTCTCTTATGCATATGAAAGTTTTGATGTTATCATGTATATGAATAATAATGTATTGATATCTGTGAACCATTGAAGTGAATGTACCGCAGTGGACTGTGGCATATTAAGCTATGTCTGTGTCATCCTGTTACCATTAGACCATACTACACCTTGCATACCAGTCTGCCTGTCTTTTTGACCTATTCTGTAATTTACCTTGCCATTTGTCTCCAATAACCATGTAAATTCCTTCTCAAGAAGAATTGTCTCAAGAATCTACTTCAGCTGCGGGTGTGTGACCCGAACCAGGCACTCAGGTAGGTGCTGAATGCTTCCATTTTTACCTTCTTATACCTTGTGGTGATAACCCTCTTACATAAAATGTTCCATTGTTCATAACAATCTGCCAACCAAGTATCATGTACCCAGATTACAGAACATTTAGGGGATAGCAGAAAGGGACAAACCAATCTTTCCCTGTAATGTATCTATAGGCCATGTTTCAGGAGTTAGTCTTCCAAGGTGTCCCAAGTGCAGAGGTTAATGTGCTCCCACACATCTTACCGGTGGAGCTTTCTATAACTAGAGCGATCTCTATTATTTCATATAAAACACTGTCTACTCCAACCAGTTGGTCACCTTGTATATAAAAAACTGCATTTGCATTCAGAAAATCTCATTGGCATTATATTACAGTAGAAAGTAGGAAATTCACTTGTTCTTGCCAGACACATCAAGAGATATCATTAAGAGAAGACAAACTATTTCTCGTAACATCCTACTGGTTGTCCAAGTATGCTGTGATCACGTACCAGGATTTAGAAGACAACATCTTTCAGGTTGGAAAGAAATGAACTGTGTGCAGATGCAAAATAACAGTAATACGACAAGTTGTCCGCCACGGGACTAAAGTCCTTTAACTAATGAATATTTTCCAGTGTTTACTGGTAATAACTGAAGGGCAAGATATACTCTTGGTTTTTAGATTCTAGGAAAATTGCCAACAGTAGTTGTCACCAAAAACAGCTGTCTGTTTTGTTACTATCAGTACATACAGGTAATAAGGTCTATAAATGTGATAGCCCATGCTTGTAAAGAACACAGTCATACAACCCGTCTCAGGATGAGATGCTCCTATGTACATGGCAGCGCCATGCTATTCTTCTGGTACCTGTGTGCACATCATAAAGGACCCTGAAGAAGCCCCTGACCTCATCATAGATAGTCATTTACAGCTCGCAGCAGCTTCTTCTGGAGGTTATATGTAAGCACCTGCTTTATCCATCTTGGTTAACTGCATATTTTTCTTTAATCTTCATTGTCTTATGTTGGGGTGACATTTTGGGGCTTTGGAACCAATTAGTTCTCCATAGAGTTATGATGAACCCCAGTTACGAGGGCTTCAGCATACTTTTCACATTAGGCCACCTTCACATCCACAGCTACTGGCTTCTCCCTAGATCAGGGGCCATAAATCTTTATACCACTGCCAAGGGCTGCAATAAAACAAAGGGCCATTACTATGTGGCACATTCAGGACAGGTTCCAGCATGGTTAGGGGCTGAATAGAATGGCACTGTAGGCACAGGCTGTGCACTGAAATTCAGGCAATCACTGCAGTAGACACTGGACTGCCAGATAAGGCCTCTTGCACACGAACGTGTGCGCCCCGTGGCCGTGCTGCGGCCCGCAATGCACAAACACCAACTGTGGGGCAGCCGCAGCGGATCACGGACCCATTCACTTTAATGGGTCCGCGATCTGCCCATTCCGCAAAAAGATAGAACATGTTCTATCTTTTTGCAGAACGGAAGTATGGACCGAAACCCCACAGAAGCACTCCATAGTGCTTCCGTAAGGTTCCGTTCCGCATTTCCGGATTTGCGGACCCATTCAAGTGAATGGGTCCGCATCTACGATGCGGAATGCCCAGGGAACGACGCCCGTGTACTGCGGATCCGTAAATGCAGTCCACAATACGGCCACGGAGCGCACACGTTCGTGTGCAGGAGGCCTAAGGCTAGAAATGACATAAGTGTCCTCTTTTGAAATGAGGATGTAAGGCTACTTTCACACTGGCGTTTTGGCTTTCAGTTTGTTAGATCTGTTCAGGGCTCTCACAAGCGGTCCAAAATGGATCAGTTTGCATTCCAATGAATTCTGAATGGAAAAGGATCCTCTCAGAATGCATCATTTTGCCTCCAGTTCGTCTCCATTACACTTTGGTGTCCGTCTGATGAAACTGAGCATTCCTATCGAAAAAAATGCAATATCCAGCATTCGGGCAAGTGTTCCGTATTTTTGGCCGGAGATAAAATCGTAGCATGCTGCTGTATTATCTCCGTCCTGAACAGTCAAAAAGACTGAACTGAAGACATCCTGATGCATCGTGAACGGATTTCTCTCCATTCAGAATGCACGGGGATAAAACTGATCAGTTCTTTTCCAGTATAGAGCCCTAGGACGGAACTCAGTGCCGGAAAAGAATAACGCTAGTGTGAAAGTACCCTAACATAGCCAAGACGGATCTGTCTTGAACAACATAGAAAGTCAATGGAGGACGGATCCATTTTCTATTGTGCCAGATCGTGTAAGTGAAAACGGATCCGTCCTCCATTGACTTATATTGTGTTTCAGAACGGATCCGTTTTCACTTACACGATCTGGCACAATAGAAAATGGATCCGTCCTCCATTGACTTTCTATGTTGTTCAAGACAGATCCGTCTTGGCTATGTTAGGGTACTTTCACACTAGCGTTATTCTTTTCCGGCACTGAGTTCCGTCCTAGGGCTCTATACTGGAAAAGAACTGATCAGTTTTATCCCCGTGCATTCTGAATGGAGAGAAATCCGTTCACGATGCATCAGGATGTCTTCAGTTCAGTCTTTTTGACTGTTCAGGACGGAGACAATACAGCAGCATGCTACGATTTAATCTCCGGCCAAAAATCCGGAACACTTGCCGAATGCTGGATATGACATTTTTTTCGATAGGAATGTACTGGTGCCAGATGCGGCAAAATACCGCAATGCCGGATCCGTCCTTCCGCATACACAGACCGAAAAAAAAAGTGAAAAAAATAAATGCTGGATCCGTTTTTACGGACGACACCGGAAAGAAAGATCCGGCATTTCAATGCATTTGTAAGACGGATTAGGATCCTGATCAGTCTTACAAATGCCATCAGCTGGCATACGTCTTGACAGGTCCAGCAGGCAGTTCCGGCGACGGAACTGCTTGCTGGATCACTCTGCTGCAAATGTGAACGTACTCTTAAAGATAATACAAACGAATCCGTTCTGAATGGATGCAGACGGTCGTATTATCTGAACAGATAATCCGTCCATGAGGGATCCGCACAAAACGCGAGTGTGAAAGTAGCCTAATATAGAAGTTATAGGTTAGGGAGTACAATGCACATACAGGTGAAATTCGAAAAATTAGAATATCGTGCAAAGTTCATTTATTTCAGTAATACAACTTAAAAGGTGAAATTAACATATGTGATAGACTCATTACATGCAAAGCGAGATATTTCAAGCCTTTATTTGGTATAATTTGGATGATTATGGCTTACAGCTTATGAGAACCCCAAAGTCACAAATTTGAGGTACCCTTTGCTCAGGGGGTATGGATTATCTAGCTGACTAGAGTGTGACACTTTGAGCCCAGAATATTGAACCTTTTCACAAAATTCTAATTTTAAATTGCATTAATGCAATTCCTTTTAACTTGCATTACTGAAAAAAATGGACTTTCGCACGATATTCAAATTTTTCAAGTTTCACCTGTAGTTTGTGTTCTTACATCTCCATCCTAACTAATTAGTGATTCAGACTTCGTCATGCTGGAAAACTCCCCAGAAGTAACCTATTGCAGGTATTAGTCTGCTCACAAATTCCATTCCCAGGCGATATGCATATCCCTGCACCGTCACACATGACACTTGTAAGTGCTCAAATAAACTATTGCAATGGCATGCTTTCCAGATATTGACCAAAGTGTCTGTAAAGCCTGGAAGGTGCCTTTGTATTTGCAGTTGGTTCAAGTCATTTTGATTGTCATGAATGCTCATTACAAATGTGGAAATGCCCATGTGCAGAAACCGCGATCACACATCTATAGGTCTGCTAAAATATTTGATCAGATGTGGATAATATCCAATTCTTAGTTGATCTGACAATTAAAATTGACACATCTAGACTTTGTAACAATTCCATCGCCATATGAAGAAATGACAGTCTGGTTGTGTGGTCTCGACCTCCTGCAATAACAGCTATTTAGCCTGGACCTCCTCCAAATCTTCTTAAATGGGGTATCATGGTTATTTCAGGTTAGGGGATAACTATTAGATTACTAGGGGGTCCCAATGCTGGGACCCCCATCAATCATGTGCATAGGGGGCCCGTATCCCACAGAGTGCTCCGAAATGAATGTAGCAGGCCGGTCCTGCATGCTGCAGCTCCATTCATCTCAATAGGACCTGCCGGAAATACCCGAAAGCTGTACTTCGCCATCACTGGCAGTCCTACAGAGATGGGATAGCCAACCTGCCCCAATGTGTGTGTGTGTGGGGGGGGGGGGGGGTCGTTGAGATAAACATCTTGCCAAATCTGCATAATTGTGGGCTGCTGTGGACTACTTTGTCAAATCACAGTGCAGTAAATGTATTTTATTAAGCTTATTTAAACCCTATCCAGGCGAAGAAAGTGGAGACAAGCCAAGCTCACATATTCTGTATATTTCTATAAAGGGGGGGTAGGACTGTAGTAACCAGGAAAGGCTTCTGTGTACTTTCATTGACCATTTCTTGTGATGCAACTAGTAAAAACAGATGATTGGCAGGGGTGCCGGGAGTCAGACCTCCACTGATCTGATATTGATGACCTACTGTAGATATGTCCATCAATAAGTTAAAGGGATTGTTCCACGGAAAATATTTTACAGTTTTCAAACCAGCACCTGGATCTTAATACTTTTACAATTGCATGTAAGTAAAAAATTTGTATAGCTACTGAGTTATTCAATAAAATGTATCTGTATAGCACCACCTGTTTGTTTTACTCTTATTTCTTTGTCCTGCTCACTGAGATGGCCGCACATGCTCAGTTTCATCCTTCATCTGCCTCCTGAGCTGTGATAGGTAGATCTGAGACACGCCCCCTGAGCTGCAGCAGAAAAGACCCTCCCCTTGATCTGTCAGCTTGATATGAACCTAGCAGAGAAATGAATGAGGAGATCTCTGGATCCAAGTGAGGTACAGGGCTGGTTCTGTCATGTACTTTCATGTTCTACATTAGTCATGAGATAACCCCTTTAATGCCGCTTTACACAGGCTGAGAATCAGCTATATAATTACTAACATACATGCATTGGAACACAGAGACTATCTGGCGGTGTATAGGTGCTGGTGATTACCATGAAATGCTTGTTCATCAGGTAACACGTTGGTTTGTGCGGACACCTAAATCATTGTTTGCTGACAGCATATTGTGCTGTCTAATCACGCTCTGCTTCCCGGAAAAACGAGTCTGCATGTGGATAAGCAATGGCATTAGCGATCGCTCCTCCCCATACTGTGGAGTAGAGCGCTGCAAGTAAATGCAGCAGTCTCCTTCACCGATGAGCAGGCGCTTGCTGGGAAGGAATGCTTTCTTCCCGATAATCACATGCTGTCTTGTCCCATTTAGTCCTAAATAACCCCTTTAATTTGGGTTTACTTTTTAGGCAAATTTTGTAATCCAAACTGTGGAGAAGATACCTGAGGTAAAGGTAATCATTGTAATTATACGCTGTGCTGTATTTAAACCCATTCTGGTCAGAAGATTTTTTATGATGAACTTCAAGCCACAAGCAGACTTTGCTGTCTGGCTAGTCATCGGTAATAAACAGGTTGGTCCTTACAAATATGACCCACACCTTCACTTGCTCAATGATTGAGTGCTGAAAATCCCCAAGCAACTTACTGGAATGTGATCAAGCATGTTCGGCCAAATACTGCGTGTGCTCGAGCGCGATGCTTGAGTCTCCTCCCGCACGTTTGTTGGTTGCTACACAGCCAATAAACGTGCAGGTAAGGACTGCCACTGGCACTCACTGTAATGCCATAGCCATGTTGGCTACTGGCCTTACAGTGATTGGTTGGCTGGAACGCATCACGTTGTTAGGCAGGGTTGGTGTTAAGAGACCCAAAAGTCCTTTTAAGGACTATAGTTGTATCTGGCAGCAATATATATTTTTACCACAACCTCCGCCAAATATCTTGCAATTGTTTGGCGGCTGCGACAGCCACATTAGGCTACTTTCACACCTGCGTTAGGTGCGGATCCGTCTGGTATCTGCACAGACGGATCCGCACCTATAATGCAAACGCTTGTATCCGTTCAGAACGGATCCGTTTGCATTACTATGAACAAAAAAATAAATACATTTTTTTTTTTTTTTTCATGATAATGCAAACGGATCCGTTTTGACTTTACATTGAAAGTCAATGGGGGACAGATCCGTTTGAAAATTGAGCCATACTGTGTCAACTTCAAACGGATCCGTCCCCATTGACTTACATTGTAAGTCTGGACGGATCAGTTTGCCTCCGCACGGCCAGGCGGACACCCGAACGCTGCAAGCAGAGTTCAGGGGTCCGCCTGCTGAGCGGAGGACAAACGGTGCCAAACTGATGCATTCTGAGCGGATCCGCGTCCACTCAGAATGCATTAGGGCTGGACGGATCCGTTCGGGGCCGCTTGTGAGAGCCTTCAAATGGAACTCACAAGCGGAGCCCCGAACGCTAGTGTGAAAGTAGCCTTATCTGCGCTACATCTCTTTTATAACGCGTGAGCATACTAAAAATATCTGACATCCAGTGTCCTTTTTCCGTAGACTGTGTCCGCTGTGGACAGTTATATTACCTGCGCTACATCTCCTGTATAACGTTTTTACATCCTAAATATCAGTGACATTCAGTTTAATTTATTTGCACATACATACACTTACAAAACCTGCGCTACTGTACATGACATACTGTACTTGCAAGCATATATACCATTTAATATGCAGAAGGCGCGCAGTAAGGGACGGGGAAGTGGCCATGCTGCTGATGGGGACAGCAAAGTCTTGTCTGTTGGGACTCTGGCACACATGATTAACTTTATGTTAGGCTGCCTTTCCCGCGACCCTCGCGTTATACACAGTCTGGCCAACACCGTTTACTGGTTGTTCATCCTTCTCAACCCCCACTACAAAGAGAACTTCTCATCTCTCATTCCTGTGGTGGAGAGGACAAGCAAAATGGTGTATTACCAGAAGGTCCTTGTGGAAAAATTGCTCCAGAAATTTCCAGTTGACAACACTGACTGCAGAGTACGTAGTTCCTTGGCCAACCGAGGAGGGGAGACGAGGGGAACACACAGCAGTTCCAACAGAAGCAGGGCAACACTCCAAGGCCTGGGAGAGTTTCATGACACCCTGCTAGAACCCTCACCCTGATGCGCGGCCTAGTGTCACAAGGAGAGAAAAGTTTTGGAAGATGGTGAAGGAGTACGTAGTAGACCGTGTCAGCGTCCTTAGTGATCCCTCTGTGCCTTACAACTATTGGGTGTCCAAGCTGGACATGTGGCACAAACTGGCGCTCTATGCCTTGGAGGTGCTGGCCTGCCCTGCCGCCAGCGGTTTGTCAGAGCGGGTATTTAGTGCTGCTGGGGGCATATTAACTGATAAGCGCAGCCGATTGTCAACTGAAAATGCTGTCAGGTTGACTCTTATAAAAATGAACAAGGTCCGGATTGCCCCTGACTTCTCTACTCCACCAGAGGAAAGAGGCTGAACGTAAAGGCACTTTAAATGTGGATTTTATGGTGTATTGAATACACTGTATTCCCATGCACCCCTCCCACCACAAAAAAGGGTATATGGTTCAATCTCCCTTTTCTCGTCCTCCTCCATCATATCAACATGCTTATTAGGCTGCCCACGCTCCTAATTTCTTCGATGGTCAGCTCAGCAGCAGACCCTCAACCATAATTTTTTCCATGGTCAGATCAGCAGCAAGCCCTCGCCCCTAATGTTTTAGAGGGTCAGCTCACCAGCAGACCCTCAACCATAATTTTTTCGATGGTCAGCTCAGCAGCAGGCACTCCCCCCTAAGGTTTTAGAGGGTCACCAGCAGGCCATCAGTCATAATTTTTCAAGGGTGTGTATGATGCCCTCTTTTATGTGTAATAAAGGGTGTATTGGAGTACTGGTTCCTTGTAAGTTTTGGCAGCCCTTTCACTTAGTGCATAGGCTTTATGAGTGTAGAAGTTCCACTACCTAAACTATTGTACCACAATGTGAATGAGGCCCTCCTTTATGTGATATACAGGTTGTATTGGAGTGCCTCTTCCTTGTAGTTTTTGGCACTTTATATACAAGTAAATATACAGGAACGAATGTTTCCTAACGATTTTTCCTCTAAAATCGATTTTTATTTTCGGTTTTGTGCGTATTATTGTCAGTCTGTAAAAGTGGCGTACTACTCTGACAACATCGTTCTCAGCAGCGACCTGGGAGTCCAAGATGCATCCAGACATCCTCCCCATGCTGATCCTGAACAATTTCAGTGGTGTTTCCATCAATTTCTGACCTTTTCATGTGAACCAGACACCCTCCCCTCTTCAGAGCAGGGGGTGCCTGGTTTAATGCTCGGGTTCTCCCATTGACTTCCATTGTGCTTGGTAGAGCACTCGAGCACCCAAGCACTTCGGTGCTCGATCAACCCTAGTCACCGGTCTATATAGAATACTATCTTTCTGAAATGTGCAATTCCCAGGGGGAAGAAACCGTAGAAGGCACTTTGTAGCCTTAACTATTATTTATACATTTTACCCAAAGAAAATAAATATCTATAGCTTTACTTATAAACCTATGTATGTACTGCAAATACTGTATACATACTAGATAATAAGAAGATCACTGCCACAAAATGTTCTGTTTTTGTAGCAAGTTTAGTATAGGAGATATACTACTAACTAAGAGTTCGTGCACACACACATTACACAGTCCGTAAAACCTCCCAGATCTATAGAGCTGCAATACAGCACCCACATAGATTTATGAAGCCATACCTTACCTCCATAACATGGCAGAGATTTAAACCTGAATGATACAAGTACACAAAATAAACCAAACAGGACCAGAGTACAAAGCAAGACTTCTATATACACATGGACACGTCTATGGTCTCCAGTTAGTGAAGTTAGGATGGCAAGGATCCCACAGTCATTTACTGTGCTGAATATCCTGGCACGACTCTGGGTAACATCCCTCCACCAGGGTGGTCTCTATCATTCCTGCCCTTTCCCATTGCCAGTCTCCTCATTCTTCAGTCCTGTTCACATGCCAGACAGCTGGTAGCTTTCCTTAGCAGTGCATTCAACAGGACTGAAGCAACGGATATTACAGAACCAGAGATCAAGGCAGTTCACTGCATTGTGGGCTAAAGCAGGCAAAATCCACACAGATCCCACTCACACTGGTGGTGTCTACCTGCATGCTCCGCTTTCAAAATGGGTTAATAATTGTACAAGTCAATGACAGACTGCTGTACTAGTAATCTGTATGAAAAATATGAGGAAATCTGATAAGCTTTCTGTCCATGTTAGGCTACTTTCACACTTGCGGCAGAGGACTCCGGCAGGCATTCCAGTCGCCGGAACTGCCTGCCGGATTTGGCAATCCAGACGCAAACGGATGGCATTTGTCAGATGGATCCGGATCAGTCTGACAAATGCATTGAAATTCCGGATCCGTCTCTCCAGTGTCATCTGGAAAAACGGATCCGGTATTTTTATTTTTTTTTGCATTTTTAAAGGTCTGCGCATGTGGAGACCGGAAAGCCGAATCCGTTTTTGCCGGAACACTTAATGCCGGATCCGGCACTAATACACTTCAATGTAAATTAATGCCGGCATTCCAGCAAGAGTTCAGTATTTTTGGCCAGAGAGAAAATTGCAGCATGCTGCGGTATTTTCTCCGTCCAAAAAACGTAAGAGGGACTGAACTGATGCATCCTGTACGGATTGCTCTCAATTCAGAATGCATTAGGATAAAACTGATCAGTTTTTTTCCGGTATTGAGCCCCTGTGATGGACCTCAATACCGGAAAACAAAAACGCTAGTTGTGGAAGTACCGTTTGGCTACTTTCACACTAGCAGAGGCAAACGGATGCATTCTGAGCCGATCCTTATCCTTTCAGAATGCATTAGGACAATACTGATCTATTTTGGACCGCTTGTGGGATCTCACAAATGGAAAGCCAAAACGCCAGTGTGAAAGTAGCCTTATGGTCCAGTTACAGAGGGTCATATGATTGTTTAATCCTGATCATCGTCCTAAATCTGCTGATCAGACACCGAACAAGCAAACGCTCATGTCATTGATCACATGCCATCATGTAAACTGGGATGTGCTGCCAACAATAATGCAAACCGTATGAGGATGAATGATCATACATATGAACATACTGCTTATGACTGCATCACATGAATGGAAGAAAACAAGTGGCTTGCTATATCATTATCAACCTATGTAAATGTACTGGTATTGGGATAAAACAGCAGGTTGGAGACCACTGCACTGGCCCATGTTTCTAAGGCTACTTTCACACTATTTTCCGGTATTGAGATCCATCTCAGGGTCTCAATACCGGAAAAAAACGCTTCCGTTTTGTCCCCATTCATTGTCATGGGGACAAAATGTAACTGAACAGAAAGGAATGCTCCAAAATGAATTCCGTTCTCATACCGGAGAGCAAACCGCCGCAAGCTGCGGTTTTCTTTCCGTCATGGGATGTGGAGCAAGACAGATACGTCATGACCCACAATGCAAGTCAATGGGGACGGATCCGTTTTCTCTGACACAATAGAAAACGGATCTGTCCACCATTGATTATCAGTGGAGTTCATGACGGATCCGTCTTGACTATGATAAAGATGATACAACCGGATCCGCTCATAATGGATGCAGATGGTTGTATTATCAGCGTTTTTGCTGAACCCTGCCGGATCCAGTAAAAACGCTAGTGTGAAAGTAGCCTTACTGAATTGCCTCAACAGGGTGTCATAAATAATATTTGCCAAAATGAACAATCTACCCCCTCGGCCCCCCAAAAAAATGTCTATATGTGAGCAGGGTCCCCCCCTAATTAAACACACGTGGAAAAAATAAGGTTTCTGCAGATTCCCCCAGATGTTCTTTTTGAATAGCATGCATGTCTTTCATACTATATGCAATAAATTATGACATGCAACATCTAGAAAATACAGCTAAACACTTCCAATACACATTATTTCAGTAAGTCACATGTATGAATACAGGCGGCATCCTTCTGGAGGAGCAAGATCCGTTCTTCTAATGTCACTTAGCAACAAAGTACTTTGCTACATTATAGCTGTGCCTCGCCAAAAGCAAACAGCGAAATAAATTGTATCTAGAAAATGACAGGAGACAACTGGGAGATATGAGCACACGCTGGACAGGACTGGCACCAGATTATTATGCCCACCCGCCAGCTTCTGATTAATCTTTCTTTGGATACAAGGCACACACCCGGCAATAACCAGGAGTAACAGGATTTCTGTCATGCAGATAAGGCCTCATGCACACGACCGTTTTTTTTTTTTTGCGGTCCGCAAAAACGGGTTCCGTAGTTCTGTGATCCGTGTCCGTTTTTCTTCCGTGGGTCTTCCTTGATTTTTGGAGGATCCACAGACATGAAGGAAAAAGTCGTTTTGGTGTCCGCCTGGCCGTGCGGACCCGTCCTGACTTACAATGCAAGTCAATGGGGACGGATCCGTTTGACGTTGACACAGTATGGTGCAATTGCAAACGGATCCGTCCCCCATTGACTTTCAATGTAAAGTCAGGAGTCCCTATTATACCATCGGATCAGAGTTTTCTCCAATCCGATGGTATATTTTACCTTGAAGCGTCCCCATCACCATGGGAACGCCTCTATGTTAGAATATACCATCGGATTTGAGTTACATCGTGAAACTCAGATCCGACAGTATATTCTAACACAGAGGCGTTCCCATAGTGATGGGGACGCTTCAAGTTAGAATATACTGAGAACTGTGTAATAACTGCCCCCTGCTGCCTGGCAGCACCCGATCTCTTACAGGGGGCTGTGATCCGCACAATTAACCCCTCAGGCAGACCCCCTCCCTCCCCAGTTTTAAATTCATTGGTGGCCAGTGCGGCCCCCCTCCCTCCCCAGTATTCTATTCATTGGTGGCCAGTGCGGCCTACCCTCTCCCCCCCCCTAATTAATATCACCTTCCCCCATCATTGGTGGCAGCGGAGAGTTCCGATCGGCACCTGAGGGGTTAATTGTGCGGATCACAGCCCCTGTAAGAGATCGGGTGCTGCCAGGCAGCAGGGGGCAGTCATGTACACAGTTCGTAGTATATTCTAACTTGAAGCGCCCCCATCACTATGGGAACGCCTCTGTGTTAGAATATACTGTCGGATCTGAGTTTTCACGAAGTGAAAACTCAGATCTAAAAAGCTTTTATGCAGACGGATCAGCGGATCCGTCTGTGAGAAAGTAGCCTACGGACACAGATGACGGACGCGGATGACAATTTTGTGTGCATCCGTGTTTTTTCACGGACCCATTGACTTGAATGGGTCCGTGAACCGTTGTCCGTCAAAAAAATAGGACAGGTCATATTTTTTTTTGATGGACAGGAAACACGGATCACGGATGCGGATGAAAAACGGTGCATTTTCAGAGTTTTCAACAGACCCATTGAAAGTCAATTGGTCCGCAGAAAATCACGGAAAACGGAACAACGGACGCACACAACGGTCGTGTGCATGAGGCCTTATAGATATGGTGACTGAAGAATGCGCTGCATAAGCACAGTGTAGAAGGACAGGACAGCTACATAGGGCACTGCCATGTTCATGGACCCCTAGGGTGGAAAAATACATTAATGGCTGTTCACATCAGGTTGTGTCTACAGTTAGCACATGCGCTGGAAATCTGCTAATGTACATGCCAGGTATTCACTGCCAGACAGAAACCACATTAGCGTTCAGTCGGCCCGACACAGGAAAAAAATAAAAATAAATAGCAAATGGTGTTTGGGGTCCTATGAACCCCAAAATAGTACCAATGAAGACTACATTTCATCCCGCAAAAACACAAGACCTTATACAGCCAGTCTGACTGGAAATGAATTAGTTGCAGCTCTTGGAAGGCGGCGACAACTATATTGGCATTCTGGATAAACGTACAGAATTGTACAAATCACAGAATGAAGGTAACACACTAGTTATGCTGCACCGTGAAGTGCAAATATATACCGTATATACACTCCCCCCCAAAAATAAGTAAATGTCAAATAATAAGGTATAGGTACCCCAAAATGGTGCCACTAAAATACTATTTGGCTCATAAAAAATTTAAAAAAGTCCTCATGCCTACACCAACATAAAAAATAAAAAATTTAGGGCAAGAAAATTAAATTTATAATTACCCTTAAAGGGGTATTCCAGTTGTAAGAAGTCATCCTCGATCCACAAGAATGGGGCACTGTATCCCCTGCAGTGGCCCATAGCAGCCGCTCCATTCCTTTCAATGGGAGTTCCGGAGATAGCGGATTATCGTAATCTATGTGGGTCCTGTGGATAGGGGATAACTTGTAACAACCAGAATACCCCTTTAAGTTGAAATATAAATATTATATATATATATATATATATATATATATATATATATATATATATATATAAATTATTTTTTTCGCCCAGCCCTTTCTCAAGATTTGTGTGTGCACGTGCGTTTTGGAGCTGAATAGCTCTATTTTTTATGTAGACGTTTGAGGGAAATAAAAGCTGCAGTTCCTTTTAATTTCATTTCCTTCCAGAGGTCGGAGGGAGCTTCTCTGGCCATAATGAGGTGGAGTTTTCATTCAGCAGTAACTTGTGTCCATCAAGGTCAGAGCTTTGTTCTCTGCTGCTGAACGTTTCACATGGGAATGTGTCAGCCTCCATAAAACAGTCCGACCCACATCCAGATATTGAGAGATCAGAAAAAAGAAGCAATTCCAGAACTGCTCAGGACGTTGACAGCTTCCTCCTCCTTTATCCCAACAGGCGTTTTGGAAAGTTTGTTTTGCGCCAAGTCTAAAAACAGGAAGGACTCTCCCACCTCACACTGATTTTATAAGAAGCATTGAGAAATGCTGCTCCATACACACACCTTGTATCCACCCCTCCCCCAAAGACACTCCTCACTTGATATGTTTATTTTTAAAATGAAGACGACCTAGATTTACTTCATTACCATGAGTTGAGTGGGAGTTCAAATGGCAAAGAAACAGACCCGCCAAGGAAAGGAAAGCTGGTCTCATCCCTGGTACTGGGCAAGACTATTCTCCTGTACCGCCTGCAGCAAAAAGATGCGAGACAGAAGAAGTCACTTGTCAGGTTTACCCATGAAACAATAATTTGGGAGCATCTTTTTTACATACACTGTTACTCTGTTATTCCTTCTAGAAACTTAGGAGTAAAGTGACAGCTGGGTATTACTGGTTGGGGAAGAACAGAGGAGTACAAATACTGCAGAATGGTTATTTCATGTGGAATGGAAGCATTTACCAAGACAGATATGTCCTCTATAATATTCACCTAGGCTGGAAGGGGAGAACTTGCTGCCTGTCTTTGTCTAAGTACCCATGCCCGGATGCACACACCGCCCCTTATAGGGGATGATAAAACAAATACTGACTTCAGGGGCTCATGCACACAAACTTTTTTTTTTTTTTTGGTGTCTGTTCCAGGGGAGGCCCCAAAAAACGGAAATGACTGTGTGCATTCTGAGTCCATAAGAACAAGTCCTATTATTGTCCGCATTATAGAACAGTCCCTATCCTTGCCTGTTAGGGGCCAGCTGTTCCGTTCCACAAAATGCAGAATGAACACGGCCGGTATCCGTGTTTTGCAAATCGCAAAACAGCCAATGATCGTGTGCATAAGCCCTAAGGGTGAATTTGGCAGATGAGTTTCTACAACTTAGGCAACTTTCACACTGGCGTTTCTGGGTCCGTTTTTGAGATCCGTTTCAGGGCTCTCACAAGTGGCACAAAATTGATCAGTTCATCCCCAGTGCATTCTGAATGGAAAAGGATCCGTTCACAAAGCATCAGTTTGGCTGCATTTGGTCTCCCTTCCGCTTTTGAGGCGCGTTTTGGTGTCCTTATGACGATGCGGAGCCAAATGGATCTGTCCTGACTTACAATGTAAGTCAATGGGGACGGATCCATTTTCACTGACACAATATGGTGCAATTGAAAACTGATCCGTCCCCCATTGACTTTCAATGTAAGCCAGAACGGATCCATTTTAAATTAAACTTTTTTTTTTTTTTTTAAGAATAATGCAAACGGACCCGTTCTGAACAGATACAAGCGTTTGCATTATCGGTGTGGATCTGTCTGTGAAGATACAAGACGGATCCACACCAAACGCGAGTGTGAAAGTAGCCTTAGTCAAGCGTTTAAATGGGGCTTGCAGAACAATCCCATACAGAGGACTGGAACTGACCTGCTGAAGCTCCTCTTCCTACCACTACAAAATGCCAAGGCAAAGAGAAGCTGCAGAGATTTTCTAGAAATCAGATAAGCTAGTGATATATTAGGCTAAATTTGCCCCTTGGTCTTCCAGCTTTGGGTCATTTTTAGGAAGAATTAATCTACTGTAATAGTCATTTGTTCATATTTTTTTTCAGTAACTTTTTGAAGCGTAGTGAAACTGAACAGAAACTCATGATTTTTTTTTTCTGTCAACATAGTCCAGTCCATTTTGCCAAACACAACTAGAATGGGGAAGAAGAGCTGGACCGAGTTATTATTTCCCAGTTCATGTCTATGGGGCGCTGGAGAGGGCAGACTCTGCACAAGACTCCCTAATTCACGCAGTCCTCAAATGCTCCACGATGCCACCAGCAGTGATGGCCAGTTCGCCGTGTTCACCCGCGAACACATGCGGGCTGCCATCTTAACTCACAAGTCCGGCGATGCACAGGTAAGCCCTTGCCTGTGCCGCGAGCCGGTCTAAAACAAATGCGGTCACCAGGAGCAGGCAGTTCCGAGAACAGCCGCCGGGGGTCTTCATCGGGCTGTTCTCGGAACTGCCTGCTCCTGGTGACCGCATTTGTTACAGACAGGCTCACGGCACAGGCACAGGTAAGGGCTTACCTGTGCATCGCTGGATGGGTAAGTCAAGATGGCAGCTTGCATGTGTTCACGGGCGAACACTGCGAACTGGCCATCACTGGCCACCAGTGCTCTTAAATCCACCGCCAGGCACCTACACAACCAAGGTTTCCTTCTCCATCACAAGGAAAAGTCTGGATTGTGCCTTGGGGCCACTGTTCCCTGGAGTTTGCAGGAATGGGCACAACTCACTTTCCTTCTACTTTTCCCTTTTATGCAAAGTTCTACCAAGCCCATGTTTTCCTAGCAGGCAGCTATTGCTGTGGTACATATAGTGCCAACCTAGTCATCCCCATTGAAAATATTAACCGAAAATGTTTTTTAACGCAGTGATGATGCTAATAACCACAGGCGTCCAGACTTCTACAACTTTGTCTGAAAGTGATTTGCTCTTTGGCAGTCCAGCGATCCGTGTTGTCTCCAGTCTTGGGCAGAGGAAAGGATTTCCCACTAATTAAGTTTGGGATGTTTACAAAGTAATACTCAAGTGACGACATTTTATGATGAGTCCCCTGGCAAAAAATTCATAAAAGATCCTCTTTGTCTTTCAGTCTTCTCTCTGGCCTGGTTATATCATGAAGCGAGGGCATAGTGTACAAGACATGATGCGCTCTGACGCACCAAGAGATGAAAGACAAAACAATTTGTGCTTTGTCACTTTTCATAAATTATGTCCTACAAACCAGGAATTACAAAATTTTTGTTCAAAAGACTAATAAAGAGCTAATGCACTACCAAATGAGTGCAGATCTTTACGCAAATGTAGGTCCATTCAATGGGGCGAATATGTGTGTGCTTACCTTCTGCAGTTTCCACAGCAAGAATTGGCATCTTAAAAAGTCGCTCTACTTTCACACTATTTCACTTAATAGAGAATGGTGTAACTAGCAAATTTCTAAATCACTTAATTTACCAAATCTGCCTGCATCCACCTAAAAAAAAAAAAGCTGTAAAGCCATGACCACTCAAATCCACCCAATTTTCAGTTCACTGCCTGTTGTCAGGCAAGATCCGTTCCTGGTAACAAAGACACAGAAGAAGTTAGAGAAGAAATGTGTGTCAGAGCTAGCTGAGATTCTGAGCTCGATAAAAAAAAAAAAAAATACTTCTACACCGCTTCTGAAAATCACAGGAGCCTCCTGCCTTAATGTAAGTGTGACCTCTCCCTCCCTATCTGTTCTATGAGCTCCAGAACTAAATACCAAACATAGTGGGAAGTAAGGGAAAGGACGTCACAGCAGTACAGTGCTGCCACAGAAGGGAGACGTCCCCTGATTCTGAGAGAAATGCATCTAGCTGTGCAGCTGAAGCAAGGAATAATATGGCTGAAAGACTTTAGGGAAGTCCAAAAAAGACCTATTCCTCACAGTACAAAGAAGCACAATATATATATATATATATATATATATATATATATATATATATATATATACATACCGATGCGCTCCCTTGCCCTGCGCTGGACCGAGCAAGACGAGGGCTTTTTTATTTACAATAATACAATGCTAGGTGGAGGCTTCTGCCAAGCAGTGTATTCAGTGACGTCACCGGCTCTGATGGGCCGGCTTTAGTACTGCCCTAGCCGTTTTACAGGCTAGGGCAGTGCTAAAGCCCGCCCATCAGTGTCGGTGACGTCACCGGGCTCACTGCTGGGCGGAAGTCTCCACCTGGCAGCCCTAACGAGAGCCCAGTTAGTCACCGGAACTCCTGAAAATGCCTTTGCCCTGCACAATTCAGCACAGGGCAAAAGAGAGCATCGGAGCATTGCCCCGATGCTCTTGTCAAGGGGGCTGCCTGGGTGAAATTCTGGGTATGTTCGGGTTCAGCTCTGAACGCGAACAACCCCTTTAAAGGGCTCATGCACACAAACGTATTTTCTTTCCGTGTCTGTTACTTTTTTCTTTGCGGACAGTATACGGAACCATTAAGAATATTTTTTTCTGAACGTTCTGAGCAAATTTTCATGTGGAAAAATCACAGCATAATACAGTACCAGCAAAGTAAATAAACTTAGACATCTTATGTACATCTTGTTTTTCGATTTCATGCGGATTTGCGGATTTTGAAAACTGCAGCATGTCAACTGTTTGTGCAGATTTTACCCTTTTCAATGCAAGGATGAGATCTGCAGCAAAATCGCATCAAAGCTGCACAGAAAGGTGTGCAGAATTTCTGCACGACAGGCCGCACCCGTGTGCAGATAGCCCAATTCCCATTTTACTGAACTGATGATAGGCACAGTCCCAATAAGTACTATATTACAGTGTAGTCTTCTCCCAATAGCTGGGTAATGGTAGTAATCCTCTCCAAATCTCACCTAAGTACACACTGCAATCTCTCCAAATAACCACAGGCATGCAATTCTGGTTAACTCTTTCTGCAGTTCCATGTTGCAGATCTTAGATCTCAATGGTCAGTCAGTCTCAAAGTGTGGTGGGCACAGAAGCAATATACCCTTTCCACAGAGGTAAAGCCTTATAGCCATAAACGTGCAGTACCTTACTGTCTGAATCCAGCACAGTCTTGACGGTGCTAGACCTTTTGTGGATGACCTATTCTCAGGATAGATTATCAATATCTGATCAGCAGGGGTCTGATACTCAGCACCCCCGTTGTTGTTTCGGAGACGCAGTGTAATTGCAAGTACTTGTTTCCTTCACTTGAATGTAGCGAGTACTTGTAATTACAATACAACACTGTTGCAAGTGAGACAACGCAAAGTATTATGAAGCTTTTCATTCTCAGGCATGGCGTTTCCTGGATGAGGCTTCTCTTTGTGCCTACTTGGCAGGAGCTCACACACACACATACATACATACATAGGTCTTGACTCTAGCTTTACTCAACTAAGACTCTCTACTAACCAGAGGGAGGGACCAGCCCATCACTCTGGAAACTAGGCTAACACTTCCAGTGTTAAAGGGCTTCTACCACCAGAAATACTGTTATGTAGCTGACTGACATTAGCGATGCGCTAATGTCAGCACTACATAACAGTATGTTTCTAACATTTGTCCCTGCAGCAGTTTTTGTAAAATAAGCACTTTTATAATAATATGATAATGAGCCTCTAGGTGCTATGTGGGCGTAAAATCAGCACCTAGAGACTCCGTCCACTCACCCTTTATCCCGCCCAGGTCCCCTGTTCTGCCTGCCCAGCTCCTCTTGATTGATGCCACCATCCACCGCATCGTTGACTAAATCCCGCGCCTGCGCCATTCACTTCTGTCTTCGAGCGCAGTGAGTGAATGATGCGCTCCTGGTGCCGTATTCCTCACTGCGCCTGCGCCGACTACGTCAGAGTGAGGAAGCCAGCATCAGGAGAGCGGCCTTCACTCACTGCGCCGAAGACAGAAGTGAACGGCGCGGGATTTAGTCAACGATGCGGTGGACCGTGGCATCAATTAAGAAAAGCTGGGCGGGCAGAAAAGGGGACCTGGGCGGGATAAAGCGTGAGTTGACGGAGCCTCTAGGTGCTGATTTTACGCCCACATAGCACCTAGAGGCTCATTAGCATATTATAAAAGTGGTTATTTTACAAAAACGGCTGCAGGGAGAAACGTCAAAAACATACTGTTATGTAGTGCTGACATTAGCGCATCGCTAATGTCAGTCAGCTACATAACAGTATTTCTGGTGGTAGAAGCCCTTTAACTGTCTGTCTATACACAACCATTTGGGACACACAATGCATAAAGAAATAAGTGCTCAACCATAAATCACATTTAACGTTTGTATAATAATTTACTTTTAGCTGTAATCCGCTGGGTCATTGCACATGCATAAGGGAATATGTGCCAAAATCTGCATAAAAAAGTAAATGTGAACAAACCTTAATAGCATATAAAGTCATTCTAGAGTCAGGTCCTAAGCTAAATCTCTCCATGCATGTCAACAGGAGTTACAGAAACAGCCTAGCACACTTTTAGGATATGCCATAAATGACAGGAAAACACTTAAAAAGATATGGCCTGCCTTGAGGAAGTATCCTGAGATATATATGAGGGAACTTACGAAAGATATATATTTATACAATTACATATCTAGGTGTTACGTGCAGGGCTGTGGAGTCGGTAGATAAATGTTCCGACTCAGACTCCTCAGTTTTATGTACTTCCGACTCCGACTCCTCTGTATTAATATGCGTATTATACATTCCTTGAGGGAAAGAAACGCAACCTACCACAGGACTACTGGCTGGGAAGCCAACAGTCTACTGTATTGCACAGTTTAAGCAAAAGACAAACACTGCTGCTGAAGATAGGGCAGTGGGAGGATCCAGGAAGGGGCATTTATTGTAAAACATGATTTCCCTAATAGAATCCCATAGTCATGTTTAAAGTTTAAGCTAACAATCGGAGTTTACAAATTTTTATAGCCTTAGCTAAATGACAGCAGTTTTTCCAATGGTTTACAGCTTCAGTCTTGAACTATTGGCCCTCCATTCCCTTCACTTATACAAGTGTCTCACTCTCTAGTCCTGCAAAAAACATATTTATTTAATCCCTTATCAGTGAGAGGCTAGGTTACACATGTAAAAGCAGAACACAACACTATGGAAAGTATAAGTATTGCAGCTCCTAATTGTGCGTTGCGTGCCATATAGTGAAGCACATGAAAAGCATGAAACATAGAAACATAGAATGTGTCGGCAGATAAGAACCATTTGGCCCATCTAGTCTGCCCAATATATTTGGCCCATCTAGTCTGCCCAAGTCTGCTTCTTCATGGTCACTTAACGTGTTCGTTTTGTGGTTACGTGAGGCACTGCATGCATTGGTCTTTATTCTTACAGTAGAGAAGTCATTAATTATAACTTTTTGTGAATTGGGACATTTAAATTTTTTTTTTAAATTCCAATCTAAATTTAGTAGGAGTCGGAGTATTGTTTGCCGACTCCGACTCCAGGTACCCAAAATTTCCCCCGACTCCTCAGCCCTGGTTACGTGTGAGGATTAGGGATGAGCGAATCGACTTTGGATTAAACATCCAAAGTCGATTTGCATAAAACATCGTTCCAATATTGTACGGAGCAGGAGCTCCCTACAGTATTAGAATGTATAGGCTCCAATGAGTCGAAGTTATTGCTTTGCGAAGTCTCGCGAGTCTTCATCGTAATGACTTCATAAATTAATTTATACTGTTAAAAACATTTCCTGAAACTCTGGTTCAGTTCCAAGTGGTACCTTGGAACCAAACCAGAGTTCGAGAAATGATTTTTTTTTTTTTACAGTAGAAATCAATTTATGAAGTTATTATGCAATGTCTCGCGAGAGCAATAACTTCGGCTCATCGGAACCAATACATTCTAATACTGTAGGGAGCTCCTGCTCCGTACAATATTGGAACAAAGTTTAATGCAAATCCTTTGTGAGGATAGTAGTTTGGGATCTAAGACCTTGAATATTCATGTCTGATTATCTTCAAACCATAGTTCATGAATCATTAACACACCAAGAAAACCCAGAGGAACGTTGGTAGCATAAAGCTGCTTACATCAATCACACTATTTCTCCACTTTAAGTAACTTTCCGAACCATCAGGGACGGAGGAAATCCCCAGAACATAAGCTCAAAGTGTTCTCCAAGACTAATTATTAGCAAGATAAAGGAAACTCAGCGCCACCACTGCAGTATGATGTACCATCATGTATTTGTAGGACAAATATAAAGACTATTTTTCCCCAGGATTTCTCAGGTCTTGTTCTACCAATGCCGGCCCATCATGTGATGACCTGTAGCTGCCGCAGTCAAGAGCCATCACAATCCATAGCAGGTTAGCACATTTAACTGTAAGCAATAAAGCTTTTTTGAGCCGTCTGATGGAGGTCTGTTAACAAGTTTGTTGAACGTGTCCAATGGCAGGTAGCAGAACTATGAATGCAGCTCTGAGCTATCACAGAGTATGTATCTCTTTATAGTCAATGTATTACATCACTGTGTCCGTTAAACAGGCGTGGCATAATGCATTTAGGATTTTTAGAGAAGCCTGGAAGACTCCTTTACAGTAGCCATATTAGTCTAAACTTGATCAACACGGATGTAAACCACAAAGTCACCCGCCGGGTGGAATTTAACAAGGAACAATTTTAGCTGATCATTACCAGTCATCATCTGGAAGAGAAGTTGACGGTATCAAATTTTCATCCAATATTCACTAGTTGGCAAACCATCTTTCCCAGAGAAATCATTCGTCCTTATATCCTCTGTCATTGACCACTTATAAAAAGAAATTGAAAGACTGATGGCCAATATGGACCAAAATGTACCGTATATGGTGGCTTTGGCATAACAATACACCAATCTACTTCTATGTAATGCGTACTAGCACCTGAACATTCATAGAATGTGTCGGCAGATAAGAACCATTTGGCCCATCTAGTCTGCCCTAGTTATGCAAGTCTACTGTGTAATCTACTGTACGGCCAATGCCATTTACTTACCTATTCATATTCCAACCAGTTCTACATAGATCAGGATACAAGTGGCAAATGATAAGCTGAGCATTTGGAGAAGATGTTGGAAGGGATCCTTGCTATAACCATCTGCTCTGTATTCTGAATGTTGGAGGACATAATGTCTGAAGGCATCTCCTCCACATGGTAATACTGCATCTTCATTTTACATCATTAGAGGTGTCAGGAGATTTACAATAAGATGGGTATGCCTGACTTACATACAGTTAAGTTTAATAAGTATCAGACAGGTTTAGTTTTCTTTTGTTATCCAACCTAAGGACAGAGAACTAACAAAACCCATCTCCTTGGCAAGTAAAATGTATTTTCCTCCACAGATGACTATCACAGGGCTGCAATACCGGACCATGAACAAAATGACATCATGCAGCAAGGCAGGAATAGATTTTAAATAATTTTGTGAGGCAAACTTCTTCCATTTCTAGACTATGGGCCACCACCTAGAGGACACCAGTATAAAGAAATTATCTGTATCCACTACAGGATGAAAGGACTGGGGCATGCTGAAGGATACTGCAATCCCTTTAACATCTGGAAGAACTTAATGGAGCTCAAATATTTTTGAAGCAATTACAGTTTATGATATATTTTACTAGTTCATGAACTTTCGGATTATAACTATCAATTTATAGTGGTGAAATAAGACAATATATTGATTATGACCCGGTAAAGTTGTCATTGAATCCATGTAAAAAAAAATGTAAAGCACATCCTCTTGTTACATAAGAAAAGGCTCATCTACAATGATCAAGCCATTGCATAAGTAAAACTGTTACATATGTAAGGTGAGGTGAGGTGAGGCGAGAATAAAACTACTACATATTCATAAACTTTATATTTTAGCTTGTGGTGCATGAAGAGGACATTGATGTGCACCCCACAATTCAACACATCCTATGCCAATAGACACATGACTAAGCATGGTGTATGAAACACCAGCCTTAGGAGATCTGCCCCATAGGCTTTAGGATTTTTTCAGCTTCCCCCTTATTGTCTGCTGGTGAGACTCAATTATGGTGTTTTCAGCCTCTATCCCCGATAGACCAGGCTCCTGATACTGATGACCTGTCCTCAAGATAGGTCACCAGTATAGGACTGATGGGGTCTACTGTTCTCTCCAGCCTCTGGTACCGGAACTAGCACTTTGCACACAGCCAGAAGCACAGCTCTGTTCAATGTAGTGGCTGTGCAGGGATACATTCAATAACCCGGCACATGAACTACAACATGGATGGAGCTGTAATTCTGGCTCCATTCAAACTGCTTGGTCTGTATAGCAGATCGGTGGGGGGTGCTAGATGTCAGCCCCCACTGATCGGATACTGAGGTCATCAATATCAGGAGCCAGGAAAACCCATTTAAAACTAGCCAGTCTCGAAGATGTAAGGGACTTTCATTTTGCTCCTGGGACATGTCCCATATGCATACTGTACATCGAGGTGGCCTCTACTGCGAGCTACGAGTGCCGTGAAGCAATTTACATTCATCATTGGCAATAGTCATGCCCATCTACAACCTGCTCAACGTATTACCAATTCCATACCCATTCCAAGCTCCCATTTAAAAAGTAATTGCAGGTGTTAATTTAAGAAGGCCAAGCCACATCTGATTGTTTGCGCTATACCAGCACTTTTTTTAAGGTCCACAAAAACGGGGTTCGTAGGTCCGTGATCCGTGACCGTTTTTTCATCTGTGGGTCTTACTTCATTTTTGGAGGATCCACGGACATGAAAAAAAAAGTCGTTTTGGTGTCCGCCTGGTCGTGCGGAGCCAAACGGATCCGTCCTGAATTACAATGCAAGTCAATGGGGACGGATCCGTTTGACGTTGACACAATATGGTGCAATTTCAAACGGATCCGTCCCCCATTGACTTTCAATGTAAAGTCAGGAGTCCCTATTATACCATCGGATCAGAGTTTTCTCCAATCCGATGGTATAATTTTAACTTGAAGCTTCCCCATCACCATGGGAACACCTTTATGTTAGAATATACTGTCAGATAGGAGTTAGATCGTGAAACTCAGATCCGACAGTATATTCTAACACAGAGGTGTTCCCATGGTGATGGGGACGCTTCAAGTTAGAATATACTAAGAACTGTGTACATGACTGCCTCCTGCTGCCTGGCAGCACCCGATCTCTTACAGGGGGCTGTGATCCGCACAATTAACCCCTCAGGTGCGGCACCTGAGGGGGGTTAATTGCGGGTATCATAGTCCCCTCCATACTACATATTGGAGAAAATCCACAGCAATTTCATGTATGGATCTGTCTGTGGCAAAAATTTATCCTTTCCATAATTTTACACGGAAAATGATAAGCCTTAAGGCTGCCCGTGGCAAGTATTACACATGGTGATCCAATGTAATACAATACTAGCTAAGTGGATAAGATTTCCAAAGTCAACGATGGAGTGCAGCCAATAGCAGACCGTGACGGGAACATGCTTCTCTAGCATTGCGGGTGATGCTAAGGAGGCTCATTCCCGTGCAGAGATGCAGCGGCGGCTGTGTACGTCTCCGTATCAAAGATGGCGCCTGGGAGCGAGGCAAGTATAACCTGTATGAGATGCCCAGGCATTTTAGGTGTTGGATAACCCCTTTAATGGCTGCCAGCTATCTCTTCTCTTCCTCGCTTCTAGGGTTGGGCGATATCAAAAATATTCTCACAGTAACGATATTAAGAAATTTATCGCGATGACGATATATATCGCGATAAATGCCCATTTAGAAAAAAATATATTAAATAAAAAAAATTAAAAAAAACAAACAAAAAACATGTACAGTCGTGGCCAAAAGTTGAGAATGACACAAATATTAGTTTTCACAAAGTTTGCTGCTAAACTGCTTTTAGATCTTTGTTTCAGTTGTTTCTGTGATGTAGTGAAATATAATTACACGCACTTCATACGTTTCAAAGGCTTTTATCGACAATTACATGACATTTATGCAAAGAGTCAGTATTTGCAGTGTTGGCCCTTCTTTTTCAGGACCTCTGCAATTCGACTGGGCATGCTCTCAATCAACGTCACGGCCAATTCCTGACTGATAGCAACCAATTCTTTCATAATCACTTCTTGGAGTTTGTCAGAATTAGTGGGTTTTTGTTTGTCCACCCGCCTCTTCTCAATGGGATTAAGATCTGGGGAGTTTCCAGGCCATGGACCCAAAATGTCAACGTTTTGGTCCCCGAGCCACTTAGTTATCACTTTTGCCTTATGGCACGGTGCTCCATCGTGCTGGAGAATGCATTGTTCTTCACCAAACTGTTGTTGGAAGAAGTTGCTGTTGGAGGGTGTTTTGGTACCATTCTTTATTCATGGCTGTGTTTTTGGGCAAAATTGTGAGTGAGCCCACTCCCTTGGATGAGAAGCAACCCCACACATGAATGGTCTCAGGATGCTTTACTGTTGGCATGACACAGGACTGATGGTAGCGCTCACCTTTTCTTCTCTGGACAAGCCTTTTTCCAGATGCCCCAAACAATCGGAAAGAGGCTCCATCGGAGAATATGACTTTGCCCCAGTCCTCAGCAGTCCATTCACCATACTTTCTGCAGAAGATCAATCTGTCCCTGATGTTTTTTTGGAGAGAAGTGGCTTCTTTGCTGCCCTTCTTGACACCAGGCCATCTTCCAAAACTCTTCGCCTCACTGTGCGTGCAGATGCGCTCACACCTGCCTGCTGCCATTCCTGAGCAAGCTCTGCACTGTTGGCACTCTGATCCCGCAGCTGAATCCTCTTTAGGAGACTATCCTGGCGCTTGCTGGACTTTCTTGGATGCCCTGAAGCCTTCTTAACAAGAATTGAACCTCTTTTTATCCTAATGCATTCTGAATGGAGAGTAATCCGTTCAGGATGCATCAGGATGTCTTCAGTTCCGGTACGGAACGTTTTTTGGCCGGAGAAAATACCGCAGCATGCTGCGCTTTTTGCTCCGGCCAAAAATCCTGAAGACTTGCCGCAAGGCCGGATCCGGGATCAATGCCCATTGAAAGGCATTGATCCGGATCCGGCCTTAAGCTAAACGTCGTTTCGGCGCATTGCCGGACCCGACGTTTAGCTTTTTCTGAATGGTTACCATGGCTGCCGGGACGCTAAAGTCCTGACAGCCATGGTAAAGTGTAGCGGGGAGCAGGGGAGCAGCATACTTACCGTCCGTGCGGCTCCCCGGGCGCTCCAGAGTGACGTCAGGGCGCCCCAAGCGCATGGATCACGTGATCACATGGATCACGTCATCCATGCGCATGGGGCGCTCTGACGTCATTCTGGAGCGCCCGGGGAGCCGCACGGACTGTAAGTATACCGCTCCCCGCTCTGAAGTTCTTGATGATCCTATAAATTGTTGATTGAGGTGCAATCTTAGTAGCCACAATATCCTTGCCTGTGAAGCCATTTTTATGCAACGCAATGATGGCTGCACGCGTTTCTTTGCAGGTCACCATGGTTAACAATGGAAGAACAATGATTTCAAGCATCACCCTCCTTTTAACATGTCAAGTCTGCCATTTTAACCCAATCAGCCTGACATAATGATCTCCAGCCTTGTGCTCGTCAACATTCTCACCTGAGTTAACAAGACAATTACTGAAATGATCTCAGCAGGTCCTTTAATGACAGCAATGAAATGCAGTGGAAAGGTTTTTTTTGGGATTAAGTAAATTTTCATGGCAAAGAAGGACTATGCAATTCATCTGATCACTCTTCATAACATTCTGGAGTATATGCAAATTGCTATTATAAAAATTTAAGCAGCAACTTTTCCAATATTTATGTAATTCTCAAAACTTTTGGCCACGACTGTACTCGCGTTTCCTTGTTGCCCCCATACATTATAATGTCTCCTTGATGCCTCCATGCAGTAATATCTTAGTTGCCCACCAAGAACGGGGTCACCGTTCCCCCCAAATCTAATGAAGCGGCTGTGCCCCCTGCTGCTCCATTCATTCTCTATGGGAGTGCTGGAGACAGCAGCGATCAGCCATCTTCACCGCTCCCACAGAAAATGGGACATCCTAGTGGAAAACCCTGATAAGTGGGTTGTGTCAGAGTGTGCCCATCATAGCTGCACATGGTCAGGAAGGGCACCTTGGCATTGTAAAGATGCCTTTCAAACAAAACATTGGGGGTCATTTACTAAAGACTGGCGCTTCCCATATGAGTCTTAGTCCCTACACACTACAGCCATATTACCGCAGCCCCCCAGAGGGCAGCGACTGTTCTCAGCCCCAGCCTCTCTGTGCAGCAGCCCCCAAAGCGCAGCGGCTGTTCTCAGCCCCGGCCTCTCTGTGCAGCAGCCCCCAGAGTGCAGCGACTGTTATCCAGGATTCCTGGCTCTGGGGGTTTACAGCCAACAGATGCCATTTCTTTGGGACCTAAAGGACTTATACCCCCATGACTAGGGTTTTCACAATACCAACATTTTGATTCAATTTCGGTCCCATAAAAAAATAATGCAATACTCGATACTACGCAAAAGAAAAAATTAAAATGCCCAAAAAATGTGTGCATTTCGCAATTTATAGAACGTGTGGTCCATAATAGAACAGTCCTATCCTATTTTTTAGGGGAGATGGAGACTAGAAAAATTGAGAATCGTGTACATTTTTTTTTCTTTTACGGCGTTCACCACATAGGAGATAGTTTGGACTTTTTCGGACGTGGCGATACCTAATTTGTTATTTTTTTATTGTTTATATAAATTGGGAAAGGGGGTGTGTTTTTTTAAACTTTTTTATTTAATAACTATTAGCCCCCTTCTGGGGGTAGAACCTGGGATCTTTTCATCCCTTGTCCTATGCACCCTAATAGAGATCTATTGTCCCTGCTGCCCTGCGCACACGGCAGCAGGGAGATTACCATGGCAGCCATGGATGGCTTCAGTAGCATCCTGGCTGCCATGGTAACCGATCAGAGCCCTGAGATTTCACAGCTGGGGCACCGATCAGAAGCTGCCACTGCACCACCAATAAAGAGAGGAGGGGACCCTGTGGCCACTGCCACCAATGATTATAATACTGGGGGGCTTGGGTGCACTGCGCCACCAGTGAATGTAATTAACCCCATAATACAAATATAGACTGCGGGTGCCAGCCATATCACACAGCCGGCACTCAGCCTCAATGACAGGGATCCCACCGAACCGTGCCAACTAACCCCTCAGGTGCCGCATTTGAGGGGTAAATTGCCTCTGTTTACGGGATCGCCGGTTCCTGTCATTGAGACCGGGTGTCGGGTATGTGATACGGCTGGCACCCGCAGTCTATATTTGTATTGAGGGTAATTCTCATTGGTGGCGCAGCGGCCACAGCCCCTCCCGTCCTCCTCACTATTATCTTCTCATTGGTGGTGCAGCGGCCACAGCCCCTCCCCTCCTCCTCACTATTATCTTCTCATTGGTGGTGCAGCGCCCACAGCCCGTGCCCTCCTCCTCACTATTACCTTCTCATTGGTGGCGCAGCGGCCACAGCCCGTGCCCTCCTCCTCACTATTACCTTCTCATTGGTGGCGCAGCGGCCACAGCCCCTCCCCTCCTCCTCACTATTATCTTCTCATTGGTGGTGCAGCGGCCACAGCCCCTCCCCTCCTCCTCACTATTATCTTCTCATTGGTGGTGCAGCGCCCACAGCCCGTGCCCTCCTCCTCACTATTACCTTCTCATTGGTGGCGCAGCGGCCACAGCCCCTGCCCTCCTCCTATTACCTTCTCATTGGTGGCACAGCGGGATCACAGTGGGGAGGGACTCTCTCCTTCTCCACTGTTCCGGCTGTAATGTGCGCCAGATGTTTTAGAGGCATTCAGCACTGTGACGTATGTCTGCCCCTAAAATACTGCGGTATATCGATAATACTGGTTTATTGCCCAACTCTACTCCCTTCCGGCTGTCACATACACCTTTGCATTGGTTTATCTCCTGGAAGAACAAAAGGATCACCTGTCGGGAGCTCCCCACACGCATTAGCATGTTCTCTGAGGGTTCGGCCATCTTTAGACTATCCACCACAGGGGGCAGCATTTCTACCAGTCCATATTCTAAATCAACAACTTCATATTAGTATAAAGACTGGGTACAAACTGTACTTGACCATTTGTCAAATCCAGGACAGAAAAATCACACGTCTTCTCAAACTCCCTGAGGGAGCCAAATTATACGGAATTGTCAAATGGCTGCAAGAAAATCTGTTACTAAGTCGAGCCCCTAGTTACTGGATATGGTAACAATGTCTTTCCTGACAGGCATTCAATTCCTTGTGTACCCTTGAAAGCCTACAGCCTCAATGCTTTCAAGTGCAGTGGCATAACAGCTAGGCTTTATCTGGAGGGCCAGCTGACGGCTCCCAATATCCACGTACAGAGACCATCTGCTGGGGTTAGGTCTATTGTACACATATAGAAGAGGAGACGTCACGACACTAATACAAATATAGCAGGCACAGATAGCTACATCTTACAGTTGGCACTAAGTACCAAACCGGGCACTTCCGCCTATCCTGATGGCATAGATGAAGTATACCAGCTGTACAGACGGCCCGGTGTATTGTAAAAGGGGTGACTGATTTCACTAGAAATTCTTGCCTGGTGCATGAACTGCGCTCATGTTATTTTTGCAGCTCAGCTGTTTTGTGCCTTTATCCAACATTCGGGACAATGTGTCATCTGTCGCCTGTTATAGGGGCACATGGCTAATCCTCCCAGGAGGCATAGTGGCTGGTACCAGAATGCCAATCCTGCGTTCTCATCTTCATCCTAACAAACGGTTAATATTCTGTCAAGATGCCTGAAGACGAAACCGCTAATCTCTCTAAACCCTGGTCACACACAACCATACGGGATTTTAGGACATGGAACCACAGCCGCTGCGAAACGTAAAGATACCCACAACCCTTAAGCCAGGTATAAATCCGAATGGCGCAGAAACAGGAGTGGCTTCACGCTACGGGCGGGTTCACACATAGCGGTTTTCATGCAGTCTTTCCTTTTAAAAATCTATGGCGAAATATTAAAAAAATGCTTTTTTGTTTATGGTGCTTTCTTTAGGGGGGCAGTATAAGGCAGCACGCTCCAAATGTGGCATTCCCCCCCCCCCCCCCCCCTCAGAAATCGCTTTTAAAAAAATGAAATTTTTTATTTTATTTTTAAATAAAGGCCACCCAAAAATGAATGTAATTTAGGGAATGGGACCTTGATCAACGGAAATATTCAAATACCCCAGTTTTATGACTTAATTGCGACTACTATTTTAGTCAGAAAAAGCATCATGGTTTTCAAGAGGTTGTGATTTTTTCACTTTTTGTATTTTATCAAAGTTTTACCTGGCATCGCTCAGTAGCGCCCACCATTTTTCCGGTCTTGAGAAATATGGCGCACAAGCAGGTCTTCACCAGTACTAGTAAACGCATCCACAAAAACCACGTTAGGTCATGTTCATACAGTGCAGATACCACATGCGACTGTATACCACATATTCACACCATTACCACGACACACTGTGAAGACGGAGAGAGAGGGATAAAGAACCTCCATTTTTAGGATTATTGGGGGCCTGCCTATTGGTCACACCGCCCAACTTTGTGGACGGTCAAAGAGGGGCACTGATGGTTCATGGTGTGAAAGATCCATTCTTCCTGCATATTTATACACTTCAATAGACACATCAGCGCAATAGTTATTTCAATATAGAAATTTCCAACATCCCAATAGCATCAAATAATGAAATAATATGCAAGTCAGGGTCTAATATACAGAGAGGACCCAGAAAAAACACTCTCTGGCCCAATGTCGTACGTGTAATAATGCGAAGCTGCTCCTCAGATGAGAAAGAGGGTCCTCACCGATTTCATAATCCAGACCCTATACAGTGAAGGGCTGTCATGAGAAGAAGCCACTTGTATTGTATGGGGCACTGGGTTAGGTGGTAAACCTTGCACCATTTGACAGAAATTTCCTAAACATGAACTCTAAATTGAGGGAAATTAGGAGGATGACACTTTTGTGAGGGGTATGGACAGAGGGTCACCTGAGGGAGCGTCCCCAGCTCTGCTACACCAGTTCCCTGCCCAGCACAAATTCAAACCAGGCACCTGAGCAGCCTGTGCCCGAGCTTCCCGCGCCACAGATAACACTCCCATAGCAACCGGGGCACAGCCGTTAGGGCTAGAATGCACACCCGCCCACCATTACCTGCCACCGTGCGGTAACAGGTGGGCTCCGGGCAGGGGCTACCACCTACTGTACACGGCAAGTCCTGGCCAGGTACCCGTATGATATTCCAGCAGACGGCACCTCCTCGGCGCCCAGAATGACAGCCTAGCCTTCACCGTCCGAGAAGAGATGCCCAGCAGCCTCACCTGGCAAGGTTTTGTGCGCCGTGTTCCCCATAGCAGAGCTGCTAGCAGAGGGAGGATATCACTGAGCCCTGTCCCGGGAAGTGAAGGTCCATTTAACCCCTTGCTCCCGGTAGTAACGCACGGCTTGCTCCTCAGTCTCTCGGCGGCGGCTGCTCCGCACCCTCCCTCAGTGCAGAGCTACAGCCCGAAACCAGTGACTGCATCCAGAGCCGCCACCGCTCCAACACGAGGGGGCGTGGCTGCGCGCGGACGCCACGCCCACAGCAGCCCTGTCATGGGACATAACGAGGCGCAGCGGAGGGGCAGTGTGTCAGCGGCGCAGCACGGAGCCCGGGCGTGAGAACTCCTTATTGTCCTAGCCACAGCCAGGGTGTCTGCTGGGGCGCTCAAAGGGGTTGTCCAGCTATCAAATCCTTTTGGGCAGCCCCCCTCCCCTATGGAAAGAAGCCCACTTAGGCTACTTTCACACTAGCGTTAATATTCCATCTTTTTAGGGTCTCAATACCGGGGAAAAAACGCTTCCGTTTTGTCCCCATTCATTGTCAATGGGGACAGAACGGAATGCTCCAAAGTGCGTTCAGTTCTCATACCGGAGAGTGACTGAAAACGTTTTGTGGTGCAGCGGGCACATGATCCTGATGAAAGGGGCACTGCTGCCATTAGAGACTACCAGTCATTACGGGGTGGTACTGTATGTGTAAAGTCCGGTGCCAACATTACCCAGCACGCTTGTCTTGTTCCTATAGTCCATCCTGGTGCCATCTCCCACCAATGGTAACTCCTCAGAGCAGGCCATCTATTACTCCGTGGTCTAGTTCTGATGCCCACATTTCAATGGCAGACATGGGTCATCATGGACACTACGACCAGTCTATACATACCCCAGTACAGCACGCTGCAATGCACTGTGTGTTCTGACACCTTTCTCTCGGCTATTATTAACTCTGTCAGCTACAGTAGCTCTTATGTGGGATCAGACCAGACAGGCTAGCCTTAGGGTACTTTCACACTTGCAGCAGAGGATTCCGGCAATTCGGACGCAAACTGATGGCATTTGTCAGACGGATCTGGATGCGGATCCGTCTGACAAAGGCATTAAAATACCGGATCCGTCTCTCCAGTGTCATCTGGAAAAACGGATCCAGTATTAATTTATTTTTGCATTTTTAAAGGTCTGCGCATGCGCAGACTGGAAATCCGGATCCGTTTTGCCAGAACACTTAATGCCGGAACCGGCACTAACACACTTCAATGTAAATTAATGCCGGATCCGGCATTCCAGCAAGTGTTCAGTATTTTTGGTCGGAGAGTAAACTGCAGCATGCTGCAGTATTTTCTCCGGCCAAATACCGTAAGAGGGACTGAACTGATGCATCCTGAACGGATTGCTCTCCATTCAGAATGCATTAGGGTAAAAGATCAGTTCTTTTCCCCGGTATTGAGCCCCTGTGACGGAACTCAATACCGAAAAAGAATAACGCTAGTGTGAAAGTACCCTTAGCAACTGATGTGCAATGAGTCTTGGGCACCCATGACCCTGTGGCAGATGCATCGGCTATCATTCCTTCAACCATTTTTGACTGGTTCTAGCCACTACCTGTTGGGAACACCCTACAAGACCTACCTCCTTTTATACAGGCTTCAGTTACTGTTCAGCTCCTATCCCCAGAATTATTCTACGGTCTGGTCTGGGGTCTGTATTCTAGGGTTTGGTCTGAGGTGTGACTACTTTAGAGTCTAGGATTTGTGCTCCAAGGACTGGTCTGGGGTCTGTGGCCTGTATTCTAGGGTTTGGTCTGAGGTGTGACTACTTTAGAGTCTAGGATTTGTGCTCTAAGGACAGGTCTGTGGCCTGTATTCTAGGGTTTGGTCTGAGGTGTGACTACTTTAGAGTCTAGGATTTGTGCTCTAAGGACTGGTCTGGGGTCTGTGGCCTGTATTCTAAGGTTTGGTCTGAGGTGTGACTACTTTAGAGTCTAGGATTTGTGCTCTAAGGACTGGTCTGTGGCCTGTATTCTAGGGTTTGGTCTGAGGTGTGACTACTTTAGAGTCTAGGATTTGTGCTCTAAGGACTGGTCTGGGGTCCTCGGTCTGTATTCTAGGGTTTGGTCTGAGGTGTGACTACTTAGAGTCTAGGATTTGTGCTCTAAGGACTGGTCTGGGGTCTGTGGCCTGTATTCTAGGGTTTGGTCTGAGGTGTGACTACTTTAGAGTCTAGGATTTGTGCTCCAAGGACTGGTCTGGGGTCTGTGGCCTGTATTCTAGGGTTTGGTCTGAGGTGTGACTACTTTAGAGTCTAGGATTTGTGCTCTAAAGACTGGTCTGGGGTCTGTGGCCTGTATTCTAGGGTTTGGTCTGAGGTGTGACTACTTTAGAGTCTAGGATTTGTGCTCCAAGGACTGGTCTGGGGTCTGTGGCCTGTATTCTAGGGTTTGGTCTGAGGTGTGACTACTTTAGAGTCTAGGATTTGTGCTCCAAGGACTGGTCTGGGGTCTGTGGCCTGTATTCTAGGGTTTGGTCTGAGGTGTGACTACTTTAGAGTCTAGGATTTGTGCTCTAAGGACAGGTCTGTGGCCTGTATTCTAGGGTTTGGTCTGAGGTGTGACTACTTTAGAGTCTAGGATTTGTGCTCTAAGGACTGGTCTGGGGTCTGTGGCCTGTATTCTAGGGTTTGGTCTGAGGTGTGACTACTTTAGAGTCTAGGATTTGTGCTCTAAGGACTGGTCTGGGGTCTGTACTTACTTTGGCGGTCTACATTCTGGGTTTTGAATCTGATTATACTTTCTTTTTTTTTCTGTAATCATTTTGGGGTGCGATGAAAGTCATATGCACTACTTGTGGACACGTTAGGTTAGTGATGTTGGGAGGGGGGGTCATGGCCTATGTAATTGGAGAAAATTCTGATGTCACTTCTGTTTACATGGCTGATAATGGGGCGACCAGGGGCCTTCAATGTTAAGTGTAGATCTTTGTCCTAAACATTACAGTTTATGACCTTTTTTTGGAAAATTTTCTTTTAATTTGGCCAACTAGTTTAAATCCTTATCTTTCATGGAGGTAATTTCCTACAAACAGTCCCCAATGTATATGGAGAGGCTGTTGTAATGTCAGAATACAGAATACAGTTTTTAGATAATAAAACAGAAATAAATGCTTCAGTTTCCTCGAGACAGAAGGCAAGCAAACCATCTTCTGTTATAGTCACTTGTGGTGTTGGTTGCTAAGCAACAGTCTAAGTGGCAAAGTCAAAATATCAAAAGGTAAAAAGACTGAACAAAATGTGTTATAATACTATATATAGACAGATTAAAAGGCATCTGTCAGCAGATTTGTAGTTATGAAACTGAGTAACCAAGTTAGTGTCCAGAGGAAGCGCTGCGGCGCAAAACGGCCGTCGCCACAAGTGTTTGCCTGCAGTGTGTGGTCCACCCTATGCCTATGACAATTTTATCCGTGGAATAAAGAATACTACTTCTCATTTTTGGTGACTTTTTCTACTTATCTCTTTATACTCAAAGAATTATTGTGGGCAGAGCACCGCTTACCGGGGAAGTTGGGTCGCAATCCGGTTGCGGCTGATTCAGTGTGTGGGTTTGTGAAGGAGGCTGAGCAGTGCCACCCCGTCTGTGCTCTTCATTTTTATATATTTGTCAAATGTCACCCCGGCATCTGAGAGTGTTAAAAAACGGAAGCGCGGGCTTCCTGCTCAGAAACGCCTTCCCCCAGTGGAGATCAGGGAAAGCAGCCTGTTCTAAAAATGAGCCGCAGCCTGTACTAGACTTCCAGGCTCATTGTTAGTATATCCCAGTTCAGGCCACTAGGTGGCAGCACTAAACTGTGACATAGTGATTTCTATAGAGAATAATGGAGCAATTTCCATTATTCTGTATAAGTTGCAAAAATAAAAAGTTTGGAAAATTATAAAAAAAAATTAAAATCACCCCACTTTCCCCAAAAATGAACAAAAAAAGAATAAAATTATGGGCATCGTCGCATGCGAAAACACCCATACTATTAAGGGTACTTTCACACTTGC